>NC_086180.1:83608821-84270696 GCF_023053635.1 Elgaria multicarinata webbii | reverse complement strand
GGAAAGATAATCTTAAGTAAGGATTTTCTTAGGGGAGGATAGAATAGCCTGTTAGATAACCTGATTGAAGAGAGGAGAATGAAAAGAGCAAGTAGAAGCATCTATTTAAGCCTTAAGATTCTGAAAAGCAAAGAGGCAGCTATTGGGAACTTTTTTGAACCTTAGTGGTATATATTCTTTGTGTGTGCTGTGCATCACATTGTGCACATTTAAACTGAAGTGGCAATTCATAAACGCAATCAGCAACACTTTGATTGTTCTGCTCCTTTTACTTGTTGCCGGCATTGATGATATAGTGGAACGTATTGTCATTACTGATCTATTCTTTCTTTCGGTTTGATATTCTTTGGTGGCAGATTTTTTTTTGGTTTTTTTACATAATTTTCTTCATTGTGAAGCAACACTTTAGAAACCTACCTTTCTGCATGTCTTTATGGATGCTACAGTCACTGTTCTGTTGTAATAGTGATTGCTCTACTTTTACATATACAGGGCACAAGTCATGTAGCTCTTTATAGTTTAAAACCAGTGGTTTCATTTGTGCCTATTGCATATCTGTGAAGAAGTGTATATTAGCTAATGGGGATCCTCAGTTTCTCTCTCTCTCTCTCTCTCTCTGTGATAATATAATATTAGATGTAATTTTATATTTAATCATCATCAGTTTATTTGAATGCCTCTTTTTCATGATAAACTCACGATCAAAGTTGCTTACTGCAACATCAGAAATATACACAAAATATAGCAACACTTCTAAATAACAATTACAGCTCATAACCAGATCTAAGTAAACATGCACATAAAAACAACTCACTTTAATAGATACATACTAGGATTAAACAAATCTAAACAGCGAAATATCTGCAGGAGCAGCAACTTTTGTAGCTGGCATCAGTCAGAGCCCTGCCCTGCCAGGTCAGGTGAAATGTAAGGCCAGGCAGGGTTGATTTGATTTAAAGGATTTATTTATTTATTACATTTTTAGCCCAATAGCCGAAGCTCTCTGGGCGGTTCACAAAAATTAAAATCATGAAGAGCATGAAAACAACCAACAATCTAAAAACACAAATACAAAATACAATATAAAAAGCACAACCAGGATAAAACCACACAGCAAAAATTGATATAGGTTAAAATATGGAATTAAAACAGCAAAGTTTAAATTTAAGTTAATAGGTGTTAAAATACTGAGAGGTATAATAAAAAGGTATTCAGCTGGCAACGGAAGGAATACAGTGTAGGCGCCAGCCGAACCTCTCTGGGGAGCTCGTTCCTCAGCCAGGGTGCCACAGCAGAGAAAGCCTTCCTCCTAGTAGCCACCTGCCTCACTTCCTTCGGCAGGGGCTCTTGGAGAAGGACCCCTGTGGATGATCTTAAGGTCCGGGAAGGCACATATGGGAGGAGGCGTTCCTTCAAATAACCTGGCCCCAAAGTGTTTAGGGCTTTGAATTAGTTAAATCACAGTTTAACTAATTAGCTTAACTTATAATTAGTTAAATCACAGTTTAAATCACTAGCGAGGAAGATCAGATTAGATTTATTATCATTTTTAGTAGAAGTTCATTGTTGTTTAATATAACCATAATGCATATTCAGAGATGTAGGTTTCATTAGAAGATAGGTGCACTAAGCAATTATTGTGAATAGTTTTCAGATTAATTTTCATCCAAAAATGAGATGAAAACTTGGTTCTTTTACTACTAAAGCAGAATGAAATTGTGAAGTTATTCAGGAGATGAACCAGCTCCAACTGTTCAATTGATCATGATATTTCTTATATAATGTGCCCTATTTGCATACATGGGGAAAATTACAGGAATGTGCTGGCAAGGTACCCAGTCCCGTTTTTGTACAGAAACAGGACTGGGAATAAATATAATAAGGGAACTGACCCTGTTGCATTTGCAATCAGAACTGAGAAGGGGAGTAAGGGCAGTGTGGCTTAGGCACACTTGAAAATGGTAATGGCACCCTGCTGGGCAAGAATGGCATGGGGGGTTTCTGCTTCTCTTGCCTCACGACTGCCAGATGGCACGATAACCAATGCTCTGCAGAGCCGGTTATTTAAGCCATCGTAGGTTTATCAGAGTGTGTTATTTTGGCCAAATAACCCATCTTGGGTGAAACCCCCCACAACACGATAACCCACAGTGGGTTAAATAATCCATCGTAGATTATCATGTTGTCCGAACTCAGACGCTATGCATATAAGGAAATAAGGAGCCCCTTTAATTCCAGTTTTTAAAACTTAACTTCCAGATGGCTTTTCATTTAGCAATATTATACAGTAGTTTTGCAAATCTAAGAGCTATTTCACACATGTTTTTTTTTACATACATGTAGGAAAAGTGATACGTGTAAAATCTTTCGGTGATTTAACTAGAGAAGCTAGGAATTGACCTATGCCTTATGTTGGAGAATTAACTTTGCATCAAAGTGTGGAAACTTAAGATTATATGTTCTTTGTTTACAGCTGAGATGTTGGCCCCCTTATTGTCTAACAATAAGGGGGCCATATAGAAATGTAATAAATAAATAAATAAATAACAAAGAATTATCTTGTCAGCAAATGTATAATGCAAAGGGTATGGTATCTCAAATGTGTTCTCTTCACTGGTTTGATACCTCTTTTTAGCCTTATGTTCTTCTTTCTCCAGTTGTATGATGCACAAAACTAGGGCTTTATCTCACTGGTTGTAGAAAGATAGCTTGTATTTAATTGTCAGTTGATGATTGTGTTCAGGGATCAAAAATGGCTTTGGAGAGGCTAACACCAAATAAAAAAATATAACGGTATTGCAAAAGCATTAGGAACATGTTTAACTGAGGACTTGAAGAATAAAATTAAATTGGCTTAGGTTAAAATAATTTTCTGTAGTTAAAGCCGTCACTCTTTTATCAAAATTTTGCCTTTCTGAAGAGTTGCTTTTGCTGGCATTCTTTCTTCCTCTGGAGTCTAAGCTCCCCCATCTGGTAATACATTGCACTTTACTTGGTTTTCTTCATCTGTCAATGGGTTGGTAACAAAATCTGTTTTATAGAGTTACATTCCCGTAAGGAATCTACACCTATACCAACATAGAGTAATCCTTTCCTTGTAGGTTTCCAAGTAATTTGAGGAGTTTATTGAACCATTTGGGTTTAGATGGGAGGAATGGCTGCTTCAGGGTGAAGTTGCCAGCTTCAGGTGACACTTTTGGGGGTGGGGAATAGATGCAGGCAGGAATTGGTATCTGAGTTGGTTTGCAGAAAGACTTTTAGGTCACAATTCTATGCATGTTTAGACAAGAAAAAACAAAACTTCTACAACTCTCAGCATGCCCCAGACGGCATGGCTGCCTCGGGGATGCTTGGAATTGTGGGTCTTTTTTCTGTTTAAGGGTGCAATCTCATGCATGTTTAAAGTATTGTTTTTAGAAAGGGAAGAAGTCCATTTCCACTTCGCTTCAAGTAGCAAAATATCCTGGGCATGCACTTGGCGGCTCTTTTTAGGCAGGTGTCAATTAGAACTTAAACAATGTATTCAAATTTTGTGAGAGTGGGTGACATCCGAAAAACCTTGGGGAGTGGTCTTACATTTTAATGAAGTAGCTAAGGTTTTTTCCTTTCCTTTACCCTATTCCCCCCTTCTCCCCCAAATCCTTGTGGCAGCAGTTCAGCTGTTATCTTCAGCTCAGCTGCTTTCCTTGAGACAAAATGCCCATGTGAATGATGCTATGTAATGAGATAGCATCATTCCCAGTGGTATTCTTGAGGGGGAAAACATGGATTTCCCCATTGGCCACAAGTGTTTGTGCAAATCCATGGGTAAACTGGCTTTGGGTAAAACACAATTAGTGACAAGCATGAGGTTGCAATAGCAAGGAGTAGGAAGCAGGTAGTTGATAGCCCATCAGACTGATATTCTGCAGGACATAGAATAGCAATCAGGACTCTGGAAGTTAGGGTTTGAGTGAAAATCCCCCTTGCCATTTACTTTTCCATTAAGGGATGGAAAAATTCAGGACCATTTCAACTATTGTAAAGGTCCTTGGGGGTTACTCAGGACAGCATCAGGGATCCTTTTTATTATTAAAGTTGGAGCAGCGACTTATTCAGAGCATATTCGGGTGGGATGGGGAGGATTGTATCTACCAAGTGGCTCTGACTGTCACACATTACAGTATTTATCCGATATTTTGAATGAAGCAGGGATTATAAATCATGGCGTGATACTATTGGTGTATTTCTACTCACAGCATGCAAAATATTGCTTTTTAGAAATGGAATAATTATTTTACTTTAGCTGTTGAATTTTGTTACCTATAACCAGAGTTGAATATAGAAAACGATATAAAATGGTGACACATGCCTTATTTACATCCTGATTGGATTACTGTAATGCGCTCTACGTGGGGCTGCCTTTAAAGAGTGTTCGGAAAGTCCAGCTGGTTCAAAGAGCTGCAGCCAGATTGTTGACCGGGGCTGGTTACAGGGAACATACAATTCCACTGTTAAAACAGCTCTACTGGCATCCAGTCTGTTTCCGGGAACAATTCAAAATGCTGGTTATGACCTATAAAGCTCTATATGGCTTGGGTCCAGGTTATCTGAAAGATTGTATTCTCTGTTATGAGCATGCCTGTGCTTTGAGATCTTCTGGAGAAGCCCTTCTTTCATTCCCACCATCTTCACAGGCGCGCTTGGTGGGAACATGGGAGAGGGCCTTCTCGGTGGCTGCTCCAGTGCTTTGGAACTCTCTTCCCGGGGAAGCTAGGCTGGCTCCCTCCTTGATGGGCTTTTGGAAGCAGGCTAAAACTTTTTTGTTCCAGCAGGCCTTTGGAGAACAATCTGGTCCTCCATCTATGTTAATGTCTTATAATTTTGTTGTGTATTTTAAATTTTTATGTTCCCCCCCCCCCCCACAATGTATGTTTTAAACTTTGTAAGGCCGCCTTGAGGCCCAGCATACAATTCTGTACCTTGACTACAAAAATATTTTTCTCATGTTCTGTTTTGTACCTTGTTATTGTGACTTTAGTGCTGATACATTGGACACTATTATTGTTATTGTTTTCTGTATTTTTTATTTTCTATATAGTGGAAGCTTCTGCACTGTTGGATTTTGTTGGAGGGGTTAAGGCGGTGTATCAGCAAGGAGAAAGTGTTTTGTATATTTTTTACAAACTGTATATGTAAGAATTCTGTGTATATCACCCACATTTGTAATAGATTCTTATCTTCCGAGTGTGTTTTTGTTAGAACTGACACTGGTCAGTTTCCTTCTCCCACTTCTGGGTTTCTCTTGACCCCAAACTCTGAAAGGAGGGGAGTGTACTTAAAACACAAATGGCTTCATTATTTTTTAATTATTTTTTTCATTTGCAATGGAATTTTTTAAAAAAATGAATCCATTTTGTGCAGTAAGTGCACCCGTCTACCCCAATAGCTCCATCTAATTCAGCTACCGCTTTTAAAGTTCAGAGTCAAGGGTAATGCTGAAAGGTGTAGGAAGCTGACATTTGTCAGTTCAAGATGTCAACTCTCACTATATTGCAAGTTGGATTTCAACACATACATAGAGGATATTGATCTGTACTGCTGATAAGACAAAATAAATAAATAGTAGGCAGTCATATTTGCACACTTGCAAACAACAGAAAAATAAAAATAATTAAAACAAAAAAACACATTTGCTTACTTCTGAAACACCAATATATATTTTTAAGAGTTGTGGACATTCTCAAGTGTCATTTGTGTGTCTGTGGAGGGGTGGACAGCATTGATGAGTGCGGTGGTAGTAGTGCCATGGTAAGGTGCAGCCATACATTTTGCCACTCTTACCAGGCGGTTCTGTAGATACTTGGAATAAGTCACTCACAAGCCATCATGTTGGGTTTGCACATCACAACAAGCCACTTTGAACAATCCAACAACATGCCATGAGATCTCAGGGTGGCTTGTGCATGGTTAACAAACCACGCTGAAGAACTGTGCTGGGTTTGTCACAACAAAACACTCTGAAACAAACAAGGGGATAACCCACCATGGCTTATCATGTGGTGTGATCCAAGTCAGTATGAATTAAGTAGCAAAGCTTTTGGAGTTCATTAGAGTTTCTCTTATCTCTCTAAAATAAAAATAATTCAATTCGCCATTAGACACATTAATCTTGTTAAAGAGAGAAGCTTTAACAGCCTTCCTGAACCTGGTGCCCTCCAGATGTTTTAAATTTCAACTCCCGTCATAGAATCATAGAATAGTAGAGTTGGAAGGGGTCTATAAGGCCATCGGGTCCAACCCCCTGCTCAAAGCCAGCGGTCAGGTGTGCTGGGAGTTGTCATGCAAAATGTCTGGGAGGTATGAGGTTGGGGATGGCTGGGCTCCAGCATTTGAAGTAAGAGTATAGTTTAGTTTTTCCTACATGGACTTAAAAGACAGTGTTAACTGGATGCCTCTCAAAAGTAGTGCTGAACAAGGATGTCCCCTTTGCCCTTCCCATTTATTCAACCATTTTTAATTCCACAAGGCTTTTTATGAGTAGATTTTTATGCTAATACTTTTCTGAATTGTTTGATACTGTGCTAATTGTGTAATATTGAAGGTATTATAGACTATCCTAAGGCGATGGAAGATATCTAAAGAAGCCAGTGTGGCTGCTCAGGGAGCTCTCTGACATATATTGCAGATGGAAGAAGGGGGCATAGAAACATGGATGAGTACCGTAGAGTAATCTGAATGGTAAGGGATGGTCTCAGGAGGGCTGAGGCGTGCTTTTTTTTTTTTTTTTTTTTTACAACCAAGAAGAATAGCAAGGATCAGGGGCATATGCAGCAAGGAATCCACTAATTGGATAAGATGGTGAAAAAATAATTGGTGACAGAGAAGGCAGAACAAATCAATTCATATTTTGCCTTAGTCTTCTCTCACAAGGGGAATTGTGATCAACCTGTGAAATTATTATTATTATTATTATTATTATTAATTATTTATTAATTATTTATATTGTTATATTATTTATATTATATTATTTATATTATATTATTAATTATTATTATTAATTATTTATATAGCACCATCAAGGTTGGTTGATATAATAAAATGATAGAAGGAAGGACTTGAAACCCAAAATAGGTAAGAAGTTAACCTACCTATTTAAAATTAATTCAGATATCCAAGGCCAGATGAATTGTATCTTAGAGAGGTGTAGGAGCTTCCAGGTGTTACTTCAGAACTACTGTCATCTTTGAGAATTCTTTAGGAATGAGTTAGATGTGAGAAAACTGGACACAGGGAAATGTCACTTCTTCAAATGGGGAAAAAAGATAGATCCAGTAAACTATGAACTGGTTAGCTTCACGTTAATACTAGGAAAAATTCTCAAACAGATTATCAGAAGTGGTATGCCTCTCAATGCCAGATGCTATAGAACATGATTTTATTTTATATACAAAACAGAGTTATCTGTAGCAAAATTTGTCAAAGCCTTTCCTTAGATTATGGAAAAGGGACTAAATATAATTCTTTATTATGAAAAACCATAAAGAAAACCTCCAAGTATTTAATGGATTCCCCTTCTATTTTTGTTGGTAAAATTAAAGAGGGGAAATATACTATCATCTGTCAATAATTAGATTGAAAGTCATTTTGTCTTTCTCTTTGATTTTGTCTTTGTATTTGGAAAATTAATAATTCCCCCCAAAAATTCAAAACTAGGGTATGCATACCCTTGGGTCTGAATCCAGATCCTGACCTGAAGCAGGCTGATTAAGCCAGCCTCAGTCTGAAGTGGTCTGGAGAGGATTGGATGAGCCTGAAGGGCGTCTAGCCCATCCAGGGCCATGGTGAACTGCTGCTCCTGCCTGTGGAACTTACCTAACCCATCTGGAATGATGAGAGCTGCCATTTTTAATGAAGATGGCAGCTCTGTCATTTTCTAGATCTAGTGTTCAAACCATGGCAGACATAAAGGGCCATTTCCTTGCACACAGTAACCTGCAACATCTGACCTGCTTCAGATGTCTAGATCTTCCGAAGCAGGTTGGAGCTTATGAAATGGATCAGGGATGTCCCCAAAGCCCTATTCAAAAGTATCATGACTGCTGGAACGCTGAGCCAAAACCGACAAGATGAGATCCAATGGAGATGAATGTAAAATCCTGCATTTGTGTACAAAAAAAGCAAAGTCATATGCAGGGTGTGGGAGGCTTGGCTTGGCTGCAGAACATGTAAAAAGGGTCTAGGTGTCTTAGTCAGTCACAACTTGAATTTAAACTAACAGTGTGATGCAGCTGCTAAAATGTGAATGAAGTCTTAGGTTGCATTATCAGAAGCATAGTTTCCAGAACACAGGTAATAGTTTCACTCTATTCTGCACTGCTCAGTCAGGCCACATCTGGAGTACTGTGTCCAATTCTAGACCCCACATTTTAAGAAGGACATTAACAAAAAGAAGCTTGTCCACTGGAGGGCCACCAGGGTGGTGAGAGATTTGGAAACCATCCTATAAGGCACAGCTAAAAAGAGTTGTATATAGTTAGTTTGGAGAAAAGATTAAGGGCAGACATGATAGCTGTCTACAAATAACTGAAGGGTGTCACACATAACTCTGCTGCTGCAGAGGGCAGAACTATAACCAATAAGTGGAAACTGCAGGAAAGAAAATTTTGCCTAAGAATTAGGATTAACTTCTTAATGGTTAGAGCTGCTCAATAGTAGAACAAGCTGCCATGGGAGGTGGTGGACTCACATTCACTGAAGGTAATTTAACAGGGGATTAAGCTAGATGAACTCCATGGTCACTTCCAAATCTGCTTCTATTTTAATTTCTAAGTTATCGCTCATTTTTAGAAGAAGGCCATCTTTAATCCTTTTCCATCTATTCTCTTTTATTTATTCATTTATTCACAGAAATTCTATCCTACCTTTTGACTGAATGATCAGTTGTCCAGGGATTGCAGAACTGATAGGAACACACACACACACACACACACACACACACACACACACACACACATAGCCCAGCAACTATCTTCGGGGAATCCTTTTCTATGTAGGCATTCCTGCTGCATAATCCTTGAATTTCATACAACATTCTGAATGTATGCTCAATTCCTGTGGGGCAGCTTTGAGCCTTCCCATTTTCCATTGAGAACTCTGTGGCAAATTCTAAATGCCAAGCAGAAGTAATATGAATGCTTTTTGTAAATCAGGTTCATTTAAGATATGTATAACTGTAGAACATAGTTTTGAGTGATGAGTATTGAAGAATAAGTAGTTGCACTATACTAGGAGTGAATAACTTTGAAAATAATTGGAAAGCATAAAAGCACCCCATTTTAGAGCAAGGTTTTAAAGAATAAACAGAAACTAATATTACACTGATCTGGAGCAAAACAGCAGTCATTTACGTAAATGGAGCCTTGGACTTTTCAACTTGTTTGCTGGGGCACAGCGGTTGTTGTCCTCTTTGCCTTTACATAGTTCTGTGATGTGACATTGTTTCTGTCCTTGAACTTCTTCTAAAACGACTGAGATGACATGGTCACAGAAAGGTTATCACAGTTTAATGAAAATGGTACTAGGTCTTACGATAACTATGGGCATGTAGCCTCAAAGCAATCTTTTTTTTAAAAAAAAGGTTGGAAACTTAGCCGTCTTTGACAGTTTGGATAGCATTTCATTGCAATTACATATTTATAACAATGAATTCAACTTCCAATTGAATTAACAGAGAAAAGATGAAGGCACATCTTTAAAAGTATTAAGAAAAATGCCTTTTAGGTAAAAACATGTTACCATTAAAAGTTGTTAATATGAAAGGAAGCAAGAGAGCAATTAAAAAACTTTATTTGTGCTCTATGGTCACTTGATTCAGTTGTGGGAAATGAAAATTATAAGGAAAATAAAAATGTAAAAACTAATATTTTTATCAATTTTATAAAGGGGATTCTGGACTCTAAATGCTTTAGTTAATATGCATCTCTACTGTTTCCCCACGAATTTTAGGGGAGTATGCCTGTGAACCTAGATCTCCCCAATCTACGGTAAATGTTCTGTCTACTATACCATGGTGGTCTTACACTAAAGAGTGTTCTTGTGTTAAAATCAGCTAGTGTGGAGCTCTGACAATATGAGTTCAGCTTCTGATAAAAGTTTTCAGAAAGATTTTGGCTTGATTTATTTTGTTTCTGATCTTTATATATTGTCTAGCCCTTCTATTTAAGATTAGCTTCCTTTAAACAATTCATTTGAAATTATTCTAGGAACTGACTTCAGTTGATTAGTTGCATCATTATAGTAATTTCAAAATGTTTTCCTAAGAAGTAGAGTAGCTGTTATATTTTCCCAACCAGGGAATTCCTCCTGCAACTAATTACCTTTTACCTCTGGTGTGCACTTATGTCCCAACAAAGCTGAAAGTAACCGTCCAGCTATGTATGCTGACATACCAAATATTTTATACATTTTCTGGTTTTGCTTTCTCTTGCCTTGTGTGGCGCAGAGCGGTAAAGCAGCAGTTCTTCATCGTGGTCTCTATGCATCACACATATGGGCTCTGCGCCTGCGCGGAGACCTGAACCAGAACCTTCTATAGCTTAGGGAAACGTTTTTGGCGGGAACCCCTCCCCCACGCTACTGCGCATATCCCTGGGCTTCCCGCCCTTACCTCAGTTCTTCGTCGTCCGCCATTATGCAAAGACCTCATAACCGTTCCTCTAGCTTTTCTCTAAAATAATCTTCTTATTACTCTTCAAACCCTTGAAGATATCTTTCTTCTCCTCTTCTCTCTCTGCTTCTTCTAGATAATATAATAATAATAATAATAATAATAATAATAAATTATTATATTTTTCATCCCTCTCTTCTCCTATTCCTCTGAGTGATCCTCAGATCACGGTCTCCTCAGGCGCATGACCGTGAATGAGAAAAGGCCCTGAAGGCCACTGAACCCATGCCGCAGAGGCAAACGGAAATATCCTCCTCAAGGACAATGAGCAGGGACCACAGCCCTGAGATCCAGTCCTTTGTCATAACTGAGGAGGTGATGGCGGAAATCAGGGCCATACCCCTGACGCCAGGCCGATCCCCTGAGGTATCCGCAGCCAAGATGACTGCCAAAATGGCGCGGATCCCGAAATCGGCAGAACGATCAAAAAGGAAAAACAAAAGAGAAAGGAGGCCGACAAACATTCCTCCTCTAGGGCTGCGACCGTAACAACGGCGTCGCCCAGGGCCATCACCATATCGAGGCCAATTACGGTACCGACGCAAACCTCGATACCACAAAATTCTTCGATACCGACTCCCATACCGACAGCCAGAAGCTCAATGTCGGACGGAGAGATCCGTGACTCGGTATCAGCCATTTCGATACCGTGCGCTGCCGGACAAACAAGTTCCTCAACCTACGGTACCGGCACCGCCTAGTCATCGAGAGAGGCCTGTACCTTCTCGACCAGACTATGATTGAATCTTCCAATACTCAGGATATCATAGACATGAATTATATGACTGGGAGTATTACCGACCCCAGGAATACTATCCAGATTAATGTACACAGGAGGAGTACTGTGCATACCCTTCTCCCCCTACCAGGGTCATTCGAGTCTCATCACCTCGGGCCCTAACTCCATCAGGGCACCGTAGCAGAATAGATACTTCGATACCGAGGGTTATTGCAGGTACCGAAGGTTACTGCATCGTCTTCGGTACCGCACTGTGAACAAGCATTGCCACCTGACGATGATTATAGGTCTGACTCAGATTCAATAGCGTCGCAGCCTCGATGCCATCATCAGAGGACAAAGTTAACAACCATGATCCAGCTTCCCCATCGGACGATATGGAAAGTTTTTCAGATCATATCCTCAGGATGGTACGGCCTTTATGCTTGGGCATCGAACAACCTGCAGAGGTTGAAAATGACCCAATATATGATGTGTTTAAGACAGAGTCGAACTCTATACTCGCAATTCCGTTCCCTCCTACCTTGAAACGCACGACTCAAGTCTCATGAGAAACACCATGCACAATTCAACCAACTTCCAAACGATTGGAAGCAATACATAAACTACAGGAGGCTAACGCAGAATTCTTATTCCAGCATCCTAAGCCCAATTCAATAATTGTTGAATCTGCTCAGGGCAAATCACAAATTAATTAATTAATTAATTAATAAATACATTCAGCTCCTGTCGACAGGGAGGGGAAAAAGTTAAATTATTTGGGCAGAAAGGTGTATGCCTCTTCCTCGCTCGGAATACCTACTTCCGCCTACGAAGCATCCATGGCGAGGTATCAGATTTTCCTGTCAAATAATAATAATAATAATAATAATAATAATAATAATAATAATAAATAAGTTCCCTCTGCTATCATTACCCGAGGGAAAACGAGAGTTAGCTAGGATTTTTCAATCCGAGGCTACAGCTATAGCGAGGCTACAGCTAAATTTTGCCAGATATCAGACAGACTCGCATTCTAAATCCATGATAGGACCAATAGCACTCCGTCGCCATGCCTGGCTAAGATCAGCCAATCTCAGCAACTAAACCTAATCAAGAGTAGAGAACCTGCCCTTCGCGACCCCAGTACGATAAGCAGCCTGCTAAGCAACAACAGCAGCTACAAAGGAAAAGGCCTTATCAGGGTCGTTACCAGCGAAACAGACGACAACCTGATTTTTTCCAAAAGGCAGCGTCTTGACTTTCTTGACTCCTTAATGCTCACCATCATCGAGAAGGGGTATGCCATTGAGTTCGATACCCTCCCTCCTTCTTCGGGAGTGAAAGTAACAGCCCCGTCCCCTCCTCTGCTGCTCGAGGTGCAAACCCTGCTAACAGGGGAGCCATCTTGCCTGTACCTGCGGAGGAGATCAACCAAGGGCTCTTTTTGCGCTACTTCACGGTCCTGAAGAAGGATGGGGTCTTCGACCAATAATGGACTTAAGACAATTGAACAAGTACATCACACACACACCCCAAAAAAATCCGTATGATAACAATTACTTCCATCCGCCAATTGTTACATACTGGAGTGTGGTTTGCGGTAGTAGACCTGAAGGATGCGTATTCCGCATTTCCATCAGGAAGTCGCGTCAAACTCACCTGCGTTTCTCCATCGACACTCAGCAGTTCCAATTTTCCGTTCTTCCCTTTGGCCTCTCGACAGCACTGAGGGTCTTTATGAAGGTCATGGCTGTAGTGTATGCACATCTAAGACAAAAAGGGGTGCACATATATCCATACATATACAACTGGCTTCTGTTGGCGGAAGACAGCCGTACACTCCAGGACAGCATAGTCATGACTCTCACACTTCTACACTCTCTGGGAATTCGGGTCAACAACGACAAATCAATATTGACTCCCCAGAGAACAATAGACTTTATAGGAGTAACTCTATCCTCCCTGGACGGAAGAGCATACCTCCCTGTAGCGAGAGCAAGGTCCCTTCGAGAACTGATCCTCGACACTGAAAGTCAAGCAAGACCCTCGGCGTGGACAGTTCAAAGACTGCTAGGTCTAATGGCAGCGACCACTGCTGTAATCAGATTCGCAATTTTTGTGAACCGCCCAGAGAGCTTCGGCTATTGGGAGGTGTAAAAATGTAATAAATAAATAAATAAAATGAGGGTTTTACAGAATTGGCTCTTGAGGACATTCGACCTCAGATGCAACGCCCACAAAAAACTTACCTCCGAGAGGGAGTTCCTTTTCAACGAAAGGCGCCATCGGTGACAATCTCGACCGATGCCTCTTTGATCGGATGGGGGAGCTCACTGCAACTCCTTCACCGCTCAGGGCCAGTGGCCTCCTCAACAGAAAGAGGAGCATATCAACCATCTCGGGTTTCTAGCAGTGTAAAAAGCCCTAAAAACCTTTGCTCAAATCATCGAAAGCAAAAATGTCCTGATCCCAACGGACAACACCACCGTAGTCTGCTACATAAACAGACAAGGTGGAACAAGATCACATCCCTTGACCCAATCTGCACTCAGAATTTTGAACTGGTGCATAAAAAGAAAGACCTACCTGACTGCGATCCACGTAGCGGGCAGGGAGAATATCACCGCGGACTCCCTCAGCAGGCCATTCCACGTCGACCACGAATGGGAGCTCGATACTGAAGTGAGAGTAGATCTCTTTCGGTACTGGCGGCGTCCTGTTGTCGATGTCTTTGCCACCGCGGAAAACGCAGTCGGTATTAGATTCTACAGCAGAGCAGGAAAAGGAAAAAACTCGTTAGGAGACGCTTTCACAAGAACGTGGACAAGGGACTTGCTTATATCTTTCCCCCTCTCCCACTCCTGACGAAGGCCATAGCCAAGATACAAGCAGACAGAGCGGACTGTTTTTTAATCGCACCTTGGTGGCCTCGACAGCCTTGGTTCTCTCACGCCCTTCGACTGTTGAGAAGGGACTACATCAAACTATCATTGGTACCGAAGCTCTTGTCTTGGCACCAGGGCAAGGTTCGGCACACGGACCTATCGACCCTCAGAATGACGACATGGAGGATAACAGTACATCCTCCCATACCGTATAATTAACTGTAGAAAATATTTCAACAACTTTGCGAAAGCCTTCGACAAGGAAATCCTATGCAACGAAGTGGCGAAGATTCCTTAAATTTGCCTCAGAAAGGAATCAAACAGCAGAAACTTGTCCCATTTTAACAATTCTTGAATACTTACTGTACCGAGCTGGACTAAAACTCGCTTCAATCAGAGTTCGCTTAGCCGCTATTGCAGCCTCTCACAAGGGTGTGGAGGGGTTTTTCGCCCTTTGCTCACCCTACCTCTAAGGCATTTTTAAAGGGTCTCAAAAATACTATACCAATAACTAGGAACATCATTCCATCCTGGAGCTTGTCAGTTGTTTTTTAAGCACTGATAAGAAAACCGTTTGAGCCCATGGCCACAACAGACTTGAGACTCTTGACCTTCAAGACCGTGTTCTTAGTTGCCATAACTTCGGCAAGGCGCGCAAGTGAGCTCAGGGCTCTAAGGGTAGATGCGCCTTACACGACATTTCACAGTGACAAAGTCGTTTTGCGTACAGACCCAGCTTTCTTACCTAAGGTGGTAACACCTTTCCATCTGGCTCAAGAGATTGTGTTACCACCATTCTTCCCAAATCCTACAACACCTGCAGGCGCATCACTGCACATGTTGGACGTTAGGAGGGCTCTCGCTTTTTATAAAGCGAGGACGGACAATTTCAGAAAAACCAAACGATTGTTTATATGTTATGGAGAGCCTTATAAGGGACTCCCAGTGTCATGTCAGCGGTTCTCACGCTGGATTGTGAGACAATTGAGCTTGCCTACTCTATATCCAAACTAAAGCTGCAATTTCCCGTGACAGGCCATTTTGCCAGGCCATTGGCAACATCTGTGGTTTTCAACAGGGGTGTTCCACGTCGGGACGTTTGCAGGGCTGCAACCTGGTCCATCCTTTCCACATTTGTAAAGCTTTACAGCTTAGACACTCGTTCTAGGCAGGACTGTTCATTTGGAAGGATGGTGCTCTCAGAAGTTTTAAAGTAATACACCAGCCCACCTCCAAGGTATATTAGCTTGCTACTCGCCCATATGTGTGATGCATAGAGACCACGATGAAGAAATGCAGGTTGCTTACCTGTAACTGTAGTTCTTCGAGTGGTCATCTATGCATTAACACAACCCACCCACCATCCCCACTTAGTGGTGTGAAACTTACAAATGACACAGTTAAATGTACAACTTGACTTTATTTAGTATACACTCATGTTTATGGGGGCACAATGTCGGACTCCTGTAAACTGAGGTAAGGGCGGGAACCCCAGGGATATGCGCAGTAGCGTGGGGGAGGGGTTCCCCGCCAAAAATGTTTTCCTAAGCTATAGAAGGTTCCGGTTCAGGTCTCCGCGCAGGCGCAGAGCCCATATGTGTGAATGCATAGATGACCACTCGAAGAACTACAGTTACAGGTAAGCAACCTGCATTTTCTGCAGCTGAAACTCTCCCCATGGCCTGAGTTCGATCCCAGCGGAAGCTGGTTTCAGGCAGCTGGCTCGGGTCGACTCAGCCTTCCATCCTCCCGAGGTCGGTAAAATGAGTACCCAGTTAGCTAGGGGAAAGGTAATAACGGCCGGGGAAGGCAAAGGCAAACCATCCCACTATAAGGCCTGCCAAGAAAATGTCAGTGAAAGCTGGCGTCCCTCAGTAATGACTCAGTGCTTGCACAAGAGGTTCCTTTCCTTTCCATTCTCTTGCAGGCCCGATCCATTCAGATAAAATGTGTGGGTGGATGAGACATTAAATTATTGGGAAATATAATAAATATGAAACTATTTTGGGTTACCACAAATTTTGGATAGGGTTTGTTCCTAATCTTCCTTTCCAGGTTGGCGCTGGAGAGAGGGACACAAATACCTCCACAGCTGCCCTGTGTTTTGGAAGGCCCAGCACAGTTGTGGGGACAATCCCTGTCCCCTCCAGTTCTAAACTGCTAGCTAGGCTTGCCGCCTAGCTCCATTGGGCTTTCCCCTCAGTCAGCCGTCTCTACCAGCTGCTATTCCACCAGCCCGCAGCAAAAGGGGAATTGGAAAGCACAATCATTCCATTGACTTTGCTGTAAGACCAGGTCCATTGGAATCATCATCTGTTGCCTGGTAGCAGCCCATTTTATCAGATTGCAGCAGAGGAAGACCATATGTAACTTTAAGAATTGGTGCGTGCATTTCCCTATTTCATCTTCCCTCCTCACCAGCTATTCCTTTTGTAGCATGTCTTTTAGATGGTAACCCTATAGGAAGGGCTTTCTTGTTTCTATTGATATGTAAGCCACTCTGGGAGCCTTTTTTTGGCTGAAGAGTGAAGTAGAAATTCTTCTCTTGCTCCTAAGGGAGCACCTGAGGCTTGCTCGTTTGATCCATACCTCTAAGGCTTCACTATATCAAACTAAAGGCTGCTCCAAACTGTGTGAAGTCAAATACATTCGCTAGAAATCAATATAAAGAAATATCACAGTCAGCACAATAATACTAATAAATAAACACCATAAAAACATAGTCTAAAACCAATACAATATAAAAAGTGTTCATTCATAATAAAGAGATTACATGGTTCTTCTTCATGGCCTCTGCGCATCACACATATGGGCTCTGTGCCCTCACAGAGCCTCGATTTGGGAAATTTCTATAGCTGAGAAATTTTGGCAGGAGCTCCTCCCCATATGTACCTAGCAGGTTCTTCTTCTTGGTCTCTGTGCATCACACATATGGGCTTTGCGCCTGCGCAGAGCTAGTTCCGGAGACTTCACAAGCTGAGAACTTTCTGGCGGGAACCCCTCCCCCACCGTCCACTGAGCATGCTCGAGGGTTCCCGCTCAAGCTCCCCAGTTCCTTTCGACCGCTACAGAGCTAACAGCTCCGTGAGACTTCGCTTATTATATTTGCTATTTACCTACCTTTGCTGAGAACTTGATGTTGTTTGGACTTTACATTGTTAGTTTTACCCTACCCTGTGCCTGTTTACCCTACTCAGTGCCTATTTGCATTCTCTTCCCCTCCTTATTGCTTTACTATGATTTTATTAGATTGTAAGCCTATGCGGCAGGGTCTTGCGATTTACTGTTTTACACTGTACAGCACCATGTACATTGATGGTGCTATATAAATAAATAATATTAATAATAATAATAACTTGCTCCACTCCTTCTCTCTCTTCTTCCCCTTCTCCTTTTCATCTCTTTCCTATATTAAAAAAAAATGTTATATATTTCTCTTTTACTTTCGTTTTCCTATACTGCCTATGGCACAAAACGCCTTATTTAAAAAGTGCTCAAATTGTGCTCAGAAGATTTCTTCTACGGATGGGCATTCTCTCTGCCTACTCTGTTTGGGTGAGTCCCATAAAGTTGAATCCTGCGGATTTTGCCTAATGTTTTCCAGGCAAGCTCGTTGAAACCGAGCTGATCGCCTAAGAGCAATACTCTGGGAGTGGGCATTAGCAGCAGTAGATCCTCCCGCACCCGCTTTGACTCATTCCAGCCGCCACGCTATGGAATCACTGCCCCCTTCACCTCCTGAGGCCTCATCAAGGAGCTCTGACCCCAGAAAGAAGCCGGCTCCCAGCCATGCTTTGCCTCCTCTTATGGCTAAAAAGCCAGCTAAGAGGCGTAATGATAATCTAGGGAATGAGGATTTGAGGAAGAAAAAAAAATCTAAGCATTTGGCCAAAAATGCAACTCTTCCTCCACCATCGGTACCGAACTCCCCGATACTGAGCCCTCCAATGCGATCCCCATCAACACCAAGAGCTTCGGTACCGAACACTCCGATACCGATCTCCCCATCTATCCGGATAATCTCCATACCGGCTGATGACTCGGTACCAGTACCGTCCATCTCCGATGGGGAAATCAGGGACTCCCCTATACTTCCGGCTCCGTCGGTTGCGAACCCTCCTCGACACCGACAAACATCGCAGCCTCCCAATGCAGATGAGGAGCTACGATACCGTCAGTCTCCTCGATACCGAGATGACTCACCTAACTCGATGCACTCAACCGTCTCTCGGTACTGACCATTGGTACCGACACACCAGACTCATAGATCACATTCTCCTTTAAGAGACTATGATAGAGCCTCCGAATGCTCCCTCCCCCCTTTCCAGCCTCCTCATTGGGAAGACTGGAGAGTTCATAGAGAACGTGAATACTTTTACACTAGACAAGGATACCCTGCCTATCCTCGATACCGACAGCCTCCTTCGGCTTCGCTCTCTCGCCCTCCTCCTGAGGATGCTGCTCCTCCAGCTAACTTACACTCTACGAGAGATACCTCTTTAGCTCTCACCTCGGTTCCAATACAGCAACCGTCGCACATCTCTGCAACAGCGCTCTCCTCTAGAGCAACCCATATCGATGCCAAGCCTCAGCCTCAACAGCACCACCTGCAGTCAGATGATGAATATGACTCTGACTCTGACTCCTCGGTTCCTCCATCCATTCTGTCTCCCACGGACCTGGTCTCTCCCCCGGAAAGATCTTCTCCCTCTGAGGATATGGCCCAGTTCAGCGAACAAGTGCATCGTATGGCTCCTTCTCTCGGGATCAAAATGTCGCAACCTAAAGAGAAATTAGTAGCTCCTGTCTTTGATGCAGTTTCTTCTGAGGCTTCTACACCCGTAGCTATACCTCAAGGCTACAGGACCACCTTCTCAAGGCTTCCGCCACTCGGAATCATAAAAAGCACTCAACCCTCCCCCCATCTTATACAGGAAACAACCTCATTACTAAGAAAGGGAGCCATTCAACGCGTACAACAGCACAACATCAACAACGGATTCTACTCACGTTACTTCTCTGTTCCAAAAAAGGACGGAGGGCTGCACCCCATCTTAGATTTAAGGGACCTCAATTTCTATGTCATAACAACAAAATTCCGAATGACCACCCTAGCAGCCCTTCTTCCTCTACTCCAACAAGACTACTGGTTTACAGCCATATACCTCAAGGACGCATACTTTCACATATCCATAGATCAAAAACATCACTTCCTCCGCTTTATGATAGGACAGTGGTTCTCAACCTTCCTAATGCCGCGACCCTTTAATACAGTTCCTCATGTTGTGGTGACCCCCAACCATAAAATTATTTTCGTTCTTCTCTACATGATCCATTGTCATGGGATGGTTTGCTAATGAAAATAATACATAACAATAGCTTTAATAATACAAAAGATGATACATGACATAGTTCAGTCAATACAGTTTCCTAAGACCATCGGAAATATGTATTTTCCGATGGTCTTAGGCGACCCCTGTGAATGGGTCATTTAACCCCCAAAGGGGTCCCGACCCACAGGTTGAGAACCGCTGTGATAGGAGATCAGATTTTCCAATTCCAAGTTCTTCCTTTTGGACTAGCAACGGCTCCCAGGGTCTTCACCAAGTGCATGTCTCCCGTATGCGCTTTCCTCAGAACCCTAGGCATAGAAATCTATCCATACCTGGATGATTGGCTCCTTGTCGCCAAATCCCATTCAACAGCATTGAAAAATACTACTACCACGATACACCTACTCAAGTCCCTCTGCCTCTGCATCAACGAGCAAAAATCCACCCTTCAACCTACCCAACGCATCAAATTCCTAGGAGCAATCCTAGACTCCACAGTAAACAAAGCTTTCCTTCCTCCGGACAGAGCTACCACACTAATACTCCTTGCTCGATCCCTTTGCCGTCACAGGGCAGTGTCAGCCTTCAAAATCCAAAGATTACTAGAACTGATGGGCAGCCAATGTATACGTGATCCCCTGGGCATGCCTCCATATGAGACCACTCCAACTTTGGCTCTTACAAAATTTCGACAACACAACAGATACCCATCGTTGCATACTATACATACCACTTCACATCCACCAGTCCCTCAACTGGTGGACAGTCAAAGACAATATTACAAAGGGCATGGACTTCGCGACACCCATCCCCTCAAGAACAGTCATCACAGACGCCTCACAGCTAGGATGGGGAGCACATTGCAGACAATTCAAAGCTCAAGGCCTCTGGAGCCACACAGACAAGAAAAAGCACATCAATGTGCTAGAGCTCCTAGCAGTAAAAAAGGCAATCACTTCCTTTCAGCACATCCTTGCAGGCCACAACGTCCTCATACTCACGGACAATATGTCCATGGTGTGGCACATCAACAAGGAAGGCGGAACACGCTTGATGGACTTGATTGAACTAACCTTAGATATATTCCAACACGCCATTACTCTAGGCATCGTCCTCTCAGCCCTTCATATTGCGGGTCAGGACAACGCTCTAGCCGACAACCTCAGCCGACACTTTATCAACGACCACGACTGGCAACTATCACAGACTGCCCTGAACAACATCTTTCGCCTCTGGGGCAAACCAGTCATAGACCTCTTTGCCTCTCCCATCAGCGCCATTTGCACTCACTTCTGCACAAGAGCAGGTATCGGACACTCTTCCATGGGTGTTCCAGTTCAATTGGTCGGGACCCCTACTATACCTATTCCCACCCATACCACTTCTACAGAAAGTTATAGCCAAATTGATGAGGGACAATTCAACGCTATCCTCATCGCACCTTGGTGGCCCAGGCAACCTTGGTTCACTCCTCTACTCAAACTACCCCAGGAGGAATACATCAGGCTGCCCAAACATCAGAATCTGATCACCAAAGAACCTGGACACATCCTTCACCCAGACATCCAAACACTCCAACTAACAGCATGGAGAATCCGACATCAAATCTAGAGCCAGAACTTCCTCAGAACATTCTATCCGTACTACACTCTGCACGTAAACCAAACACTCAACGATTCTATTCCCGTAAATGGGACGCCTTCTCCAAATTCGCACTCAGCAAAACATCCAATCCAACCTCTGCTCCAATTACAATTATTCTACAATTCCTCTACTCTCTATTTGAAAAAGGCCTCAAATACTCTTCCCTTCATGTCTACCTAGCAGCCATCTCTGCCTCCCACAATACAGTCCATGGCTTCACTGTTTTCTCTCACCCTTTAACAAAACGCTTCATGAAAGGCATGAAGAACATGATTCCACCAATATGCTCCATTGTCCCTCAATGGAGCCTATCTGTTATATTAAAAGCCTTATCATCCAAACCATTTGAACCTCTCGCAACAGCTAACATTCGGCTACTAACCCTCAAAGTAGCCTTTCTTGTAGCCATAACATCAGCTCGCAGAGCCTCAGAATTATGTGCTCTTCGGATCGACCCTCCTTACCTGATTTTCCACCATGACAAGGTGGTCCTACGACCCGATCCAACGTTCTTGCCAAAGGTGGTTTCCTCTTTCCATCTCAATCAGGATATCTCTCTACCAGCTTTCTTCCCTTCACCCTCCTCGGCACTGGAAACCACACTTCACTCCTTAGACGTTAGAAAGGCTCTCTCTATCTGTCAAGGACAAAGACTTTTTGTAAATCACAACGCCTTTTTGTGTGCTAAGGAGGACAACAGGTTTCAACCCAAAGACTCTCATCCTGGATAACCCAGACCATCAAACTGGTCTATGACATCACCAACATTCCCCTCCAGAGTCACGTTCGAGCTCATTCTACTAGGGTAGTAGCCACTTCAGCGGCCTTTGAACGAGGGGTTTCTATCCCAGACCTCTGTAAAGCAGTCACTTGGCCTACCCCTCTGACATTTGTCCGACACTACCGCCTCGATATCAGGGCTAGAAAGGACTGCACCTTCGGACGCGCCGTCCTTTCATCTATCCTGTGACTTCTCATACTGACACCACCCTCCTCCGGTAAGTCTGCTTGTTATTCGCCCATATGTGTGATGCACAGAGACCACGAAGAAGAAAGACAGGTTGCTTACCTGTAACTGTAGTTCTTCATGTGGTCATCTGTGCATTCACATAACCCACCCACCGTCCCCGCTATGTGTCAGTCTGGCACCTAGTGTTTTTCTCTTCAGTGGGACTATTGCGGTCTCGGAACTGGGGAGCTTGGGCGGGAGCCCTCGAGCATGCTCAGTGGACGGTGGGGGAGGGGTTCCCGCCAGAAAGTTCTCAGCTTGTGAAGTATCCAGAACTAGCTCTGCGCAGGCGCAAAGCCATATGTGTGAATGCACAGATGACCACTCAAAAGAACTACAGTTACAGGTAAGCAACCTGTCTTTCTTCCTTATTCCCTCATTGTGTGACCCTCATTGGGAACATTGTCTGAAAAGACTGCATTTTATTTTATTTTATTTTATTTATTACATTTTTATACCGCCCAATAGCCAAAGCTCTCTGGGCGGTTCACAAAAATTAAAACCATAATAAAACAACCAACAGGTTAAAAGCACAAATACAAAATACAGTATAAAAAGCGCAACCAGGATAAAACCACGCAGCAAAATTGATATAAGATTAAAATACAGAACAGTAAAATTTAAATTTAAGTTAAAATTAAGTGTTAAAATACTGAGAGAATAAAAAGGTCTTCAGCTGGCGACGAAAGGAGTACAGTGTAGGCGCCAGGCGGACCTCTCCGGGGAGCTCATTCCACAACCAGGGTGCCACAGCGGAGAAAGCCCTCCTCCTAGTAGCCACCTGCCTCACTTCCTTTGGCAGGGGCTCACAGAGAATGGCCCCTGTAGATGATCTTAAGGTCCGAGCAGGTACATATGGGAGGAGGCGTTCCTTCAAATAACCTGGCCCCAAACCATTTAGGGCTTTGAATGTCAATACCAGCACTTTGAATCGGGCCCGGACCTGGACTGGCAGCCAATGAAGTTGTAAAAAGACTGGCGTAATGTGATCTCGCCGGCCAGTCCCTGTTAGTAAACGGGCTGCCTTGTTTTGTACCAGCTGAAGCTTCCGGACCGTTTTCAAAGGCAGCCCCACGTATAACACATTGCAGTAATCCAAACGAGAGGTTTTCATAGCATTTTTCAAGAGTTCCTGAGGTTTTTATTCTTCTTTTTCTTACTTTGTTGTAGTTTATCTCTCTTTACTATTATTCCTCTGTTTATCTTAGTTTGTGATCACATAATGAATGGAGAGGCAAAAATAAAACAAATTGAAATATCAAACCTTAAAGTGATATAAACTTAGATGATTACATAATGACCAGCTGGAATGGACAATTTCTTGGAGGAGGAACCAGTACAGATGCTAAAACCTGTTTAGGGCACAATCCTGTGCATGTTTAAGACAGGGAAAATGTCCTACAACTCGCAGCATCCCCAAGAGAACAAGGCTGGCTGGAGAATGCTGGGACTTGTAGAATTTTTTTTTATGTATTAAACAGGCACAGGATTGAGCCCTTAATGGGGCAATGATATCTTGAAGTGCTAGTATGTTCTTAATGATTGATCTTCACACCTGAGAATAACCAGTGGGTAGAGTCACTTGAAAATGTTACATAATAAAAGAAGTTTTGAACAGCAGGCTCAGCATGTATTCTCCACAATCTTTATTCTCTGAAAGATGGAAAATTTAATCTGAGGTCATGAAATCAGATTATAGCCACAGTACCAATTTTAAGTGCCAGGGTTTAGGCCAATTTTAAACACTTAGCCAATAGGCTTGCAGTATTCAAATGAGGCAGCCCATTGTTTATGTTGGTTTGTGATACTGAAAATCACATCACTCGACGTGGCTGTTACAAGGATAGGCTGATCCCAGAAGTAATCTCTCCAAAACAAACATACAGGAAGAAATGTTAGTTATCCACACCTTTTTTCTTTGACGTACCTATTGGCAATTAACAGCTTTGCCAGATGAGCCATCACTTGGATTTTTGTTTTTGCCATTTGCAAAAGGAGGGATGAAGAATCCTGATAACTCCAGAAGAAAGGTTTCATCATGCTGGAGACTGACTTTAAGTCACTCCCTAATGTTTGGTCTACCTCTCTCCCAAGCTGCAAGTCGACCTGTATATTATATGAATCTAACATTTCATTGGGAAAGGTGGGCCATGTCAGAGGTATACCACCCCGCTTTGCTTGATGAGAACTTCCCTTCAAAGAAGATGGTGGGAGTGTTGGTGATACCAGAGGGCGCAGCTAAAGATGCCTGTAGGCTGGAGACTAACTTCAATATACCACCAAACACACAACACTGGATAGCTTTCATTGTGAGAGGAGGCTGTACTTTTAAAGATAAAATAAAAGCAGTTGCAGGGAAAGGGGCTACTGGTGTCATCATCTATGACCATTCGTGCCCAGACAGGAAGAGTCTCATTTTGACTCACAACGATGCAGGTGATATTGCTGCTGTTGTCATGATTAGGAGTCTGAAAGAAAAACAAATTATGCGCTTGATTAAGAAAGGTATCCGGGTAACTGCAGTAATCGAAATGGGAACTATACCTTGCTATTGGAACATCTCTCTATGTACTTACTCTCTCATTTTGACCCTTATTGCCTATGTATTATTGTGTCGTACTCCAGGGCAGATTATGGTAAGACACGGAGAAAGGAGAACCCACAAGTCAAAGCGAGAATGCTGGATAGCTGTTCAGTCTCTTGAGTTGCACAAGCTAAAAAAAGGTGATTCTGATCTAGCTGAAGAGACTTGCATGGTGTGCCTAGGGACATACAAGCCAAGACAGGAAGTCCGCATTTTAACTTGCAAACATGTCTTCCACAAAAAATGCATTGACCGCTGGTTGCTGAAGCATGGGGTCTGCCCTCTTTGCAACAATGCCATAATTTAAAAGAACTGAGAAGTGATGCAATAACCTTACCCCTTACAAGACACCTTACACTGCTTCACTTACTAGAATCACATTGAGTGTTTCTCCTCACTAAACAGATGAAGAACTAATGTTCGTCGGACGATGGTGACATTCTGGAGGTTATTGCTGGTTGTGATCATGAATTAAAATCCAAGAACTCGTAAATCTGAAACTTATTTTTTCGTTCGCAGAAAAGTGGAGATGGTGGTATACTTTTGCAGTGTGTGTTAGTAACCAACAGTCTATGAATGAACATCTTAGTTCAGAATGTATTTGATGAACACATAGAAGGCATTCTAGAGCAGTGGTTCCCAAAGTGGGCGGTACTGCCCCCTTGGGGGCGGTGGGATTGCATAGGGAGGCGTTAAGAGGCAAGGGCTGGCAGGGGGGCACTAAGAGGCAAAGGGGCAGCAGGGGGGTGCTTGAGGTGGTCTTTTCCGAGAAGCGCCTCTCCAGAAGGTCTTAAAACCCAGGGACATTTTTTATGGGAGAAAGTAGTTTGGTCCCAAGCCGTATAGGGAAAGAATTCACACATGTATTAATACCGTTTAAGAAGAGTCCTTTTAATGGTGAATTGAAATGTTTCAAAAGCACCAAAATGCTAATGAAGAGATATATCCTTCTTGGTGTACCCCGCCACACTGGTTGCAAAACAGAGGCATTTGCACTCTTTTCCCTCCCTCGGCAAGCCTGTGGCGGGTGCTTCGGATTTTGAAGAAATATTGACTTAATTGTTACTGTTTTGAATTTTATTGTTATTTTCTTCCTTAGTGGGTCGTTGAAAAACGCTATTCTGAATAATGATTTTTATAGGGTAGGGTAGGGGGCACTGGGCATGAGTTTTTGGAACCAAGGAGGCGGTTACCTGAAAAAGTTTGGGAACCACTGCTCTAAGGCATTTGGAGCGCCTCAAATGCAGTGGCTCCCTCACTGTTTCCACCTCTGGAGATGGAAACTAGGATTTATTGTTTGAGCCTTGTGCCTTCAAAGTGCTTTGGAGTTGGAAAACATGGCTGTGGCTTATCAGTTTGACCCTGTATCTCCAAAGTGCTTTGAGTTCCTCTGAAACACAGGCTAACAATCCCTTGCATTTCTTCCAACCTTGGTAAGAGAGGCGGGGATCAACCTTGTAATCACGCTGGGCTTCCATTGTCCTCCAAATCATTCTTCAACAGTGAGGACAAACCCCGCTCCAGGGTTGGCTGGAGAAATGGTGCTTGTCATGCTCACCAGTGAATAGTGACTCATTCACTGTGGCCAGAGAAATTGTGGAACCTTGAAATATCTGCATTGGTCCTTGAAAGCATCTGCCTCTTGATAAAATCATAATCTTCAAGATCATGAACGACTTACATGCTGTTCAGTTAGAGGTTACTGTCTGTCAGTCATCTGAGGACCTGCCAGTGTTGCTCCTAATAACTTGTATGGTAAAAATCCACAGCATCATTCCCCCCTCCAGCCCCAGCAGTTTCTCCTAATATTTTCCATAGTCTAATGGGTTGGGAGCCTGAGATATTATTGTATTCTTACTCCCAGCAGTCTGAGCCAGGATGGCTAATGGTCAGGCATGATGGGAGTTGTAGAGAACAGGTAGTCCAAAATCATCTGGAGGGCCACAACAGGTATTATTATTATTATTATTTATTTATATAGCACCATCAATGTACATGGTGCTGTACAGAGTAAAACAGTAAATAGCAAGACCCTGCCGCATAGGCTTACATTCTTATAAAACCATAATAAAACAATAAGGAGGGGAAGAGAAAGCAAACAGGCACAGGGTAGGGTAAACAGGCACTGGGTAGGGTAAAACTAACAGTATAAAGACAGAACAAAATCAAGTTTTAAAAGCTTTAGGAAAAAGAAAAGTTTTTAGCTGAGCTTTAAAAGCTGCGGTTGAACTTGTAGTTCTCAAATGTTCTGGTAGAGCATAGGTCTATGCTCTATCTAGAGCATAGGTCTATGCTCTATCTAGAGCATAGACCTAGGTCTATGCTATTACTGCTTATCCCTGTATCTCCAGTTATCAGCAGAAGCTGATTTACAGAGCATCCCTGCTCCTCCAGTGTCTAGCCAGCCAATTAGTCCCTCCTTTCGTTCAGCATAGCAGATGATCACTGGAGATCACACTTCTGTCCCTGCAATGGTAGTTCCATCTTCGAAGCCTTTCTCAACAACTTCACACATTCAGTTTTGAAGAATAGCTTTACCACTTCTGTGTGATGTGCCATTTGTGTGAAAAGATGACACACAAAAAGCGTGAATGTTAACCACATAAAAGGACCTAAAGCTGATCTACGCCAAGCAGGATATTCCACTATGAAAGCGGTATATAAAAGGCAGGAGCCACACTGCTGCTTTATAGCAGTACTGAAGTGCACTGACAATTGTTGGGGCCCATTGACACATACCATATACCGCTTTCATAGTAGAATATCCTGCTTGGTGTAGATGAGTCCAGACATCAAGTTGTATGAAAAGGCAGTCTAGCTGTCAAGTTAAGTCAGCCTAGGTGCCAAAAATTTATCAGAGCAGTTCCTAAAATTAAGATTATTTGATCAGATTGGTTGGAGACATGTTGTCAAGTGGGAGTTTTGTTTGTCATTAAGTGTAATGTAGTAGTTAGAGTGTTGGACTGGGAATTTGGAGATCTGGGCTCTAGTCCCTACTCAGCCATAGAAGCTCATTGGGTGACTTTGGGGCAGTCACAGACTGTCAACCCAGCCTACTTCACGGGATTATTGTTGTGGCGATCAAATGGAGATGAGGATTACGTACGTTGCTTTCCTCCTTAAGGAGGAAAAAAGGCAGGAAATAAATGTAATAAATAATAAATTCCAATTTTGTCGGTACAAATAGTATGGTAACGATAATCTAGAATCTGATTAAAGTTGGCTTGGGTTATATAGCTTCTGGCATGTAGGCTTTTACACATTGTAGAAAATGGGAATCTATCTTGTGCTTGCTCATTCACCCACCCACTATAGGTCAAAATATATGACCTGGGCCATATGCATTCATCTGCCTCATCTGTGAGGTACTTTGCCATTTGTTGTTATTTTTATGTTAATGTAAATACTCACACTTCATCACATTTGATACTGTACATACAGGAGGGCTTTCATGAGCCTAGGAATCATTACTATGCCGCTTTACCTGTATAGCATAAATTTATGAGCCTTGTGTGAACTGATCTGTAGCTACCATGTAAATATGGTAGTGCAAATCAGCTCTAGGCATCTTCTCGGCACCATGTTTGAGTTTGGGGAAATATACAGTGGGGACCAAATAACAATTTTGGTTGTCTTTTTTTATTATAACGATCTCCTGCTGTCCCAGTTTTGAAGGAACTTTCATTCAGATGACTTTTTAAGGGGCATAATTTTCTGATGTTGAATCTCTACCTATAAAGCAGAAAGTATGTGTGTGTCACTTATGTCCTGAAATCTTTATCCACTTACACATATGGTAGTGGCTTAATGCTGTTCACCCAGACAGGTCTTTGCATACATGAATCAGAAAAAAATTCTAAAAACATGAATTTTGGGGGATTAAGTATTTTTAAAGAATTTAATAAAAACCTAGGTTTACACCTACAACTCCCAGCATGCCTTGGGTGGGAGGCCAGACTTACTGGCCTTTGGCGGCCATTGTGATTCCTAAAGTCAGTCAACCCAATTCCACATAAAGTGAAACAATCCACATAAATGGGCTGTATCCATTTGCAGTGCTTCTTCCCATCTGCTATGTGTGGTTTTAAAATCATAACTAGATACAACAGTGTGCCTTTGAGAGGCTGAACTCTGGACATGCTCAAAGGCACCTCATCCTGATATCCCTGTTTTCTCAGAAACTGATGGAAGCGCATGCACAACCTTCATCCTTAAGATGGAGGAAGGGAAGCACTCTGTTCATGGCCTGAAACAGGCTTGATGAAGGAGGGCAAGTGTCTGGCCCAGTCCCGGCCCCTCAGAACAGGCTCCTGATGGAGCACTTTGTGGGTCAGAAGTGCAGGCTGAGGCAGTCCCAGCAGGACTTGGCCGGAGTTGTGCGCATCCACGAAGAGCTGCTTACCTCCCCTCAGTGATGCTATCCTGGACACTCTGTCAAGGAGCAGCATCAGCAACAAGAGGAGGAAAGCACCTCTCAGAGAACATGGGCACCTGAGGGCTGCCAAAGGCATGCTGGGAGGTGTCGTACTGGCATGTCGCTATCTCTCAGTCCTATCTCAGCCCCCACTTTCATGGCCTCTCGCTAATAGTCTTTGTTCTCCTTCTAACTGGCTTTCTCCAACTGTCACCCCGGCCACCATTCCATTCTAGCCTCAGCTGTCAGTCATTCCTCCATTCACTCTTCTGTTTCAATGGTATAGGCAGGCTTTTACATAAAAATCATAAACTTTATTCAGTAATTCTTGCATCTGTCTTGGAATGTTGTGGTTTAGTTATAGCAGGGTTGC
Organism: Elgaria multicarinata webbii; assembly: GCF_023053635.1. NCBI lineage: Eukaryota > Metazoa > Chordata > Lepidosauria > Squamata > Anguidae > Elgaria > Elgaria multicarinata. The sequence goes on along the minus strand of NC_086180.1, from coordinate 84,241,025 downwards.
GAGAACCGCAGCATAAAAAAAATCTCATCTAGTTAAAAGGCCTTGGAATTATTATTTTTTTTAAAAAATCACATGGTACTTAAAAGCCATTAATGCAGTTCTTTTTAAAATAAATCCTTAAGCAGAATGCTACAACTAAGAAGTCCTGCTCTTCCACCACACCTCAGAACAAAGATTAAGATGTTATTCAGGGAGCGAGGCTTACAGTTACAACTCCCAGCATGCCTTGGGCAGGAGGGAAGTCTTATCAGGCTTTGGTGGCCGTCATCTGGAAGTAGCTTTCCATCCTGAGCCTGAAGGGAGAGTGCCTGGGCTGGCTGGAGCAGAAGGGAAGGAGGTTGCATCTCTGGTCCTGTCACCGACAGCAACGACCCAGCGACCTGTGAGTCAGTCAGCCAACTTCCTCTGAGAGATGGGGTGGGGTTGGGGTAAGAAACTAATTTAATTTGTTTTAAAGTTACCTCACAGACCTAGGACTGGCCTACCTTGCAAGGTTGTCATGAGGGTCAGAGAGGGAAAAAAGAAATGAATTTAATTTGTTTAAAGGTTAACCCACAGGCCTAGGACCGGCATACTACTTTAAGATGATTACCTCGCAGACATATATCTTAGGGGGGTCCAAGCAACGCTTGGTAGAAACTTGAAATTTGGCACGCTAATAGGTCTGGCTGTACAATGAACCAGAAAAATCTAAAAACATTACATTTTGGATTTTAAGTATTAAAAAACAACAACAACTAAGGTTTATGCCTACAACTCCCAGCATGGCTTGGGTGGAACTCCTAGGAGTCTTTTCTTGCCATCAAACTATGACTCATGGTCATGACCAGTACAAATTGCCGTTATTCCTTCATGACATTCCATAAATAAAATTTGTTCAGCAGGAGATATTGAAAATTGCTTTATCTTCTATGTGACTCCATAGCAGTGGCATTTTATAAACTCTATTCACGAACCCGAGCAACGCCGAGCATATCAGCTAGTTCCTAATATAAAAATAATAAAAATAAAATAAAGAAAACAAAACAAAAACAGAGGGATTTCAAAATCCATCTTCATTCATTTTTTTAAATCACTGTTCTTATTCATGAAAATAATTGAGCCTGTTTTAGTTACAGCAATTCAACTTAAGCGTACCAACCTTGTGGGAAGTTGCTAATCATGAAACAGTGTTATTGGAGACCCCTTGTACCTTTGCTGCAGTAGCCATAGTGATCAGATGACATGCTAAGCCACGGTGGTTAAGCATGTTGAGCTAAACATGGCTTAGCATGTTGTGTGAACCATTCCTAACCATGATGGCTACATACCCACAGTTTAATCATGCTTACTAACCATTTGCTGCAAAAAGGTTAGCGGCTTAACCATGTCTTAGCGTGTTGTCTGAACAGGTCCAGTAAGTAATTTCAGAAGCATTGAACAGTGAGGTTTGCAGTGATTATTTATCTTATACTGTCTCAGAATTCTACCATTATCAACGCTTAAATGTCTGAAAGCTGGGGCAGCTCATTAAAGTAAGGGTAAAGTGCTGGTTTTCTTGTAATACTGCCATTTTTGATGGCAGTATTGCACTTTTTGGAAGAATTCCTATTCCTTTTGTGTGTCTGTGTGTGCAGTGCCACAGAACAATCCATCCTGTTTCTTTAGTTCTGGTGTGATGGAATAAGCCCTATAACAGTCCACAAACTCCTGTTTGCTGCACTTTACCACATAGTAGCCTCTCTTATCTTCTCCTACAGGAAATTGTTCTAGTTCAGCTGAGGATTGGGCAAAAGGGGTGTGCCCCATTATCTTCTGTAGAAAGAAGACCCACCATTGTGCATGTTCTGCACGGTTCTTTTCAGTGTTAAGCACATGTTGCTTGATTTTTAAGTTTTCTCAAACTCAGCCCAACTGTATGACTTATGAACCTACTTCATTTCTTGGATAACGTCTGCCATAAAGATTTTCATGCAAATACTGTAGTGTTTTTTAGACTGAAAATTACCACTTATCTGTGCAAAGTAAGAATTGCCTCACTCAGATGACTAACTGGAGAAGATTTTTTTTGAACTGGAAGAGTTGTTTTTCTTTTTTTAGGCCATTGGTATGTCACAGTAAGCTGGAGAGCTACCCATAATATTTGTGGACTGACTTACACAGCTGTTTCATTATTGTGCTGCTAACTGTTGTAGTACTGGATCAAATGTATGTCTCTATTTTGTAATATTTATATCCCTCTTTGCTTAAGAGTTCTAGGCTGCTGAATAGTTATTTGTTGTGACAAATAACTATTCAGCAGTTAAAAACATCTCTCCATAATCCAGAAACTGCAGAAAAGCACAATACACATCTCTCCAGAAACAGCAGAAAAATGCAGTACACAGCTGTAAGAATTTTAAAAACCAGACTATTTAAAGCAAGTAAATTACTCACGGACAGCCTTCCTAAAAAGGAAGGTCTTCACCAAAGGAAGGTGCATTCACAAAACATACGTGATGGGAGTTAGCAGAACTGGTTGTACAGCTCCAGTGTTTTACTTGTGGTGAAACAAGGGCTGCGTTTTATATCTTGTGTTTTTCAAATTTGTACTTAAGTAACATTGGAAAACGCTATTTATTTAACAAAAATCTTGTGCTGTCACATAAAGTCGGTGAATCAAAAATTGACACAATATAGAGAAGGTCCTTTTTCTGAGATGTGAGGAACGCTTAGGGTTGTGATGCTGGTCAATTCACTGTCTATTATTTGACCATAGTCAAGTATTGTAAAATATTCCATATAATAAATAACACTGTTATGACAACTATCTTATTACATTGTTGCTTCATCTGATAGCAATAGGTGGAGTTTGGGATCTTCCTCAGGTGTCAGGGGGGTGTTAGGCAGAATTTAAATTTGTATTTCTGCACTGCTGCTGATTTTATCTTGGTTGTGCTTTTATATTGTATTTTATATTATGTTTTTATACTGTTTGTTTTATACTTTGAATGGTTTTAATTTTTGTGAACCGCCCAGGGAGCTTTGGCTATTGGGTGGTATAAAAATGTAATAAATAAATAAATCTCCACCTCAGCAAAGCTCCCTGCCAGGGTGGGTTAGAGTCCTAATCTAGGGCAGCCCAGGTTCAAATCCCCACTCAGCTGTGAAGCACTGTGGGTGATCCTGGGACCTCAGACTAGCCTGCATCACCAGCTTGTTAGCATAAAACGGTGGGTGGTGACGACAGCAGGTGGTAAGAGAACCATGGCAGAAAGGCAGGATATAAATGCAGTATAAATAAAATAAATAGGTACAAAAGTAGGGTCTAGAGCAGCAGAAGATGGAAAGCTGAGTGGGAATGGGATCCACATGGATAGTGACAGCCAGGTGGTTACTTGGGCTAGAGGAAGGCTTCCCCATGAAGAATAGCCTGTGCAAATGCTTACTCATGAGCAAGGCAGACTGCAAGCATGGCTAGAAAGTTACGTATAAAACTCTGGAAGGGGAAGGCCGAGGAGAAAGGAGCTCTCTTGTGCGCTCAGGTCAGAGAGAGAACCACGAGTTGAAATAAGGAACTGGGTGTGAGTAGCTTCCTTCTTTCTAACTGAGGCTAAACTGGGCCCAAAGCTTGCTGCATCCCCATTCCCAGACAGGGGTAGACAGGCATGCCTTCATTTCGAAACAGATCTCTCCTTTCCCTGCAGTTGTGTCCAAAAACATTGTTCTGCCGCCTTAACTCCCATATTAAGCCACATGGTCCATGCTTTTCCTTTGGCCATCTGTACTAACTGTAGGCAGTCCCGAACTGGGATAGATGTGTTGTGAGGAAGGAAGCAATATTTTACAATTAAATTTATTACTTGCTTTTCATTATAAAGTCATCCAAAGGCAGGGTGCAAAATGTACAGAGATCCACTCAGCGGCTTAATTGTCTGGTTCCCCCAATTTAATTCTGTGTCTTAAGTGTACATTGCGTTTTATCTGCTGTCTTGAATTTATATGACTGACTGTTTAATTGTGGATTATACTTTGTATTATGTATGTTTTTTAAACAACTACCTAGGGATCGGGATTTTCACCGAGTCATAGCATTTGGGTAATTTTCTTCCTCCCCAGCAATCCCTCTCACAAATCCTGCTTCGTTCACAAGGGTTCCCTAACCCTCTGGAGAGGCTTTTCAAGGGGTGCAGGGCAGAGGCCAGGTCAGCAAGTGCATCTTTCATGAACTTCCCAAATGCTGTAATCCTCCTATCACAGTTCCACATAAATCTTATTGTACTCAATGGTGCTTACTTCTGAGGATGCATGTATAAGATTGTGCTGTATGTTTACTTATCTTAGGATGCAAGCCTAAATATAATGTGTGGATGTTGTACGAGCTGAGAGCAAAAGTATATAATTACATAGGAATTCTAGAATCTTGCTAACAGGAGTATTCTTTTAAATTTATATACTGAACTGATTAACGTCAGAATTAGTTGTAATACATAAACTGCCATTATTTTTTCAAGATACGAATGGACATATAGTAGGGAAGGAACATGTGAATAATAAATTGCATGGGATACATATATGGTACAAAAACTAATTGCAAGTACCTTATGAAAAATAAAACTTCAGAAAAATATGACATGATAGGGAGGTGATGTTAATGGAGTATGTAATTCTAAATTATGGTTTAAAAAACAAAAACTTAGCCATTACTTTTGAAATGAAAATTTTAAATAAAATATAAAATCTGAATTGGTGGATAAAAATTTAAAAAAATGGATTTTTTTATTTAAATCGGTTTTTTTAATAAAATGCTTTTTGAGGAAAATATATCTAAAGATAGTTTTCTATTTAAGATACATTATAGTCCAAAGGTTATTCATCATGAAATAAGGATTAGTTTTTAATTATGTAGCATGAGGCTATATATTCATGCAATGTTTAAATTTTTTGGTAAATGAATTCCATGAATCCATTCACAATGTCATTCTCTTCCAGAGGTTTCTCTAAGATTATTGGGCAATTTTTCTATCTAGAAGATATTATCACAGATGCTTGGTTTTACAGTTCTCAAAACTGTGAATTTGTGTCTGCAGAGATCACAACCCCATTGTTCCTTTGCAATCTATGTACACAGAATCAACTCCTTACCTCTTAAGTGTGAAGTTTCAAAAAATTCAATGAATAGAGTGGACTTTGGGGGGTGGTGGAGTGGAAGTCACATGATTAAATCGAGTCTTTCTGAGTAGTGATTTAAATAAAATCCACCCTGATTGGTGTTGTAGTGTGTCAGGATTATACTATCTCAAGGTCTGCCCATTTGAATCAGCACGGAGACAGAACGGAGATACCCCTTGGTCTAAATCCAGCATGGCTCTTCTTAAGGATCTTTATTGGGCCCGGTGTTTTTTAAATTTGTTTACCTGGAGTTATAAGTGAGCTGCGAGGTGGCCAAATTTGTTGACAACACAAAACTAGAGTGGCAAGAGCTCCAAAGGGATCTTTCCAAACTTGGGGAAGGAATGGGTATTAAATTGGCAAATGCAGTTCAGTGTAAGCAAATATAAAGTGATGCACATTGTGGCAAAAACTTCATGTATATGCTCATGGGGTTTCAGCTGGGATCTTGGGATTTGTAGTGGTTAGCTCAATGAAGGTGTCGATCCAGTGTGCGGCCACTGTGTGAAAGGCATATTCCATGTTGAGGATCATTAGGAAAGGAACTGAAAATTAAAGCTGCCATTATAAAAATGCCCTTAGATAAATCCATAGTGTGGTCGCACTTGGAATATTGTGTAGAGTTCTGATCACTGCACCTCAAACATGATATTGTAGAGCTGGAAAAGAGTTAGAAAAGGGCAATCAGGTAGCAAGGTAACAGACTTAAGAAATGTTAAAACTATTTTAGACTTACACAGTATTTGAGAAAATATTTTATCACAATATACATTTTCACTAAAGACAAGCATGTTAATATGTGTGTTTTTATGGAAATAAAATGTGTTGCTGTTCATAAAAGCTCTATAAACTTTGGAGAGATCTAGGAAAGGGTAAATATAAATTTCATACTTAAAAGATTTTTGGCAGAGCAAAGCTTGTTGCAAATGACTTTTTTTGTTTGTTTCACCAACAGGAAATTTGGTGAGCGACCTCCACCTAAGCGGCTCACCAGGTAAGACCTGGCTCTTGCATTGCTAACTAGAGCCTAGTTTAAATAAAGAGCAGATGTCAGGTGGGCAGTTGCATGGTTGAATGTTAATTCATATAAAAACCATCTTTATATGGAAAATTAGATGTTCTGCAGAAGAATTCTAGCTTAGCCTTCTCCCTAATAGGCTAATTTTATCTGAAGTGGTATGTTCCAGAAACAGTTTTACATGTGGGCACTAGGTCTTAACATACTGTGTATTCCTGTTTCAGGGAATAAAAATGTTCAATTAAGAATTTATGGCAATATTTAGAACAAGAAAAAGTGAGGACAAGCTAATCCCAATATGGAAATAAAGTCATTGCTACCAAATTCTGTAATAGACCTACGTGTAGTTCACAAGTGCAATGTTTATTGACTGAAAATATTTGTAGGCCACTTTTGCCGTATAATACTGAAAATCAGCACAAATAAGATATGATCATAAAACAGCCCATAAGCTATTAAAATTTACCCAATGTTTGCATGTACACAAAAGCCCTGCAGCTTTATGGGCTTTTTCTGTCTAAAAGCAAGTTGTTCCAAAGCCTATGAGCCATGGAGTAAAAGCCTTGCTTCTTTCTGTCACTACTCACTTTAAGCCCTCATGTGTTCAAGTAAATACCTCGACAGGCTATGGGCTTTGGCTTTCAAGATGTGTTAAATTCTCTGATTTTCTTTTTAAAAGTGCAAAGAGCAATTCTACTAATTTTATTATACTCTTGAATTCTTAGGGAAGCTATGAGAAATTATTTAAAGGAGCGTGGTGATCAAACAGTCCTAATCCTTCATGCGAAAGTTGCACAGAAATCTTATGGGAATGAAAAGAGGTAAAGAATGTCATTGTTGTCTTGAACTGTGTACTCTATTGTGTTGCTTTACAATTGTAGGAAAAAATCATGCATAAAGAGTCCTTGAGATATTGCTGCCCCAGAACTTCAGACAACTCTAATATCTCTCCTCTTCTTTTGATGTCTGAAGTATTGATTAATATTCTGCAGTACTAATGCTCTCAAACTACTTGTTTGGTGTAAGCTTGGTTCCAGGTGCTTTTTTTTTCCAGAACCAAATTTAAAAAATGTTGGTTCTAAGTTATTAATAAAACAGCTCCCATGCTTTGAGGATAGCTCCATCTAGTGTTTGTATACAGATTTCATTTCTGCTTAGACATTCCTCATTTGGTCATTTAAAAGCAGGCCAAATAGGAATGCTAAGAATGAATGAAACCTATGTTAATATTTTTAATAAAGTAATAAATATGTTTCCATTATATTGGTGACAAAGTAGAGTACAGATAACTTTCAGGAGAAGTTCTTGTATTAGTTATGATACTTTAGATTAAAGTCTGTCAGTTAAATTTCTAAAAATGAATTCAATTCCCCCCTCATTCCAACAGTTTAAAGGTGTCTAAATGTTACAAAGTAAAATTGTTCCTTTAATTAAAAAAATCTTTTATAAACCTTAAAACAGATTAATAACCTTTTTCTATTCAGTGTTTGGATTCATTAGGAAAGGAATTGAAAATTAAAACTGCCACTATCATGATGCCTTTATACAAATCTATGGTGTGACCACACTTAGAATACGGGATGCAGTTCTAGTCACTGCATCTCAAAAAAAAAAAAAAAAAAAATGGTAGACCTGGAAAAGATGTGACAAAGGACAACTGAATGATCAAGGGGCTGAAATACGACCCTTAAGTGAAGATATAATCCGTGTGATGTTTTAAGCACCTTGGTCCGACTGTTTTCAGTGCAAAGAATTAAGTATGTGCTTGATTTCGCCCATTAATCTCAGGCTTAGAAGTGCTCAGCTTTGTCTGCATCTGTCCAGAACATATTACCAGAAACTTTATACTGCATTATAAAAACAGTGTACTGTATTTTCTATAGTTCCTTAGCCATAACATGTTGGTTTTCAGGACAGAGTGAAGCATCCTGAGAATCTTTAACTTTTGTTTTAGAAATAGCAAGCTTCTAGCCTTTAAAACTGTGGTGAGAGCCAGCCTCGGCAAGGTGTGAGAAGTAGTTTGTAAAACATTGTATTGAGTGTTAGTGCGCTGCTTGGTTCTTTGCCTTTCCATATGAGTAAGCAGGTGCAATAGAAATTATTCTGCATTAGTAAAAACCTGAAAATCCCCTTTACTTTATGCCATTTATTGTCTAGTTTTTCTGTGTGCAGATTTCTTTGGAATTGTATTTTGCTCAGAGTACGTACAACCTAGAACGCAGCTTTAACAAAAAGCATTAAAATTAAATCTGTTCTTCATCATCATCAGGTTTTTTTGCCCCCCACCATGTGTATATCTTATGGGTAGTGGGTGGAAGAAAAAAAAAGAGCAGATGGAACGGGATGGCTGCTCTGAACAAGAGTCTCAACCATGCGCCTTTATTGGGATAGGAAATAGTGACCAAGAAATGCAGCAGTTAAACCTGGAGGGAAAGGTAAGTTGAAATAGTTCACTGATGTATTTATTTATGTATTACATTTCTATACCGCCCAATAGCCGGAGCTCTCTGGGCGGTTCACAAAAATTAAAACCATTCGAAGTATAAAACAACAGTATAAAACCATAATATAAAATACAATATAAAAGCTCAACCAGATAAAAACAGCAGCAATGCAAAATTACAAATTTAAAACACCAAGTTAAAAATTATTTATAGACTGTTAAAATGCTGGGAGAATAAAAAGGTCTTCACCTGGCGTCTAAAAGCATATAATGTAGGTGCCAAGCGAACCTCCTTAGGGAGCTCATTCCACAGCCGGGGTGCCACAGCAGAGAAGGCCCTCCTCCTGGTAGCCACCTGCCTCACTTCCTTTAGCAGGGGCTCACGGAGAAGGACCCCTGAGGATGACCTTAGGGTCCGGGCAGGTACATACGGGAGGAGGCGTTCCTTCAGAAGATTACAATATAATTATTCTATCCTCAGTACAATTATCAGTATATTATATATTAAAATGAAGTGGTTTTAGAAGGTAAAGCATTGAAAATAAGTCTCCTTTATTCCTCCTCAGTAAGGGCTTATCTACACCAAGCAGATATTCCACTATGAAAGTGGTATGAAAGCGGTATATAAAAGACAGGAGCCACACTACTGCTTTATAGCGTTATTGAAGTGCACTGACAACTGTTGGGGCCCATTGACACATACCATATACCACTTTCATAACGCTTTCATAGTGTTATATCCTGCTTGGTGTAGATGTGTCATGGGCCCCAACAGTTGCCAGTGCACTTCAGTACCACTATAAAGCAGTCGTGTGGCTCCTGCCTTTTATATACCTCTTTCATACCACTTTCATAGTGGAATATCCTGCTTGGTGTAGATGAGCCCTCAGTCACTATCTCGCTGCCTCTGTTCTCTCCCAGTAAATGATAGATATTGGCTGTGATAAATATGATAGTGAAACCCATATGGATGCCCCTCAAATATTGGATTTATTTATAATTAGCCTGATTTTGTTTTTATAAAAATAATAATTCAAACTACAGATATTTCTAACAGTGCTCCAAATACTGTTATTGCAAACGTGTGGCCAAACATGCTGTACTGCGGTCCCCCCCCCCCCAAAAAAAAAACTTGGAAGTTGTCTTTTTAAAATGCAATAAATATACAAAGCTCTTTTTTTTTAAAAAAAATAGTACAATTCCCTGAAGAGTTTGAAAAGCTTTCTCTAAATTCTAAAGCAATATGCATAGATTTTATGAAGATACTTCACAGTATTGGTTGATGTACAAGAACTTGGGATGGTGAGGAAATTACTTATCACCATCACTAGTTGTCAGGGGGCTGTATGACTCCAACTCATTAGAGCTTAGTTAAAGTCTTTTGTGATGTCAGAGGCTTTTCTCAAGGAAGGAGCATTTCACTGCCTGGCCAACCAGAGAAAATAAAGTGATAGAAAAGAGTACTGTAGTGATAGGTAGTTGCCTATTTCTTAGGGCTTGTTGTTCATTACATTGTAAGGAGACCTCTCGGTAGGAGTCTCTTGTGCACCCCTCTTTTACACCATTGTTCAAAGTAGCAAATGAGTTGAGCTATGTATCATGTTTAGCTAAACATAGTGTCCATGTTTGTGCATTAAACATACCCTAGTTTACTGTGAACAAGTAGCATGCTGATGCACGCAGCCTGTTCCCTCCCGTTTTGCACAAGTGGGTTATATTAACCAGAAATTGGTAACTTATTGTGACATCTGAACCTATGATCCTGGTTTGTTGCTCCCAAATAGGCCCAGATTTGTAAGCAGACTAACCCTGGCTCATTCCTGACGTAGAATCCTAGCTTTTTGTGGGGGAGAAACAAGCCAAGATCCTGGGTTTGGATGTTATAATCGATCCATTTCTGGTTAGTTTTACCCACTCTCATGAAGGGAAAAGTGAATTGGCTGCACAGATGAACATGGTGCTCATCTACAGTAAGCCTGGGTAAGTCTGGAATCCTGGCTTGTCCTTATGCGCAAATGCAGCTAGTATATAACTGATTACTTGCTGAAACCTTGCTATCTTCTAAAGAACAAATAGTATGATCATGAAAACAACTTACAGAAACATACTTAGGCTAGTTCATTCATTATGTTCTCCGCATGGTGAAGAAAAGAGACGCATGTGCACCTGAGACTCTTCCCAGGTTGACAATCCTCCATGGAATGTAGTGATTTGAAACCATTCACAATTTAACATTTTAATATATTTGTTTTTGCAAGTTTATTACTGCAATCGTCCAGTGAGTTGATCCAGGATGCTTACATTTAACTTGGATTTCATTGGGGCCATACAAAGCTAGCTGTTTGTTCTTACCTACAGAACTATTGCACAGCTAAAACCTTGTACATATCTGACTCTGACAAGCGAAAGCACTTCATGTTATCAGTAAAAATGTTCTACGGCAATAGCGATGATATTGGCGTGTTCCTCAGTAAACGGATCAAAGTAATCTCCAAACCTTCTAAAAAGAAACAGTCACTGAAAAATGCAGACTGTAAGTATTTGCGAACTGCCTTCATACAGCACAATTTTGCCTTCATTTATATGTCATGATTTTAGTAAGAAAAAATGCCTTTAATCTTACTTGGGGATGTGCCCTTTGGAAGAGCAGTACTACAATAGGATACCTTGAACCTGGAAATTAACCTGGGTATAAACCACTGTAACAAATATATCAATGAGAACTTTTAACTTTTTTAAAAAATGTTTGTCTTCAGCTGTCATCACAGCATTCCATAATGTAAGAGCTGAAACAGATATTCAGGGCTGCTGTACCCATTTTGTATTACAGGGAAGACGGAATGCTATCCGCATAAAATTACAGGGAGAAGTTTCTAACTAGCCTTCTCTCTACCATTCTCGTTCAGTATGTTTAAGGTGTATTTTATGCGGGGAAGCTTTCAAGCGTTCGTTCTCCCACATGGTCTAAAATGGTAGATCTTTGCAACACATATCTCATAGGGCTTATTTGTTTCAGTTCTAATAAAGCTACTGGTAACACTTATATACTGCCTTTTTGCCAACAGTAGTTTACTGTTTCAAAATAAAGGTGATAGCAGAAGGAAGAGGAAAATAAGCAGAATCAGGTACTACTACCCAAACATTCATTCTGCTTGATAATCAAGTTACATAATGACCAAGTGGAATTGTCAGTGCAGGAAATGCTTCTGGGTGGCAAGAGCCAAATCGAAGATTATCATAGCTATGCAAAACATAATTCTTTTCCCTTCTTCTGTTGTAATATGCAGAATGGGAGCTTGCAAATTTGCTGGTGTTCAGATCTGTAATTGTGTTTCACATACTGCAGCCGAAGTGAACTTTGCCAAAGTCCAGATACTGCCCTTCTGCTTCCCACTGGTTATAGTAACCTCTAAACCAGTACTTAATGTGTTGTAAAGGACAAAAGCAACCTCAGGTTATGCAGTGCAAAATATTGAACATATTATATCTCCATTTTGGTGCCATATGCTGTGAGAAAACGGCATGGCAATTTATACACCAAGAACCCATTTTTTTCTGCCAGGACTGTGAAGAGCTGATGAAGGGGGCTTGCAGAGGATGGTTGAGGGGGAACTCTGATATTTTGATTTCAGTACACAATTTTGAAGTTTTACTTCTTTAGAAAATAACACTTAGGTGCAATTCTGTGAATTTGTGATTGTGGCCATATTCAAAGAATTTTAACTTTTGTACTTTTTAAAACATAAATTCCAAGGTTCTTTGTTTAAAAGGTGACATTCTTTGGTCTGGAGTTGTATTTAAAATACGTTTTGAAGAAACATGTAACTATATTTAGGTACACATTGGCTTTTAATGCAAACATTTCTGATGATACACAAACTAGTCTGAAGGCTACCATATTTTACATCTGTCATTTTATGTTTTGGCAGTATGTATTGCATCAGGGACAAAAGTGGCACTGTTCAATAGACTTCGGTCGCAAACAGTTAGCACCAGATACTTGCACGTAGAAGGAGGAAACTTTCACGCCAGCTCACAACAGTGGGGAGCATTTTACATTCATCTCTGTAAGTAAAGCATAAACTATTGAAAATTCATCCTTTTTGCTTTTGCTGTGTGTATGAATTAATAACATAATTGCTATTGGAATTTTTTTGATTTTCTGACATATTAAAACCTTTCTCGTCTATGCAGTGGATGATGATGAATCAGAAGGAGAAGAATTCACAGTTCGAGATGGCTACATTCATTATGGCCAGACTGTGAAGCTTGTTTGTTCAGTTACTGGCATGGCACTCCCAAGATTGGTATATTTAACTTATTCATTGTAAAAGCTGCCTCTTTAATCACTTAAAAAAAGAAGGAACGACACTTGCCTTGTTAAAGAGTAATGAACAGTTCTTGACTGATAATTCATCTTTGGAAACTACCAGGCTGGTTATGCATATTGCTGCTGCTGAATGGTGTAACTTTATTTTGTATGTTGTTCTACAATTCTGCATAAAGTAGGGCAATGGAAGCTACTGTTGAAAAGTCAAAATCCATATTGAAGGGTTACCTACAATATGTTCAGTGCTTAAATTAAGGCTTACTTTATTTATTTATTTATTTATTTATTTATTTATTGCATTTATATACCGCCCCATAGCCGAAGCTGTCTTACAAAAGTTTAAAATAGTAAACATTAAAAACAAATATACAAAGTTTAAAAACATAAAAAGTATAAAAACAACAGTATCCTTATAAAAACAGCTATTCTGGGGTATGTTAAAAAACAAACTCAGCTCATGTTGTTAAATGCTGTTTTGTGCCTTGCTTGTTAGCGTAGAAGTTAAGACAATGAACTGGGCGACAGGCAGGCTCCAGTTGCAATATGAAGTCTGCCATGAGCCTACTAGATTGTCTTTCAGCCTTTTGTCATGTAGGAATGATATAATATTGGGCCTTTTTTATAGGTTGTAAATATTATGCATGCAAAGTGCTTTGAACACTTAATATGTATAGCTTAGTTTGATGATGAACTCTGAAAGCTCTGCATAAACACAGATGCTATATTAATTGGCTCTGGTGGTATATTTAGGGGTATGTAAAAATGCTTCCCACAATTTTAATCCCTTAGCCTCTATTTTGATACTAAAAGTATTGTTTGCTGAAAATTGGTAGTCGTAAATCCGTACATTTCAGTGCTAAGGAATTATGTTTGAACTCTTAAGTGTGGTGTACTTTATCTACAGATAATTCGGAAAGTGGACAAACAAACGGCATTATTAGATGCAGATGATCCAGTATCACAGCTCCATAAGTGTGCATTCTACCTTAAAGATACTGAACGAATGTACTTGTGCCTTTCCCAAGAACGAATTATCCAGTTTCAAGTGAGTTATTTGACAAAACAGTAATAATGGTTGCCAAAGTAATCTCCCTCCAGCTGAATGAAGTTGCAGTTCCTGACAAGAAGCAGTTAAAACTCCTCCTTCCGACCACAGTGGCCTCACTGAAGGAGCATGACCAGTGGGGGATCTACACAATTGCTTTTAAAGCGCTTTAAAGCACTTTGAAAACGCTTTGAAACCTGTATATGCAGCGTGTCCTGGGCCCCAACAGTTGTCAAAACTTATAAAGCGCTTTAAAGTGCTTTAAAGCAGTAGTGTAGATCCCCCCCAAGCCATTAGTTTGGAAAAGCTTGGCTCACCTCAGTTTCCTGTGAAATGTTTTTGAGGTAGCAGTTGAGCTGCAGCTAACTAATGTAGCTAGTTGTCAGAGAATTGATGAGGAGAGAATGAGAAGAGGGAAGTTTCTAGAAAGAAGCAATGAATGCAAGATGTAAATCAGAGTCTCCATATTGGGCCTAATTTTAGAACACTGTAATATTGCATTATATTGAATGTAGGACTTAGCTAGACGGGGTGAAATCCCTGAGCGATCCCTGGGATCGTCCCTGTGCGTTCATGTGGCGCACAGGGGATCAGGGAGGGATGATCCCTCCCTTGCCCCGGGATCTCGCCCGACCCTTTGAGCCCGGTTTTTCTGTGGTCCCGGGCTGAGCCCGAGCCCGGGAATGTGTGGCCAGGCATTGCGGTTTGTCCCGGTTCCTCGCGAGGAGCCAGGAGCTCCTCAGGAGCACTGCACCCATCAGGGGTGGGGTGGTCGGAGCAGGGGAAATATTTTTTTTAAAAGAAACTTAACTTCTGCGCACAAGCGCTCGTGCGCATCTTCCCCTTTAAGAAGAAACCAAAATGGCGGGCACGACGCCTCTCTCTCTGAGGTTGTCGCGCGCAGCATGTAAACAGAGGGGGGAATCTCACGATAAAAGCATCGCGAGATCTTCATCCCTCCATCCTGCTAGATCAGGTAGGTCTAGCTAAGGCCTTAGGCTTCATTGCAATTCTTAGCAACCTCCTCTAGTGATTTGTGAAAGTTAGTTGAGGGAGCTGGAAACCCCCGTGCTTCACTGATGGTCCTAGCATGCTAACAGTGCAGGTGAATTAAATGGGCTCTGTGTGTTGGATGGAAGGGTGGTTGGAGCGAGTAATGCACACAGGGGAGGTGGAGGCTCCCCCCCCCCCGCATCTGACAAAAGATTTTTGATGCTGCAGTACACTAAATACAATCCTTTTTGGATTATAATATATTACCCATACTAAAACAAAGTTACTGAAGCATTGTTAGTATCCTAACAAATTTCTGATATTTTTCTTTTTAAAGGCCACTCCATGCCCAAAGGAACCAAATAAAGAGATGATTAATGATGGAGCTTCATGGACAATCATTAGCACAGACAAGGCAGAGTATACCTTTTATGAGGGGATGGGACCGGTCCATGCTCCAGTAACACCTGTGCCTGTTGTGGAAAGTCTTCAGGTAAGTTATTTTGCCCCCTGAATACTATCATTGTGATGCAGTATTTAACATGTATTAAAGAAACCAAGCCAGGTTTCTTCTTCTTCATCATCATCATCTAATTTATATTCCACTTTCCCACAAAAAGTGCCCGGTGGCTAGAAAAACAGCAATACAGAAACAAAAAAGCATACCAATTAGCCATTACAATAGTACATCATACAATATTAAACAACTTATTTCACTAAACATTATAACATTTCAAGTGAATTAGAAAATAGGCACAATCAAACATTACAACACAATTTTGCCATCCATGACGGTTAAAAAAAGAAAGTGAGCGAGAGACATACTTGACATGATTTAGGTGTATACCTAAAAGACCGACACGTGTGAAGTGGCTGTTATATTTGCTATGAGAGAGGATTATAAAATCTCGGCTCTCATGTATTTTGCAATATTTTTATTTAGACATTTTAGTCAATACAGTGTGTTAACACAGCTAAAGACAGGTAAAAGCAATGAAACTCTCATTTGCATGTTGACAAGGTTGCTTGAAGGCTCGTTAACATAAAAGTAGCTCATGTCTTATTCTTACCATGCAAGGATGAAAGTTTCCCCTCTGACTGATGCTGCAGTTGATTTACTCCTTAGGTGTGAATTAGTTCATAGTGTCTCCTTGTATTTTACAGGGCTGCATTCTTGCGTGCTTTTCAAGTGATGATGTATTCCTGAATTCCTGTTGAATCTTACATCTCCTTCTCTTTCTTCACTAGTTGAATGGTGGTGGGGATGTAGCAATGCTGGAACTAACTGGGCAGAACTTCACTCCAAATTTACGTGTCTGGTTTGGGGATGTGGAAGCTGAAACAATGTACAGGTGTAGTATTACCCTTGGGATTTTTATGTAGCTATTTCAGAACACGCTGAGATGTATCTGAGTCGGTGGAGGGTGGGGTGGGGGCTGAACTCTGTAAATACAAGAGCTGTCAACCACTTCCATAAGTTTTAGCTAATAATTTAACCCTGAATTATCAAATTCAAATTAATTTGCTTATTTCCAAAACCTTCATATAATCGCCTTGTTTGAGATAAATTACCATTGAGGTGGCCGTCTCTAAAATGTTCTCTTTTTCCCTATTACAGTAACAAACAAGAACTGAAATAGCCTCAAAAATAAGCAAGCGTGCCTTTAAGTTTTATCTCAGCAAGTTAATTCAGATGATTAACCTATGTTAGGGCTGCTATATTGTACATCGTTATTTGGCACTTGAATGCTATGATATTTAATTCTGAGTAAACTACACAGATTTCACTGTAAATTGATTAAAGCTAGCAGTCCTAAAAAGGCCAGTACAGAATTCTGAGGTTTGTAAATGTGGGGGTGGGTGGGTGAGACTACAAGAGTGAATTGAGCATATATGTCTGCTTCTCTGTTTTCGTACTTCTTGTGGTTATAGCTGCAAAGATATGTAGCCTATATCTTCTAGGGAGAAGCTGCTGAAAACTCACATAGGGATGCCTAAGATTTCAAGTAATTGAGATTTTAATGCCTTGCATAGTTCCTTGTCTTCTTACGCCATTACTGGGAAACCAGAAGAAATTTAGAAAAGATTTTCCTTCAATTTATGCTAGAGAGAGAAATAATAAATAAGATAAATGGTGCAGATCTGTGCTGATAGCAGAATTCAGTTTTTCTTGCTGCAGAACCTGAATTACTGCTGTTCAGAATTGTGAAAATTTTAGGGCTGTGCTCCGCTTCGCTTAGGATCGGAGAAGCGATAGCGAGGCGGCCTGATTCGCCTCTGACAAAGGCAGAGACGGGTCGGGTCGGGGGAGCCGCGGATCGAGACCAAGCAGATTGAGACCAAATGGATCCTTTGCCTTGATCCAGAGCTCCGAAAAACAGGTAAGTGGGGGCTTACCTGGCGCTGGCGCTGTCTTTGCGGTGACGGCAGCAGAGCCAAGTAAGGGGCAGGGGGGAGGGCAGCTTACCTGGCTCCATTGCGGTCTGGCGGCGGCTTCAACTGAGGCTGGAGATTCAAACTGGAAGATCAGGCCGCGCGGCCTGGTCTTCCTGTTTGAGTCCTCAGCCTCAGTTGAAGCTGCCGCCAGACTGCAACGGAGCCAGGTAAGGAGGGGGGGGACCTTACCTGGCACCGCCTTCGAGCTCCAATTCGGATCCGCAACGGAGCGGACCATAGGCGGATTGATGCGTGGCAGAGCGGACCCGATCCAGAAGTTGCAGATCGGGAACCAGAGCAGATTGGGGGATCCGTGCACAGCCCTAGAAAATTTCATGTGGCACCTTCACAGCTTGCGCAGTAAAAGTGTTGGCAAACTCATGTTTTTTCTTGCCTTTTCCTCAGATGTGCAGAGAGCATGCTGTGTGTCGTTCCTGACATTTCTGCATTCCGGGAAGGCTGGAGGTGGGTCCGTCAGCCAGTCCAGGTTCCAGTCACGTTGGTCCGCAACGATGGAATAATCTACTCTACCAGCCTTACATTTACATACACACCAGAGCCAGGGCCCCGACCCCACTGCAGCGCTGCTGGAGCAATCCTCAGAGCCAACTCAAGTCTCCTGACATCCAGTGAAGCAAACACGAACAGCGAGGGAAGTTACACAAACGTCAGCACAAACCCAACCAATGTCACATCAACAACGGCAACAGTAGTTTCCTAACCACTGCTCTTTGTGTGGAACTTCTTAAAAACTGACTTTCAAGTGCTTCATACAACAAAACTGAACAACTTTTGTGGTTTCATGGGAAAAACCTCTTCACTGCTCTTTGAATCTTTATCACCTACAAGTGCTGATCTCAAAAGAAGCCACAATAAAGAAAAAAGTTTGTGAGGGATGGGGACAATAGCTCCTTTATTCAAAATCTATTTTTAGTTGTCTCTTTAAAAATGGGCACGAAACTAAGAAATAAACAAAAGTGGCTGGGATACAAGTTGAACTAAAAAACATGGACGTTACATAGTTTTTATGGACCAAGGAACGCTTTAGTATAAAAGGTACATTTTCACCATGCCTTTTTGTATCACAACATATAGTACGCTTTTGTTACCAAATAGTTTATATATTATTATTTTTTCCTCTGGGCGTTTGCTCTGAAGTATATTCAGGTTCCAAGCCTGACCATGCTTGTATAATCTAATTACCATACTCTTCCAGTTTTTTAAATATATATAAATATATATATATTTTTGGTCTGTGGCTGGAACTGTTGCATTTTTTTTAAACTGAAGTCTTGTGACTTTTTATGAACTGAATTTTTTGTTTTTATTTTCAGCAAGTAGAACCTTGTAAAGGCCAGCATATTTTTTTTAAGATTATATGAAGTTTGTGCAAAAGCTTTAAAAATGCCTCTGCCTTGCCTGCAATACATGCGATGTATATTAACTTTAGAGCTCCCTTTTTTGTCATTGCGGATAGTTCTTCCCAAGTGTTTCTTTTTTTTTTAATGTATTTATAGTGTTGATTCATGAGGTTTTTAACATTACAAATGTGGCCTCTTGTGCAGTTACCCTAAGTACTCATGCTACTTGCAATATGTTAGTGTTTTAAAGGGTTCTTCCCTTCCTTTCACAGTCAATACATGCATCAGAATACATTTTCAGGACTTCTTCAGGTTGGCGTTTTATTTTTTTGTATTTTTTTGCTAAACTTGTACATAATTTGCTGTTACGTGTAAGTTAAATGTGTGTGAGATTCCCCCACCCACCCCAAGTGGACTGTTCCCAGTACCTTCATTTGGCAGCATGTTTTCTGTCTTGTTGGAATATGAGAGCATTTTTCTTGATGCATTGGCCACAAACGGGATTGATAGGTGCGTCTCTTCACTATGAATTGGGAGCCTTCGCAAACTACCTTGGCTGTCCTCAAGCGATTAGGCCAACCTAACAAACTAGTCTTTTGTATGATATTCTTTTCTTTGAGTGTGAAGTTGATTGTACAGTTAAATGATAGTACTTAGTAATGGCTGGTTGAAAAAGCACCGAGGTGGACTGCGCTTTTCCCTCTTTCTCTCCCTTGCCAGCAACCTAGTGCAATGTTCAGACTTCTTCCCGCTCCTATGTTAACTGAGGGCCAATCCACACCACTGCTTCCTTTTCTGCAAAGTAGTCTTTAAAGCTCCTTGGGGCAAATTCTATAGAGGCTTTTGTGAATGGGCCCAGTTTTAAAGAGCCTGGGTATGAATGCATTGTTTCCACACTCTCTTGGGACACCCTTTGTGGCATATCAGATGCCTCTGAGGATGCTTCCCTTACCTTCAGGAGCAGCTTTCCAGGGGGCGCACAGCTCAATATAGGAAGGAGGGCATGAAAAGCCCGAGGGCACATGTGAAAGGCAATGCGCTGTTTTTGAATCCTGGCCAATGGGTCCCCCTGCCATTATATGCCTGGGAATTCTAGAGATTGAAGTTTATTGGATGATTAACTGGTGCAGAAGCCTGACATGCACTGGACTTAGTCAAAAGGCTGACCTTCTGTGTAGATCTCACCATGGATTGATTGCCAAACTCCACTTGTAGAAGAGAAAAAAGTGGTTGATTTGGCTCTTGAGTTACACTAGACGAATATCAGTGGTACTTTTATTTGGAATTTGCCCCATTTTTTTGAGAATTTATTTGAAACTATCTGATTAGTTTGCAAGCACAGAACTGTGATCAATTTAAGATACAGCCCCAACATGCAGTCCACCTCCTGTTCCTTCCCTAAAGGAGAAATGCTGAATTCTGTGTAAATCCTCACTTGTTCCATAACAAACACACTGCAGTGGCTAATATGAACCCATGGGTTCTTACAGGGAAACATTTGACTATACAAGCAACCTTACTGGGTTCCATTACCTTCCACGTAGTCTTCAATTTTAATCATCAGCAATATTGTTGAGTGTCGTCGGTAGATTCCCTCCCTGCCCCCACTATTTGAAAGCTGTGTCTGTTCAAAACATTTGGTTAAATCAATGCCTCCTAAAGCGTGTTTTTAATTCTACCATAGGCCTTCCTGTATGCTGTTTTTGGTCAGACCATTTAACTTTTCCCCAACAACATTGTTTGCAAACCACTCGCTCTTAATGCTAGGGGATTACTGCCTCGCCTCATCTCTTTTTTCAGTGACCAAGGGCAGGATTCATTGTGGCCTTATCTCTGGTTTAAGCTGTTTACTGGCATTCACTTGCAAACCTGTATACTTGTCTGTGTAACTTCCTATTGTAATGTGGCGGAAATATCTTCACAGTGTATGTTAAAGATATATTGAGTATTATGCAGTACCATTTAGCTTGTGGACTACAGACATTTTGCTGACTATCTTTGGGATCAAAAAGTAATAGTATTCTGAGGTTTCAGTCACATCAAAGAACTAATAACTACATGCATAGTTGATTTAAAACTGTTACAAGCCTTTCAACTTCCATTGAATATTTTAGCAAACTTCTCAGATTCCTCTGGACATACGTCAATGCTCCTATGTTGACATTTTTGCATATAGTTGCATCTGATTCTATTTAGTCTCTGCCAAACTTTGCCCAATGGCATATATTTAATATTTGTATGTCTTCGGGAATCTAACAGATAACATATTTAGTTCTTTGCCTTTCTCTACCCCACAGGATAGTGTGAGTATGTCAGAGGAGGGGAGATAAACTCAATATTCAGCAGTATCTTGTACCTTAGCTTTTGTACGTTAATTGGGAAAATTAATTATTTCTCAAAAGCCTTCCAGAGTCTTATTCGTCTGAGAGGTGCTCAGTGGAGTGACTCTTTACTTTCTGAATCATTTGCCCTATGAGCTGCATTAATAGGTTTGTCCATTCAACTCCCATAACGGAAGCCCAAGGAAGCTTAATTTGTGTGCTAATGTTGCAGTCCTTCCCACAGTTACTTGTGCAGTACTTCTCCAAAAAATGATACTGCTCTCCTCAAACTGCTTGCTTCTCGAAGGTTAAGAGCCTAAATTAGATGGCTTCAAAATATCCAGAGAGAGAATTGCAGCTTTACGATCATAGCCAGCAGACATGGTGAATTGTTCAGTCATACCCATGAAACTTGTTTAGGGCCCTGTGGGTTGGAGGGACTAGATGTTTGAGTGTTATAAACCTTCACACCAGAAAAAACTAGCACATCTGGAGAAAGGAATCAGCCTAGTTTTTTTCTGAACTTGCTAGATGTCTGTCAGCAAGGAGGGCTTTTTTCTCCATGGGAGCAGAACTCATACATGCAGATCCTCTCAGCTGCAGTGGTAGAGTCTTAAGGAAAAATTTGGATTGTGTAACTGCTCCTTACTCTTACATTGGGAAATGGGGGTGGTGATACTTGACATTTTGAGTTGTTTCAAACTGCTTTGTAAATTGCTCTCTTGAGGATTTGAGAGAGAAAGTAGTGTGTTCTGTTTGGGAACAGTAATTAAAATCAGTACTGCTATTACATTTTAGGTCACTGTTAAACTGTCCAGTTCATATTTTCTATAGGTCAGAGTCTCAAGGGATCATACAGACTGTCTGAAAATCTAAGTACAATGTTTTAATGCACCTCTGATACTAGTCCAACCTGTTTCAGAGCTAATAGCTTCATAGTGGCTTATATGCTGAAACAAAATGCTTACTTCAATTATTAATCATGCCATTTTCTATTTTTTTCCTTTCAGAATCTGTGTATATGATGAGTAGAGAATGTGTGTATGTTCCTGTGTCAGATGTGTTAACTTGTTTTCAGATACTGTAAATGTGGGATTGAGTGGCAGGTTTGTGTTAGAAAAAGAATTAGGCTTTCTCGCTAACCCTTTTGGGACTGAAGTGTCTCTCTTTCCATTGAAATACTGAGTAGCTGCTCCAACATTGTGAATGTGTTCTTCTCGGCCACTCCCCCTGTGTTCCCTTCTTGTTTGGCTGAATTATATTCCTCTTACTGTATTGTATCTCTGGAGGTAAATCTTCACAACAAACAACTCATGTATTATTAGCCTGGGAGAGGAGAGAGAGAAATTTGCTTACAGCCCAGTTCTATGCATATTTTCTTGGAAGCAAGTCTCATGGAATTCAGTGTAGTTTGGCTATCAGGAGAAAAATAGCTGTTGCTGTATGCCCTCCACTCCACCCCCCTTAGTCGTGCTGGTCCTCAGTGATTGTAGCTATCTTCGCAAAGAAGCGATTTGTTCTGGCAGCAATACGACAAACAGTTTACTTTCAAAAGTACTATAATGGCTACTGACCAGATGGGTTGGTGTTGGTGAAGGAGTAATGAAAGCTCTTGTTTCACCCATGAAAAGAGCAGGCATGGTTCAGCAGCCTAAGGTAAAGAATTTCGTTTGCAAATACCCTGAAGATAACCCCACTGAACTCAGAAGGATTTACTTCTGAGTAAACTTGCATATGATCGGGGCTGATTAGGGAGGGCAGCATTTACTAGTCAAAACATTGGCTCCGGGCCTCTAGGAATATGTTTTTCAGTGTCTGTATTGTGTGTCCCTGTGTGTATACATGCTCATTCAGTCCTTAAAGGGTTTTATTTTACCAATTTGCGCACCCGTAAAGTTTCGTAGCAATAAAATAGAAGACTAGGCAAGTCTTCACTGTGATTTTGTAGGAAAACGAATCTGCTCAGTTTCATATTTCATCAAAATTTAAAAGTCTGCAATGTGAGTGGTTTGCAGGAATAAATACAACTCTCAAATGTATTGTAAACTATTTTATGTGCGTTGTCACATGTACAGTGTAATTAGCACATTCAATATTTGATTTTTAAAAATTTCACTGAAGTTTGTCAAGATTAATGTTCTGTTACTCTTCATGTGACTTAAGATGCGAAGATTATTGCAAACTTGTTGAAATTTTGATGCACCTGCATAGAAGGAGTCAGTTGATTTTTTTCTGGGAGGGGACAATGAGGTCATCTGTGCAAGCAGAAGAGCAACACAAACCCATGCAAGAAGTCAACAGTAGTTATGAGGACCTGCACTCTGGACTCCATGCAAACTGGATATGGGATTTCTTTTAATACTTGTAAAAATTGCAGAAGTTAGACAAGACTGTTTTTATTCCAATATTGTAAATATGAACTAGTTCACTTTTTGATATTATTTATTAAATAAGGAAAAAAAACCCACTGTTTATTTTTGTTTACATTTGAAACCAATTAGATTTAGGTAGTTGAAAAAGGGAAAACGTGAGTTCAGTTATGGTTTGAATTCATTAGTATTTTGCATCTCTAGTTCAGATGTTAACCTTAAACAATAGCTTGGTAACCAATTCAGACACATTGATTTTACAAAAGTGAATGTGGTCAGCTCTTTAATAATGTAACTCTTACAGACTGAATACTATGGTTATTTTACTTGAGGAGGAAAAACCAGGAATTTAAAGGGCCAATTTTTTTGCATGTGCTGGGGTCTTATAAAACCTCAAACTATTCTCTAGACTCTGGATGGTTATCCATAACAGCAACTGATGCAGCATAAAAATTTGCAGTTGAAGGCTGGTGGTGGCGGGGAATTGTAGAACCTCTGGTGTTCATGCAAAAGTGTTTGAGCCGAGGATCCTGGCCCTTTCTTTGATGGCATGCATTAATATGGCATCCTACAGAATTCATACCAGTCAGATTTGATCACTGCAACTGAATTAACTATGCTTTCTCTGCTTATTTGCACAACAGGAGTAAATATGCAACATTAGTCTATTGATATCGTTCAGGACTCCGTTTCTTTTTTTAACTCTAATGAACAATATCTTCATTTCTATTGAAATGCTCATTGGTCCATTCCTAAACTTAATTGTAAGCCTTCCTTATGATCAAGCCTTTTGAACAAGCCAGACATATTTCTGTTTTGAAAATTAGTCACTTTGTTAATTTGAAAGAGAGAAATTCAAACTTAATCCATGTTTTAATCAGAAGAATTGGTTTAAGCTCAGCTGAACTTGGTTTTGATTTTTGGTTGACTCCCACCTTAACTTGGTTTATTTTTGCTCAAATCCTTGTCATCTTATACAAAGAGTTGCATCTTGATCTAGTTATTTATTTACTGCACTTTTAAACAGCTCAATAACTATAGTTCTGTGGGCAGTGTACAATCAATTAAAAACATTAAAACAAAATGAAAAGTGCAGAATAAAACCAAGATAAAATCAGCAGCAAAGGAAAAAAAGACCTTTCCAGCACATATTAAAACTAGCAGCAGAATAAAGTACTAAAAGTACTTTTAAGTATTCAGATACTGCTTTTCTGGGAGGAGGAATAGGCATTCCTTAAAAGATGTCTAGTAAAATAAGGTGGTTTGCAAGATTATCCTATTGCAAAAATGTTTCTTGCACAAAGTTTTAAGGATTTACATAGTTTTTATATAGTTCAATGTACAAATTAAAAGTATTCTATCCTGGGAAGCTTCTGCTCAGACTCCAAACCTCACTAAAATACAGTACTTTTCGTTGCTGAAATCATAATCAGAGGTATTAATAGAGGCTATTTGTCTGAGTAGGAGGCCTCTGACCTGGTTTAAATGTACACCAACCAACTTTATTCATGTGGGGATTCCATGTGCCTAAAGTCCTGTTTAGAACACATGTCGGAACACTGATCTTTCGCATGCCAATAATTTACATGGACGCTAGTGGTCCCAAGTCACTGAGCATGTGCGTCCCCACTCAAGTACGATTTTCTTGGTTATGCACTCAGTATTGCATTCATAAAGAGGGCCAGACTTCAATAGAAATTGCTGAATATGGCAGTAGAATAATAAGCTTTTTATATAGCACTGTAACATGTTCAAAACACTTCACATGCATTTTCTCAGTAATCCTATCACTAACCCTGTAAGGTAGGCCAATAAAATTCCCTAGCCCCAAATTTACACACTTCGGTACTCCACTGCACCAGCTCTAGTGTGACAAACCATTCTGCTTGTGAAACAACACAAATGGGATTTTTGCAAAACACTACTCACTTTGAAAGGTGAAATTGTTTTGGTTCTAAAAATGTAGCTTTCCCCCCGTTAACAGGTTTTGATATCCATTTTTCTCTGCGTAGCAGATGCTGAGGTTATGTGTCAGGGGCATGATGCATGTGGAAGTCTAGAGGTCACTTGTATTGCTTTTATTTTCATTTTATAATTCCTTTTCCTGCTACATGAGAGGAACTCAGGTTTTGGTTCTGAATTGCAGAGTGACAGAAAATAACAGGCACTCATTATTGTTAATGAATAAAGTGTGGATAATGGGCCTAGTGAGAGGTAGCCACATATAGTTTTGGCTTTATTAGTTGAGAAGAACTAAATGGCTAAAAGGGATGCAATGCAGCAATGGATTTCTGGTTGTTTTTAACACTTCCTCCTAAGGGCACATGACCTGATAAACTACAGCCAAATTAAAACAAACCAACCTAAGTTCATATACTTTTCTCGCAATTTGAGGCTGCATCTGTCTGAAAAAAAGAAGAAATAAACTGTATTGGAGAGCTTATATTGTTTTGTTGATCTTGCAGCATCTGATTTCCCAAGGCAAATGAACTGAGTTTATCCTGGATCTCAGGCCATCGATCTGTCTGGCTCACTTTTGTCTCTGTCTGTCTGTTTGTCTCCCAGATGTTTGGTGGGGATCTTTCCTAGCCCTGCTATCTGAAATCCTTTTTAAGTAGAGGATTTATGTTGGGACCGTAGCCATGTCAAGCCTGTGCTTTACAGCTCTGCTTCTCTCCCCAGTCTTCATCTTTCTTTTGGACATGGGACATGAGGTCAAGTGGACATGCTTCATCTCTCATTCTCTACCTGTATTCTTGTCCTCCGTTCACAGTTGCGAGTTCCATTTTGTTCCTTTAAACTAGCTGTTTCAAGGAAGAGGGCTCCTAACGCTAACAGTCAGAAAATATGCAGCTAATCCAGCTTTTTTCCTTAACAGATTTTTCCTTGTGGAGAAAAAAAAGATGAAAGACGTAGTGGGAAAAGATGGAACAGCCATCAACCAAAGGCAATATTGTCTGGACACCCCCCACCTTCCCGGTAAAATTGGGCAGTGCAATTGCACAATACAAGCTGCCTAGAAGCACCCTTGGTCATCAAATCATTGTTTTCCTGTCTTTCCCCCATTCTTATGTGGTTCTTCTAAGAGCTCATAAAATCTTGTCTTTTTCATCAAAAGGAATAGACTGGTAGCATGATCTTCACAGGTAGATTCCCTTAGTATCACTTCATTGCCTCTTTAGAAAGCTGATATTTCAGCATGGCTTTGAGATCAATTTTCACAATTTGTGTTAAAGTTGGTTTTTTTAAACTTTTTAAAAGAAAATCAAAATACTTGCACAATTGTCCTTGTTTATTTGTTTATTACATTTCTATACTGCCCAATCTCTGGATGGTTCACAGTTAAAACCATAAAATACAACATGATGAAATCCAATATAAACGTTTAAAGGTTTAAAACTAAATTATAAAATAAAACTAAAAACGTTGTGTGCTCCTCTTCTGTCATGCACACACACACTCAATCTTCCTTTCCCCCCTTCCTTTCAGCAACTCTTGCCTTTTTGCCGCTGGGTGTATGGCATTGAAAGCACCATTTAGAAAATGTGTTTGGTGTGGCAGTAAATTTTCCCCTACGGACGGACACTGCCTCTGTTTAATTTGCCTTGGGGAATCTCATGTAGTTGAGTCCTGTGGTCACTGCATGAGTTTTTCAAAACAGACCAGGCACAACCATTCAGATTGCCTCAAGGCAATCCTTTGCGGAAAGGAATTGCAAGCCGTGGACCCTAAAAAGTAGGGCTGTGCACCGCCTCGGATCCAAACTCGAAGTGGCCTACTTCCCATCTTATGCGTCGCCGGCAGTGGGAGCTGCCAGATGGCGGAACAGGTAAGGGAGTAGGGGGGGCTTACCTGGTGCATCAGCCATCCACAGTGGCGGACGGCGGAGGCACCAGGTAAGTGGGGACAGTTTTCTGGGTGCCGGCTGCGCAGCTGGCACCCAGAAAACTCTGAGTCGCCTCGGAAAGCCCGAATTTTGCCTTGGCTTCAGCGCTGAAGTGGGTCAGGAACCCCTGAGGCAGCCCCAAGGTGGATCAGGGCTGCTTCGGGGGTTCTGGATCGGCCTCCGAGGTGGGTTGGGGGGTCCCTGCATAGCCCTACTAAAAAGCCCCTACCATGAAGATTTCTACGTCTCACCATAAAAACCCGACTCTAGCCATGGGTCGGTCAGATCCTCCAACTCTGGACTGTTTGCTGATGGTGTCTGCCGCCCTGAAAATATCAAAGAAAGCCAAGACATCGACATCCTCTTCAGGGTTCTAAAGCACAAGGAAAGGAATAAACTCCTCTGAGCGGGATCCAGATACCAAAAAGGTGAAGGAGATGTCAATGCAATCTATTCTGCCGCCCCCTCCATTATTGTACTTTCCGATTCTATGTACGCAATCTCTGTCAAGGCCGAGGCAGTCGACGCTAACACCTTCCGCATCAAGACCAGATCCAGTGAGACCACTGTCAGTGTCAATTCCACGCCAGTCTTCCCCCTTGACATTGAGGTGGGATTGAGCAAATACATCGATGTCAGAGGGAGAGATAAGAGACCCTTAACCACAGTCGTCTACACATGATATAGACCTACCGACTAAACAGTCACCTGAGGTATAGACTGGGCTCACCGACTCTCCCTGGAATTGATACGTTCCCGGGGTTCTTATGGTTCAAGATCCAGGTCCCCTCTTCGGGACAGAGATTTGGCATGATCTCTGCCCCCTCACCAGCACTATTATTACAACTGGCAGATCCCAAGGAATCGAGAAGTCTTTCATGATGAATCTTGCTACCATGATGAATCTTGCAGCCAGAGTGCAGCATCAATCATCTCTCGCCACCCACCCTTGGCAACAATCTCATGCCCACCAGAGGAACCGAGCTTTCAACCCCCGCCACTGCTCCCACCTAGAAGCACCTTGCTAGATTGCAACCGAACACTGTGTCAAATTCCTTCAGTATGAAAGGAACCTCACCCAACCGTCTCGATCGCCAACCATCCTCTACCACCACCACCTCACCAACAGGGAGATAAGGACGCTCATTGTGTCTCGCTCCCATCCCACACAGTCAATGAGTGTATATCAGACTCTACATTGATGTCCTCGGTTCTATTTTCAATTTCATCCCCTGAAGATGCTGTGGAAACTAATGATGGGATTTCTCCCTTGCAGGATTCTTTCCACTTCAACAACCAGGTTCTGCAAATGGCCCAGGCACTCGGTATATAGAAACCCAGCAACCTAGTGAGAAAATATAGGATCCTTCCTTGACATCATTTACACTAAGGCAGCAGCCCCAGTGGCAATCCTGTTTTTGCAATGTTGACGTCATCAGCCTTTGCAAGAGGGATGTCGATACCACAACATGGTCAAAGCATAGGGCAGTTTCTATGTAGCACTGCCATCCAGCCACTGTTTTATTGGTCTTACAGTTAAAGAGCTGTCAGGGAACCAATTTTGGGCTATGAAACACTGACACATTCCAGATTCTATTGTGGCTTTGCTGTATTTGATGTCCATTCAAACAGGAAAATCATCTATGGGACTTTTCTCCCTTGTCTGTGCCTGGTTTAGCAGCAGGTTTGATGGATGCTGGAAATGAGGTGTGTCTGTGTGTGTGTGTGTGTGTGTGTGTGTGTGAGTGAGTGAGTGAGAGAGAGAGAGAGAGAGAGAGAGAGAGAGCGAGCAACTGCCAGTTCTATGAGAGACCTTGTTCTCACTAAGGTAGGAAATATGTACCTGAGCTGAACCACTTCGGACTGCAAATGGGTCATTCTAATTGAAGACAATTACAATGTATGAAGGAACATTTGGTTAGGCAAAGGAACATGCACTCCAAAGTGAAATATCCCAGAGATAGAGGTTTACCACCTCAGTGAGCAATGGGTCAGAGGTCATGCATGTGGAAAGGTGCCATTTTGTCCTGTTTGCCATTTGTTGACCCTTCATTTTATAGCAGCAGGCGTGTTCTGCTACTTGTTCCAGCACCAGCGGATGCCCATATTGCCAAGTGAGAACTTACCGTGATATATAATGGAACTTTAGTTAGGCTTTCTGGTCATCTGTAATGATGTTTACAGTTGTGGTCCTGAGACTGGGATTAGCTCACAAGGAGGCAAATCAATGCACCTTCCTTTTGACTTTCAGGAAATATCTGCTTTTGATACATTCATGTAAGAGTAGCTAACTCAAATATTCCCTGGCTACTACTGGCTAGCTCCTAGCACTCCCATTCAAAAACGAGTGGGCAGCTTTTCCATCTTTCCCTCTTCAATATTTTTTTTCCTGGTAAGCCAGTGGTGGTGGTGGTGGGTATCTACACCAAAAAGACTCACCCCAATGTCCAGCACTTTGTACACAACCTGCTCCTTCCAGTTTCTCTTTCAGACTGCAGAAAGGGTCTCTAAATCACACTCTGTGTCAACCAATTCTTGCAGAAGAACTGGTTGACCAGAATGGGCACAAAGAAGAGTCACGGAGAAGCATAAAATAGAGGCCTGGCCATGATCCTTCCCATTCCTGCTCGGTGACCAGGTAACTCTACTGTGTTACCTGGTGACTCTACTGTGGTGGAGCTTTCCAATGAAAAATGGGTTAAAAGACACACTAAATTTCTATACGCACTCAAGCAGGTGATAGAAAAACAGGTATAGAGGTAGAGGCTATGATTTATAGTGAAATAACCTCCAGATAATAGACTGAAACTTAAACATGCCTTTCCTGGGGATCCCATCAGATCCTTCCTGAAGATGGTGCCAGTGTGTAGGGAAACTCCTGAAGTTCCAGCAAAAGGAACTTGACCAGGTTGCAGGTGGGTCACTGGTTCAGCCAGCATAGAGACTGAGGCAACCAGAACTGAGCAGTGGGCTGGAACAAATGGAAACGAGGCTATGTGGCTGAATCTTGGTGCTCCGTGGCTTAAAGTGATTTCAGCAAAGGAGCAAGGACCAAGGACCAACCAATGCAATTAGGATAAATCGACCTGTCACAAACGCAGAGAGCAGGGGTATCAGGCCCGGGGGAGGCCTCAAAATGATGAAGCTTGGCAAATTAGTGGTTTTAGCAAGATGGGGACGGTGGGGATACTGAAACACAGAGGGCTCGGAACCCAGGGTTCTTCTAGGTTAAGGGTCAAAGGAAACATTTTTAGGTCCAACACACAAAACAAAGAAGGACAGATTGCTTGACGTCATGTTGACAGTGGATTCAATTGGACAGGTACTGGATGGGCCCAAATCCATCACCCAGCACTTCTCAGTGCTTGAAGATGTGAAACCTCTGTATGGCTACCATACTTAACACCAGTTTCAAGGAATACCCTTTAGGTATGCTATTCTATGTTTGAGGGTATTCGGATTTCTTTCCTGACTATTTTGCCTTAAAGTAATTATCAGGCATTTATTTTTGTGCTGTTTGAAATTGTATTTTTATTTATTATTATTTAATTTATAAGTTGTCTTTCTGCCAAAAAATGGTGCTCAAGGTAGCAGAAAATAAAATCTTAAAACATAACATTCATATCTCTTTCAGCAACAGACCAGCTCATACGCTAAAAGCCTATGAGTTATAGGAAGTATCAGGTTGGATCCAAACTTAGTTATGCTTCTATTAGAGCTGTTAAGTCATTGACTAACCTACATCCCATTGAGTTCAATGGCTCTACTCTCAGTATGACTAAATTGGGATCCATTTTTTGCTTTTAAATTTGTATAGGACCAATACTGGAAGATTTGAGTTAACGCTTGCTAAATGGTTACTTGTATTTCCCAAAATGACTTAAGCTGGAATTTCATGAGCTGTTTGTGATCTAGGGTCTGTCGGTCTCTTTTTCTGTCTTTCTTTTTAAAGTGGGAATCAATTGCAACATGTTGCTTGAAAACAGGTGTTTCCACCTAAAAGATGAAGAAATGCATAATTGACTTAACAAACCTCCTTCAAAGCCCTGGTTAGCCGCTATCAAAGATAAAAAGAGCGCACAGGTGAGGAGAATCTCACAGCTACTGAAGGGGGTTTGAGGGTCAACTGAAGCACACACCTACCCTTGTGCCAGATGCCAAGGACAACCAAAAGCAAACAGGGTGGAAGGATTCTTGGCTCAGAATTGGAGGCTGGAATGAAACTGATGGAGGGGGGTGGAAAGTCTTCTTCATGTGTGTGGTTTACTGGCAAGAGCCTATGCAAAACTAACGTAACTATGCTGAGTAATTGTGGGTGGTTTCGGGCGAGTCGCAAAGCCACATTTTGACTTCATTTGTAGACATTTTTAGGTTAAAACTGCTCTGTTTCTGTTAAGAGAAATGTTGAGTTAGCAGTACAGCCCAAGCAGGTGCACACATCTAAAATTTTTATCTGAAGGGTCTGGAAGTAGCTCAGAGCAGGTGAACAGAAATGTTGTGGCAGTAATTCCATAAAGCTTGAAGTCTGGAATGGTAGAGTGGAGAGTGAAAGTTAATAAACCTGTTCCACACCATGCTCAATGATCTTGTAGCATTTACAGGGTATAACAATATTATAAAGTATTAAACCTTATAAGGACTTTAATAATTTGGGACCGAGATTTCTGTAAGGTTGCCTTCTCCTGCATTTACTTACACAAAACTTTAAACCTTCTTCAGAAGTCATCCTCTGTGTGCCTCCACCAAGTCAGGTGAGATGGGTGGCTAGTAGGGAGATGGCCTTTTCAGTGGTGGCACCCTAGATGTGGAATTGTCTTCCTTGAGTCAGATGAAGACCTTTTTATCCACCCTGGTATTTTAAACAATTTGCATTTCAAAAGGGGAAAATCTGAACTCTTCCCAGTTGAATTGTGTTCTACTACGTTTTCTGCAATGCTCGTTTCTTGTTTTATTCACCTCTGCTAGAGGGAAAGGTTTTCTTAGTGCTGCATTTTATTTTTCTGCTGTTGTATTTTAATTATTGCATTGTTAATATTACTTTCTGATCTTTACTGCTCTCTGCTGTTTAGAGAGCATATGCTGTGCTAATGGGTGGCTATATAAATTTAGCAATAGTAGTAACAATAGTTAATAATACCAGTTTAGCTCTTATACTAGTTTAGCTTTTATCACTTCCCCATAAAGAATCTTGGGAATTGTGGTCTGGTGAGTGTGTTGCGGCTTCTCTTAGATCTCTAGCTGCCATCACAAAACTAGGGTTCAAGGGGCACTTGAGGAATCTGAGTGGCTATTTATTTACACAATCCAGAATGCATTTACAGGCCTGTTTATTTCACTGGGCTTGCATATGCCTCCCTCAGTTGGGGACAGTGTGTATGGTTGGATTCAGCTGGTATGGCATCAGCAATATTATTTCTATGTTGCTTTAGTGCTGTTGTACCAACCACGTTGTGGTCTTCTCTATTAACCATGGTTTATGGCAGGGGTGGCCAACTGATGGTCCTCCCCAAACCATTTTTATTTAGCTCTCCCATAATTACCTCAATCTCCCTTCCTCCTCCAACACAACCGTGGGATGGGGGAAGGGAACTGGGTGGGTGGGAAACAGCAGGCTTGCAAGGCCCTAGGGCAGCATGGCTGGCTTGAAGACACTGGTAGTTGTAGTCCAACACATTTTGAGAGCACCAGGGTGGGAAAGGCTGCCCAAGGAGTGTGCCAATGCCCTGGCTCAAAAACATAGCAATAGCCTCCCAAGAGTTGTGCCACCTGACTACTCCTTTTGTAAGCTGTCGCATTTCCAGCCAACCAACACAATTCTCCCACCAACTCAGGTTTCCTGTGCTGTGAAGGGTATTCCCAATGGCAGAAGGTAAATGAGGGGTGTCTGTGTTCTCTGACCCTCACTGCAAATGTAGGGGGTTTCTACGGTCAGTCATGTCTCCTGCATTCAGGTTCGTTTTTTAGGAGGCCTCATAGATGGATGAGGGCACATATCACCTTTGACAAACATATCTTCCTTTGAAGAGAAGGGGTGCCTAAAATTCAGCTCCTTGGACCTCTCAGAAAGGCCCTGTCTGCACTTCCCACATCCAGCATGAGGACAAACCACTTCAGAAATGGACAAATAAATCCATTCTGTTAAATGTTCCCTCCATAGAGATAGGGTGACCATATGAAAAGTATGACAGGGCTCCTGTATCCTTAACAGTTGCATAGAAGCAGGTGTCATTTGTATATATGGAGAACCTGGTGAAATTCCCTCTTCATCACCACAGTTAAAGCTGCAGGAGCCCTGCCCTCTTTTAAATCTGGTCACTCTAGTATAGCTCCTGCAGCTTTAACTGCTGTGATGAAGAGGGAATTTCCCCAGGTTCTCCATATATACAAATGACACCTGCTGAAATTCCCTTTTCTATGCAACTGTTAAAGATACAGGAGCCCTGTCCTCCTTTTCATATGGTCACCCTAATAGAGACCAGGACTAATGTTTATTCCTCAGCAAAACCACCTTGACCCCTCTTTCTTCCTCACTACGTTTAATATTATATCTGTAGTTTTTTTGTTTAGCTTACCATCTTCAGGCTTATGATTTTGCACTCATTCTTCTTAAATTCAGCCTCAATGCCTACATAAATATAATTGCTCTCACTGTTGTTACTTTTCCAGGACGTGGGCTTCACAACCATTTAAAGGGCAAGGAAACAATTAAAATAGTTTGCACTTAGCCAGCAGGGTTGATGTTGTACTCCCTGCTGGTCATAATGAGTGTGTTTTGTGGATGTCTTGCAGTGACAGCTGACATCTTGCTCCCTCAGACTTTCATGTTTTCTGCCACAAATGTGATTTGGAAGCTGAAGGAAACCATTCATATGGTAATTGATCTCTGTGGACCAAGATAAAGAACCCATCCAGCAGGAATACATTTCTTCCGTCAGTTCCTCAAGGAAAAATGACTCTTCTGTTCTGCTCTTCTGTTGGAAGCCCAGTGTGCAGCAGCAAACAAATAAAAGTGGAAAGTCACCAGCATCACCTTAGAGGCCTTTTTGTCCTATTTCCAAACCAGTAATAGCTCTTTGGCTGCTGTATAGATTGCACAGACCAGATAAAAACTGATTAGCAGCACATCAATGTACTTAAAAACAACAACAACCCACAAACCCCCCTCTTATCCAGATGACTTGCTCCAACTAAGATGTACTTGATGCCTACACAATTTTCTTTTCAGCTTTTAATTGGTAATTTTGAGTTGCATTTCCTGTTGGTTAAAATCAGCAGGTGAAGGTTTATTTTAGGTTCCTTCCATTTGGAATATAAGTTCATATATTGCCTGGAGCAGGTAGTTCTCACAGGTCTGGAACAATTTCCCAAGGGATGTTCATTGGGCATCCTTTTGATACCCCTTTAAACAGTAGATAGAATCTCTTACACTAACAAGCAGGGCCGGTGCTTCCATAGAGGCCAGTTAGGCGGCCGCCTAGAGTGCCAAGGTAAGCGCCCCCGGAAGTCGCCCTCCCAGCCTTCCGCCCTGCTCCCCAGTGTCCCTGGCTTGGCTTCAGCTGGGTGCCCGCTCAGCAGCCGAAGCCAACCTGGGACACTGGGGGGCGGGGGCGGGCAGCTCCACGTTCTGACATCCGGCGCGTGCCGGAGTTCAGAACATGGAGCCGTCTGACTGCCCTCCCCTAGCTTCCCAGCTTGGTTTTGGCTGGGGGCTCCCAGCCAAACCCAAGCCGGGACGCTGAGGGGAGGGAAGGAACGGCTCCACGTTCTGACTTCCGGTGCACACCAAAAGTCAGAATGTGGAGCCGTCTGACTGCCCTCCCCCAGCTTCCCGGCTTGGTTTTGGCTGGGGGCTCCCAGCCACACAAGCCGGGATGAGGGGTGGGGGGAAGGAACGGCTCCACGTTCTGACTTCCGGTGCACACCAAAAGTCAGAATGTGGAGCCGTCTGACTGCCCTCCCCCAGCTTCCTGGCTTGGTTTTGGCTGGGGGCGCCCAGCCAAAGACAAACCAGGACACTGGGGAGGGGGGCGGCGGCGGCGAACAGACGGAATTGGAGCTGCCTGCCCACCCCACCGCAGCGTCCCACCAAGCCAGGAGGACTTCAGGCGAGGGACAGGTAACCTGTCTCCGCCTACCTGGGGTGGGGGGGATACGGTGTGGCGGGTGAAAGCAGCTCACCTTGCCTAGGGCGCAAAAAAGCCTGGCACCGGCCCTGCTAACAAGCATTTTAGTGTGTGTGTGTGTGTGTGTGTGTGTGTGTGCGCGTGTGCGTGTGCGTGTGCGTGTGCGGGGAGAGAGAGGGCGAGGGCCAAACTAGGTGTTGACAGAAAGTAAACAGAATTACGATCACTCCCATGGGCACACCTGGATTACTGTCCAGTTCTGGGTGTTACATTATAAGGAGAACATTGGCACCTGGAATGACATGGATGGTGAGGGATTTGGAAACCAAGTCTCAGGAGGAATTGTTGAAAGAGCGGGGTATATTTAGTCTGCAGAAAAGAAAATTAAGGGGAGATGTGATAATTGCCTTCATATATCTGAAGGACTGTTATGTAAAAGATGAAGCTTCAGGAAGCAGCAGTAGAAGCAATAGGTGGAAATTGCAGGGAAAATAGACTTTGGCTAACTGCTAGGAGAAACTTCCTAATGGTAAGAGGTGGTGGTGGGCTTTCCTTCATTGGAAGCATGTATGCAGATGCTGGATGAGTATCTTTCCCAATGATGCTGTAGCTGCATCCTGCATGGAGCAGGAAATTGGATTAGATTACCTCCCTTGCAACTAGATTCTAAGTTCTAATCGTCAGCTCCATGAGTCTGCTTTGGAGAATGGGGACATTCTAGCACTTTGGGAGAGAAAGAGCATTTCTTCTGTTCTCTTCCATCAACCTAGGATCAGTACCACGGTAACAGTGACAGGCAGAATAGGGATTTGGTCCTAATTTTATGACACAATTTTTAAAGAAAGTTTATTTGGGAAGGGTGGGCAACACTTTAAAGGAGGGTAGGGAGATTATTGTTCCCGCTATCTCATATATTTTTTCCTCAGAAACACCTATAGTTCTGCATTATGTGACCATTATTATAAACCATAATATCTTTACGATTTGTGACCAGCAATTTGAATGGCATCAGTCATGTATAATGGTTTGTAAGTGCTTGAAGACCCACACATCTAGCTTGCTAGGCAGCTTAAGCAGTATCAAGTCCCTGGTGAGCTTCCGTACAAAGCTTGTGGGCTTTATTTGGCTTCAAAGGTCAACGGTTGGGTTGACCAAAGGCCCAGACTCTGGGGTTTCACTGCCAAATCTTACAATGTACAGCATGAGAAATAATGAACAATGAGTGCCTCAGACCATATTCAGCTATCTTAGAATCATAGAATAGCAGAGTTGGAAGGGGCCTACAAGGCCAACGAGTCCAACCCCCTGATCAATGTAGGAATCCACCTTAAAGCATCCCTGACGGATAGTTGTCCAGCTGCCTCTTGAATGCCTCTAGTGTGGGAGAGCCCACAACCTCCCTAAGTAACTGGTTCCATTGACGTACTGCTTTAACACTCAGGAAGTTTTTCCTGATGTCCAGCTGGAATCTGGCTTCCTGTAACTTGAGCCCGTTATTCTGTGTCCTGCCCTCCGGGAGGATCGAGAAGAGATCCTGGCCCTCCTCTGTGTGACAACCTTTTAAGTATTTGAAGAGTGCTATCATGTCTCCCCTCAATCTTCTCTTCTCCAGGCTAAACATGCCCAGTTCTTTCAGTCTCTCCTGATCATCCTGGTTGCCCTCCTCTGAACACGCTCCAGCTTGTCTGCGTCCTTCTTGAATTGTGGAGCCTAGAACTGGATGCAATACTCTAGATGAGGCCTAACCAGGGCCAAATAGAGAGGAACCAGTACCTCACGCGATTTGGAAGCTATACTTCTATTAATGCAGCCCAAAATAGCATTTGCCTTTCTTGCAGCCATATCGCACTGTTGGCTCATATTCAGCTTGTGATCTACAACAATTCCAAGATCCTTCTCATTTGTAGTATTGCTGAGCCAAGTATACCCCATCTTGTAACTGTGCATTTGGTTTCTTTTTCCTAGGTGTAGAACTTGGCATTTATCCCTATTAAATTTCATTCTGTTGTTTTCAGCCCAGCACTCCAGCCTATCAAGATCACTTTGAAGTTTGTTTCTGTCTTCCAGGGTATTAGCTATCCTGGAAGACAGAAACATGCACCTGAGATTAGCTGGGAGGACAGGCAGCATTTCTGGGAAAAAGATAAGGATGGCTTATCCTTATCATTGATCTGATCTTTAGTATACCTTTTATTCACAACAAATTACTTTCTGCATATCCTTGTCAGCTTCACACTCAGCTGTCTGACTTCCAATTCTCATCCCTAGTCTGTTGCTTCCTCTTCTCCTGTTCCCCAATATAAAGACACATGTCCCTTGCTGCTGGTACAGTTAAAAGCTTATTTTGTTTTCATTCCAGCCATTCTAGTGCTGTAGGCCTCAGGAAGCAGTGTACAATTTTCTTAAATAAACAAGTAAGCAAGCAAGCAAACATTGCACCTTTTGCTTTGCCTCTGCAACTACCATAGGAAATGCAGAATAAAGTATTATGCTGATCGTATGGTGACATTCATTATATTGTTTCAGAAAACACATGAATGCACCTTCCTGGTAATCATATCATTTTATATTATTTGATAAGTGCAAATTTGGTTATTGAAAACACAGCACATTACAGAATGAAATGGCAACTCAGCATAACATCAAAGCAAACGCTGAGAGTGAAGTGTGGTGTAGTGGCTAAGGTGTTGGATTGGGAGTCAGGAGATCCGGGTTCTAGTCCCTACTCAGCCATGGAAACCCCCTAGATGACTTTGGGGCAGGTGTGGATCTTTAATAATTCTTGTCTGTGTCCAGAATGCTCGACGTTTCGGATTAAAAATAATCCTCCCTCAGGAGCTGACGCTGGAAACCTTATTCTTATATGTTAAATATTTTCTGGAGCCTTTTTCCTTTTTGAGCATTCGGCTGAACTGCCTCTAATCAAGACTTGCAGCTACGAGCCAGAACTCTTTGATTAGAGGCAGTTCAGCCGAACGCTCTAAAAGGAAACAGGCTCCAGAAAATATTTAACATATAAGAATAAGGTTTCCAGCGTCAGCTCCTGAGGAAGGATTATTTTTAATCCGAAACGTTGAGCATTCTGGACACAGATGAGAATTATTGAAGATTTTAATCACTTTTATCGGCACCAGAGCTAGTCTCTCAATCCATGCCTGCACAGTGGTGCCTTCTTACCCTGCCAAATACACGCATGACTTTTGGGCCGGATCTACACAAGTCTTATAACATTGCTAGTGTCCCTTTCTAACGTGGCTCTCTGTATCGGTTCTCTGTATCACGAGACACACTAGCATTACTTACGTTTAGCTGTAACGTTACTGCAGAGCACATTGTTAAATCCTTTCATTGTTCTCCCTCCCTCTGAGAATAGCGGAGTTGCTGGGTTTGCTCCGCCCACTGCCTGCCTCATTCCTAGTCAGCAGTGCAGGGCAATAGTCATAAGCACACACACAAACCTCCTCCCAAAACACTTTAATGCAGGTCCCAGGGAATTGCCTGAATGCATAGGAGCCAGCCACTTTGCTGAACCTAAGCAGCGTTGGGTCTGGTCAGGGTTGGGATGGGATACCAAATTGAAAAGTTTTAGCAGCAGCCGCATTTAAGCCCCGCTGGTCATGAGTTTTGGACTGGGACCAAGAGACCCTTGTTAATTTTCCTGCACGGAGCTACAGCGATCCTTTGAGTGCTCTTCAGCTCTTTTGCAAAGAGGGGGGAAATGTTAAAAACAAAATCATAAAAAATCAACCGATGACCCAATTTGATTCAAATTTTAAGGCAGGATGCATGGGAGTACTTCACAATAAAAGCAGATTCTAAGGTGGAAAACTTCTGAGTCCTTTGCATGCAATTGTCAGTGATTGCACAGTATAACGCTGGTGTGATTTATGTGCTGTAGCAGATAAGATAGCAAACGGGGCAAAGGAAGGAGAACAGGAAGTGGGCGGAGCAAACCCAGCAGCTCTGAGAAAGGGAAAGGAGAATTACAGGTAGGACGAGGCACATGAATCTGTAGCCACCCTGGAACTAAGAAATAGAACCTGTAAGTACGACTCATTTACAACGTTGGAGACCCAGGGTCACGTGACGCTGTGCGTCACAGTAACCCATTCAAAACGTTAGAATAACATCAGTGTAGATTCCCACTGGGCGCAGTCACAGACTCTCAGCCCAACCTACCTCACAGGGTCGTTGTTGTGAGGATAAAATGGAGAGGAGGAGGAGGATGTACACCACCTTGGGTTCATTGGAGGAAAAAAGGTGGGATATAATGCAATAAATAAATAATAAATAAACATTGACTATTACAATATTATACTGCAGTGTGCCAGGCAACAACTAATTAAGCCATGTGAACACAAAACGAATCAACAGCAGCTTGTTTCATGTCTTCCCTCCATGCCTACCCTACACGTGCGGAAAGGGCAGGAGGACGGCATCCCCTGACTCCTTCCCTGACATTGCACACCCTACTGGTCCTAACCCCCCCACCCATGCAAACATTGAACAGGACCTCTCCAAAGGGGCCATCGATGCATATGCAATTGTCTACATGTAGGTGCTCCATACGATATGGGACCCCTGCAGTGGAGTGCCTATTTGTAGAGACATGTGTGCATATGTAGGCACCCCTTTGCAGACTGGGCCTGTAGACAGCCGAAATGTTTGGGGAGGGTGCCCCAAAAGTAGGATGGCTGTTCAGCTGGTTTGCAGGCCCTTTAAAGACAAATTTGTAAACTTTTTAAATTGTTTGTAAAAGTTTTTTTGGGGGGGGCAGACCGCCCCCCGCACCTGGTTACAGGCCTGATGCCGACTGCCTGCTCAATGTGTGGCTGCTGGGGTCAGAGCTAGCACAGAGAATGCCAAGAACATGGCCAGCAGGTACAATCCTGTCCCTTTGCGCATTTAGCATAGCCATGGAGGAAATGCATGCAGATCTTGGATCTGAATAAAAAAAACATCACCTGTATGTTGAAAAATAGGCAACGTCGCAAGGCAATATTTCTTAACAATGTTTCTTTTTAATAGTTGTATTTATAGTCATATTAATATGAAAGTAAGCACAGTAAAATTACATAGCTTTGTGTCTGAATGTTCAGTAGTGATCTTTCGTAAAACAATTACATATGTTTAGAATGAATCATGTAATGTCCTTTTTTGTCTTGTTCACAAACGTGAAGAGTATGGTCTGAAGTTACCCAGCATATCCAAAACACAGAATACTTAAAACAACTGAAAATAATTCTTTAAGAAAACACAGATACACAATCCATGGTCAGCTGTATATAGAAACACATACACAATAATGTACATCTTTCAGTCTCCATGTATATCCATGGTTTTTCAGACCTTGGTTTCAAACTTCTCATGGCTTCCATAGTATGACATATTTTTTTTGCCTTCTTTCATATAATTATAACTATGTTTACATTGAACTAATTGGGTGAAATCCCACTAGTTTCCTTCTGCTGATTGAAGGCTTCCATCAGTAGAAGAAGAGTGTGATTTCCAGTGATGTCCCCTGCAGCCCACCCCCCCCCGACTCCCCCAAATCTGCTTCAGGAATATAATATTTCTGAACATTAGGCCTACAACAGCTATTAGCCATGCTGATCTCCAGGGATTTTCCTAATGCCTTTTAAAGTTATTTAAATTAGTGATTTAATATCTTGTGGTAGTGATTTCCATAGCATTGCGTGAAGAAGTACCATCTTCTACCTTTGCTGAACCTCCTCTTCACTGGCAACACCCATCCAGTAGGAATAAATCCACCCAAACCAATATTTCTACTAGACTAGGGATGGCCAACATCTGTATACTAGGGCTACTCTCTTTTCCAGGCAGTGGCGTAGAATGCTTTTACATGGGTAGCTTCTAATTCTAAGCAGTGAGCAGAATTGCAATGGACTTTTCCACATTATTTGGAGTATTGCACTTTTTCTATGTGTACAGTCCACAATATTCCATCCATACCAGTTTTATTTTGAAATTCACAAAAAAGGATGGCAATCATAGAACTTGATGACAGGGATACTTCGGCCAGGTTGGTGGGAGGAGATAGATTAATACTTATTTGGTGAACGTACTTTAAGCTACACTTCCTTCAATATCTCCAAAGGGTACCTGTGTGGAAGTTTTCAAAATGTATTTTTATTAATAAATTGCTAAAAGGAAAATTATTGATTAAGGGTTCTTCTTTCAAGATTGCTGAATGGAACCTCCATGCCTAGAGGAAGTGTACCCCTGAATCTTGGTGGCCAGGATATGAACAAGGGGGAGAAGGCTGTTGCCTTCCTGCATTCAGCAGGGGGTTGGACTCGATGGCCTTATAGGTCCCCTCCAACTCTACTATTCTATGATTCTATAGTTCTAGTTTGTGGGCTCCCATAGAGCAAAGCATCTGGTTGGCACTGTTACAAATGGCACTGGAGTACACGAAACCCTGATCTGATCTTAATTGGTAGAGGCCACCTTAAACAAAACCACTATCAACCCTTCCTCTGCTAATGTTTTGAATCTGTAATATATGAAATAGTCATAGCAAAAAATAACAATGATGTTATATCGTAGTGCTTGGAGAAGGAGTGTGATGCATCTGTTGTCGAAGCCTACTGCCTTGATTGTTCATTCCCCAAACAAGGACATAAAAGTCTTTGCTGCTTCGAATTCCTATTACCCTTCTGACCTACATCAGTTCTCGTTCTCTCTCTCTCTCTCTCTCTCATTATTTTCCATGCTGATAATTTCAAGGCACTGAAGCCCAGCCGCAAAATTGATTATAAAAGAAAACAGCCCATGGATCCTCCAAATATTTTGTCATAGAATATAAAAATTTGAACCATGACTTCTAGATTGGCCTTTGAAGGATCTCATAGTATAAACAAAACAGTTTTGAACTGGAAAATATGAGGTAACTTCTTGAGAAGAGCATTTACCATATACTGATTCTAGTTACTAGGGTTTTGTTTTTTTTGTCTTCACCGCTGTCATCATTGACCTTTTCTACCTGAGATATCTTCTTTCTTCTTCAAGATTCAAAGCTGAAATGCCTTTGTCTGATGAGAGACCTTTGATAAAATATCGTATTGTTTGTCTCCTACTCTGACACACCCACTTTACTGAAGTTTGTACAAAACCATATTAGAGAGGGGTTAGATATGCCAAGGTGGTAGCAGGAGACTGAATGCTTGATTCCCTGACCCCACCCCCATTGGAGATGTTCATGGAGGAGCGGACACATTCATGTGCGTGTAAGAGTACCTGGAAAGGGACGCTCTGGTTGTCTTCCCTTCCTCATCCTCTGCCATCTCTGCTCTTACCACTGGGAGTTTTTTCTTGGCACAGCAGGTGAAAGTTGTCAGAAAGCCCAAGCGGAAGCGCTTGTTCATGAAGCAGTAGATAATTGGATTCACACAGGCAGATGTGTAATAGAGCAAATGAATGAAAGAGATGGGGGCTCCTGAGAGAAGTAGGATGGCTGAACTGTTGTCAAAGGCACGCCAGGTATTGACGCTGAAAACTGGAGTCCAGCAAATGAAGAATAAGATCACAATGACTATCAGCATTCTGATGACCAGCTTCTTGGCCATCAAGTTAGCAGTGGAGCAGCTGCTTCTAGGCCGGTTGATTTTTGTGTCGCCGTTATTTGCGGAAAGTTGTTGAAGAGGCATCTTTTTCTTCTTGCTTTTCTGCAGGTAGCATCCATCTCCGTCTTCGTATTTGTTAATGGTGGTGCTAATTTTCCTTTCTGTTCACACAGAATAGCAGTGGTCACATAATCATCTACCACAACATGCCTGAACAAAGCTTTTTCAACATGTAAAAGCATTCCGAGGGCACAAAACCCACCCCTGGGCTGCTGAAGGAGAATATATATATATATCATTGCAAAATCATATGTTGAGCTCCGCTCTGTGAGATCAGGCTAGTGCACTGTTTCCCAACAAGCTTCTGATACTGGAAACACACACACATCTGAATTGAAATGGGAGGCAAGCATCAATCTTGCACCCCAAAAGGTTGACTTTTAGAAGGATGGGTCTTTGGCTTTTGGTACACAGTTCTCGGATCCTTGTTAAAATATTACTAGGTTCTGGAACGCTGAAGTCAATAGTATCACATCAGCTCGGTGCTGAGATAGATAAATGACCAATTATTCTTTGAGTAAATTTAAGATAATGGTGTAGATGTCAACATAAGGAAATGCTCTTACAATGAAGTAACTTGTTAAAAATGTTTCAATATGGAGTCCTCACTTCCAATTAATCACATATTAATGACATATTAAAGCAATCTATCCTCAGAAATAACATGCACAATGATTAGAGCACCAGAGCTATTCGCTAACTAGCACATTTGGATCTCATGTACGTGCAATATTGAGCCCACCAGATGTATGTGGCATAATAGAAAAACCTTTTTCTTTGGAAGATCTACGGTTCTGTCTGTATGCAACTTTAAAACAAGGGGTTCTTCCCTATACGAGCTCTTCAGCTATTTAATGGATTTTCTCCCTAGCCAGATCCCTAATCTGGAAGAAAAGCTGGTTGAGATGAAAACACCCTGAGGAAGACATTTACTGGGGGAAATTGGAAGAAGAGAATTAAGCTCCCACAAACTATTCCTACCCTGTAAGCACCTATGTGGTCCAGGTATTGCATTTGGTATCTGATGTTTATTAGAATGTTTAACATAATGACATAACTAAATGCCTCATTAATTGTTGTCTCAGACTT
Source organism: Elgaria multicarinata webbii (assembly GCF_023053635.1). Taxonomy (NCBI): domain Eukaryota; kingdom Metazoa; phylum Chordata; class Lepidosauria; order Squamata; family Anguidae; genus Elgaria; species Elgaria multicarinata. The sequence goes on along the minus strand of NC_086180.1, from coordinate 84,196,835 downwards.
ATAAGTTAAAGATGCATTGTGAAAGAACATAAAAACATAAGAAGAGCCCTGATGCTGGATCAGACCAAAGGTCCATCTAGTCCAGCACTCTGTGCACACAGTGGCCAACCAGCCATCGACCAGGGACATGGACATGCAAGACATGGTGTGCAACAGCACCCTCCCACCCATGTTCCCCAGCAACTGGTGCACACAGGCTTATTGCCTCGAATACTGGAGATAGCACACAACCATCAGGGCTAGTAGCCATTGATAGCCTTCGCCTCCAGGAATTTATCCAACCCCCTTTTGAAGCCATCCAGATTGGTGGCCATCACTACATCTTGTGGAAGTGAATTCCATAACTTAACTATACGCTGTTTGAAGAAGTCCTTCCTTTTATTTGTCCTGGATCTCCCACCAATCAGTTTCATGGGATGACCCCTTTGGGTTCTAGTATTTTGAGAGAGGGAGAAAAATATGTCCCTGTCCACATTCTCCACACCATGCATCATTTTGTACACCTCTATCATGTCTCCCTGTAGCCTCCTTTTTTCCAAGCTAAATAATCCCAATTGATGTAACCTTCCCTCATAGGGGAGATGCTCCGGCCCCTTAATCATTTTAGTTGCCCCTTTCTGCACTTTTTCCAGCTCTATAATATCCTTTTTAGGTGTGGTGACGAGAACTGTACACAGTATTCGAAGTGTGGTCACACCATAGATTTGTATAAGGTCAGTATGATACTGGCCATTTTATTCTCAATTCCTTCTCTTATAATGCCTATAAGGGGCAGTGGTAGAACTCTGAATGCATTTGTTGTAGGTTGTATCTGTTCTTGTTCTAACTGAATAAAAATGTCAGAGGAAAAGATCCAGAATAGTCTGGTTATATAATGGTGTAAATTAGGAATAATGGTTTCAATAATTCTTCACAAATAATCCTCCTAGGAACGATTAGTAAACTGCAAACAATTACAAGATTATTCTAAAATGGTTGAGATTTGCTCTGCCTGATGTGGACTTTTACTATGGATAACTTCCGTTGAAACCGGTAAAAATGAAAGAAAGAGAGCGTGTTCAGTCATAAAGATTACCTCGTGAGGACTTCCTCTGACTGACATCAAATTTGATTCCTCTGTAGAGCTCCAAAGAGATTAAGCCATATGCAATCGTCATTACAATCCCAGGGATAAGGAAAAGAATAAGCAGCTGGCAGATATACCTGCAGAAGCCACAAATAAGAGTTAGACTAGAGAAGTTGCATATTCTTACCAGCCTCTCACTCTGGTTGGTTTTCAGGGAGCTGCCTCCTCTTGCTTCCCTAATTTGATTTAAAGCGACAACACACACAAGTGTAGCAGTTATTACAGTTCACAGTGGAAAAGAAAGCAATAATGGGCGATTCAGATGTATTGCCTGTAGGATTTCACAGTAGACATTTCAAGGTATTTGTTCTGAAACCTGCAGGGGCTTTCAGTAGGATGACTGGATCCTACCCCTTTTATTTCATTTGGTTTGCTGCTCAAAGCAGTGTAGTGCTCTGTAATTCTCAAACTCACTGGGGGCTGCAGACAGATAATAGTTTTGAAGAGAGCAGAATGTGGAATAACAGGGCCAAATCACATAATTTCCTCCAACTCCAGGCATGCTCTAAAATGTACCTTTAGCCATTACATGTTTGTTTGTCCCAACAGTTCTAGGTGAAACCTGAAGCCTGCATAACACCTGTATTCTGGCTTAAGACTTTGGCCATGCAGATGTCTGGACTTTAACACTATCCACCTCCCCCCACCCCTTCGGGTAAGTTGCTTTTTGTAGCAACTTGCCAGATGAAGAGACCCAAAGAGAACTGCCCACAATTTTGTTCATATTTGGTTGGTCCTAATAAAGGTATTGCTTGATGGTGAATTTTGGAATTTTTTTTTTCATATAAACCGGCATGGTTTGCTCTTGGAAATGTAAAGTGTGAAATAAGTGGGTGGAAATTTGTGTTTGCAAATAAATGTGTCATACACATTCAGTTAGGGAATCGGGATTGGTTATTGCTTCCTATCAAGTATACATACAGGGTCAAAGTTAGGTTTGCCACTGCTTCATATGGGAAACGATCCAGAGAGCCATCATTGCTTGCGGTTTGCAGCTCAGGCTGAAAAGAAGCAGAAATATTTAATAGAGTTGAAAGAGTTATGATGGATCCATCATTGCCTTGGCCATGCATACATGCTTGTTCAGACCCAGTACTGTCTCTGATCAACCAGGACTTTCAGGTTTTGAAGTGCTACTAAAATCTGCATAACCTCTTTGAATACAGACACTAGTGGGGCAGTGTGCACACCTTGGATAATGATGGTTCTATCTTTCCACCTTCAACTCTTGTGTGTGTGAGGTGGGCTATCACCTGCCTTCTTCAGCATGATTGAACCTCTAAGTACATACATAGAGACATGAGCCCCTTGCTGTGAATTTTGCATCCTCCCATGGAAATTACTAATTCCCATGGAAATTACTCCCATGATTATTACTAAGGATACTGTTGTTTTTATGCTTTTTATGTTTTTAAACTTTGTATATTTGTTTTTAATGTTTACTGTTTTTAACTTTTGTAAACCGCCCAGAGAGCTTTGGTTATGGGGCGGTTTAGAAATGCAATAAATAAATAAATAAATAAATATGTAATTGTAAAGCAGTTATGATCATGAGATCATACTTTGCCACATATGTAACTCCTAGAGGTGCACTTGTAGACAGGGATCCCCATATGATTTAATGGACCCGTTTGAGCTCCATCCTCCTCTTTCCAGAGCCTTTGCACACCGCTGCACACTAAACATTGCTATAGGTGATCTGTATTCAGTGGTGAGAAAAAGCTTGTGAACCCTAATGATAATTCCAGAAATTCCACAGTTTCACCATAATATCCTTCGTGAATCAAAACCAGTCCTTTTCTAAATATCCAATAGGGTTTATATTCTGTTTTTATTGAATTTTATCTTGTACACTGCTCTGAAATTTTGAATGGAGAGCGGTACATAAATATTGTAAATAAATAAATAAATAAATATTAACCAATTCTGTGCCTTGTGAAATAAAACAATGTTTAAATTAGGCACATACCTTAAGAGTCCAGGTATGTGCAAAAGTACGTGAACCCTGGTTGAATCAGCTCAATTAAAGGGAATAATTAGAATCAGGTATTTAAGTAATTAGATCTTCAGGGGTGAGTTTGAGAAACCCCACCCTATAAAGGATCAGAAATTTTGTGAGTTTGGTCTTCACCATACAATTGTGTGGAAACACATCATGTCATGATCAAAATTCATCTCTGTGGATCTCAGAAAAGCAGTTATTGCTGCTGATCATTTTAGAAAGGGTAACAAAATAACTTCTAAAGATTTGGGGCTCCACCAGTCCACAAATGGAGAAGGTTCAAAACCACAGTCACTCTACCTAGGAATGATCATCCTACCAAAACCTCTCCAAGAACAAACCAGTGCATCATCCAGGAAGTCAAAAAGAACCACAGAGTAACATCCAAAGATCTACAGTTCACTCTTGCCTTGGCTAATGTGAGTGTTCAATGATCAGAAAAATGCTGAACAAGAATGGTGTTCATGGGAGGATAGCCAGGAAGAAACTACTGCTCTCTAAAAAGAACATTGCTGTCTGTCTGAAGTTCACTAAAGATCACATAGAAGATCCCCAAGACTTCTGGAACAATGTTTTCTGAACAGAAAAATCCAAAAATTTAGTTTGAATAGAAGAACCTCATCCCAACCATCAAACATGGTGGTTGTTGGGCATGCTTTGCTGCCTCAGGACCTGGATGGCTCGCCATCATTGATAGGGTGACCATATGAAAAGGAGGACAGGGCTCCTGTATCTTTAACAGTTGTATTGAAAAAGGAATTTCACCAGGTGTCATTTGTATATATGGAGAACCTGGTGAAATTTCCTCTTCATCACACCAGTTAAAGCTGCAGGTGCCCTGCCCTCTTTTAAATCTGGTCACGCTAGTATAGCTCCTGCAGCTTTAACTGTGGTGATGAAGAAGGAATTTCACCAGGTTCTCCATATATACAAATGACACTTGCTGAAATCCCCTTTTCTATGCAACTGTTAAAGATACAGGAGCCCTGTCCTCCTTTTCATATGGTCACCCTAATAATTGACAACCATGAATTCTGCAGTGTATCAGAAGATTCTAGAAGAGAATGTCAGGTCACCCATCTGTGAGCTATAGCTGAACCAGAAGTGGATCATGCAAGAAGACAATTATCCTAAATATACAAGCAAAACTATGCAAGAATGGCTGTGGAGGAAGAAATTCCATGATTTAGAATGGCTGAAACAAAGTTCAGACCTAAACCCCATCAAAATGTTGTGGCAGGGCCTGAAGTGAGCTATTCGTGCAAAAAAGCCCTCAAATGTCACTGAGTTGAAGCAGTTCTGTAAGGAGGGATGGGCCAAAATTCCTCAAAACTGATATGAGAGCTTGAGTTTGCTTAAAGTCATTGCTGCTGAAGGAGGTGCTATCAGGTACTGAATATAAAGGTTCACATACTTTTTCACACATGGATATTGAATGTTGAATCAGTTGTGGATAAATAAATGTTGAAAAAAACATTGTTTGTGTGTCATTTGTTTAATCGTGGTATCTGTTGTCCTTTATCAGGGATTATTGGTTTAGATTAAGATCTAATAACATTTTAGGTTGGAAATATGTGACAGTCCTACGGAGTTCACAAACCTTTCTCACCACTGTACAACTCCCATATGTACATGCATTGGCGCTGCTCTTTCCCAGACCTATGAATGCAGGCTACCTGTGTATCCAGACCATGGACCACATGTAGGAGAAATTTATCACTCTTCTGTAGCAAGTAATGGCTGGGTTGCTCTAAGGCGCATGAATCGGTCCATTGGGAAGCGGGAGGGAGAGAAAAAGGCTAGCTTCCTGCAACTCTAGGAGCTATGTATGGGATTAGGGTTGAATTATGTCCTGCGTTACTACGTCTCTATGATTATAAAGTTATTTCTTGATTTTTAATGCAGGCAAGATATCAATAATAATAATAATAATAATAATAATAATAATAATAATAATAATAATTTATTTATTTATTTGTTACCTGGCTCTTCCTCCAGATCGAGGGTGGGGTACAACACAAATGCAAACACCATAAAATACATATAATTAAAACATTCAAAACTAATACATCATTAAAAGCAGCACATTATTAAAAGGCATCTTAAAATTCAGCTGGGTAGGCCTGCCAGAAGAGATCAGTCTTTATAGCTTTCTTAAAATTCAGAAGACTGTTAAATTGATGAATCTCTCCCGGCAGGTCATTCCATAATCTGGGAGTGGCAGAGGAAAAGGTCCTCTGGGTACTAGTTGTCAGCCTTGTTCTTGTTGACTGGAGTAAATTCTTCCCAGAGGACCTGAGTGTGTGGGAGAAGGCGATCCCGCAGGTAGCCTGGACCCAAACCATGTAGGGCTTTAAAGGTGATAACCAACACTTTATACTTTGCCCAGAAACTAATTGGCAGCCAGTGAAGAGATTTTAAAACTGGTGTAATGTGGTCACCCCTAGGTGTACCGGTGACCAGCCTGGCTGCCATATTTTGAACTAGTTGAAGTTTCCGGACTAAGCACAAATGTAGCCCTATGTAGAGCGCATTGCAGAAGTTGAGCCTTGAAGTTACCAGCGTGTGCACTACCGTCTTAAGGTCTTCCAACTCTAGGAAGGGTCACAGCTGGCGTATCAGCCGAAGCTGATAGTAGGCACTCCTGGCCGTTGCATCTATCTGGGCTGTCATTTGGAGCGATGGATCCAGAAGCACCCCCTAGATATACTTATATTTCCCCACTGGCAAGATGAATTGCTAGACTATCCATAATTTGGCAGATTTGAATGTAACAGTTCTAATACCATCTAATCCCATTTCCTAACAGATGCTATTAAAAAAAAGACATACAGTTGACATGTTCTTACCAAGACTGCTGCATGACTTTGCTTGGCCAATTGTGGCGACACATGTTCGCAGTGTTGTTGTTGACTGGTATCAACGTGCTGTAGATTGGGTATGGTGTCATGATGGTAAAGGAGATGCACCAGGTTGTGGCAATTACCTTCAAGGCATGTGATTTTGTCTGCCAGACCCGAGATTGCAAAGGTTTGCAAATAGCACTGTATCTCTCTAAAGATATTGCAACCAGGCTGAACGTTGATACGCTGACTGAGACACCTATGCATGGGGGGGGCAGTGGGGATGTGTGGGGCAGAGGGAGAGAGCAGAGAAAGTAAATGGTTGTCTCTTATTTCAGAAAATGACTGTCTCTTTGTAGACTGTAGAAATTAGACCAGTAACCAAGAGAGGAGAGAGAAATCCTCCCAGACCTTCCTGCTGTCAGGATAGTCCACCTTATTAATTTTTATTTATTAGATTTATAACCTGCCATGCCTAGCCCTGCTCCCCCTGGGTTGGAAGAAGGTATTTCAGGTGATCAATCAGAATCAGACTCTGAAGTAGAGGAGTGGGCGCCAGAAACAGGCCAGCCTGTGCCAGCGGCGGAGAAAGCTCTCACGGGCTCTTCACCAGCTGGGAGTGAACCCTCTCCTGAGCTTATCTCGTCAAGGGTAAATAATACACAGCCAGTGGGAAGCCAACATTCTTCCGAGGGGAAGAGCACAGGGGAGTTTAGCTGATCCTAGAGTACGCAGCAAACTAAAACAGGCAGAGCTAAAGGAAGGTGAGAGAAAGTCAGCCCGGCTCGCATCTCATCAGAAGCTGCCTCAGAACTAGTCCCTCTGAATTAACGCATCTTGGGAAAAGGCTTTCCATTCTTCTTGAAAGGACAATTGTCTCTCTTAGTTTGCATCGTTTTGCCTAGGGGAAAGTTCCTAGAGATTAGACTCTCTTCAGGTGGGAAGAGACGTTTATTGCTTGAATAAAGCTTTGTGGATTACTTAGCAGGCCTTGTTATTGACTCCCAAGAAGGCAGGAAGTTTTGAGAAACACAACATAACCCATCTTTTCCTCCAAGGAGTCCAACATAGTGTACATGATCCTCCTCCTCAATATTTTATTCTCACCACAACTCTGTGAGGTAATTTAGGCTGAGAGTCAGTGACTGGCCTAAAGTCAGTTAAGATTCATGGCTAAGTGAAGACTTGTACTCAGGTCTCCCCAGTCCAACACTCTAACCATTACACCACATTGCCACCAGCCAGATAGCGCCAGTTAATGTTGCATGGGCATTCCGTCTCCATCCCAAGATAAAATCTAGGCTTATCTGACTAGACTCAGGGCACCTTCGGACAGGGCATTTTCTCCTGTAACTTACCACTTCTTCCTGTTCTGGCTTCTTTTCGGGATTTAAGCAGGGTCTTTATACAGCCAGTTTTTCTTTTTATGCGTAACACTACATGCCGTTTGCAAGGGTGGGTGGAGCCTGGAAGGATGTTATTGGTTGTCCACCCCTCTGGCATAGCCCCTCCCCTCTCTCAGAGTGAAATGAAACACTTCCTCACAAGTTCAGAAGTCTGCGTCATTGGAGACCCCCACCCCCATGCACGTCAGTTATGACCCTGTAAAAGCAACAGGTTACATTTTTCTTGTTTATGTATACACTGGGAGAGAGGACTGTGTTGAAGGGGGCTACGCTTCTCTCCTGTGTGTGTGCATGTGAGGACTGAATAGAAAGGGCTGAAAGTTTTCCGAACAGCCCCCGTAGAGCAGCCCCCATCCCATTGCTAAGTGCTGTTCCCTCGCATGTTCAGAAGTCTACATGTTCAGAAGCCTGTGTGTTCAGAGGTCTGTCTCCCCCAACCCCACATTCAAACCAGTATTGACCCTGTAAGAGCATCTTTGCAGCTCTGACCAATGCTTCCAAGCCATGCGATTTTCCTGCCGTCTGAAAATTAGGGGTGTGCACGGACCCCCCCCGATCTGCTTCTCTTCCAGATCCGCAATTTCCGGATCGGGTCCGCTCTGCTTCGCTGCGAAGCTCCAGATCCGGATCGGAGCTCCGCTTCCCCCCCAATAGGCTTGCATAGAAATCCAAAAAACCCTACAACTTTTTTTCTGTGAAAGTTAGAAACCTCAAGTTTGGCACCATGACACCTCATGGACGTATACACACGCATGCCAAGACTCAAGCAAATCCAAGCATCCTCTGAATTTCGGGGAATTTTTGAAAATCGGACACCCCATTTTCAGACATGGGATTTACTCTGACATTTTGACAGATAAAAACTTGGAAGCATGCACCCTCACAGCTGCCATCTAGATCCACATTTATGGCAAGTTTCAAGCAAATCCCATCATCCCCTGATTTTTGGCGGGGTTTCAACCTCTAACGCATCACCCATAACCCCAATTCACACCCCTTTTGATATCTCCGTCAATTTTCACATTAGAAACCTCAACCTCAGCACCATGATAGCTTACCCATGTATACACATGCATGCCAAGACTCAAGCCAATCCAAGCCTCCCCTGATTTTTGGGGAATTTTTGAAAATCGGACATCCCATTTTCAGACATGGACTGTTCTCAGACATTTTGACATATAAATTTTTTTGAAGTGGGCACCCTCACAGATGCCATCTAGATCCACATTCATGGCAAGTTTCAAGCAAATCCCATCATCCCCTGATTTTTGGCGGGGCTTTAACCTTTTAACTCACCCCAAATCAAGTCCCATGCTAGAACTACATCAATTTTCATGTTAGAAACCTCAAACTCGGCACCATGATAGCTTATCCATGTATACACATGCATGCTAAGACTCAAGCCAATCCATGCCTCCCCTGATTTTTGGGGAATTTTTGAAAATCGGACACCCCATTTTCAGACATGGACTGTTCTCTGACATTTTGACAGATAAAAACTTGGAAGCAGGCACATCCGCAGTCATGGCAAGTTTCAAGCAGATTCCATCATCCCCTGATTTTGGGGGGGCTTTAACCTCCAACGCAGCACCCCTAACCCCAATTCCAACACCCCTTTCTATATCTCCGTCAATTTTCATGTTAGAAACCTCAAGTTCGGCACCATGACACCTCATGGATGTATACACACCATGCCAAGACTCAAGCCAATCCAAGCTTCCCCTGATTTTTTGGGAATTTTTGAAAATCGGACACCCCAGTTTCTCAGGGATTTAAAGCTGCAGGCAGCTCAATGAGGCCATTTTAAAGGAAATCTCAACATGCCATGAATTGGGGAGTAGATAAACCTATATGAATCTTCTTCCACACTTGAAAAATTGATTTGGAACTTCAAAAAGTCTAAGTGAGCGCAGGAAGGACTTATCCCCGAGTCAAAGCAAGACACACACAAACCATACCTGCGAGGCGGGCAGGGGAGGAGGGAGGGAAGGCAGGCAGGCAGCAGACATTTCTGGGGGCATAAGGAAGTGAGCCAAGGATAGTTTCAAAGCCAGTAATGCAAACCATCCCTGTGAGGTGGGAGCAGCACAGAGAGATGCCTTTTCTTTTGCATCCCATAACTAGGAGGCTAGGAGGATAAGAGTAAAGCTTTGTGATCCTTGCTTCAAAGTTGATTGACTGCACTGTGATCACAGCCATTACTAAACAACAAAATAATAATGTTAATAGCAGTACTAATTAATGTTAATAGCAATAATAATAACAACAACAACAATAAGGAGTTGAACCACAATGAAAGCCTGCCTGACTTCACTGAAGAGGAAAAGCCAGGAGAGCTTGGGCTATGGGGTGTAAATATAAAATGGAATAAATAAATAAATAAACAAACAAAGGAGGTGTGGAATTAAAAGCAGCAGTATTGCTGAATAAACAACAAGAAGAATTTTTTTTAAAAGGCTATGTCTGTCTTTTACCAGTAAGAGGAAAGTGGACATGCCCAGGGGGAGGGGGATATGCCAAATTTTGACTGGTCCTAAGTAAGTACCAGTCTTAAGAAGCTACCTGTCATTTCAACTCATGACAGGCATTAGTCTCCACTGGTTACTCTTTGGAGGGCTCTGATGACCCTCCAAGGGCAGGACACAGTGTGTGTGCACTGGGCACGTCCACATGCCCTAGGGGACCTCTTCCCCTTGCACCACATCTATTCAGTTGTTCACCAAGGTTAGGGTGGGTAGCAGTGCTGTGTTTCTTATCTGTTATTTATTTGCTTAGTATATGATTTCAGGTTGTGTTTGTGCATTTGGTGGGGCTACTGTTTTAAAAAACACTGGGAAAAGTCCGTTCAGACTAAGAAAGAGAAGTTTCCCAGTATCCCAAGTTACTAGTATCCCATTTTGCCTATCCCCTCCTCCAACTTTGGGATCATGTGATCATGAATCTGCCTCTCAGCACTTCAAAAAGGTACCTCTCCCGCTTTTTTTACCCGATTTTCAAAAAAATATATAGCAAGCGAACCGCATCACACAGAGTGCTGAGAGTAGGCTCAAAATGACCCCCAGCCACAACTCTCTAAGCACAAGAAATTTCAGAAAGATAGCTTTAAAAACAACACAGTTATGCCTTAATTTTTCCCGCAATGCAATCCTATGGGTGAAATTATCCAAAATGGTGGGCGGATCGCTCCGCGAAAAGAGAAGCGCTTCTCCTATGGCTGCTTCTGTTCGCCATGCTTCTAAGGGTCTGCGGTCTGCTTCTACTCCACCTCTGGGCAAGGCGGAGCAGGCCAATTCGCTTCTGATTCTCCGATTCTAATCGGAGCGGAGCACATCCCTACTGAAAATGCTCTAAAAGCAACAATAACACGGTTGCATGTGCTCACATCCATTGCAAGCGCCATCCCCTGTCCATCTGCTTAGGCATTCCTGAAATACAGAGCTGTGGAGGGATGCAGACCCTCCCAACTGATCTTCATCAGTACTGATGTCAACGCAGCACCACCCAACACCTGCCCACACAAAGCAGGACATAGCGCAATGGAAGGATTACATGGGGAAATGATGGCGGTTTCATCACACGACTGCCAAAATTACCGTACTTTCCCCATAGCAAAATAATAAATGAAGGCGGGGGGGATGGGACACAACAGCTGCATGGCAACAGCATCGTGTAAAGCTCGCGGGGGAAACAGTGATCAAACCATGATGATTGCACACAAAAATGCCTGTCTGAAGATGTTCTCAGTTCCAAACAAGCTTAGCTAGTGAGGCTTAGCCTCATTAGCAACAGTAATAGCTGGAGGCAATGTTCTTGGCATCATCTGAAGTACAGCTTCCAAGTCTGCACAGGTCCATTAGGGCGTGCAGGAAAAACCTACTTTACAAATCCTCAAGTATAGCACAATGGATTGTTTCCGTCTAAGGTTGTGGTTCCTTGCTGAATTCCTCATTGACAAGGTTTGAATATAGATCATAGAGGTCAATTTTATTTATTTATTTATTTATTTATTTTATATTCCCCCCTTTTCCCTCCAAGGTACCCAAGGCAGCGTACATAATCCTCCTCCTCTCCATTTTATGCTCACAACAACAACCCTGTGAGGTAGGCTGGGCTGAGAGTGTGTGTCTGGCCCAAAGTCACCCAGTGGGTTTCCATGGCTGAGTGGGGACTAGAACCCAGATCTCCGGACTCCCAGTCCAACATTTTAGCCACTACACCGGCTCTCAATTTCCCCTGTTATAGGTATTTTGGAAATATAAGGAATTGTGTGCGGGGCAGTGACGGTGGTTTGAAATAAAGTGTAGGTTGTTCAAGTATGTTAAAATGTTACTACGTGATAGTAGGGTTGCAAATCTTCCTTTCCCCCCCCTAGATAAACTAAAGTTTAGCAACTAAACAATGGTACTCCATCAGTGGGTTAGGGATGGCTGAAATTTATTCTTTCAAAATTGGCATTGTGTGTTGACACCTGGAGAACGTTGATTCATTTACTTACTTGATGACACAAATAGGTGGGGATGGTAGCAGAGAATCACAGAGGCTAAAGATTTTTCTGCCAACCATGAGCAAGCCTTAATGACAGCATTTTCTGAATCTTGCTGAGGTAATATCCATTGCAAATTCCTTTTATGGCTTGAGGTCAATAGCAATCGATCCAGTTACTGCTGTGACTGATTCCATTTTAGGAATGCAGTCTCTGGATGATGCCTCATTTTTAAGCAACACCAGTGCTTCTCTCCTCTGGCAAACCTTGCTCAGAGGCACAAGTACGTATAATAATAATTCATATGAGATGTTAACAACACTTTGTGTTTTGACTGGCAAGTCAGTACAGAAGTTGCTTAAAGAGATGGGAGACATCGGACAGATGTAAACTAGTAGTAACTCTCGAGCCCTGAGTTCTTAATTCACTAAGAGGACATTCCAACAGTTCAGTCAAACAGCTCCAACATTTCAAAAGCCCTGCTGAGCTGCTGTGGGCAGTGTGGAAGGGAGATAGGAGCACTGACCTCTGATTTCACCCCCAATTTAAGCTGTTTCCCTCTCATTAGAGAAATAATTTAGACCAGCTCTACGGCTGTTTTAAATAGTCTCCCATGGTGGGGATGTGGTCAGGGTCTGAGAGGTCTTTGGATCCTAAGCTTCTCTTAGGATTTGCCCAAGGTCATCCTCAGGGGTCCTTCTCCGCAAGCCCCTGCCAAAGGAAGTGAGGCAGGTGGCTACCAGGAGGAGGGCCTTCTCTGCTGTAGCACCCCGGCTGTGGAATGAGCTCCCTAAGGAGGTTCGCTTGGCACCTACATTATATGCTTTTAGACGCCAGGTGAAGACCTTTTTATTCTCCCAGCATTTTAACAGTCTATAAATAATTTTTAACTTGGTGTTTTAAATTTGTAATTTTGCATTGCTGCTGTTTTTATCTGGTTGAGCTTTTATATTGTATTTTATATTATGATTTTATACTGTTGTTTTATACTTTGAATGTTTTTAATTTTTGTGAACTGCCCAGAGAGCTCCGGCTATTGGGCTGTATAGAAATGTAATAAATAAATAAATAAATAAATAAATTCTCTTGATCCACCCACACCACACCACGCCCCTGACCCTACCCCCTTCCCCCTTTTCTATACCACTTTTCCAGCTGTGAAAAATATATATCACAAAGCTGTTATTAACCCGGAAAAATATGGCATGACAGCTCTGGAAGAAGCAATTTATTTATTTATTGCATTTCTATACCGCCCCATAGTCGAAGCTCTCTGGGCGGTTTACAAAATCTGGGCGGTTTACAATTTGTTGAGTGGGACTCCCTGACATTTGAACATCTGCAGAAATCCTGGGATGAATGAGGTCCTCACAAATGCCAGATAAAGCAGAGTGCCGTCCTGTCTGACTGACCCAAATACAATTGAAGTTCAGTGGAAACTTAAAACCCAGCAGAAGAGACAAACAGAATGCAGGAAGATCAAGACTGGTACCTAGAGCCCTGAGGCCCAAAAGGCATGAAGACAGTGCTGAAAAATGAGGCAGGGGAAAGCAATATTAAATACTGGCTAATTTTGAAGCTTTAGCTGCCCCGATTAAAATCATATAATAGAATATTAAAGGGAACACAATATGGAGAAAGGTTTCTATTGTTGTTTATTATATTATCTGTTTACAAGAGACATGAACCAAAGGAGTTTCACTGTTGGAGGAATACCATCTTTGCAGATCTTATATGCAGAAATAATGGCAAAAGGAGAAGCAGTGAAAGATTGGCAAAGGGCTGGCAATCTCTGCTTCATAGCTGTGCTATGGACAGCAACATAAGAAAAACCTGAAAGTTTGTGACATATAGTTCAAAGGCAGTGTAAAATGGGTTGGATGCACTGCTGAAATTACAGAGGAGTCATGGGGTAGGGGGCAGCATGATTTGTCTAAAATTGGGAGATAGTTTATTTCATTAAAGGCCCCTATATTTTCCTCATAATTTGAGTACTGGATCTGGCTGCCAAAATAATGTTAGAAAGGTGGGAAGCCTACTTCCAATAACTCTTTTAACTAAAGGGGCACATCAGCTATTGGCTTTACATCTCCTTATTAAATTTCCAAAATTGGTGGAGACTAACCCATGGTGAACCATAATGTCCTCTGAGGTTAAGAGACTAATCCAAAGACTGTATTCTAACAAACTTCCTGGAAAAGAAATTCTGCTTGCTGAGATCTTTTAGAAAAATGCCTATTAGTTGGCACTCATTCTAGGAAAAAAATGTCTTCACAGATAAACGTGCGGAGTAAGATTTTTACAGAAAGGGGTGCGTGAATCACAGTCCAATTATTCAGATATGGAAGCAAAACAGGCCCAACACTAAACTACTGCCTAAATTAGCTCACCGGGCATTACTTCAAAACTTAATGCCTGTTTCTTATGTCATAAACTGGAAGAAAAGGCTCTTCAAACGATATCTCAGAAGAGTAGGTGAGATTTTAAGAGGGAGAAGAATAAGTGTATGGCCTTCGGCCACTTGATCGCAAATACACTTAAGGCTCAACCAAACAATTAGATGTGGCTTTTGTCAGTCTGACAGGATAAACTATGGTCAAAGTTATAGAGCACAAACAGCAACAAATAATTAGAAAACTCTGTACAGGCAGACACAAGAATTAGATGTCGAACAGCCACCTTCTATTAAACTATTAGATTCCAGAATGATGAAACAAAACCTATTTTCACATGTGAGTTTTTGCTTTCAAAATAAACATACAGTCATATGCTGATTCTGTTGCTGTGCTGCTGTTCTCTGCTCAAATAGGTTTCAGTTGACTACAGAGAGATTATGGAGTGATCTGTCAAAGAGAACTGCTAAATGTCAACTACACTAAGCTTGTTTTCGGGAACTGCCCTTCGCATCATAAATGGTCATTTGATGAGCAGTTTATTGAACAAATTAGTGGTTTCAGTTAATTAGGGTCACCAGTGAAGTCAGTTCCATTATTTGAGGTCACTCACAAAGAACTAAATGGACTTGCCCTCTAACCTCAACAGAGTTGAAAGTAATGAGATCCTTGAAAGGTATGGATTTTATAAGAAGCAATGGGGGAAATTTGATTTCCCCATCTCTATGTATGAAAAGATTTTTTCTAATTAAATTTTGGGACTGAGATCTTGGGACTGATAGGGGCAGAATGATTGAAAACACCATGAAGAAAAACAATAATAAAAAAAATTAAGGGCATTAGTGGTGCTCTATGAGCATGTATTAGAATGGAGGTGGGATTCATGTCTGATACTCTAGTCTTATGTCATCTTTCATATACTGAGTACTTTCACTGTCTTTGTGGCAGGCGAGGCTCCTGACTTCTGAAGCCCACCAGCTGGACCCCTCCTCTCTCTCTCTCTCTCTCTCTCTCTCTCTCTCTCTCTCTCCCTCTCCCCTAGGTGTTGCAGTCTGGGGAGGGGCTGTCCAACGTCTCTGTTCTATACTGGAGGGCTCAGTTGTTTTATACTGTTGTTTTTATATTTTTGATGGTTTTAAATTTTGTATACTTTTTAATGTTCAGTGTTTTTAACTTTTGCAAACCACCCAGAGAGCTTCGGCTATGGGGCAGTATATAAATGCAATCAATCAATCAATCAATATTATTTTAAACTGCTTACAGTGAATAAGAACACATTAAGAGGACAATGCAGCTTAGAACAAGAAAAGAGTACACCTAGGAATAATTGGATAATTCAACAAGAGAAAAAAATGTGCATTCTATATCAGTTGCAGAAATCTAAGACACAAGTCTTGTTTAATAAAAGGAAGAAAAAATTAAAAACAGGATGAGGGAGCATTTTTCTAATTTGGACACAGAGGAAATGTGAAACTCATTGTAGTTATCATGTCCAGTTGATCACAGCTGTTGATGCTCTGGAGCAGGGGTAGACAACCTGGTGCCCTCCAGATGTTTGGGACCATTTCCCAATTTTTTCCTGATCATTGGCCATGCTGGATAGGGATTATTACAGTTGTAATTCAAAATATCTGAAGGGCACCAGGTTGCCTACCTTTGAACTGAGGAATTATTTTCATGACCAGGCATCAATTGCCATGTGAAGCACTGTTTTTGTACTAAGGATCACAACAAAGTCCTCTCCATATGGTGAGGGGCATTACCAGAACATTCCAACTGCACAACATTTAAGTACCTGTGGAGACCAGTCAATTAAAAATGACTGCCAGAAATAAGGAAGTGGGATGGCTTTGAAGGACGTAGGATGATCTCAGAGTGGAGCAAAAAAGGAGGTTGAATGGTTAGTCTAATGATGTCCACCTGAAAAGAATAGTTATAGGTCCACCTGAAAAGAAGTAGGATGGCATCCCTACTCACTTCAAGCACTGTTTGTCACTACGTACTTCATTATATTATATGTGCTGAATTAAGGAAGACTTTTATAGAGAAGCCATTGATGGGTCTAGCCAATTCAGAAAAACTGAACAATTGTTTACCTACTGTCGAATTGGAAGAAATGTATCAGCCTCAGAGTGAGTGACCTGCTCCATTTCAGTGACGCCTCCCTCCTGTAAACTTGGAATAGCAGGTTATGTACAAAATGGCAAAACTAGGTATGCTGAAAAAAAGTAATAAATTATGAAAATCTGCATCTCAGTGTTTAGCTCCTTTTGAATGGTACACTGGGAACTTTCAGTTTGTTGCTGAAGTTTTAGAATGTCCTAATTTATTAAACAATGATAAAATTTACTTCTGATTCTTAGAATAGATAATCTAGAGGTTTAGACATTCACACACATTACTGCTCATGAAAAGGCAACAAATGGCCTTCAAAACTCCATAAACCTTTCCATCTTATTTATAAGGAAGGAGTCAATATAGTTTAGACAGGTGGTCTGATTTACCATTGTAACTCTCAAGATGCATGCTTGTATAATTCAGCTAAAAACTATACCTAACAGAGCAGAAAATTAGAACCAGTCAAATATGTGACCTTGTAGATTCATCACTGTTATTCCAGGTTTACAGCAGGGGGGCTGTACATAGAACAGGTCACTCATGCTTAGGCTCATACATTTCTTGATTATTTCCCTGTCTTTGGGGCTAAGACATCTTCATTGTGCAGCTTCAAGACTTTTGTCTGTATATTTTATCTGTTAATGCGGGGGCAATCTGGACTAACAAAACAGCAAATTGAGGCTAACATTTATTCAAAGGCCTAATAAAATTATGTAACCATGGTCAAGCCAACAGCATACTACCCAGATGTCCAGCATCTATTGACAGAATGCCCAGACTGTATCTTCTGTTATGTTTTTCTAGTTCCCAAATGTCTGAAGAAAAGCTATTAAATGTTTTTAAAATGTCCCCTTATTCTGTCACAGATCTCTCTTGTGTTTCATTAATGAGCAAAATGTTGTCTCTTAATTTTATTGTCACAATGCAGTAATGTTTAGGGTAGTAAATGTAAAACCTATCTGAGAAAAGTGTGATTTACAAATGTCATGGTGTGATACTATATTTTAAGAAATAAAATTTAAGGGACTGCCAACAAGTGCTGAGGTAAAGAATGTATCTTTTAGGACTAGAGCGTTTACCAACTATTTCGTTTCTCTTACATAATAAATTCCCAAAGGTATTAATGCTATTGTAACTGTCACATTGATTTATTTCCTTGAAATATCTTTATGGTGGCAATCACCAAGGAAAAAGGCAAGCTTTCCCTCTTCTTCTGTTTTTATATCTGCAATTAACTTGGTGACTGTCATTTTTATACTTCACTGATTTATTGATTATCTAATCAAAACTGTTTCCCATTTTCTTAAAAATGAACTTTGACTCTTATTTTATCACAGTTTTTCAAGGACATAGTCAGTATAGCAGACATTCTTATTAAAGGAACAATTTGCCAAACATTTTCCAGAATTTGACTTTGCCTCTAAAATATATGCTGAGGCAACTTTCCCCATACAAACCAAAGAGTAAGTCTAGTGTAGGAACACACCCATGCCTATGTATAACACATGCTTGTGTTATGAACAACAGGCAGGAAAGACTGAATTAATCCTTCAGACGTAGTCCTAGAAATGCCTCCATCAAGCTTTATCAGCTTTACAAAATACATAATCTGTTTAAGGGATGTGTCCTCCCATATAACCGAAAAGGTCTCTAAGTTTCTCATGACCTCAATGCAAATTAGAAAAATAACGCTGCAATCCTTATGAGAGAAGTAACTCACTAAGCTGTATTTTGTTTTTATGTCACTTTTTACCTATCCTTTGCATGTTTTGGTGTTGATTTTGCTGGTCTGCCACCGTAATAAATAACAATTTGAATTTTACAAAATACATAGCTGTCACGTGGGAATAGTGGCACATCAAATCCATATCCAGAAACTAAATACGTTCATTAGGTGTAAGTGCTAGTGGTTTCAGTCAAGATTGCTTCCATATAAATGTGTCTTGGGTTTTGTATATTATGAAATGTTTTCAGAAAAATCAGTGAAGTAATTTCAAAATCAAACAAGGTTCTTCTTTCCTTCCCTTAACAAAAAAACAAACGAACAAAAAAAAAGCATTAGGTTATAGAGTAACACAAGGACATTGGCATTGACTACATTTGTGGAACAGTTGGAGCATATGAAAATGTACATTTTTGGTCAGTATATATATATTTCTACTAATAAATTCTGGAAAGTAAAAAATAAAATTAAAAAATGGTCCACATGTCCACAGAATCCATGGGAAAAGCCGGTTGGCTGCATGATCTGTGGGTCAGATTCATAGAAATCTGAATTCATTTGACTAAGTTACCATTTTTTTCCTGACATCCTTCATGCTATTGTCTACTTTCTCATTGGCTCTCTGCCTGGTGAGCAAGTATGAAGTAGCAATGATGAGGGCGGCGGTGGGGGGGGGGAGGAACCGAAGGAGTAGCAGCTTGTGACAATGGCTGTGAGAAGGTAGATGTAGCCGTTAAGTAAGGAATCTGGGGGAGGCACCGGAACTTAGACAAACACGGCAGGACCAGTTTACAAAACATATGAATTTATTATTAGCAACTTAAGCATTATTAACACTCTGTGAGTCCCCGAGTTGTCTCAACTCCTAAATAGCTGTCCAACCGTTCCTGGGAAACCCTGCGCATTGCCCGGGTCAAATTCTTGATGCCGCTTCTGAAATGCTGTTCAACGTAGCAGGCTGCACAATTCCCTGCTCCTTACAGGCAATCTGTCCAAAGGTTGCCTTCTCTTTCGTATCTTCCCCAAATCCCTCCAACGCCTTCCTCTTTACCTTTTCCCCTCCTCTTTTTCCTCCTCCCCATTCCCCACTCCTCTCCTAACTGCTACTCTCCTCTTTTCCCTCCTTCTGTTACCATGACAACCCATGCCACAGCAGACCCACTGAGGGAGGGGCCAGAGCCTTTGAGGGTGCCCTGCCCAAGGGCTCTCAAAAACCTGGAGCTGGCACTGAAAAGAAGTATCTAAAAGAAAGCAGACACTTGGCTACATTAATGTTTTTACACATTTCCTTTCGAGGGAAATTTACAGATATTTGAACCGCCCTTTAAAACATGCTGTTCCCCAACTCTGCACCTTGAGATCAATATGGTTGCATCCCTTAGGTCAAGTTCCCTCTGAGACCACCGTGACCTGGACTCTACTTCCCACTGTAGGTGGGGACTTGATGATAAACTCACATGATGCTTTTTCTGCTCTTTTAGGAGGAACAAATCATTCCTACACATCAAAAACTAGCCTGACAGGGAGAGGGGTAGGCTAGAATCTTTGCTTTTCATTTTCTATGGACGGCTTTTATTTTTCCTATAGAAGAGCATTCCATCTTGTGAGTCCCCACCTGCTACCTGAAATGGCAAAAATAAGACATAGATCTATCCCCTCAGTGAGAATTAGGCCTTTGAGAGGTGGGGTGGGTAACTTGTGGCCTTTCAGATGTTTGGGTCTACAACTCCCAGCATCCCTCACAATTGTCTTGGCTGGCTAGGGCAGTTTAGAGTTGTCGGCCAAAGCACCTGGAAGGCCACAAGTTGCTCCCTGATAAGAGATAGAGGCATTCCCATAAAAAACATGTACCTATAAATGCAGCAAGCATAGCCGAAAGCTAACCATTGAGCAGGAGATGGTGGTGATGTCTTTATTTTATGCTGTGACACAATCACATTAAACTCACACAGCTTGTTTTTTATTGTTTTTTACATACATTAATCTTGCAGTCCTATAAACATTGGCTGTATATTCGCATCAGATACACAAAAATGCCTTTGAATCTCCTGGGTGCTATTTTGCAATGTGTGTGAACATAGTTAGTGGAGAAAATAAACTGAATGTACAACCTTTTCATGTAGGTATTCCATGAACATTCAGGCTGAATTAAGAAAAATCCCATACTAAGCCACATGAAAACTTCCATTGTCTTAGATGTGTACTTCAAAGTCAATTTTATTTTCACTTAAATCAAAAGAACTTCTGAGCACATATATTTAGGAGGGGCATTAATCCCAGTGCTGTCAGTGGGCAAAAAAAAAAAAAAAATTAACTGGATATATGCCAATTTGTTGTCCAACAGGCAGAACCTTGTCTTGATCTTTGCCCTGAATCCATTTTACATGGGACTGTGGGTTCCCATCAAAAAACATTGCCCACAATTTTGAGGGGAAAAATATTTTTAAAGTTGTAAAACGTAGGGAGATTCCACACTTCTTTCTTATTTATATGCAACATTAATACGGTGTTCCCACCTTTGCAAATCCTTCCCCTCCAACTTCACCTTCTCCAACCTCATCCCTGACAATCCCAGCTGCCAACTTGTTGCAATCTTGGCCACACCTTTGTTTTGTTTTGGGAACGAGAGATTGGGTCTGAGGCGTGGCAAATCTCACTTGATGGATTACAAGTCCCATAAATGTTGCAGGTAGAAACCCTTGTTTATGTAGAATAGTTTGATTTGCAACATTTATGAGATTTGTAATCAATCAAGGGGGGGGGGGGAGAGAGAAAGAGCTCTTCAAAGCATCTTTGAATGTATATAAGTGTTGTGTGCTGTAGCTGCCCAAGCGTCTTCAAGGAGATAAAACTAAGGAAAGTTCCAAGGCCAATCCACAAAGCTTTATTGCAAACAATTAACACTTCTGTAACACAAACTAGGCACCTTTATGGGAAAATCCACCCTAGGCAATGCTATGCAGACTAAGCAAAACAATTGACTGTTCAAAGAAAAGAAAAGGCTTTTTAAATGTCCCAAGCTTCAAGGTGGCGGAGGGTGCGTGGACGCCTTCTCACGCAATCTCTCCGACTGTCTCTTTGCTGCTAATTTCACTGAACGTTTTAACTTCTGGCCATTCCTAGCATCTAGTAACGTTTTGGAATGTTCACCCCCGGAAGTTGTCTCCTGAAAGCATAGGATGTGGCCTTGAGACAGACCGACCCTGGGAGGGGCGCATTCGCAGCTGGAGGCTCTCCCGTATGAACTTCCTCCCCCACTTCTGAATCAGAATCTGTTTCTGATTGATTTCCTAGGTCACCTGCTCCCAACACCTTGCTGAAAATGGATTGTCTCCAGAGAGTTTGGCCTTCAGCTTGCTGGAGGTTTCCTTTCTCCTACACGTGTAGAACTCTGAATAAAAACCTTTTTATTGGGACCTGCCTGGACTTTGCTTCTTCTCGACTTTGAGAATTTCCCTGACAATGGCATATTTATATAAAGGACTGTGACTGTAAAGCCTTTAATGCTAGATGGCACTAATTTTATTGTGGAGTCTGGGGGGGTCACTTACTTATTGGGGGTCACTTACTGCAGCAAAATGCACTTCTGCCTACAGGCCACGCCCTGGAGGATAATAACCCCTCCAAAAATACAGAAAATGGCAGTTTTTGGTCTAACAGTCTGAGTCATAAGTAACTGAGCTGATTGTAGCTTACTTCCAGTTAGTGTGCAAAGGATCATAGTGTTTATCTGCTTTATATCCCAACCATTCCAGCATACCATAACTCAGAACCAAATTCTTCAGCTGTAACCTTCAGCATATTTGCTTAGAGGTAAGTAGAGTTAAAGTGTTAATGCCTTACTTTTGATTAATTAGGGGCAAAGTAGATGCAAGCTAAATGTATCACTCACAACTGTATTTTTTTTAAAAAAAAACTATTAAGAACAGGCATGTGGCAGGGTGGTTGGGTGGCGGTCTACATTTTCATTGGAACTGTGATCCACAGGGTAATGCTCAGGGTGTGGGTTTGTAATTACAAGCTTGCTAGAAGCATCTGACTGGCAGGGCCGGCCCTACCATTTGGCAGAATGAGATGGTTGCATCAGGTGGCAGATGCTGAGAAGTGAGGAGCAGACAGAGTATGCACGCCATCCTGCTCTGCCCTCCTAAACTAGCCTGCCTCACTCAGGTGCAATGGAGGATGCTGCCCCCCTCATCAGTGCTGAAGTAACATTCAGTTACCAGTCTGGTCCTCTCTTCTATATGGAATTGGGGGAGGTGCCATCTTGTTCACCGCAGACAGCAAAATGTCTTGGCTATGGTTGGATACACAATTTTGGGCTATACTGACTTTTGGTCCAGTCCAGCAGGGCAGTATGTGAAGGCTGGAATGCAGCTAGTTAAGGAGACACAAGTCTGAGTTACTTCAGGTTGGTGTGGTGGGGACCCCAGGTTTATGCCAGAAGTTTTTTTCTTTGGAGTAATGTTCTGCTTTAAAGACTGGCACTATTGTTTTAAACCGCTTGTCTGGTCCTCCTTGGCCAAACTGTATATTTATAAATAAACAGATTATCGCCCACAAAAAAGTATACCAGAATAAATGTGTTTGTCTTTAAGATGTCACAAGACTCTTTTTTGTTTTTACCAAAAAATAAAGAGGCCATTATAAGTCTCTATCTATCTATTTATTTAAAATATCTCTAGGTTGCCTTTCAGGGCAGAAGCCCTCTTAAGGTGGCTTCCAACATTAAAATCCATACAATTAAAAAACAAAAACAAAAGGTATATAATAATATGGCAGAAACCATTAACAAAACAACAGACGCCAGCAATAAAGCATTACCAAAAAACCCCAAACCCTACGTAATTGCAGCTACAGAGCAGAGCTGTCCCGTAAAACATAGTTTCAGGACTACCTAAAAGCCCGCAGTGTAGGATCTGACAGATCCCCCAATGGAAACAAGGAAACCAGCCTCTTTAAAGCCTCCGCCACAAAAAATTCTTACTGCTGAGGAAGTTAGGCTGCTTGAGACTCAGATCTAGCATTTGGCTGACTTTGCATTGCACAAGAGTGGAATTGCACTGAACGTGTTGGGCCCGTAGAATATCTGCTGAGCTGGAGTTTGTCCGTTTTACTAGGGCAGAACACAGTTTGTTGCTATTTCTAACTATTTCTCTTATGCTGTAAAGGCACTGTGCTTTGCAGCCCACCTTTATGGTTGGCAGGCGTCCAAGCAAATTATGCTGCCTCTGTTCCTCAGAGCTAGCTTTTCTTGTGAGCGTTTAACGGCATGTCCGTCTGGTAATTATTTGTTACGCTTGTATCATGCTGGTCCGTGGAGGAGCTCAGAATGCCACCGTAAGCCTTTGCACAACTTGTTGAGATATGCTAAACCAGACTTACCCATCCCAGGGCCCTCCAGATATGTTGGACTACAACTGCCACCATCCCCAAATGGCCATGGCTGGCTGGGGGCATGCTAGGAGTTGTAGTCCAACATTTGTAGTCCAACAAAGAGAGGCATGCTTCGGAACCATGTGGGGATTTAAGCTGGTGCTGGAAAGAGTCTTCTATTCTCATGTCACAACTCTTCATTCCTCACTATTCTGGATGTCCCAAAAGTGTGATAACACAAAAGAGACCAATGCCCCCCCCCGCCACTAAAACAGATGCAAATAAAGAAATTTGTAATTGAGTGCTCAGAATGTTTTATTGAGTGCTTCCTTACAGAAGAGGGATGAGGAACCTGTGATCCTCCAGATGTTGTTTGACTAAAGCTCCCATCAGCCCCAGCCAGCATGCCTAATGGTCAAGGATGCTGGGTATTGTAGCCCAACAACTTCTGAGGGGCTGCAGATTCCCAGTCCACAAGAGCCTTTTTGGATAGGACCAAAGTGCTTTAGGGTGGATCCCTGCATTGAGCAGGGGGTTGGACTCGATGGCCTTGTAGGCCCCTTCCAACTCTGCTATTCTATGATTC
Source organism: Elgaria multicarinata webbii (assembly GCF_023053635.1). NCBI lineage: Eukaryota > Metazoa > Chordata > Lepidosauria > Squamata > Anguidae > Elgaria > Elgaria multicarinata. The sequence goes on along the minus strand of NC_086180.1, from coordinate 84,172,779 downwards.
TATGATTCTGTTCCCAACTGTAGCTTCTGGGAAGATTGCAAGGAGGACATGAGGGAAGCAGTCCCACCCACTCTTGCTCTTCTTCTCTTATATATTTCTTATTCAGAGCTAATCTGCCTGTGAAGATGAAACACAATTGAACCATCAGGGCTAATAGCCACCAAAAGACCTTCCTCCTATCTGAATTTTTCTAATCCCCCCCAAATGCCATCTAAGCTAGTGGCGTCGGTCCTGAAATCTACTGCCAATTGGTTTAATTGGGAAGCCGAAAGTTTGACCATTATGAGAGTGGGAGAAAAGATCCCTCTCTGTCTACTGTCTCTACACCATGCATAATTTTATAAGCTGTTTTAACAGCTCGCTCTGCTTAAGTTGTCTAAATATACAAATTGATCATGATTTTTATCATTTCTGGTGGAAGTGGTGATAACTGGATACCAGGATAACTGGATACAGGTGATTGGGGGGATATATCAATGGCAGGACATAGATTGACCTTGGATCGGTTAATGTTATGGCTGACAGTGCAGTCATATGCATGTTAATTCAGAAGTAAGTCCTACTGAGTACGCAGCCTGAATTACTCTGATAGGATTTATAGGATCAATAAAATCATGCCTTAAAAAATCTACTGAAAGCAATACAATTAATTTAATTAGATTTCAGCAGTCAGTAGACTATTTTTAGGACAACTGAATATTATGTTACCAAGTTTATATCTTGTTCTGTTTTGTATGGTCAAATCAATAAACTAAATCAAGTGATGGATAGCTATATCTAGTTCATGTTTACTTGGAAGTAAGCCCCTCTTGGGTCAATGGCATGCTTTCTCAATTAAGGGAGTATTGTGAGTATTGCAGCCCTACACATGTTCATTCGGAAGTAAGTCCCTCTATGCTAAATGGAACTTACACTTAGGCAAGTGTGCACAAGATTGCGTTCTGATTTACTAAGTTGGCAAATACTCCTCAGTGACTGAACAGTTAAATAGGATTCTGAAAATGACAGAAAGAGACAAACTGGCAGACACTGCATGGGAGGAAAATGGCCACCAGCTATATTTATTTTATTTAGCTCCTGCTCTATAACATGATCTTAGAATGGCTTTCAGCAGTTTTCTAAGTCTTAGCAATTCTCTCTCCAAGCGGCTCACCATTAAAGAAATGAAATGGTTTAGGTGATAAAAGAGGCCAATGAAATAAAAATGGCTTTGTAAATGTAGTATTTATTGGAGAACAAAAATTTTAAAAATGTAATACCCACACCACACTATATCCAAACAGTCAAAAACCTGTATGAAGGACAGTGGTTTTTGCAGACAGCTATTTGTAAAATGCCTCTATTGTAAAGAGGTACAGCAGAGTCAGCCAGACCAGGTGGATAACGGAGTTCCGTTTCAGGTGTGGGACATGCCAGCAGATGGGGAAAGTGGACTTCATTTCTTAATGACTAGAATACTTATTTACTCATGACTCTTTACGAAGACACATTTTCTTTGTAAAACATTTTCCTTAAAACATTCCTCCACAATACCGTACAATAATCTCCAGTACATTGTTCAAATCACCAAACATTTTGAGCTATGAGGTCCGCCTTCAGGAGAACATTTTAATACTAGTTGTGTAGTTACTCATGGAGAGAAAACACTCAATAGTCATGTGAGCCTCAGGTTTTGAAGGTTCACACTGACCTCCTATGTAGTGATTACAATTGATATTAAATATTCCCTCTCTCAAAAGCACCCCTGCATAGCCCCAAGTGCAATGCGCTGAGGATAAACTGAAGTTTTTAACAATACACTTCTCTTTCGCACTGCAGTCATTTTTCTTGCACCTTCTCTTGCCTTTTCAAACACTCTAGTGCTGAAAGCAGGATGCCAGCTGTACAAACTTGAAAAGTTATTGTGGCCCTGTTAATAATCCCTGAGCTCGGGGCTGCCAGCTTCTTTTGTGGTCAAAGATTCTGGCACCTCAGGCTCATGGCCCCGTTGCACAATTCCCCAGAAACTCATTGTTTGAGATGGACTTTAGTGGTCAAATGCCTCTCAGAACACATGGAATGCCTTTCCTCTCTGGAAAGATGCAATGGAAAAAATAGAATATATACTACAATAACAAAAAATGCAGCAGCAGCAGCACCTGCTCCCCAAAATGGATGTCTTAAGTGCTCCTATATTTGCTATGCCAGCATAAAAACACCCTGTAAAACCCTTGGGTGGAAATGTTGATGATTTTCCAATTCTGGCAATCAGCCCAAAAGGCAAACATCTGGGCAACTGATGACCTTCTCCAGGAGCCATGAGAAGGAGCACAATATGGGCTGATGTAACCTTGTGTATGGCCGCTGAGGTGACAGGCAATGCACCCCTGTGCATGTTTCCTCAGAAGTAAGCCCCATGGAATTCAATGGGTCTTAATCCCAGGTAAGCTTGTATATGAAAACAGAGCGCTTCTTTCCGCCTCCTCTCATGTAGCCCTGTTGCTTTTTTTTTTTTTTAAAAAAAGGCAAAATCTACCTGTATCCTGCTTAGGGAACTGGACAAGCTGTTCAAGGGCAAACAAGCTGTAGCCTGGATGCCCTTGAATAGGTTATCCATTTCTCTAAATAGGATACAGGTGGATTTTCCTTTAAAAAGATAGAGCTACATCACGGGAGTTGGAAGGAACAAAGTATAGGATGTGCTTTATGGTGCCATTGGCTCACGTAGGGATAGGGTAATGTCCAACATAGGCTTGGTCAGTGTCACCCCCACCTCAACTGGGCATGCATGCTAGGAGGTGTGAGGAGTATGTAGTGCAGCCTTCTCCAAGCTGGTGTCCTCCACATGTTTTGGACTACAACTCCCAGCATTCCCAATCATTGGTCATGCTGGCTGGGGCAGATGGGAACAAAAGTCCAAAACACCTGGAGGACACCTGGTTGGGGAATGCTGGTGTGGTGGTTGGAGTGTGGGTCTAGGGTTGGGGAGGCATCTCAAGAAAAAAAGGAAGGAGGAACCTCTAGATGCTGAACAAGGTTTTATCAGTAGACCCAATCCATTTTGGAAAATCCTTCCTCAGGGGAAGTATATACAACACATTCAAAGGATGGGGTAATCAGAAAATGAAACATAAGTAAATAAAACACAAGGTCTTACTAAACAGTATCAGAGCAAAAATTGTCCCACCTGTTTTAGTTAAAAGGCTCAAAATATCTAAATGAAGAGATTATAATACCAATTCCCACCCCCTTCTAGTAGCTGAAGTTTCCTCTTTCCCTTTCCCTCCATTTGGGGTGCCATTCTGCTCTTTTCAGCAAATCCCCACTCAGCTATGAACCTTGTCATTCTCTCTCAGCCTAACCTACCACAGGGGGCCAGATATACACTAAGGAGCATTTAACACTTTGAAAACAGTTTTGAAAACAGGATATGGAGTGTGTCCTGGGCCCCAACCGTTTTCAATACTGTTAGAAACCATTTCAAAACAGTAGTGTAGATCTTGCCCAGGGTAGTAAGGGTTGGGGAACTGGATACTCCAATTTAGCTCTGTAAAGCTAAATGTAGCTCTGTAAAGGAAAGGAAGAAATGCCTAGTGTTCCATGGGGCGTTGCACAGGGATTCCTCATCAGACAAATCGGCGTGGAAGCTTGAAAATGTATGAAAGACCCGTGTCAAGACATTAGGGATTCATAGACTCACCCATGAAGTAGGTGGTAATTTTACAGAAGGTGTTACCGAAAATGAAATCCTTCAGGAGGTTGGGAATGAGGGTGAAGGGCATACAGAAGAAGCAAAGCATGAGGTCACTGATGGCCAACGACAGCAGGAAAATGTTGGTGACCGTCCTCATCCTCTTGTTTCTGATCAGTACAATGATCACCAGGGTGTTTCCCAGGACACTAAGCAGAAAGATCAGGGAATACAGAAGGATCCGAACTGTCTGGTCCAAATCTGAAAACAAAAACGAAAAATCACTAGAACTGGAAGAAGCACATTGGGAAGATACGGGTCGCACGTGACCATGTTAGAGTTGAGTAAGACTTATTTTCTATACAGCTGAACGTGGCCACGTGCAAAGGAAGACAGGGATCACTTACCTTTCATGATTGTATTGAAGATGGTATTTCAATTGATGCAGCGTTTTTCACCCTTCCATGAAAGTGTTCCCCAACAGGGGCAGGGGGGAGGGGCTAGCACCCACCTAAACAAGCAGCTGGACACCCCACAGTTACTTGAAGGAAAGGCATTTTTCACATTCTCGCCCCCCCCCCACCCTTTTTTCCTCCTTCTGGTGCCACCTGCCCCAATACCCTCTTCTAAATGATTAAGTCATGAGATTTCCAGCCCGTGTCAGTTGCTGATATGCAAAACATGTAGGCGTGTGCCTGTGTGTGTGGTTTTGCTGGGGACATTTGCAAGGGAGAGGTTGGAGGTAGAAGAGAGGGAGCAGGACCCATTTCCACAGTAGTTGTGTCTCCTCAGCAACCTCTGCACTTGGTTGCTTGCTAGGGTGACCATATGAAAAGGAGGACAGGGCTCCTGTATCTTTAATATTTGTATTGAAAAGGGAATTTCAGCAGGTGTCATTTGTATATATGGGGAATCTGGGGGAATTTCCTCTTCATCACAACAGTTAAAGCTGCAGGTGCCCTGCTCTCTTTTAAATGTGGTCACTCTAGTATAGCTCCTGCACCTTTAACTGTTGTGATGAAGAGGGAATTTAACTAGGTTCTCCATATATAGAAATGACACCTGCTAAAATTCCCTTTTCTATGCAACTGTTAAAGATACAGGAGCCCTGTCCTCCTTTTCATATGATCACTCTATTGCTTGCCGAGGCACGCTTGCCAGTCAACGTGGGAAATGTTGGTGTTCCCCAACCCCCTTCTTTGCAATTGTAAAGAAAAAGTGATAAACAGGGAAAAGCTGAAGCTGTCTCTCCTGCTTGTCCCTTTTCCTCTGCAAATACCCCCCCCCCACACACACACATAGAGAGACCTCTGCTTAAGCACATTAAAGGCAAAGGTGGGTCTGGGAATTCTGTACTTGCAGCTGAACATGCAGCTCTGCCCTAAAGGGGTGAAGAAGCCAACATTAAAAAGCTGCAGCAAAGAATCCTTAAAGCTGGACTAATGTAAATCACAGTTCTAGTCGATATTTGATTTGGTTGCTTCTGTGGCTTTCTCAAGTATAGTTTGAAATGCCTGTCAGACCCTGTGCCTCGGTCTAATCTATCTGGAATACATCTCTGGCTTTCTTTGAAAAGGGTAGTACAACTAGTTATTACAAGTAGTCATACGTTATAAATTTGCAAATCCCTATTTTTGATCACCTGGGAATCTGATTCCATTAGAGAGCAGCAAACTAATATGCTACTGCATGTTTTGACATGGATGGTATAATTTGTGCCTGTTAATTCCTTCTATATACTGTTCATTATGGTTGCAATGGCACTTCTAGTGCTAAAAAAAACTGTTCGAAATTTACTAGTGTTAATGTAACCGTTTTAACATCATTTGCTCTGTGTTGTAACTGTTACATTTTCTAGTCAAACTGTACATTGCTCTCTAGGTGTAATTACAATCAAAAAGTTAAAACATTAATTTTGGGCTTTCCTCTCTCATCAAAACTTAGCCACAAACATCTGTTTTCACAGAGCTTGACCTAAAAAGCCTTTTAAAAAAATTGCTTACCATAGATTAGCTGCAGGTGAAACTGGTTGGTTTAAATCTTTGTTTAAATTGTACTTACCTTTAAAAGGTGGAGGACTGCGATTTGTGTAGAAGATTCTGTAATTTTCTATGTCAGGTTTACACAGGAGTGCAGAAATATTGGTGTTGATGCCAACTAGGCTGTCATTAAAAATATCCATCCTTCACTCTCCAGAGGTTAGTTACTAAGGCAGAAAGCGTAGCTTGGGGACTATCTGTCCATTTTTATGATGAATGCAAATAGGCCTAAAAAAATCCCACCCTGGGGAGTCTTTGACAGAGTCAGCTGTCCAAGGGAGCCCCTTCTCAGCCCCCCTTAGGGAATGTTTCGTCCACGGAATTCTATGAAGCATGGGAACGGTTGTTAGTAGTGAGACATGAGCCAGCCTGGATGCTGCAGAGAGAAAGGCAATGCATGCACACAAACACTCCGCTTCCTCTCTTCTGGATCCACCCCCTTCTGTTATTGACCAAGCCGGCTTTGGGATCATAACCATTCTGGAGAATTATTACAAAATTAACCCCTTGCACAATTGCTCTTAGCTGCTCACATATGTGCAGGACTTCTCCATACACAGTTATTTATAAACCAGAGTCAATAAATCAACTGCAATACAAGATGCCAAAAATCAGATTTGTGCAGCCTGCTCTAAGGTGTGTTTACTCAGAAGTAAATCCAATGAGTTCAATGGGACTGACTTCAAAGGGTGCACAGCATGACAACCTAAGGCAAGAATGCATCATGGGAAGTTCAAAAATGTAGTTTCATTTTAAATATACATAAATCTTTTATTTTTCTCATAACTTTAAACATGTAAAAAAAACCAAACCTGTTTGTTTAAAATATTTCTAAACTGTCCATCATCCAATGGATTCCAGGACACTGTATAATAGATATTATTTAAATAAAAATAATAAAAATAAAAATAAAACAGTATTCTTTGTAGCAACTTGAGACTAAAGGGCAGCAAAAATCTATAAAAACTACATGCAGACTTTAAAATTCCAGGCAACTAGGAAAAGTCTTAACCTGCCACTGGAGAGATGGTAATGTTGGCACCAGTCATACCTCTTTGGGGGTGGGCATCCCAGAGTCAGGGTGCCACTGCAGAAAAGGCCCTCTCCTTGGTGCTTACATAATGCACCTCTGCTAAGGAAAGCACTTGGATATGATTACAAAGTAAAACCACATTGGTTAAGGTCAATAAATCCTAGGCATTTCTTAAGCCTGCCATTCTCATCCTAAAGATGTATCCAAAAGATGTATTGTTGATGTGCAGGTACTTATCACGACAGTCCCTATAGCAATGACACCTGCAATGCAGGGAGTTGTCTTGATCCATATGACAAACCAGTTCTAGCAATTTTATTTTCACCAGGAGCGGGTCCTTTGTAAAGCGAATGGGTCTCAACTGCCCATTCAAACCAAGCTACCTCAAAATACTTTGCATCACAACAGTGAACAATAATTGTTGCTGGGGAAATTCAGCTAAACTCAAAGGGAATAGGGAAGCCTGGAGGGTGGAGGTGCCAGATGGTATCAAAGACTCCGCCTGTGTTGTGTCCCTGTTAAGTCCTGGGTCCTCTACCACTGGGTTTATCCCGATCCCTCTGAAATCATTGGGACCTAGGGCCACCATCTCCTGTCATTTTTATAAATAAATAAATAAACTGAAAGCCACCTGAGGAGGGCTGCAATCAGGAGGAATTGGGGTGTGTGTGAAGGGGTGTGTAACCCTTTCCTTGCCTGCAATTTTTACACACTGCTTCTTTACCTGTAGGGGAAAATATATACCTGTAGGGGTCCCTCTATTGTTTCTGCTGCAGGTGAAAAAACAACCCAGCTTTGGGAGTGATGTTGAGAAGAAAAAGAGTGGATGGGGAAAGGGTTCAGTGCCCTCCCCCAATGCCTTCACACCACCCTTTCATCTGCTTTTCAAGTTTTTTTTTTAAAAAAAGATGAAAGGAGACTGTTTCTGCATAATGTCTTGTTTTATCTTTAGAACTGTTCATACCACTAACAGGATGAGGTGGTAGACAATTCTGGATTGTGCCACTTCAGGTGACTGGGGGTTTGGGCAGATTATATTTTTGCATGCTTCCACATATAAAACGTTAGCTGTATGTGATAAACGATATGTTCGCTGTATGTGATAAAATTACATGCAATCTTAAACATTTCTCCCTGATGGGCTATTAATTAATTAATTACATTTCTATACAGCCCAATAGGTGAAGCTCTCTTGTTGGTTCACAACAATTAAATAATATAAAAATGTAATGGACAGATTTACCTGACTACTTACGAGGAAGCTACTGATCCTCCCATTGATAAATTATGAGTTTTCATTTAAGAGCTTTCATATACCATGTATAAAGTTTTTTCTTTTTCTTTTTAATGTCAGGGAGTATTAAAAATGAACTTAGCCTGCAATGAGAAGAAGGAGAGTCCAGAATTTTACCAGCTCCTTCTGTATATGTACTATAGTTCTTTCTTCATATTCTATTTTATTATTAGTTATTACCCACTATCAATTGGCATGACACCTTCCAGAGTGTAGTATGCCAAAAAGAAAAAAAAGGGAGGGGGTAGGTCCATGTTCCATACAAGATTACAACAACCTAAAATCAACAGTGAAGAATTAGGGTGACCATATGAAAAGGAGGACAGGGCTCTTGTATCTTTTACAATTGTAGAGAAAAGGGAATTTCAGCAGGTGTCGTTTGTATGCATGCATCACCTGGTGAAATTCCCTGTTTGTCACATGTACTTTGGCCCTAAGAGCTTTTCTATGTGAGGCATTTATCATGCATTTGTCATTTCCTACTCACAATTGTTTACTTCAGTTTCACTTCTGTGTCTAACTAGCATTTTTAGCAAGTTTTTTTAGAACAGGGAAAGTTGAGGTATTTAATTGTAAAAGTAAATGAAAGCACAATTTCCTCTTGTATACTTGCACTTGCACTATTCTGCTATATCACAGTGCCACCTAGAGGCTTTGTAGTGGAAAAGCAGGAAAGGAAATGCTCCTCATGCACTGCTTGGGTCATGTTTAGCCCTGCTCCCCCTAGTTTGGAAGAAGGTGCTTTAAGTAATCAATCAGAATCCTGATGTAGAGGAGTCGGCCCCAGACACAGGTCAGCCTGTATCAGTGGGGGAGAAAGCTCTCACGGGCTCTTCACCAGCTGGGAGTGAACCCTCTCCAGAGCTTATCTTCTCAAGGACAAACAATATACAGTCAGTGGGAAGCCAATATTCTTCAGAGGGCGAGAGCGACAGCCCACCTGGCATCTCATCAGAAGCTGCATCAGAACTAGTCTCTCTGAAGTTAATGCGTCTTGGGAAAAGGCTTTCCATTCTTCTTGAAAGGACAATTGTCTTGCTTAGTTTGCATAGTTTTGCCTAGGGGAAAGTTCCTATTGATTAGACTCTCTTCAGGCAGGAAGAGATGTTTATTGCTTGAATAAAGCTTTGTGGATTACTTAGCAGGCCTCATTATTGTCTCCCAAGAAAGCGGGAGGTTTTGAGAGACACACAGCTTGGCTCTCATTTTTGTGAGGAAACTGGGAGTAGGTACAGTAGATTAGTAGCCAATTAACAACCTCATGTAGAAAAGTTCTAAGTCCATCCTCAGAGAGCAATCATGACAAGAAAAAAAACAACTACAACAAGCTCTCAGGTGAGCAATCTGTGCTGGGTGTCCTCTTTCCCTGTTCTAACAGCCTCCTTACTGGTGTAGGGGTAAAGTTAGGGGTGTGCACGGACCCCCCCGCTCTGCCCCGCGGGCCGTTTCGAAAACTTCGGATCGGCCCGCTCCGCGCCGCTCCGCCCATACTCTGCTCCTCTTCGCCGCGGAGCTCCGGCTCCAAATCGGAGCTCCGCAGTGGAGGGGAGTGGCGCCAGGTAAGGCTGGGAGAGCAGGGCGGGGAGGTTACCGGGCCCTGCTGCCGTCGCCGCCTGTGCGGCGACGGCGGCAGAGCCCAGTAAGGGACCAAGGGGGAGGGGGGCCTTACCTGCCTCTGTCCACGGTCTGTTGGCTTCTTCAATTGAGCCCGCGGTTCAACCAGGAAGTCTGGGATGCAAGTGCGGCCTAGACTTCCTGGTTGAACCGCGGGCTCAATTGAAGGAGCCGACGGACTGTGGACGGAGGCAGGTAAGGGAGAGGAGGGGGGGTTACCAGGCTCTGCCGCTGTCACCGCATGGGCGACAGCGACAGCGGCAGGGCCTGGTAAACCCCACTTACCTTTCTGGTGGAGCTCCGGATCGAGGCGAAGGATCCGCCTTCACCTCGATCCTCTTCGCAACGCTCCGCCGGCCCCCCAATCCTCTTTGCCTCCGCCTTAAGGGGAGGCGAAGCACCCCACTCCACTTCTAATTCGCCGGTCCGATTAGAAGCGGAGCACATCCCTAGGTAAAATCACTGAATGGGGGGGGGGATGTAGCTCAGTGGTTAAGGGCCGGCCGGTTCACAAAAATTAAAACCATAATAGAACAACCAACAGGTTAAAAACACAAATACAGTATAAAAAGTACAACCAGGATAAAACCACACAGCAAAATTGATATAAGATTAAAATACAGAGTTAGAACAGTAAAAATTAAATTTACGTTAAAATTAAGTGTTAAAATACTGAGAGAATAAAAAGGTCTTCAGCTGGTGATGAAAGGAGTACAGTGTAGGTGCCAGGCGGATCTCTCTGGGGAGCTCATTCCACAGCCAGGGAGTCACAGCGGAGAAAGCCCTCCTCCTAGTTGCCACCTGCTTCACTTCCTTTGGCAGGGGCTCACAGAGAAGGGCTCCTGTAGATGATCTTAATACCCCTGATGGTATTACAAACAATTTGTATGCTGAAGTTCAGTCCCAGACATCTCCAGTAAAAAAGCTCTCAAGTAGCAAAGCTCCAAAAAAAATGTCTGCCTGAGATTTTGGAAAGCTGCTGCAAGTCACAATAGACAATGACTGGGCTAGGTGGACCAGTGGCCAGACTTTGTATAAGGGAGTTTCATTCAGGACAGGCCCTGCTATGAGACGTGGTGAGGTTTGTGGCTCAGGCAGCAGATTGGTGAGGGGTGGCAAATTGCACACTTGAACCCACTGCCTGCTGGGCTACCTGGTGCTGCCATTGCTGCCATTCACCAGCTCTCTCACCAACCAGCCAGCTGTGGTGTGGAACCACCCCTGCTTTTGGTGGTCCTGCAGGGCTTTCTGGAGCAGCCATGCCTTGCTCTGAGGGAGAGGTCCTTCCTCAGAGCAGGGCATTGTGGTTAAGGGGGGAGACTTTCTGAGCACCTGTGCTGCTGCTGCCACTCTGCCACAATGGCGGCATCTACTGTTTAAAGTTTGTTAAACTTCTAACAGTTTTTCTTTAAGTTTAGCAAACTTTAAATGGTATTTGCTTCCACAGCCTTACCCAGAATGCATTGATAAGATGAAGGTCCCCTTCCCCAGAGTGCAGCATTGAAGGACAAAATGGGCCCAGTATCAGAGGCAGTAAACCTCTATATATCAGTTGCTGGGGAACATGGGTGAGTGGGTGCTGTTGCATCGTGTCTTACTTGTGGACAGCTGGTTGGCCACTGTGTGAGCAGAGTGCTAGACTGGATGGACCCTTGGACTGATCCTCCTAATATTCTCAATCCTGGCAGTGCTTGCGCTGCTGCTGCTATTGTAGTGGGGTGGGGCAACTAGGGTCCACCTCAGGTGGCACAGTGTCTTATGCCAGTCCTGGTTCCATATGTTCATCGATGGAGGCCGGTTGCTCTGATGTCAGTGGGGCTGTGAATCTGCTCTGAATTTTGGTCAGAACTCTAAAGGAGCTATCCAACGCAACTGGTTCTGAAAGAAACCCAGAGCAGATCCACCAGCCCACTGACATGTTCGTTAGATTAAAGTATGTTAAAGGCATAATGTCCTTAAAAAGCACCTATATTAATGAAGGTTTTAGCAATATGCAAATGAATTTAAATTTCATTGATTAGAAGCCAGATGATTAAACAACTAAAAGACATTTAATCATCAGACGGCCTTAGAAATGTATTAATTGGCTCAGTAACTCCTTTCCCTTTCACCGGTGCAATGACCTTGTTCTATGAACCGCTGAGCAAGCACAGCAGCATATAGGAACGGTGGTAATCTCAGTATTTGCATGCCAGCAGAAACAGGGCACTTGCACATCCCCTGGAGTCCAGCTTCAGTCCACTGACAGTGTATTTGCAAAGTGTGTGTATGTTGGGTTATTGTGCCAGAACTTTTCTCTTTCTGGAACTCTGTTTGTGCTCAGAAACAAACACACATCACGCAGGTCTTACACAGCAGAGCTGGTTTATTTCCTTCAGGCTTCTGTGCAGTTCAATTCAGATCAGTTCAGATCAGCACTCTGAGGCATGCACAGAGAGCAGTGATCATAGAGCAGTGATCAGTAAGCAGTGATCGTAGAGCAGTGATCAGTAAGCAGTGATCAGTTCCATTTTACACAAGTGAGAAACTATATACACATCTTACACAATTCTTATCTACATTACATACAGCTGTGATGAGGCTAACTTAGAATCTTGGCAAGGTTCCCAGAACAGCCTTTATCTCAAGGTAATTGCCCACAGATAGACTTTCTCTGTTTAACCCTGAGATAGCCATACACACACAATTTTAATGACTAAGCAAGTATTTCTTTTCATATACTTAACAGTCCTCCTCTTGCGCATGTTGTTTAAATTGTGTTACAATCTGAGACCCAGCTTTAAAAGCATCTCTTTGTGTTTTACCATTGAACGTTCCACCTGTCCTTCCTCATTTTGTTTTACTTTGAATACCCATTTACTGTTAATGGCTTTACGACCTTCAGGTAAAGGTACTAGCTCCCACGTTTCATTTTTTTCCATTGCTCTGATTTCCTCTGACATTGCTTCATGCCAGCCCGGAGCTTCTGTAGGTTCCATCTCCTGAATTTCCTTCAAATGAAGTAGGTTCATAGGCTATCAGTAAAGCTCTATGAGAAACCTGTTTGCTTTGGTATTCATCTGAATAACGAATTGGAGCTTTGCGTTCCCTTTCTGATCGTCTTGGCATAGTTACAGGCATAGTTTCCTCCTCCACAGTTTCTTCCCCTTCCCTCTCTTGCTGAGATTGTTCAGGAATTTCTTCTGTTTCTACAGCTTTCTGTTCTACAGGCAAACTTACATACTGTTTTGTTTCCTGCATTTGTTCATGAAAAACTACATCTCTGCTCACAATTACACTTTTGTGATATGGAGACCACAAACGATAGCCTTTTGTTTGTGTATCATATCCCAACAGTTTACATTCCAAACCTCTTTGAGCTAGCTTTCCTGGTCTGTTTTCTTTCTGAACATGAGCAAAACATTTACTTCCAAAAACCCTTATATGTGACACTCTAGGTTTTCTTTTGTAAAACATTTCATATGGAGTTTTTTCATGTACAGAGTGGTAAAGCCTGTTTAACAAATAATTTGAGGTGGACAAAGCTTCTGCCCAGAACAGATTAGACAATCCTGACTCTTTCAATAGAGCTCTTAACATGTTCTGCAAGGTTCTGTTTTTCCTTTCTGCAACTCCATTTTGAAATGGTGAATATGGAGCAGTAAGGTCATGTTGTATACCCTCATCACTGAGGAATTTTTTAAATTGGTTGCTAAGAAATTCACCTCCCCGGTCCGTTCTTAGATTAGCTATAGGTTCTTTAAATCTATTTTTACTCCACTTAACAAAGGCTTTAAACTTTCCAAAAGTTTCACTCTTCTGTTTTAACACATACACAAATCCAAATCTACTGTAATCATCAACAATAGACAAGAAAAATCTGTTTCCTCCTTGACTTGTCTCAAAAGGACCTGCAAGATCTGCATGAATTAATTCAAAAATTCTTTTTGTTGTTCTCTCACTATGTTTTGGAATGTTTGACTTATGACACTTGGTTTCACTGCATACATTACATTCTACATAGTTAGAACATGGTTTGATTTTCACCCCTTCACACAATTCTGGAATCTTAGAAATTGTTCTATAGTTAGCATGACCAAACCTTTTATGAGTTAAATGGATACACTCTTGGTGTGGTTTGCAATTGGCTATTGTTTTTGTTGTGACTTTGCTGGCTACAACTTCATTTTCTGTACAAGTATTAATCACATACAAAGATTCTTTCATTATTCCCTGCACACACACCTTGTTTCCATGTTTTATAGTACAATTTTCTTCAGTAAAACAAACCTCATACCCCATTTCTGTTAACTGAAACACACTTAGAAGGTTTGTTTCCAATTCTGGTACATATAAAACACTTTGTAGTTCAACTCCCAGACAATCAAAATATACATTACCCACACCACAAATCTGGATTTTTGTTCCATTTGCAAGGGTAACACACTTTTGCTCTGAAGTAGAAGTTTCCAAGGTAACAAATGAAAGTTTGTCTTTTGCCATACTTATTGAAGCCCCAGAGTCCAAAAACCAAGGATTCATTGTCTCTTTGACTCTTGCTAGAAGACACTTCTTTGTTGATTCAGCTTCATTCATGTTGTTTTCTTCTCTCCACTTTGCTGTCAACAGCTTCTTCTTCTTCTTGTTGCAATCCCGCCTTAAGTGTTCTGTGGAACCACAGTTAAAGCATTTCCTTGCCTTTAATGCAGCCACCACATCAGAAGATTTATGGCTTTGTTGAAATTCAGCCACAGGATGTTTAAAGCTCTGTTGTTTTGAAGCTTGTCTTCTTTCATAGGTTTCCAGTAGTTTTCCAGCTACATACTCGAGGGTTAAATTTTTCTCCTCTTGACTTTCCATCATGGTGACAACCGCGTCGTACGATGAATCAAGACTTGACAAAATCACATAGACTTGGTGTATAGTTGTAAACTCCATCCCTCGTGCCCTGAGTTGATTGAAGATTTCTCTCATGCTTTTCAAATGGTTTGACATAGACTCCCCTGGTTTCAGCTTCATTCCATACAGCTTCCGGGTTAGAATTACTTTACTGCCCGCTGTTTCTCTTTGATATACAGCTTGTAGCGCATTCCAGCACTCTTTTGATGTATTCAAAAACTGAATGAAGGAAATTTGAGAGTCTTCCACAGCTAATGCAATAACTGCCATTGCTTTTGCATCGTCCTTAAACCATTTAGCATTCTGTGGATCTGCTCTATCTGGTGGATCCTCTGTGACTACATACCACAGTTCAGCCTGAATCAGATACATTTGCATTTTGTAAGACCATAATGCATAGTTAGAGTCATTCAGCTTTTCCAACAATTGATGCAAACCAGACATATTAGCTCCTGCCATTCCCTCTGCTTTAGGAATTGGTATCTCACCGTCCTCCTGCTCAGAGTCCTCCTCAGAGTCAGCCGACTGAGATTCTTCCTCACTTTGCAGCACTGGCTTTAGCTTGATGTCTTCCTTCATCAACAGTTTTCTGTTTTAGCAGACTCCTGGTTCTGATACTGCACCGTTCCCATCAAGTTCTGGTTCTTCTGCCTGGGTTAGGCTGGCGTAGACTTGCCTGGACTGGACTGGGCTGGGCCCATAACCTTTGTTGGGTTATTGTGCCAGAACTTTTCTCTTTCTGGAACTCTGTTTGTGCTCAGAAACAAACACACATCACGCAGGTCTTACACAGCAGAGCTGGTTTATTTCCTTCAGGCTTCTGTGCAGTTCAATTCAGATCAGTTCAGATCAGCACTCTGAGGCATGCACAGAGAGCAGTGATCATAGAGCAGTGATCAGTAAGCAGTGATCGTAGAGCAGTGATCAGTAAGCAGTGATCAGTTCCATTTTACACAAGTGAGAAACTATATACACATCTTACACAATTCTTATCTACATTACATACAGCTGTGATGAGGCTAACTTAGAATCTTGGCAAGGTTCCCAGAACAGCCTTTATCTCAAGGTAATTGCCCACAGATAGACTTTCTCTGTTTAACCCTGAGATAGCCATACACACACAATTTTAATGACTAAGCAAGTATTTCTTTTCATATACTTAACAGTGTATGTGTGTGTGTGTTTTAAATTGAATTGGTTATTGTGTACATATGCAAAATGTCAGCTTCCTCCTGCTCCTTGATGGAATACATTCTTTCTGTTTCAGTGTTTGGGTGATCATAGCTAATGGCTTAGAAGTTTATCCTCTTATGGCTAGTAAACATGATAGCTAAATGGAGCCACCATATCCTGAGACAATATGCCTCTGAATCCTACATGCTGTGTAGCCAAACAGCAGGAGAGGGCCGTGCCTTTGTTCCCTGCCTATAAATGCTCAGAGGCATCTCTGGTGACTGCGGCAAAAAGATGCTGGACTACATTCAGCTATCCTACATTCACTATCCTACATTCATTATCCTAAAAATATATGTCAGGTTAAGTACAACGCAGGGATTGATAACAAGAGCTGTTCTTCCACGTTAACGTTCTGCTACAATAGCTTCCTTCGATGATAATATTTGCTGCAACACATTATCAAAGACCTACCCCTGGAAGATACAGATACAAAAGAGGGCAGGGCTCCTGCATCTTTAACTGTTGTGATGAAGAGGGAATTTCACCAGATTCTGCATGCATACAAATAACACCTGTTGAAATTCCCTTTTCTATACAACTGTTACAGGAGCCCTGTCCTCCTTTCCATATGGCCACCCTCGTTTAATCTACCCTTTTGGTATTTTCCACACACACACCTCCATCCATCCATCCATCCATCCATCCATGATTCTTTTCTCCCAGTGGGGTTCCAGGTGTACTTTTAAAAAGCGTAATAATAATATATCTGGAACTGCATACCTGGAGGGAAACAGTTTCGGTGCAATTTTCTGCAGGAAAAAAGGATAGAAAATGAGGGGGCAAGGGAGAGGTGGTGGATATGTTGCGAGTTGAGGGAAGGGTGGTGGGTGGATGGAAGGGGGCCAAAGAGGAGAGAGAAACAGGACCCAGGGGGAGGAGTAGGGATCAGTGGGTAAAGAAATGTGAGGTAAAGCTAGATGGGAATAAGGAAGAGAAACTGGGGCTAATAACCACCTGCCCGCTGCTCCAGCTCATCTGTATAGCCGTATTTCCCATTTTCATGATTTCCCGGCCTTCTTGCGTTTCTTGTACTAGCACTTATTCCATGATTATGAGTAAAAGAAAAATGAGATTATACTAAATTATTTCCATGTAACTTCATAAAAGAATCTTATCTGCCAGCAGTCAAGGACAAAAGTTTCCAGAGACTTACTTTGGATGAATTTTTTAGATTATGCTATCAGCCTCCTCAGTAATGTTTTTGTCTACATTATCCTTAAGAAAATATATTTTGGAGAAGAATGGCTCTAGATAATCTGGACAGTGTTCTGTGTTTATACAATATTATATTTTGCAGGGAATAAGTGCGACTGGAAGGATGTAAACGTTACATTCATTCCCATTAGCAAGTCTTCATTTATGTTATAACATTTTTTAAAGCTTCAAACGTGATATACACATCACTCCATGACAAAAGAAAAGCAGAGCTTAAGAACAAAGATATTCAATGGCTCTGTTCATCTTTAAGGAACTCCTTCCTAAAGGAGACTTCCCAAAGAACTGTCATAAACAAATCTTCTATTAATAAGTCTTCCAAGATTTGGTTCTTTATATTCTTCTCAGAAGTATCTACAGCTCTAGGCCCGAATAGGGCACAAGCAACTTGAGTAACAGAGTTCGGGCTGTACACACTAGCTCCACCCCCATGGCCTTGCACATACACAGTTTCTGCATCATAAGTCCTCAGCGTCCCTGTGTTGAATGAGGAAATCTGCAATGGGCTTCTTCTCATATTCACTTGAATGCAAGTGGTACCTTCATGCAGTCAGGAACACCGATAAAGCAGGGGCCCCAGTTGCACGGAGGCTTCTACTCAAGTTCATGCAAATACTTGTTGAACATGGGGAGGTTGGATACTTAGGGTGTGGGGCTGGCATGCACTGCTCCAGACCACTTATGAATCTTGTCTGTACCCTATTCAGCCATAACACCTGAAGATCAGGTATTAGCAGTGGTGAAGAGCTTTCAGTGACACTGGCAAAGCATTCATCCTGTAGGGCAGGCAAAAGGCCAAAAGCCGAGGTTGCAGTCCATGGGGCATTGTCCTGCTTGGGACAGCCAAAACGCATAGTTCCAATTCCAAACAGAGGGCGGTAGCTAGTTCAACATTACTTTTGATGTAAATTCCATTGTGCTAGCATAAGAGACCTCTATGCAGTGCCAATACCGTAACTGGTGCAACGTTTGCTTTGTGCTAGAAGTCTCTTTCGCTAGCGCAACATGATTTATTATGTTAGTGATAGTGTTGAATTGGATACCGCCCAGAGGCTGTGATCAAACCTGGAAATGCTGTCCAACATTAGAAGGGTCATCAAGAAAAGCCAAGGTTAAACACAGAGGAGTAAGCCAAAGGGCAAGCATGGTCTCAGCCTACAAGGGTGCTGGAGTTGAGTGGGTCTCATGGAGTCTTCAACCTTGGGACCTTAAGCAGAGGATATTTCCTGACCAGGCCCTAGGTCAGGCTTGACAGGTACTGAGAGAAAGGGTAAGGCAAAGCAGTAATAATGGTCGTGTTCATTACACCAGTAACCCCAGCAGCCTCTGAGAACCCACAAAACCACCAGATGGCTCAGATCTATCCAGAATCATGTGGAAGCACTGACTGTATGCAGTGGTGCCTTCAGGAAGGAAGACATGCTGTTGCCACACTTTGCACAATCCTGGCAATTAAAAAATGCTGTCAATGTGCTGATGACACCCAACTGTATCAATTCTCCCCACCCCCAGTTTGTCAGGTGGAACAGATGAAGTGTTGATCCAGTGTTTGGGAGCAGTAATGGGTTCCCTGAGAGTTAATAAAATGAAACTCAATCTTACTACTTTGTTAGCTGCCAATGGGAACATCAATTAACATTGAAGGTGCAGGATAAACATTATGGTAGGGTGACCATATGGAAAGGAGGACTGGGCTCCTGTATCTTTAACAGTTGTATTGAAAAGGGAATTTCAGCAGGTGTCATTTGTATATATGGGGAACCTGGGGGAATTTCCTCTTCATCACAACAGTTAAAGCTGCAGGTGCCCTGCCCTCTTTTAAATCTGGTCACTCTAGTATGGCTCCTGCACTTTAACTGTTGTGATGAAGAGGGAATTTCACCAGGTTCCCCATATATACAAAGGACACTTGCTGAAATTCCCTTTCTATGCAACTGTTAAAAATACAGGAGCCCTGTCCTCCTTTTCATAGGGTCACCCTAATTATGGGCTCATCTACACCAGGCAGGATATAGCACTATGAAAGCAGTATATAAAAGGCAGGAGCCACACCAAGCAGGATACAGTGGTATGAAAGTGGCATATCTTAATGGAATAGGTACAGGGCAAGTGCAAGAGGCACGGCAGGATACAATTAAAAATAATATTAAATATAATAAAACAAGCAGAACTACCCATTGGCTTCCCACAGTGATGAGTTGTTGTATTCATTGTGTGGCATTAAAGCATTTTTTCCCCAAGAAGGGAAGGGAAGGGAAGCACCCTTGTGGAACACTACTCTGTTTAGTTATATTCCACACCTCAAGTGTTTCTATTTTTAAGTTTTCCTTTGAAGTGCTTCTAATTCCCTTTTGGAAGATAATCTTCAGTTCTAGATTTACAGCAGAGCATGTCTGGGAAATCTTGGTTACAGGAACAAATATTATTCTTGTCTGTGGTATATGGTCTTCTCAGACATTTATTGAAGCGGGTCATTTCCCAAGCCGTTCTGTCAAAATTGAAAACTGCTCTACAGTCTTGTGGGTTTTTTTCTTGTCCACAAAATGTGTTAAGAAACAAATTCTTCAGGCTAAATGCAACAGAAATATTTTGGGAGATATTTTTTTTGTTCAGAAAAGAAAGAAAAAGGAGGCTGAGAGGCGATAAAGACAGGACTTTGCATAGACTCCTTCAGCACCCTGTTCTGGTGAAGCATGGTGATCTTCCAACTGCCATTCTGAGGACCAAACTCAGAATATGGAGGTTTTAAAATAAATTCTATTTTATTCTATCAGGTGGAAGGGGGCATGATAATTCTATCAGGTGGAAGGGGGCATGATAATTATTGAGATTGTGGCAGGTGCGGGGGTAGGGAGCCAGCTGCTTCCTCCCTTTCTGAATATTTGCAAGGAAATCTCCCATTGGAACCTGTGGGGGATTTCTTCCCAATACAAACAGCAACTTCAGGGGAGATTTTCCTGAAGACCACAGTGTAGAAGGAATGGGTTAAATTTCCCTTCCAATGATCAGCCCCCCTCCATCTGATGTTGTTTGCATTTTTTTAAAAAAATGTTGCCACCTTGACACTCTTTGAATCTCTTTTTCTGCCTGCAGTTTCATCTTTCTACAAGTGATAGAAATCACCAGCCAATATCAAAAGGAGATACAAAACCATCATTAATAGAGAGGGTTAGATGTTCGTATGGTGTCTTGACTGAGTTTGGAGACTGATTGTAGTCCCCCCCCCCCACAGTTGAAGGTGGTTATGATGAACTCATTCTACTATAGTTTTTGTAGTGCAGAAGTGGGCAATTTGTGCCCCTCCCCCGATGTTTTGGCTACAACTCCCATTATCCCTCACCCTTGGCTATGCTGACTAGAGTAGAAGGGGTTGTAGGCCAGTCTGGAGGACCACAAGTTGCCCACTCCTGTTGTGGTGCTTTAAAAGTCTGTTTGACCAGAAAAGGCACTGGAATGAGAAATGAGTATGCACATGTGAATCTTGGGGTTCAGGATTATCCTTTTGATATCCTGCCTAGCCCAATTCTTTTCTGAGCTATCAGAAATGATGCACAATAACATATAAAACATTTGCAAGAAGCAGTTGAGATAACTGACCCTACTGGAGAGAAGGTGCACACCAAACAAAAGGCTGTTTGACTGATAGGTCTTAGAAATTGATAAGAATTTCCTCAGGAATACCACTGCATGCAGTTTCACAGAGGTCAGCAAGAGGGTGTTAACATTACATCACATTTTGTACAAATCAGCCATCCGTGGATGATGGGAGTTGCAGTCCAGCACTAGAGAGGGCACTAGGTTGGGAGATGGTGTCCTACAAAGATGAAATCTTTTTTTTCTTTATTACATAGCAATTGCAGCTAATGCCCTTGTAGAAATATGAGAGATGCCTGCAGGGAAGGCCCAGGGAAGATCAAGGGCAAGACGAGCCAGAAAAACCATGGTGGGCTAATAATAATAATAATAATAATAATAATAATAATAATAATAATAATATTTCTTACCCGCCTCTCCATTTTGATCGAGGCGGGGAACAACAGTACGTATAAAATACATAAAATACTGATTAAAAACATAGTATACATTGTTAAAACATCCTTAAAAAAACCATCCTAAAAGCATCCTAAAATTCCACTGGATAGGCCGGCTGGAAGAGATCAGTCTTTATAGCTTTCTTAAATGCTAAAAGACTGCTAAGTTGACGAATCTCCTCCGGCAGGCCATTCCATTGTAAGAGAAGGAGTAAGACAGAAAGGGAAAGTTTAATAGAGCACCGCGAGCCGAATGATGGGTGGAGACAATGGATGAGTTAAACTGGAAGAATAGAGCAATAGAGGTACTGGACTTGCAAGGGCAGGCACATGAGGAACAGGATCGGACCCAGAGCTTATGATGGGTACCAAGAAAATTGGTGTGCAGAGGCGGAAGCAAGCCAGGCCAAGGCCTGTAGCCATCAGTGGTAGGATCCCCAGCTCCAGAAACCTGGTCATGTAGGAGGCACGTTATCCAACCAAAGCGACCCTCTGGTGGATGAAATGTGAAGCCAAATTCCCCAAGATTTTCAGGGCCAAAGGAACTCTGAGCTCTGAGTGGTACAGCATAAGGATTCAGAGATATAGGGGTGAAGTGCTTGCCTAGCATGATACTGTAGCTTTCAATAAACCACAAATTTTAGCATCTGTTTGCCTCTGTGAGCTTCTTTAAATGAGCAATTTATAGCACGCTTATGGTTGGCCACTCATGGAAGTTTGCGGGCCCATTACAAAACGTTGCCAACAGTCAGGAGGTGTTCTGTGCTATTCCCTGGACATTTAAAAAAACCCACGGATAATGTGGTATTATCTGGATATAGCAAGATGAGGTCTTTCCAAGAAGGGAACAAATCATGTGTTTGTGTGTGAAGGAGTGTGTCACGATACTACAAGGACAAAATCCCTGGTAAGGCAAGGTTTTTTTCCTGTATGTAGAGAAGCTCAGTGCCTGGAAAATATACAGTTTACTCTTAATAATGTAAAGCTATCTTCCATAAACCCAAGCGGGACAAGAAGGAACTAAAGAGTGCCAGGCTGATCCTATTGAAATGTCAGACAATGCAAGTAGTATTAACTTTGACAAGTGAGTCTCTTTCTAAGTCATCCAGGAAATTAAAATATCTGTCTTCCAACTTAGCGTTGAAATGTTTAGAAAACAAATGGTGAGAGAAATTTGCGAGGTTTTAAAGCTCGGTTCACTCACAGCTCAATCTCAAACTGTGTGCTATGGGATGCTTTTAAAGCATATATCAGGGGGGATTTACTGCACTCATAAAAAGAACCAGAGCCCAACACCTAGCTGAATTGAAAGTACAGGAGACAGAAACCATTAAGGCTTACACGGCTACCCCTTGCCTAGAACTTCTTAGACAAATACAGAGACACAAGTATGAAATCAACAATTTTTATTCTGTTAAAGCCAAGTTTGCCTTGACATGTATGGAGTAAATGTATGAGGAAGAAGACAAGCTTACCGGCACTTTTTTAGTTCACA
Source organism: Elgaria multicarinata webbii (assembly GCF_023053635.1). Taxonomy (NCBI): domain Eukaryota; kingdom Metazoa; phylum Chordata; class Lepidosauria; order Squamata; family Anguidae; genus Elgaria; species Elgaria multicarinata. The sequence goes on along the minus strand of NC_086180.1, from coordinate 84,150,274 downwards.
AATTAAAAAATATATAGTTCCTGTGCCAATATCTCTCTCTTCAGAATCAAAACCAACATTGTACCTAAGACTAGTACATCAAATATTTTTATTCAGAACTGTATACCGCAGAAATCAAATCCATGAAGGAGGCAATTGAAGCCTCTTTAGGCAAGATTCAGCCCTCGCAACTGTCACAAGCATAGATCTCTGGAAATAGAAGAAATGGAAAAGAGAATAAAACCTTTAAAGAATAGAAAAGCAGTTGGGCCATATGGTTTGTGGTCTCACTGGCGGTTTTACACCAAGGTGTTAGGGAAAAATACAATTTCCCACCAACAATCCTTAAGTGTAACGCATCAGTTATCCACAAACCTGGTAAAGATAATACAATCTGAGATCAATTACAAACTAGTTCGTAATTCTAAAATCTTTTCTGTTATTTTAGCAGAGAGGTTACGAAGTCCCATAGGACTACTTATTCACAATAACCAAACCGGAGATATCTGATAACAGTCACCAACACAATTGGTATCACAGTAAACAAACAAGGACCAGCTGGCCCTCCGTCTTGTCCTGAATACTTAAATAGCATTTAACAAAGTCAAATGAAATTTTCCATTTACTGCCTACTTAAAATACGGCCTATCCCTTGAATTCAGATGCCCATGGGAAATAACTTATACATTGTCATTTCCATCAAACTAAAGTGTGGTAAATTATAAGCTAATTAACCAAAGGTATCACCATGAGTGCCATTTTTGGGGGGTAGAAAGGCAGGGTATAAATCAAATAAATAATAAAATAAAATAAAAATACCACATAATTAGAAGGAAAGGGTTTGTTTAATAGTAATTTTAATTTTCTATTAGACACCCCGTCACACCAGAACCCAAATAGCTTAAAATATGTAAATGTGTGCTCTTAAATTGAAAACTCGCCCTTTAATCTAATAAAGTTATATTCAATTTATCTACTGATTAAAAATTGCAGCCCTAATCTCTAATTATTTTCATGGAATTTTCTGCCATTTCAGGGTAGGAATGAGGGGCTAGACATATGTACATATAGCTCTCTTGTGAGCAAAGGAACAAATAAGATGTCTTGCTATTTACTGTGTAATCTGTACAGCACCATGTACATTGATGGTGCTATATAAATAAATAAATAATAATAATAATAACAACATATAATACATATAAGCAAATAAAAAGGTTATATTTAGAAGCAAAGTCGCAGTTAGAATACTGGGCAAAACATAACATGTCTGTATGCAGCAATTTTAGCTTCCTACTGTCCATATTTATGACAGTGATTTACAAGGGGGGGATCTATATATTTAACTATTGGTCAGAATGATGTTTGAGTACTTAATCCTTATAAACTGTAAATTCCTGGGTTAAATGTTTTTCTTTGGCACAATACTGAGGCCTACAACAGGAGTTGACTTCAGTGATGGGGCAGGCTGGATATCTGTTTTGCACCCCAATTCAGGCTGTATCCAGGGTAGATTGCATCCCTATGGCTCATTCACCTTAAAATGAATTCATAGAGAGCTAGATTGAGTTTATTATAATGTCTGCACAGGTTTATGATGAACTATGCTGTGATTAAATTGAGGTGAGTCAAAAGCCCGACAATATTGAGAAGATTTCTCCCCAGTTCCAGGTCAGCTTCAAAATGACTTCTTGTTCAAATAATAGAACTAAAATTTATTAGCTTATTATGCATACGAGCTCAAAGATTTACCTAAGTAACTCTTCAGTTTTAAAAGTATGAAAAACACTATAGCTTCCATTTGTAAAACCACAGCTGCCGTGTTCTTGTTCTATAGTTAAACTGCATAAACCTGAAGCCTAATGAAATTAGTGAGTGCTTTTAAGTGAGTGACAAAACTCCACCTTTGCAGTCGTAAAGTCCCAGAATTAGTTTATGACATCTCCAGTTAAAGGACCCCAGGTAGTTAGTGCCACAGAGAGCTCTGGCAATGTAGATAGAATTGGATTGAAGAGACCATTGGTCTGCCTAACAAGTTGAGATCTTGTTTATTATAATCATATGCCATTCTTCAAACTGCTGTTGTTGGAAAGACCAAATATATTTTGGCACCATCAAGGGAAATTTGCTTTTCCAAACAGATCAGCAATCAACTTCACTAATTCTTTAGGTGCCTAAACAAGGAACAGCTCAGGGATGTGATAGAAATTGGCAAGATTAAAAATCCTCTCTGCCTGATAGTACATTCTGCTGTGACTAGGGTGACCAACTGTCAGGATTTCCCCGGATTTGTCCTGGTTTTTGTTCTTTCCATGGTGTCAGGGGGGATTTTCTATAATTTTCAATAATGTCCTGGAATGATACACCTTCCCCTTTAAGGCTGCCATTAGCATGGCAGAAGGGAATGACATGCTTTCTTGAGGCACATCATTCCCCCACCCCGAGCTCCAATTGAGGTCTTAAAGGGGAAAGTGGGTCATTCGTGGACATTATAGAAAAGGCCCCAATTGGAGTGGATGGTGGTGGTGCAGAATGAAATCCTTTCCCCTCCTCCACTCCAATCGGGTTCTTTAAGGTGGCGGGGGAATAACGTACGTTCTGCAGGACTCAGAAAGCTGCTTCCTCCCCCCCCCCCCACACACTAGGTGTCCTCTTTTTTGGTTTCCCAAATATGGTCACCCTAGCTGTGACCTTTGTGAGGTAGTGGACTTTACTAAACTCCATGGAATTGGAGGGGAGAATTTGAAGGTCTTGGTGCTATACTTTGACCTGTGAAAGGCAGTTTTGTTTTTTTAATCCCAGATTCATCATCACTATTTTGTCAACTGATAAGCTCTGTTAATGTTGAAGGCTGGTTCATGAACAAGTAGATGAAGAAACTGAACATATTAGAGGGGAATAGTAGAATCTTGAGATTTATTTAGACTCTTCCAAGTCCTTCAACTGCATAATCTTTGGGTAGGGGTCTTCCAAATCACATGATGGCATGGAGGATTAGAGAAGAACCCACCCCTCAAATTAGGGAGATTTCCATGAAATAAATTTATGTTTAAAGTCTAAGAATTTATGTGGTATTTGGAAGGGCATGACATATTAAAGAAGTCATAGTTTTGATCAATTTGGATTAGACCAAACTGTCAAGCTATTCCCTTTCCTGGACATTTTCTCACGCTCCCCTATCATTAGCAGAGACTTCTTTTTAAAATCATGTCAAATTTTCACTGTTCACCTAGACAATGTGCCACTTGGTAATTTCTTTTAGCAGAATAATTTTTTTTACATCTTCATAGATCAGAACCCTGATGGGCAAAACTGAAATTAATTTTTGCCCGTTTCCCTGGGTTTAGAGTTATTACTGTCAGCAGGTAGGAGGTCTGCTAATAAATATATTTGCAGCAGATTAGATGACCAGCTAATTGGTATCTCTGGTTTCTTCCCTGTATTGAATTGTGCATTGCCTTTTTAGTTATTGAACCATTTACAGGAGCAACTCCCTTATGAGGAAAGATTACAACAGCTGGGATTGTTTAACTTTGAAAAAGAAGGCAAGTAAAGGGGATATGATAGAGATTTACAAAATTATGCATGTGTTGAGAAAATGGTTAGGGAGACATTTATCTCCCTCTCTCATAATACTAGAACCTGGGGTCACCCCATGAAGCTGATTGATGAGAGATTCAGGAGAGAAAAAAGGAAGGACTTCTTCACACAGCGCATAGTTAAACTATGGAATTCACTTCCACAAGATGTTTGGATGGCCACAAATTCGGGTGGCTTTAAAAGGAGATTGGACAAATTCATAAAGGATAAAGCTATCGATGGCTACTAGTCCTGATGGCTATATCCTACCACCAGCATGAGAGGGAGCATGCCTATGTACACAGTTGCTGGGGAACATGGGCAGGAGGGTATTGGTGCACTCATGTCCTGCTTATGGGTTTCTCATGGGCAGCTGATTGGCCACATCAGGGAGGCTGGCAACCTTGGCAAATTTGAGGTTGGAGCCAATTAGAATTATCCTCCAAAACCCAGATATCACTTCAGGGCCCTGGTAGTGAATTCTGGCAATGCTCCCACGACCCCAGGGCCGGTGCCAGATTATTTTGCACCGTAGGCAAGGCGAGCTACTTGCACACACACACACCCAAATTGCGCATGTGCGCTGAGTGGAGAGCTGGGACTGGCTCACTTCCATTTGGGACCGAGCCGTCTGGAATTCACCGAGACTTTCTTCCGTGCGAACACAACCCGCTATGCATCCTGGCGTCCCGATCCCCTCCGCACGTTTACTCGGGGGAATAAGGCTTCCGAGTAAGGAGGCATAGATGGATCAGGCCTCACTGGTGCCTCCCAGTGCAACGCTTTCTCGGATGCAAGTCCCGTTAATCCGCGCGCGCAGGATCAGGAAGCAGGATAGTTTGCCTTGCGAGGAGTCCACAAGTCCCTAGCTTTCCTGGGGGAAGGGAGAGGGAGTCCCACTTGCCCGCCTGCCTGGACATTGTGGCCTGTTTGAGGAGAGAGGCGAGGTGACCGGGTGCCCTTTACTTGGGAGTAAGGCAGAGGCTGGCTTGAGTCAGGGTCGAGCTTGCCACGTGCTTTTTCTTCTTCTTCTGGCGGCGGCCTCCCGGGTGGCTAGAGTGGCTCTGGGAGGGTGGCTTCTGGGTGGAAGTCTGAACATGGAGCCGCTGCCCCCCCCCCAGTGTCCCTGGCTTTGCTTCGGCTCGGTGGGCGCGGGTCGCCATCTCGCCCACCCAGGCCCAGCTGAATCCTCAGGCCGGGCCGGCTCACAGCCAACAACGTGCAGGAGTGTTGCGCTGCATGGCGCCCCTCTTAGCTTGGTGCTCTAGGCGGCCGCCTGAGTGGCCTCTATAGTAGCACCGGCCCTGCACGACCCCACATTTTAACAGTCTAACAAGGGGAAGAGTAATTGACTCTTCAGATACAAACAAAATTTCTAAGTGAGAAAAGTCAACAACCTGTTCCTAGGCTACATAATTAGGTAATTAGGAATGTTTTCCTGTGTTCCTTCCAGCACATGTATTTAATTAAAATTCGACATTACATGGTTAGAATTCATTAAAATTCATCCCATATTTTTTTGTCTAGAAGTCATAAATGTATCACCACTAGAGACTCAGCTGTGATTTGTTACAACAACATCTTGCTCATTTCAAACTCTTGCTGATTTAGTTGATGGTCACAGAACCTCATGTGAGGCTTAAATTGCCCTTGTGCATATTGTGCACTGTTTCTTTTTTTAATAACACTGTGAGGCTTAGGGTGAAGACAAATATGATGTTGAAAAGGAAACTACAGCAAGTCCTTCAGCCATAGTGTGAGTCCTGCTTCACAGATGAATGGGTGAAATATTTGCAACAAACAAAATGCTGGTTCAGCCATTAGTCTTGCTTCCCCACCCACCTAGTTCAAGCAGGCTACCTGCATATTTTTTCAGAGATGACACATATCTTTTTCTCTGTTCATTTGCCACTTTTCTAAGTATAGCTTCTAAATCATGAGAGGCACTGGTTCCTCTCTATTCAGCACTGGTTAGGCCTTATCTTGAGTACTGCGTCCAGTTCTGGGCTCCACACTTCAAGAGGATGCAGACAAGCTGGAGTGTGTTCAGAGGAAGGCAACGAGGATGATCAGGGTTCTGGAAACAAAGCCCTATGAGGAGAGATTGAAAGAACTGGGCATGTTTAGCCTTGAGAAGATAAGATTGAGGGGAGTCATGATAGCACTCTTCAAATTATTATTATTATTATTATTATTATTATTATTATTTATTTATATAGCACCATCAATGTACATGGTGCTGTACAGAGTAAAACAGTAAATAGCAAGACTCTGCCGCATAGGCTTACAATCTAATAAAATCATAGTAAAACAATAAGGAGGGGAAGAGAATGCCAACAGGTACAGGGAAGGGTAAGCAGGCACAGGGTAGGGAAAAACTAACAGTAGAAAGTAACAGTAGAAGTCTGCACAACATCAAGTTTTAAAAGCTTTAGGAAAAAGAAAAGTTTTTAGTTGAGCTTTAAAAGCTGTGGTTGAACTTGTAGTTCTCAAATGTTCAGGAAGAGCGTTCCAGGCGTAAGGGGCAGCAGACGAAAATGGACGAAGCCGAGCAAGGGAAGTAGAGGCCCTTGGGCAGGCGAGAAACATGGCATCAGAGGAGCGAAGAGCACGAGCGGGGCAATAGTGTGAGATGAGAGAGGAGAGATAGGAAGGAGCTAGACCGTGAAAAGCTTTGAAGGTTAACAGGAGAAGTTTATAATGGATTCTGAAGTGAATTGGAAGCCAATGAAGAGATTTCAGAAGCGGAGTAACATGGTCGGAGCGGTGTGCTAAGAAGATGATCTTTGCGGCAGAGTGGTGAACAGAAACCAACGGGCTGATGTGAGAAGAAGGAAGGCCAGAGAGAAGAAGGTTGCAGTAGTCCAACCGTGAAATAACCAGTGCATGAACAAGCGTCTTGGCAGAAGAGACAGACAAAAATGATCGAATCCTGGCAATATTATACAGGAAAAATCGACAAGATTTAGCTACTGCCTCAATATGAGGAATAAAGGAGAGCGAGGAGTCGAAGATAAAGCCAAGGCTACGAGCTTCCTTGACCGGAGTAAGCGTAACATCATTGACAGTAAGAGAGAATGAGAGATGAGGAGAAGGTTTAGGAGGAAAAACAAGCAATTCAGTCTTTGCCATGTTAAGCTTCAAGCAACGATGAAGCAGCCAAGCTGAGATATCTGAAAGACATGCCGAGATACGATCGTGAACATCAGGAGAAAGTTCCGGAGATGACAGATATAGTTGTGTATCATCGGCGTACAGATGATATTGGAGACCATGAGATTGAATAAGCTTGCCCAAGGGCAACATGTATAAGGAAAACAACAACGGGCCAAGCACCGAGCCTTGCGGAACCCCTACTGAAAGGGGAAAGGAGGAAGACGAGCTGCCATTAGTCAACACGCTGAAAGAGCGACCCGCTAGATAGGAGGCAAACCAGTTATAGACAGAGCCACAAAATCCAAGGTCATGAAGGGAATCTAAGAGAAGATCATGATCAACCGTGTCAAAGGCTGCAGTTAGATCAAGGAGAATAAGAACGGAATAATGGCCTTTAGACTTGGCAGTAAGGAGATCATTGGTGATCTTAGTAAGGGCTGTTTCGGTGGAATGCAGAGGACGGAATCCAGATTGAAATGGATCCAAAGCAGAGTTACTAGAAAGAAAGTAAAGACAGCGAGAGTAGACCGCACGCTCCAGGATCTTTGAAACAAACGGCAACAAAGAGACAGGTCGGTAGTTAGACAGAGATAGCCTATCAAGAGTAGGTTTCTTGAGAATGGGAGAGACTGTAGCATGTTTAAAAGCAGAAGGAAATGAACCAGAGGACAGAGAAAGATTAATAATATGTAGCAAGGAAGGGAGGATAGCAGGAATAAGATTAATAAAGACGCGAGAAGGAATCGGATCACGAGAACAAGTGGAAGGCTTCGAAGAGCGCAGTATTGTAGACAGTTCATCCGCAGAGACCGAAGGAAACGCAGAGAAATTTGCAGGAGGAGCTGACAGATGAGGAACAGGAACTGGAAGAGGAGCAGAGCTGGCCAGATCAGAGCGGATAGTTTGGATTTTAGCATTGAAAAAAGAGGCAAAGTTGTTAGCAGACAGAGAGGCGGGGAGAGATGGCGGATTAGGCTTCAGAAGAGAATTGAAGGACGCAAAGAGCCGCTGAGGATGCCTAGCATTTGACTGGATCAGCGTTGAGTAGTACTGCTGTTTGGCCAGTGAGATGGCAGAAGAGAAAGAGGAAAGTACAAATTTGTAATGGACAAAGTCTGCCCGGTCCCTGGTCTTACGCCAAAGGCGTTCAGCTGCCCGGTTGTACTTGAAAGGTTGTCACACAGAGGAGGGCCAGGATCTCTTCTCAATCCTCCCAGAGTGCAGGACACGGAATAATGGGCTGAAGTTACAGGAAGTCAGATTTCAGCTGGACATCAGGAAAAACTTCCTGACTGTTAGAGCAGTGCGACAATGGAATCAGTTACCTAGGGAGGTTGTGGGCTCTCCCACACTAGAGGCCTTCAAGAGGCAGCTGGACAAGCATCTGTCAGGGATGCTGTAGGGTGGATTCCTGCATTGAGCAGGAGGTTGGACTCGATGGCCTTTTAGGCCCCTTCCAACTCTGCTATTCTATGATTCTATGGTTGCTAACAGGTTCAAACCCTTCTTGTCCATTCCCCAACATAGAACTGGGCATGTTTAGCCTTGAGAAGATAAGATTGAGGGGAGACATGATAGCACTCTTCAAATACTTGAAAGGTTGTCACACAGAGGAGGGCCAGGATCTCTTCTCAATTCCAACTCTACTATTCTATGATTCTATGAAAATAATCCCCAGAAATAAATTAAAAATTACTTAAAAATTAAATATTAATTAAAAATATTAAAAATTCTGAAGTGCTCCAGGGAGTAGGGTACATATGACTTGGTGACATCACTGGTGCTGATCAGTAGCATGCTCAGCTAGCTTTTGCTGCAAACTTTCACAACTGTTTCTTTCAGAGCTTGACCCTGGAGAGGAATATGTATGTACATGTGTCAAATGAATGCAGTCTGGCCATTTCCAAACTGACCCAATTGCTCTATACATGTTATATCTGCCGTGTCTTCTTTCTAAAATTGTGTTTACGACTTTTGTCATGCCATTTATGTTAACGTCTGATCATTGTTCATGTAGAGAAGAAAGTGAAGAAGAGGAATTTGTAATGTGAATGAGTATTCCAAAAGATGCAGTTTTACATTTGCAGTATGAACCAAAGCCAGAATGGCGTCAAGTCTCTGTAAAAAATACCCCTTATATTGGTCAATCCATTTCTTCTGAGCAGTACTATTTCAAACTGCAGGTGGATTGCAAGTGTTGTTCGCAGGGTTGAATGATCCTTGATACAAACAAATTCCATCCACATATTTTTTTAAAAATGACCGTGTCAATGAGAAGAGTTCTGAGAGCAGCAGGCCTGATCAGACAAGCCTGTTTCTAAAGTACTTCATTGTTGTGCAAAAATCTTTTGGCTACTTTAGGCCTGCAAGAAAACAACTCTGGAGGCAGAAAGGGAAGTTGTCAGTTCATAGTTGTCCCCTTTGGTTTATCACTGTTATTCCTGTGGCCCTCTTTTTCTTTCCATTTCTGCCTGTTGCTTTGTGATCACTTTCCTTGTCTTCTTGTTTTCTCAAATGTTTGCACATAGATAGTAGGGAACACCTTATCTTAATTTTGCGGCCAACATTTTGAGGGAACTCCAAGCTGTTTAAGTAGGGTTTGGTGGTGCCACTACTGTGTTTGGGACCACAGTATATATATGAAATATACTGCCATGTTTGCAATTTAATCTTGAATATACCTAAGGTGAAGCCTTTAAAGCTTGCTGTGAAACTTGTTCCCCACAACTGAATTTTATCTTCCCTACCCCGCCGTGTGAAAACCGGAAATTGCATCCTTGCCATAGCTGGGGAATAGCACAATAGCTAACCTGTTTGTGCATTTTGATCACCATCCTGAGTAATCTAATTGAAATCCACATTATGTTTTTCAGAGTAAGCGGATTGCGAATTGCAGCCACAAGGTTATGTCTGTCAGAGAGCTGAAACCTTAACCTATTTCAACTAATACAAAGATAATAATGTATCTAAAATCTAGAATTAAAGCAATATAATTCCCTAAATACAAACACTGAGTCTTTGGCAGTGAAATTTAGTTTTCAGATTCATTCCTCAGTTAATGAAATATATTGCTCTCCACAAAGAATAACTGACAATGGAAGTCCTTTTCTGCTGATATGTCAAAATATATTATCCATTCCACTCTATACTCTGAAGATTACATCTATAACACTAGGATAAAAATCACATTATACTGATATCTATGAATTGGTTATTTTAAAGAAGGTATTAAAATTTTAAGCTGATATGCCATATTTTCAGCAATGAGATCTATTGTAGCTATTTCAGGCCAAAGTTGTGGTTCTATCTATACAAACAAGCCAATAAAGTTTTGCTGCGACAAACAAATTAGCATTGCAGGCAGCAGCCTGATACAAAGGCTAGAGATACAGTAATGCAAAATGTGACTCCTGCAATTGACTCTTGAGCTGCTGTAGGGATAATGTTTACTGACTTGAGGGTGAATGTAACACGGCGTAGGGCTAACTATGGTATGGAATAGGGCAGTTGTGTAAATAGATCTCCCCTGTCCCTGTTTTAAAGGTCATGTTGGTCTTGGCCTTGTAGTCTTATATTCTCTCCTCTATTCCCTTCTGTCATTGCTATTTGCTTCCTTAAGGAAACTGACAACTTAATTAAAATGTAATGGGCTTTATCAAACATTGCATGAGCAGACGTTGTATGCACAAGGGGGCTTTCCTGTCTCTACCTCCCCACTACAGCCCCCAAAATTCTTGTCTGAAGTTTGCAAAACCCTTAGGCAAGACTGAGTATGCTACATACAGGAGTCGTAGTGAAAGGGAGGAAGTATCTCAGATAGATTGGAAATTGTGAACAAACAAATAAGTATAATTTTCTAGAATATGTTTTTGAAGTTTCGAGAGGGATTCAAATGTTCATCCCTCTTTAGTATTGCTCTCTAAATGTACCTTTTTAGTTATTAAGAGTGTACAATATGTATCCAGGGATATGGCATTTAAATATTCCTTAGAGACACGTTGAAAGAGTAAGTTGCCATGTCGTTAAAAGCTATTCTATATTATGGATATAGCTTGCTTCCAGATGGACAGCTCCTAGTACTGCCAGTGAAAAGACACTGTGGAGCTATTCCAACTTTTCCTCCTTAGCAGATTTTCTTTGGTAAGAAAGAAGACGGAAGAAGTGGTGGGGAAAGACGATGGCTGGGGGTGGGGATGACGACAAATATTTTGTTTATTACATTTTTATACTGCTCAATAGCTCAAGCTCTCTGGGTAGGTTCACAACAATTAAAACCATAAAATACAAAACAATAAAATACAGCTTAAAACTACAATATAAAAAATAAAATAATCAAACAGAAGCTAGCAGCAAAAGATTTAAACCAAACTGAACAACAAAAGTGTCAGGGAAAATAAAAAAAAAGTCTTCAACTGGTGTTAAAGTACAATGTAGGCACCAGGTGAACCTCTCTGGGAAGCTCATTCCTTAATTGGGGTGCCACAGCAGAAAAGACCTCTTCCTAGTAGCAGTCTCTTCCTAGTAGTAGTATCCACCTCACTTCCTTTGGCAGGGGATCCCAGAGGACTGCTGAAGCTTATGTTAGGGTCCAAGCAGGTGTACATAGGAGAAGACGATACTTCAGGTAGCCTGGCCCCAAGCCATTTAGGGCTTTGAATGTTAGTTAGTACCAGTACTGTGAATCAGACCTGGAAATAGACTAGCAGCCAGTGCAGATGAAAGAGGACTGGCGCAATATGATCACGTTGGCCAGTCCCTGTTAATAGTCTTAATGCCCTATTTTGGACCAGTCAAAGTTTTTGGATCATTTTCAAAGACAGCTCCATGTATAACAGATTTCAGTAATCTAAACAAAAGGTTATCAGAGCATGGATAACTGCAGCTGGGGTATCTCTGTCCAGATAGAGGCATAGTTGGTATATCAGCCCAAGCTGAATAAAAGGTGCTCTGTGCCATCGGGTCCACCTGTGAAATAGAAGACAACACCATGTAGATCCTCCCATAAAATTCCATGAATGAGGCAGGGTGATAGCACAATAAAGGCCTTGTTTACAAGCATCCATAATGAATATAAGAAAGGATATATAGCTAGGCTGTGATGCAGCTAAAGTTAGTCATAGCTGAGGGCTAAACAGAGGGAGACAACTGAGATCCATGATCTTCCATCTTTTTTAATGTTTGGCAAATAGAAGCTCCAGCAGTGAGAACAATCCAGATGGGGCTGTGGCACTCTGGAAGGGGGTTAATTCTTTCCTCTGTACTGTTTCCTAATGGCATTGGCCCCAGGTGTTATTTGCCGCATTTAAAAAAATATATGTGCATAATCATAGAATCATAGAATAGCAGAGTTGGAAGGGACCTACAAGGCCATCGAGTCCAACCCCCTGCTCAATGCAGGAATCCACCCTAAAGCATCCCTGACAGATGCTTGTCCAGCTGCCTCTTGAAGGCTTCTAGTGTAGGAGAGCCCACAACCTCCCTAGGTAACTGATTCCATTGTCGTACTGCTCTAACAGTCAGGAAGTTTTTCCTGATGTCCAGCTAGAATCTGGCTTCCTTTTACTTGAGCTCACTCCCTGGTAAATGGGCATAGGATTGCAGTCTTGGTTTTCTAAGTTTAGGGGTCAGTGTATGAGATGCAACACGGTAACCAAAATCATTAAAAAAAAGATTAATGAGATTTTGGCTTTGTTGTTCAGAAATATGACTGAGCAAAGGGCATGATAAAATAATAAACAGTGTTGCGGGAATGAACAGAGTCGTCCCCCCCCCCCCCCCGTTCTCATGATATTAGCACTTGAAGTCATCCAGTGAAATTGATTGGCATTCAGTTTAGGACATAAGAAGGAAGCACTTCTTTACACATAACTTATGAATTGAACACTGCAAGATGAATTAAAGGACTCTAGCTAATTTTTTAAAGAACAATTAGACCAATACACAGAGGATGTCTATTAATGAATTTTAGCTATGGTAGTTTTTAAATGGATCTTTCCTATTCTGAAGCAGAGTTTTTTTTTCTTTTGTCCTTGTTGCAGGGCTGTCTGCACTTCTACCTGCCACAGTTTTTTTTCTTTTACTCTCTTTATATACTGTTTCTATCCTCATCTCTCTATGCCATCTTGTGGAGTTCATCAGCGACAGTACACAAGGCTTTCACTACTGTGGACAAAAAACAGAGGATGACCAGGATCTTCATGTCTTGCTTATTATTTATTTATTTATTTATTTATATTATTTATTTATATAGCCTATGCGGCAGGGTCTTGCTATTTACTGTGTAATCTGTACAGCACCATGTACATTGATGGTGCTATATAAATAAATAATAATAATAATAATAATGTATTTGGTGCTGTACAAAATATACAAATAAAACAGTGATACCCTGCCTAGAGGCTTACAATCTAAAATTACATTAAAACATATGAAAGGGGGGGGAAAGGGGTTCACAAAGCAGAAATAAGAGAATAATCATAGTAAAAAGAACAGTAAATCAAGCTAAAACACCAAAAGCTATTGAAAACAAATGAGTTTTCAAATGCGTTTTAAAATCTACAATGGGACTCGTGGTATGTAGTTGCTCTGGAAGAGCATTCCAAGCAAACGGGGCAGCCAGAGAGTATGGGCGAAGCCGTGCAAGAGAGATAGAAATTCTTGGGCGGGAGAGCAACATAACATTTGAAGAACAGAGGGTACGAGGGGGATGGTAAAGTGAAATGAGAGAAGAAAGATAAGAAGGTGCAAGACCATAACACGCTTTGAATGTCAGCAAAAGAAGCGTATACTTAATTCTATATGGGATCGGAAGCCAATGAAGAGATTTCATCAAAGCTTGTGAGCTTTCAGAGTAGTCTTCCCTAAGCAGATGTCCTCCAGGTATTTTGGATTACAACTCCCATCAGCCACAGCCAGCATGACCAATGGGCAGGGATAATAGTGGTTTTAGTCTAAAACATCTGAAGGATGCCTTATTGGTGAAGGCTGCTCCAGAAGCATTTCACTGGCCTTTGTCAAGGACAGAATACTAGACTGCATGGATCTTGGTTTGTTCTAGCAACACAATTCTTATGTTCTTATCAGCTTTACAGCCTTAGAAAACTAGTCCTGGCCTCTGGAGCCTTGGAATATATTCTGTAGTGCGCTGCATAAACAGAGGTAGTCTGAAACAGTTTCATGATATTGAAATGTTCAAAAACAAAAGGCAGTCCTTTAAAATAAATGGCACCCAGGATTAGTAACTGACTACAGTTGTGTTCCTAAAACTATTGATAAGCCTGTGAAATGTGAGAATTTTCTTTGCATTGTTTTGTTTGTGTTTCTGAAGGGAAAATGCACACAGCAGCAGGACACTTTAGGAACTGAATGACATCATACACCTGACATTTCACTGATGAACACAGGAATACTCCTTGTGTATGTGCAATAATGTGTACATGCACACCCTACTCCCACACAAAGACCATTGCTTCAGTTTTCCCTGCCCCATATTATTAACACATAATAATGATCTCCTTCCGGCATCATGCATTTATTTTCTGACATACCCTTTAAATTCTGCCATTTCAGATGTCAGAACAGAACTAGACCAAGTCCTAATTAAAGGCAACCAATTAATATTCATATTTTACAAGTAAAGAACACTGAGGCTGAGATGTATGTAGAAAGCCCCCAAATCCTTGGCAGAGGGTTATTATTTTTTCTTACTTTCAATTTTTAAGGGATAGCAACAAGCTGTGTCAGCATTGTTAAACAGAAAGTCCAATTTTAGAGCTAAAGAGTACAGAATCTAGAGATGTTCAACTGCCTAGGAAAATAATTGTACATAGAATTGCATTTGAGTCCATCCCCAGCCTTGCCACTTTAGAAAGAAAAGCAGGCTTACTTCTGGGTAGGGATGTATAAGATTACACTGTAAGTCCAATTGTAAGAGCCTGAGCGTATGTATATATTATTTTCTCAGCGACTCAAATTTGTGTCCAGGATAGCGTCTAAAATTGTGGCTAACACTGACTGTGGAACGGATGCGGAACTTTCCTTTCCAGGGAGACATTTCCGACGGAATCCCGACAGATGCACTTGCTTCTCGCCGTTGCCTGGAAACGCCTTGGTTGAGACGGGGCTGGGCGTGAGCGTCGTTGAAATCAGTCCGCCCGCTGCGCAAACCCAACCTGCAGGGGCCGAGAGGCCGAGGAGAGTCGCCTCCCCTGCGGGTGAGAGATCGCGGGAATCATGCTGGGCCAGGATGGCGGCCTCTCCCTAACCATTGCCCAGACCGTGCAGAGGCTGAAGGGCTCCGGACTTCACTCCCAGCTGGAGCGGCAGGCCCGGGTGAGGTTGCTGGAGTTGCATTTCAGCGCTCCCCGCCTTCCCTCGCTCTCTTCTCCCCTGCTTCTCTCTCCTCTTCCCCACCTGCTGTTCCTCTCCTTTTCTCGTTATGTTGCTTCTCTCCTCTCCACTTTTATTTCTCTTACTCTTTCGTTTGCTCTGTTATGCCTTGTCTATGTATCCAGTCTTCCCTCTGTACCTCCCGCTTTTCTTATCCTCATCATTGATAATAATGCTTCAGAAATTCAAAGTGCATCTCATATAGGGTGACCATATGAAAAGGGGGACAGGGCTCCTGTATCTTTAACAGTTGCATAGAAAAGGGAATTTCGGCAGGCGTCATTTGTATATATGGAGAACCTGGTGGAATTTCCTCTTCATCACAACAGTTAAAGCTGCAAGAGCTATACTAGAGTGACCATATTTAAAAGAGGGCAGGGCACCTGCAGCTTTAACTGTTGTGATGAAGAGGGAATTCCCCCAGATTCCCCATATATACAAATGACATCTGATGAAATTTCCTTTTCAATACAACTGTTAAAGATACAGGAGCCCTCTCCTCCTTTTCATACAGTCACCCTACATAAGGAGCAAAGCCAAACACAATAAAGGAGCAACCTGTTCAAGAAAACTTTCATGAATGCAAACATTAAATGACTCACTAATTCCTTGCTTAGCAGGTTAATGTCTATATAAATTTAGCAAGGCTAAATGAGGAGATAGATGAACACATTGCTGGATAAGAAAATAAGTGCATTACTTGTGCAATTGCATTAAAAAAATATCTTGTGATCCATATTTGTCTAAGGGATGCAGAAGGCAAAATGCCAAATGTTCAGTAGAACTCGGAACTAAGCCATGTATTGGGTGACCATATGGAAAGGAGGATAGGGCTCCTGTAACAGTTATATTGAAAAGGGAATTTCAGCAGGTGGTATTTGTATGCATATTGCACCTGGTGAAATTTCCTCTTCTTCACAACAGTTAAAGGTTCAGGAGCTATACTACTAATAATAATAACAACAACAACAACAACATAAAAATTATTTCTTACCTGCCTCGCCCTTTGGATCGAGGCGGGTAACAACATTAGAACAGGAATCAATACATCTTAAAAATTCTTGATTTTACATTGATCTGGATAGGCCTGCTGGAAAAGGCTCAATTGAAGTTACAGCACAACAGTAACAGTATTATGTTTGTGCCAATTGTAATTTTGATGGCTATCTGGTTACTTCCATCTTATGATGTGTATTATTTCCAAATTGCCAGTGTATTGCCAACAAGGACTCCTTCCCGTAATTTAGAGAGAAGTATGTAGATAAAGAGGTAATATATTAATTTGCAGTGCAATCCTATACATGTCTGCTCAGAAGTAGGCTGTACTGAGTTCAAGGGCACTTACTTCCAGGTAAGTGTTACCTTAGGGTGCAATCCTATATTCACTTACTTGGGAGTAACATGTATTAAACACAGTGGGATTTATTTGAGTAAATGTGCATAGGGTTGCTCTGTTAAATTAGGGTGACCATATGAAAAGGAGGACAGGGCTCCTGTATCTTTAACAGTTGTATTGAAAAGGGAATTTCAGCAGGTGTCCTTGGTATATATGGGGAACCTGGTGAAATTCCCTCTTCATCACAACAGTTAAAGCTGCAGGTGCCCTGCCCTCTTTTAAAGCCCTAAATGGTTTGGGTCCAGGTTACCTGCAGGATCGCCTTCTCTCATACAGTCTGCCCCATACACTCAGGTCCTCTGGGGTGAACTTACTTCAGTCAGTTAAAACTAGGCTGACATCAGTTTCCTAGAGGATCTTTTCTTCTGTTGCCTCCAGATTGTGGAATGGTCTGCCGGAGGAGATTCGTAAAATTAACTCTCTGTGTGATTTTAAGGCATCCTTAAAGACTAGCCTTTTCCAGCAGGCCTATCAAGATCAATATAAAATCAAGAATTTTTAAGATGTATTGATTACTGTTCTAATGTTGTTACCTGCCTTGATCCAAAGGGAGAGGCAGGTAAGAAATAATAATAATAATAATAATAATAATAATAATAATAATAATAATAATAATATCTGGTCACTCTAGTACAGCTCTTGCACCTTTAACTGTTGTGATGAAGAGGAAAGTTCACCAGGTGCAACATGCATACAAATAACACCTATTGAAATTCCCTTCTCTATGCAACTGTTAAAGATACAGGAGCCCTGTCCTCCTTTTCATATGGTCACCTTAATCACATACATCCTGTATGGGTCAAGACACAGATATACAAAAGTGTGGTCAGGGCTGGCAGAGTGGGGCAGCTTCTGAGACCTCAGCACCTTTGTCCTTGGTGGGCTGCCTAAGAAAACACCTACCGAGGGACCCCGTGGGACGTTTGACCTACCTGGGCAACGCTTCCTATATCTCCTATCCAGAGTCAAAGAGACATGACACAAGTGCTGCTTTTTCGTCTGCTGAATTTGGCAGGTAAATGGTAGCTGCAAGGAATAGATAGCTGTGTTGACTCACCTGCCCTCTTGTTCTGGGAGGTCGCTGCTTCTTGCCACCATGCCCAAATGAGAGAGAGGGTGCTTCCAGACAACACTTTTATTGTGCAGTCACACTGCCTCATTCATGGATTTTTACTTGCGTGTGTCTAGATGTTGTTGCCTTCCATCTGTAGCCCTCCTGTGTTTTCCCACCACTTCTTCCATTTATTTCTGTCCACAAAAAAATCTTGTTGAGGAAGAAAAGCTGGAATAGCTGCACCATGCCTTTTGATTGTTAACACTAACAACCCTCTGCCTGGAAGTACCCAGAGAGAGTACAGGCAGTAAAATCAAGAGGAGGTAGCGATAGGAAGGAGCAGCTGCCTCTGTTCCCATGCCAGCACTTCATCTTTCTGGAGTATATAGAGTTGGCTCTTCCTTGCTGTTGTCACTTCTTGCTTCCCCTTGATTGATCACTTACCCTCCCTCTCTGGGTATTGGGCCTACCCCTGCTGCCCAGAGGAACCAGATAGGATAGAGGTGGCTGCTTTTTGCTACCATCACTACGTTTTCAAGAGGATAAGTGAACGTGTAATGGTGGCAATGAGCAGGTGCTGCTTCTCCCTTTATTGCTTGTCTGCCCTCTCCTTCTAGGAAGAATGGGAATTAGGATTGGACTTTCTGGGTGGGACCATAAGTTACCTCCTGGGAGGAGGTACTCCACTGGACCCAATTCCAATTGCCCATAGACCGAGTGAGAGTAAGTGCTGGAAGCCTCCACTCAATCATGCACTTCTCTATTCAATCATGCACATTGAGAGGGCAGGGAAATAAGCAGAAGCTGCCACAAACTCCACTCACATGCTTATGCTTTGCCTCTGAGCAATGCAGCAGTTGGAAGCACTGTCTTCGGGCAATGCTGTAACTTCTTGCCACACCACCCAGATGGAGGCAGTGAATGGAGGTGGCTCCTTGATGCTTCTGCCACCTCTGCTTATTTCTCACTTGCTAGCCTCTCTGGATGGTGTGATTTTTGAGGCTGGGCCCAGCAGGCCCAACCCTCAATCCCTTGAGGCGATGAGGTAGTTATGATGGCGCCCAGTCCTAACTTATACACCTCCCAAGACCTATTGATCTGATCAGACCTGGAGTCCTTCACAGCTGCTTTTAAGTGTGCATGCATGTGGGGTTGAGGGGTCAAATTGTTGGGAGATGCAATATGTAAGGTCCCTGATTGGGTCTATTTCGGCCTTCAGTCAGCCTTAGAACTATTGTGTAATACACAGATTTGTATCATTGTGGCATATTTCAAATGGTAGACTGAAGCTGTGCTTACTAACTAGTGAGTTCATGACATAGTTGAGGCTTGTACTAGGGGCTTCCTGGCTTACAGTACAGCATCTTAGGGTGCAATCCTGTGCATGTTTAGAGGGGGAAAAGCTCCTACAACTCTCAGCAAGCTCCAACCAGCCATGTTCGGAATTCTGGGACTTTCCTCCCATCTAAACATGCATCGGGTTGCGCCTTTAGTCACTATATTACATTCATTTCTAGAGCATTCCCCCTCCCCACATCCCTTTGTTCTGTCTCTTTCCTAGCCCTCATACCCAATACTCCTTTTATTATCTCTCTTCTCTGCCTATAGTGTAGAGGACAGCCTCTTGTCACCCCTGCCCTGACATGCTCATGATGCTGGAAGAGGATGCTTGTGTGTGTGTGTTAGATATGTTCACTATGAGCCTTTCTTTTTTAGAAGTATAGAAAAATTCAACTCCTCTCCCCCATTTTCTCCTTTTGCTGTTTGGCACTAATTATTTAGGAGCAGTGTATTTCCTATTTCTTTCTCTAAGGAGGAAGTTGATTTTGTTGCTTGTGCCAATAAGGATACTGAAGAATCTTACTCTGTTTTGGTATCTCAAATTATTCTGATTTGACCTCCTTCATCCCCATTGCAAGTGAATAGTTCTAATCCTTAATGTTGAGAAGTTTCTTTTGTTTAAAAAATATTATCCAGAGCTATCTCCCATTCACAAGTATAAAGTTTCTGTTTCAATGAAAGATATGCACAGTGAAATCAGTTGCTGGAATTTGCTTTAAGTACTTTAACATGGAAGATAGCTCTATCAGTGGCTATGGAGATTCAGAAGCTGTAAGTACTGGAATGAGTATCACCATTACATGGAAACATTTACCAAATAATATACCTGAAACTTAATAGATAACTAATAACTTCTATTTCATGCATTTCACGAAAGCCTTTAAAATTTTGTAAAATGCGTGTCTGTATTGGTTAGTTGAACAAAGTGATAGGTGGTAAATATTTACAGCACAACAAGTCATGTAGCACTAAATTGAGTACAGCTCTGAATACATTGAACAACTTAAGGTGCTTCAAAACAAAGGTTCATAGAAGGTGGATATTAGTAAGATACGTTCGTATGTGAAATACATTGTGTCTTACTATAAAGAGGACAGACCTGTATTTGAAGATCTATCATAGTACAGCCTTCTATTTGAAGGCATCCTCTATTTGATGGGTAGCGCAATCCCACTGCGGTTTAAAGATAACGATCCATCAGAAAGGAGAGCAGAATGAAAGCCTTGAAGTTGCCATCAATAGTTAAGTAGTAGACAGTGTAGGCACACAGGTCAGCTGCTCACAATTTTTCCCACTGTGGTGAAATGTATTGTATTTCTATTTAAATTATAGTAATTATTTATAAATATACACATATAAATTAGCGCATGCACATTTTGTGGAAACCAGTGCCCTCTTTTGTCTTTTCTTTTGATGATACATTTCCTTTTTTAAAAAAAATGCCAATGCATAATTGGCCACCTACTTGTATATTTGTTTCTTTATCTATTCCTAATTTCACTCCATGCGATTTATACAATATTTTAAGTTATCTCATTTTTGTAATATCTAAAATGACCAACATATTAGTGAGAGAACTTAGCTTTTACTTATTGCTAGGTATTTTCCATTTCAACCATGAGGCTCTTTTTCATAACTGTGAAAAGTGCTAGGGGTGTGCACTCCGCCCCAGAATTAACTGGAAACTGCGAACATCCGTGGAACATTCAATCTTCCAGAGCAGAGATTGGCCGCTTCCAAACCCATCGATTAATATCAGAGTGGAGATGTGCCCAATCGGAGCTTCTAAAGTCTCAGAAATTATCCTGCTGTGTGTGTTCGTGTGTGTCTAAATTGATTATCTTCATATTTGGAAGACACTGAGTGGGGTGAGGGGTAGCTTTGATATTGGCTTCTGTGGCTAACCAATTAGGAATTGCCACAGCACTGTCCGTGACCATGTTCTCCTCCAATCACAGTGTTCAGGGGAGTGGGAAACAGTAACTGGCTGCTGATTCTGGCTGTTGGGAGAAAGTGAAAGAGTGGGTTTCTGCTCAGACTCCTAGAAGTCAATCATCCACATTTCCACAGTGTGAAAGTGCTGCTGGGCTGGCATAGTGAGTGAGAAAGCTTCTACACCTGAGTCAGGTACAGGCAGGCTCTTTATTTCAGTGTCTGGGTGCAAAGGGTGGGGAGAAGTTCGGGAAATGTTCTTACCCATCCTAAAAAAGCAGCAGCAGCAGTTTAGGTCACAGTAGAAGAGTAAGACATGTTCCTTGACTAAGGGAACAATTCTGTTGTGATACCCATAAGCCTCCGAAGCTTATGGGCATCCTATGCAGTGTCAGGAGCAGTGGAAGCGATTTTCACCTCTACATACCTCCCACTCTGCATTTTGGCTAGACATTTTTTTTCACCTATCTCGGTGGGGCGTGTTGGAGTGGGAGAGAAAGAGGCTGTGGAGGTCTCAGGACATGTTGTATCCTGGCATCCCCAGTCCACTCCCCTCTCCACCCCCGGCATGCCCCATTTATCCCCTCTCTGAGGTCGCAATCTTGGAGAAGCAGCTGGTGTGGTTCTCTCCATGCTGGCTGCATGGGGGTGAGGAGTGTGGATTCTGGATCCACAGAGTGCTGTCTCTGACCTCGGATCCAGAAATCCAAATTATCCAGTCTCCATTTAGGGGCCGTAGGATTTCTCCCTATTT
The DNA here is from genome assembly GCF_023053635.1 of Elgaria multicarinata webbii. Lineage (NCBI taxonomy): Eukaryota > Metazoa > Chordata > Lepidosauria > Squamata > Anguidae > Elgaria > Elgaria multicarinata. The sequence continues at coordinate 84,128,698 of NC_086180.1, read as the reverse complement.
GATATGTATTATGGAACTTCCTGTTTATGCTTGTTATCTTTCAACAGAACATTTTCAGAACAGAATATAACCTGTACATATGAACTTTCCAGGTGACAGGACCTTGAATCCAAGTGCTAGCAAGTTTTTATAACAGGCAGTTGGACAATTTGGAGGTGTGAAAGGATACCCTGGAGGCCTCCCTTAGTGAAGGAGCAGAGTAGAACTGGAAAGGCTCTTTGGGATCTTCTGATTCTTAGGATCAGGAGAATTCTGGGCTGTGGAGCTAGTGTCTTGGCTGAAACTCCCTGCAGCACCTACCTGTGACCAGCAGTCCAGGTTTAACAAGGAGTAGGAATTCAGTGCTTCACCGACAGGGATCGGGATATAAGGTCCACAGAACATGTCCAGGACAAGGAACACTTTCAGAATAAATCTAGCATGAGTGCTAACAAACCCACTGAGCACTTTGTAATGACAATTTGATAGAATATCAGTTAGGATACATCCACATCAATACTTTTAATCTAGAGTGTCAACCTGTATAGCTTTAATTTTGTTTTCGGTGTTCCAGCACAAATATTTATGTATTTACTGCACGTACATGCTTTTTCCTCCAGGAGTTGTGCAGTGTGTATTTTTTATTTGTCTTTTTACTGTAACGAATACTGAACCCGCACAATTGCAGCAGTAAATCTTCTTTGCTGATAGAAGGACGAGGAACCTTGCTGGATTGTGAAGCCAGGTTTAGATTTGCTAGAAGAAATTAGCTGATGAAAATAACAAAAGGTCTGAGTGGTTAGATGTATGCTCAAATGCAAAGGTGAAATTTCATTGTCTAAAAAGGCAAAATGCTCAGCTAATAAAGAAGTATTGAGTAAAAGGCTTGAAAGGTGAACAGTAAAAGACTTCTGAGGGATTACTAAAAAACTGTTATATTTATGTATTTATTATTTTTTAAATTAGTTCTTCTAAAGATGTGCCACATTTTAGCCCAGAAAGGGCCCCCAACACAGTCTACAATAGAACAGTTAAAATTCAATCAAACCAGATTAAATACAGTAAAATGAAGATCCAAATAAACAGCTTGCATCTCTTTAATATGGTACAAGCCATTGCATGAAGTGAACGGATCACCCACAATTCACAGAGATCACAGTGTGTGCCTGCTGTTTGTATAACTATCAATAGCAGCTAGCATGAAAAATGGCTGGCTTGGATGCACCCTTAAAGAGATGTCATCAAATAAAACCAGACGCCTTTTTCTCAACCACAGAATTGATTTAAGGAGCACATGTAATAATCCTGGGATTTAACTGCAGCAGATAGTATTAATGTGCGCTAAATACAGCAGAGTAGCTCATTAGTGGTTCAATAACCTCCTGGTTTTGTTGCCTGCTGGAGACTATGGATATAATAGGTTATGTTCCGCTTAGTGGGTCACAGGAAGTACAGGCTGCCTTTACTAACAGTAATGACACACTTGCTTCTAAAAATATTTTTACTGTTTTTACAATGGAACCAGTTACCTAGGGAGGTTGTGGGCTCTCCCACACTAGAGGCCTTCAAGAGGCAGCTGGATCAACCATCTGTCAGGTATGCTTTAAGGTGGATTCCTGCATTGAGCAGGGGGTTGGACTCGATGGCCTTCCAAGCCCCTTCCAAGGCCGTAGCTAGACCTAAGGTTTATCCCAGGATCATCCCGGGTTTGTCCTTGCCTGAGCGCTGGATGCCCTGTGTGGGACTTAGATGAACAGGTTTGACCCCAGGACAATCCTGGGATAAACCTTAGGTCTAGCTACGGCCCAACTCTACTATTCTATGATTCTATTCAGCGATCGGTTCATTTTTGTTGCATATAGCCAAACCTGTGTTTCTGTCTGTGCAAGCATAAAACACTTAAAAATGCTTTGATTCAGGAAGCTTTGCATAGAAGTATTAGATTTTGAATAAATCCCGGACATTAAATTAAAATTTTCTTTACAAAAGTTAAGAATGGGATGAACTGGAAACCTAAGTGTCCCCCCTCCCCCCCAAAAGAAAAAAAAAACTGTGAGCAAGGTGGTGTTTGTCATTTGATCAGTTACTTAGACTGTGGCCAGAACTATATATTATACAGCCTGGATTTCAATACAATTCTTTGCAAAGTGATATTACTTAAAAGAAGACATTTTGCAAAAGAGTAATAATGGATGATGGAAATGTGCTTAATCCTTGCCTATTCCATCTCTTTGCCTTTTAAACTTCTTTTCCTCTGCTGCTTTTTGTTCACCCATTTCAACTTTGAGTGTGGAACCCTAACTAAGGCAAATTGGACGGGGAAAATGGTAAATGGGGGAAGGACTAAGCCCCTCCCAACATTTCTCCACTTCCTGAAGAAGCTGCTTACAGAGGAGCAGGAGCAGTTGGGGTTTCAATACAGGAAGTATCCACAAATTGTGCAGTTCTTCTAGCCTGTATGTCATCACAGCATTTATTAAGAACACATCATAATCCTTCCCTTGCTTTTTGTGTAATTGTTTATCTATGTATCTAATTCTGAGGAACTCATAAGAGGGTGCTCATAAGAGGGTGCACCAATATAGCTTCATAGATTTTGTTGTTGTAAGGAAATGGTGATTCAGGAAGCTGATGAAATATATGTTGGCTGGGATCCAAAGAACCCAGCAACTAATTCTGTGCATCCAAGGAGGTTTTGGGTTGTGTTTCTTCTCAGCCCATCATGTCAGACGGTATGCTATTTATGAAACCGAAATAGCTTTCAAAAGTGCTTTCTGATGGTGATGCAGCAAAATATATTTTGGTACTTTGAGCATTTAATATGCCCCAACTAAGAATATGTAGAATCTTGTTTCCAAAGATAAGGCACAGTCTATTTCTATTTAAATGTTGAAACTCAAAATTTCTAAAGGAAGTTTATGATGCTGACATTTCTTACCTTTCCCCCCCTTTCACGTTAGCTTAGTCTACACAATCCAGAGATTAAACTAGAATCCTTGAAGGAAGATATTAAGAAATTTCTGAAAACATCAGGTTTGTGGTCTTTATTCATTACTTTTTAAGACCTTTAGACTGCTGAGTATTTGGGCACCATCTACCTACCTAAAGCTTGTTTACTCCAGCTTTGTAAATAAATGTACCAATGTTACTAGTACACACGAGTATACTAGCATACATGATAGAATGCTCCTCCATAAAAACAGCAGAAATATTTATATTAAAATTTATATTCCCATCTTTCTAGCTAAATGAAAACAGAGATAGCTTCTTGAAACATTGTCCATTGAATGGTGTAATTTGGTCTTGATCGTGTTTGGGAAACTTGTGGCCCTCCAGGTGTTGGTGGACTGCAATTCCCATCAGCCCTAGCCAGCATAGTCAATGGTGAGGGTGAGGGCCTAGATCCTGCTGTGCCACACTGGCACGGTGTGGTGTAGTGGCTAAAGGAGTCAGGAGATCTGGGTTCCAGTCTCTACTCAGCCATGGAAACCCACTGGGTGACTTTGGGCCAGTCACACACTCTCAGCCCAACCCACCTCACAGGTTTGTTGTTGTGAGGATAAAATGGAGAGGAGGAGGAGGAGGATTATGTACGCTGCCTTGGGTTCCTTGGAGGAATAAAGGTGGGATATAAATGCAATAATAAAATAAATAAATAAATAAAATCCCTACCCAGTTTACCAACATACCTAGGATTTGACCATTACAGTCTCTTCTGAAACCGATTGTTTGGAAGTAAGTTTGGTTAATTCCATTGGGATTTGCTTCCAGATAATAAACTCTCATCTTAGTGAATGGCAGTGGTTGCTTCCACTCAGCCTGTGCCGTCATCCAGCTACATGCGTTGTGCGCATCCTGGCAGTATGTATCGAAGCCCATAATGGTTCACTTTTGGCACAGCATCAATATTGATTTGAAATCTGTTGTTGCAGTGGTATGCCTGAAGACTGTCTATGTCAGCCTTTCTCAACCTGGGGCGCTCCAGATGTGTTGGACTACAACTCCCAGAATGCCCCAGCCAGCTCTGCTGGCTGGGGCATTCTGGGAGATGCAGTCCAACACATCTGGAGTGCCCCAGGTTGAGAACCACTGGTCTATGTGGACAGATGCAGGATGACTTTCTGCACATGGCACCTATAGATGAGCTTGTGCAATTAAGGTCACAGCCTAAAGTTACAATGTATACCTGGAAATAAATTCTATAAGATGCAATAGGATTTATTTTTCCAAACAAATGTATTTAGGATTGGGGTGGCTGATCCACAAAATACAAACTATGGGGAAGTGCTGAAATAAATCAGATGTGGATTGTGCCACTTGAATGCTTTTAGTAGTGGAATCTCTGCATGCCAACTTCAAAGAGGTTTGATGTCGTTTTTAGAATATGAATTCTTCTAACTTTTGTTTATAACCTTATTTTACCAGGATGGGAAAAGAAGCTACAGAATGCTGTTTATAGTGAACTCAGCATGTGAGTTTGTTTTTGTCTGCATTTTTGCATAGGCATAGTCCTTCTTGTCTTCATATTTGCTTGCATATTTTTTTTGTAATATCACTTAACATGTACAACAAAGAAGGCTTATTGTTTATTGATTATTTTTTCAGTCTGCAGTGGATTGTAAATTTTGCTCTGTGTAGGGAGTAGCGCAGGAATGATTTAGAAAAGATGAATCACAACAAGGAAGTACTGCTTTTTAAAATTCATCTTAATAAATGTGGAGATAAGTTTTTTTTCCAGTTGGAAAAAAGTCAGAATTTAATTTGATGCCTTTTGATTAAAGTTGTAAAGGCCCAGGAAAACAAGGAAAAATCCAGACACTCCTCCCCTCCTTTTTTTTCTGAGGACTTTGGAAAAATAATAATAATTTGGGGGCAACTGGAAAAAACTTGTTATGAAATATTTTGTCTTTTGGAATGAGATGCTCTTTAAGAGAAGGTTCTTTGAAGCTTTGATCCAGTTTGAAGGTAACTAGAAGCAAGAATCCTGCATCTGCTTCACTTTTGTTAATATAAAACTAAAGGATTCAGACTTTTGAGGCTGCAATTCTATACATGCTTACTCCACTAAACAAAGTAGGTCTTACTTCAGAGTAAACTTGCATAGGATTGCTTTAAATGTCATAAATATGCCCAGTAAACAGTGTTATATACTAAGTAATAAATGACACATTTTGTGTAATTCAAAGTTGGCAGTTAATTCATCATCCCTTTTGGACTGCCTTCCCATAGATATGTAATTAGTGTCTCTGAGAATTATTATGGTGATGGGGAAAATTGATCTTCAAGGATTTACCCTGAAGAGTGGATCCAAAACATACATGCACTAAAACCTACTTGTTTTTGTTCTTTTCCTTCAAGTTTTCCTTTACCGTGCCATCCATCAGCACCTCCTGAACACATAAAGGAATCTTTGGCTTATATGAGGAAAGCCCAGGTCTGCTGTGATCATATTGTTTGTATTGGAGTATTGACGTATACCTTTTTTGTACCTTTTCTGATGGGAGGGTTTTCACTCAGTTTGTAATACAAGTGGGACCTGCAGCAAAATATTGCAGTGCGGAGTACTTCTTTCAGCATTCTAGCTATGCCTTCTTTCATTCCATCACTACCTGACTCCCCCCCCCAATATTTGTTTGTACTTCTGCAAACCTTGGGGTTCACCTGAGCCCTCTAATACCTCCCTCTTGTCTGTGGATGGTGCCATTTTGACCACATATGGGAAAATATCTGGAGGACGAGTTTATTAGTAGTATATACAGGATATTAAGACTGAAATCCCTAGCTTAATAAGATTGAACTCTCTGGCACTTGTCCAAGTAACCATGTTTAGGATCACACTCCACAAGTGTAATCAGATTGTTTGTGTCTCATTTCATGGTAGTACCCAAAGATAAGGCAGTAACACCAGGGAGTGAAGGGCTTATTATAAGAGTATAATATAAAAAATGAACAGTCTTACAGGATTGTGAGGAACAAATTTACAGAACTCTACCAAATTGTATTACTTCATCTATTCAACTGTTTAGGCATCATCAGGGGCTTTTTGTTTGAGAGGTCGTATAATATAATGAAGACAATTCATTATACCAGCCTTTAAATTTTGGGCTTTAACATTTAAAGGAGAACTTGGCAAAAGTCAGGAGGTACCATCAAAACCCTGCGTGATTACACACAAAGGAGCGAAAAACCTGGGTGCACCAAAACCGGGATGGTACAAATAAACCCTTGGAAGTTTGCAGGATCAGGACCAAACGTCGTACACAGCCTCCTCTAGCACGGATGCACATGAGGCCCATTGAAAACCCTGCACACTGAGAAAGACACGTGAGCGAAAACACCTTTTCGCCCCAAAGGGATTGGTAGCTATCACTACATGGAGTTTTGCAGGAGAGGGGCAAAACTTCATACACAGCTTCCTCTGGCAGAGACAATGGACGCAAGACAAAATGATGGCACTGTGCAGCTGACAGCACCTGTCTGAAATGGTTTTTGGCATTTGGGGAAGTTGCAGAGCACACCACTGGGGGCAGGGTTAGGGTGAGGGCAGATCTGCCAGCGGTGGCAGCAGTTTTGACCGCTCTTGCCAAGGCACTCTGTAGGCAACCGAAATAACCCACTGTGACCACCACAGGACACGATAACCCATGATGGGTTAAACAACTCACTCTGCAGACTGTTGGCTTTCGGAGTGGGTCATTTTGGCCAAATAGGCCAATTCCCGGCAGACAACATGATAACCCACAATTACTCCTTGGAGGCTTTTTGTGAAACTATATGTTAAACCAATATCAGTAGCAATCTGAAACAGTAACCTGGGCCCGTCCAGCCTGCCATCACCTTATGTGTTCCCCAGCAAGACAGTTTGGTGGTAGCTGGGCAGTGGGTAAGGTGCTTGTTTGAACAAATATGACCCATACCATGCCATTTTAAGATTCAAACTAAAAAAAAAAAACCCACAGAAACAAGCTAATTATTTATTTATTTTATTTATTTACAATATTTATATTCCGCTCCCCATTGAAAATTTCAGAGCGGTGTACAAGATAAAATAAAATAAAATCAGAATAAAACACTTTAAAGTAGATTTTAAAAGAAGCAAAATGTACAGTAAACCGTGGCTAGTCCTAATATATCAGCTCATGAACTGTTATGGATGATACGTAAAAGGGAAGATGGAAGTGCTATGCTGATTTTTGTCATCCGTTGCAGGGAAATTGGGAAAAACGCATTTTGAAGAGTCTAAATAGCATGTGCACAGAACTTGGCATTCCGTTGGCACAAAAGGTAGCTTTATTAACTCCTTTTTTTCTGTGAAGTTAATCATTAGGCATGTCTAGGCCTAATATATCGGAAGGGGGAAGAATTGTTTTTTTAAAAATTCGACATGTTATTAAATGCTAATTAATGGAGCCTTATGTTTGTTTTATTTTGATTGCTTTATTGTAAAGCCATTTTATTCTACTGCTTTTTATGATTGACAGAGGTCAGTGAATGAGCAAAAAGAACTTCTAAATAAATGGAATGAAATGGGAACAGATGAGCCAGGTATGTCAGTCCTGATTTATGCAAATTAAAACCATATAGATATTTGTACTACACCCGTGCAACATGTGTGTGCAAACGTATCAAATGTTATATTTAAAGCATTTTTGAAGTTATGGCCCGGAAGGATGCTGTGTGCTTGATGGTATCAAAAGCTGCTGAGAGGTTCAGGAGAATTGACAGAACCACACTCCCCTTATAAATTTTATGGCACAAATATTCTACTAGTTGGACCAAGGCAGTTTTAGTCCCAAACCTAGGCTGGAAACCAGACTGATAAGGAATTAGACAATCAGTTTCCTCCAGGAATACCTGGACCTGGGAAGCCCCCCTCGTGCTTTGTAGCAGCCTTCTCCAGTTTCATATCCTCCAGATGTTTTAGACTACTGAGGATTCCTGACAGTTGCTGGGAGTTGTCCAAAACATCTGGAGTGCACCAGGTTGGGGAGGCTGCTCTGTTACTTTGCCCCCAAAAGGCAAATTGATTGGACAAAAAGTATCAAGTGAGAAAAGGCAAGATTTTATCTATATTGATTTGAAAGTTTTGTGTATTTGATGATTCTGCATTAGCTTTATGCAACCCATTGTAATATATAGATCTATCAATAATATGACTGTTTAACTTGTCAAGACAGAGTAAATGACAAAATGGAAGTGTTGTTGGTAAGTAGAATGGGATTCAACTTATTCTGGAAAGAGCTGCACTCTTCCTGAAGGATCAGGTCCATAGCTTGCGAGACTTCCTTGATCCTACACTGTTCTTGTACCTTCCGGTGGCGACAGTGGCAAGGACTTAGTTTGCAGAATTACGCTTGATGCGCCAGTGGTAACCTTTCTTGAATTGATCTGACCCGGCAACAGTTATCCATGTCTTGGTTACATCTCGTTTAGACTATTGCAGTGTGATTTTTGTGGGGCTACCCCTGAAGAGTATCCGGAAGCTTTAATTGGTGCAAAATGCAGCAGCTAGGCTGCTAATTGGTGCACAGTATCAGGAGCAGATTACACTTGTTCTGAATATCTGCACTGGTTGCCAGCTGCTTTCCAGGCACAATTCAAGGTGTTGGATTTAACCTTTAAAGCCCTAAATGGTTTAGTACTTGGCTATCTAAGGGACTTGGCTATCTTGCTATGAACCACACAGGTATTAAGATCTGAAGGAGAGGCCCTTTTGAGGGCACCAGTACCCGCAGAATCCAATTTGTTGGGCATGTTTGAGAGGGCCGTCTCCTGTGTTGCCCTCAAACTATAGAATGCGCTCCCTCAAGAACGATGGTTGGCTGCCACTCTCTCAATGTAAAATGAATTGTTTCAAGTTAGCTTTTTAAAATGTGTAATTCTAAAGTTCTAATGTTTTTACTGTTTTTAATCTTGTTTTCACTGTTTTAAGGTTTTATTGTTTTAAATTATTATAATTTACTTTGATTTTTTTAGCAGATAAGGCAGTATATAAATGTTGATCATAGAAATACATAATAATTTGTCATAAACTTTGATACATTTGAAGCATGTTTTGGAGCAGTAAGTGTATGTTCCCAATGTACATTGTTTTGAGCAAATATGAAGCTTTCCAGTTATTACCTGTAAAAATGTACAGATGGAAAAACTACAAAATTATATGAACTGGAAACAATCTGTTGATACTTTTAATTAAATAAGTTTATCTGATCTAATTTCAGATCTAAGTCTCTTCCGGCCTGTTTATGCACCTAAAGATTTTCTTGAGGTAATTGTAAAGAACCCTAGTCTGACCTTCTATTACTTATGTATAGATCTTTGCTCAAGTCTCTCCACCAGTCTTAAAATCTCTTCACTGGCTGCCAATTAGTTTCCGGGCGAAGTATAAAGTCTTGGTTATCACCTTTAAAGCCCTACATGGTTTGGGTCCAGGCTACCTGCGGGATCGCCTTCTCCCGTACAATCCGCCCCACACACTCAAGTCCTCTGGGAAGAATTTACTCCAGTTCAACAAAAACAAGGCTGACAACTATTACCCAGAGGACCTTTTCTTCTGCCGCTCCCAGATTGTGGAATGGCCTGCCGGGAGAGATTCATCAACTTAACAGTCTTCCGGAATTTAAGAAAGCCATAAAAGCTGATCTCTTCCGGCAGTCGTACCCAGTTGAATTTTAAGATGCCTTTTTTAATGGTGTGCTGCTTTTAATGATGCACTGGTTTTAAATGTTTGAATTAGTTGTATGTATTTTATGATGTTTTTATTTGTGTTGTACCCCACCTCAATCCAGAGGGAGAGGCGGGTAACAAATAAATAAATATATTATTATTATTAATATTATTAATATATTTCTCAAGAGTGGGCCATTTGAGCCAATGGATTAATGAATTGGACTTAAGATCATCTTCAATACAATCCTGTGACTTCTTTAGTTTGAGACATGGCACATTGTTGCTACGCATTGCAGGGGAAGATAAGTTGTGTTGGAAAGTTGCTTTTCAGGAAATCTTCCGTGTTACTGAAGCTTTGTTATTGGCAAACCCTTGATATGTTTTTTAAGGGGTCTGCAGGGTTTCCATTACAGTTTAAAACCCCATATCCTCAAGTACTTTGTTCTGGCTAGAATACACCATGGAATGTCTCTGTTGGGACCCTTTTCTCTGTATTTTAGTACTGCTCATTGGGGCAAACTGAAGCCTTTTACAGTCATATGTGCTTGCTGTACTGTTTGGCCTTTCTCATGATGGATTCAGAAGTCAAAGAGCTCTTCTGTGGACAGCTAAGAGGGGGGAAAGCTGGTTGTGCCAGTGAGCAAGCTACCTGTACAAAGGAGGAGGATAGAAAAGAACTAGTAAAATCCCGAAAGAAAAGCATTAACAGAGGAAACCCAGACACAATGTCTGCAAAATTCATTGAGAGTCTTTGAGCATGGAAGTCGGATGGTATCTGATTTTCCAAGAAGCATTTTAATATGGCAGTATAAATCTTAATTAGCTTTTCTAACAAGAAAACAGGACAGAAAGCAAGCATTTGGATAGCTAGTTGCAAAAGTAAATCAAATGTGTCATATTTGAGAAATTTTCCTGTATTGATAGGAATTTCTTCACATTTTAGAATTGTAAATACTAATAGTTGACTCTATCTTAATTTGCATGTATCAATGAAAACTATATTGTGCACATGCTAATGTGGGTAGATCGCTTACCTTGTGAGACCTAACTCTTAAACTTTAAGCGTTCTTGGGTTTCTTAATTTTACTGATGGCTTGAATTATAATGCAACAGCAACATTTATCTGCATACAAGGCTAATTAAATCTGTCTAAATTTAACCTTATAAAAGCAGTTTGCATAAGTAAACAGTGTTTTGTTATGCCTCCTGTGTTTTCTATTGTCACTTGTCATTCTTTGAGGTTAACCTTTTAATGCTTGGCTTCCTTACATAAACTTTCATAGTCCTGTATAAACTCAGAGGAATTATTCCTGTATATGCTGGAGTGCTTTATATGAACAAAGGAAGCAGGGTGAATAATTTACACACTCTTCCTTTCAACGTGACCTTTTCTTACAGGTCATAAGCCCTAGAGATCCCATGAATGCTATGCTTTCTCAGCATCATAGAGTGTTATCAAAATGATTGACAGTAGCTGCATTAGATAAATGAACCTTGGTGAAAGTTGCAACTTTGGTACTGTTGTTGTGGAACAATGTACCACCAGTTTAGAGAATAGAGGCTTCTTAAGGGACTGTCTCCCCAGTGTAGGAATTTGATTTTTCGGAATGAACCAAATAGGATACTTTTTTAAAAGTGGGAGATCAGGGGAGAGGTTGTACCTTTTCTAGTAATTGCCTAGACCTTAAGAATATAGGAGTTGTCTTGTTGGATCAGAGCACAGCCCATCTGGTCTAGCCTAATGCCTCTGGGCACTTAGGAGTACAGCATGCGGGCAACAGCCTTCTGGTGTAGTTATTCCCCACATCTGATTCTCTGAGTTAGATATCCATTAATTGATCTATCTTCCATTTGTCTAATTCTTTTAAAAAGCTTAAACTAGTGGCTCCCTCCACCATATCTCATTGAAGTGAATCCCACAGGCTTGTTAGGCTCTGCCCTCTGATTGAAGAAGTATCTGTTTGCTTTTGTTTCCTTTGTGGAGGCTCATCCTTTTGTTAGTTTTCCTTGAATTGAGCCTGTACAGGCGTCATGCTAACCCACAGTGGATCACCCAAAAACACGATCCACGAAGGGTTAGCTTGTGATGGGGTGTGTGTTCCCCCACCCCCATGACGGGTCAAGTACTCACCCTCATTATCTACCTTCTGTTGTCAGAGTAATGAGCCCTGAGGGTGGTTTGCATGTAATTTGGTGGACTCCCCATAGTTTGTGGTGGCTCTTCTGCAGGAAAATCCCTGCGACCAGTGAGATGGCAGCCTAGAGTGCCCGCCAGTTCCAGCAACACTCTAGAGCGTGCGAACTTTCTCTATGGTCACCATTATATACCAGTAGTTGGAGCAGCCAATTCATCCCTTTTCCCACCATGCTAGCTGCCGGGATAACCGGCAGTGGCAGGAGGACACGATTTATCCACTGAGTGGAGAGCAGTAAGTGAACTATGGGGTGCCACGTAGTTTCTGTGATGGGCTCCCTTATTGTGGTTTTTCTACCTCTCCTCGCTCTGTAGTTCCCCTACCCACCCTCCACCTGTGCACGTGTGAACAGTCCCTGTGGCTCAGTCCAGGTATAACTATGGTTTGCTACTAGGAAGTTCTATGCTTGCCCTTTGTATTTCCTCTCCCTGCTCCTGTCTTTTCTGTGGGTTCACATCCACCAATCTGGATGGCTTTAAAAGGGGGTTGGATAAATTCCTGGAGGCGAAGGCTATCAATGGCTACTAGTCCTGAAGGTTGTGTGCTATCTCCAGTATTCGAGGCAGTAAACCTGTGTGCACCAGTTGCTGGGGAACATGGGTGAGAGGGTGCTGTTGCACCGTGTCCTGCCTTGTTGGTCTCTGACCAATGGCTGGTTGCCCACTGTGTGAACAGAGTGCTGGACTAGATGGACCCTTGGTCTGATCCAGCATCAGGGCTCTTCTTATGTTCTTGTTAACCAGAGTTTGCTGTAATGTCTGAATTGGCAAACTTGCCAAATCGGAATTTAAAACAAATGCACCAACCATCACAGCAAACTATGGTTCATAAAACTAGTCAAGAAGAAAGCAAGCATGCGAGCCCAAGGGCAATCTCTGTTCCTAACCATAGTTATGTTAATTCAGAAATGAGCCTTAGTTCCAGTAAGCTTGGCAAACTTTTGAAAATATCACTTAGATATTGATGCTAATGTAGACATCTTCTGAAGTTTTAGATTCTTTTGAATTCTTTGATATGTACATATACAATACTCATTTTTAGTGATCTTGTTAAAGGTATTGATGAACCTTCGCAATCCAAATTATGAGAACAATGAGCAACCTAGTTTTAGAAACCACTTGGGATTAATTCAGGTTCCACTTAAGGTGAAAGATATCCCTGAACTGGTAAGTATCCATTATCTTTCAAAGCAGATTTTTTAAGAAGTAAATATGAAATAAATAAGTTGTCTAACTTTAAGGTACTAAAACAATTGTCTTTATAGAGTACAGTGTTTGAGAATTACTGAATAAATTTGATACATGTATAGTTTAAAATTCCAGCTGTGAAGGGCTGTTCTTCAGAGTTTCAGCCTGGGTCTTTAAAGAAAATACTTTGTAAACAATTGGAACTAATTTTGTTTCTTCTAGAAGTTTCTAGAATATGTGTAAAGTAGTGTTCCATTATTTCATTGTACTTCCAACGGAGATAGTAGGATTATAATATCCTGGGGCAGGGGCATTTATTACTACACTGTAGTTCCTATCAATCTTACGCCAGATTTGTATTTAGCTTGCAGATTAAATAAATAAATAGATACTTAACTGTTTCTTGACCTCAGATTTCTTGAGCAGCATGGGACATGCCATGGGTTAGTGCTTTACAAGAAGAAGGGCCAAGGTTCAGTCCTCAGCGTCTCCAATTAAAATATTATAAAGAGCTTGGAGAACTGCCGTTAGTCAGAGTAGAGCTGGATGAGAAGTCTGTCTCTTCGTGAAATCAACTGACCCCTCTCAGCTGGCAGCATCACTTCCAGTTCGAAGTGATGCCTCCAGTTCAACCCTTTGATCTTCAGCAAGAAAAAAACTTGCAAGCATTTTTGCTTCCAGGGAAGAAGCTCACTAAGCATTTCAAATATGCTTTTGAGCACTCTACCTTAAGCTCCCTTAACTATGTTCCCCACCAGTAGGATTTTTCTTTCTTTGAGAGATGGGGAGAGGGTAGCAGGTGTCAGTTTGCTTGGGATGTGGGCAGAAAGAGGGTAGGAGGTCTGCGTACACTAGGCTGTGCTTGCCACAATGCTGCTTACAAGCACCCTAGCAGGGTGCTTGTATAATTGAGCAATTCAGCTTTGAATTCTTGCCCCACTTCTAAGTCAGAAAATTCAATTTGTTGGTCAGATGGTGTGATGCTGCATAAATTGGATTTATCTGCTTATATTATTGATAGCAGTTTGGAGATCTGCTGGCAAGTAATTAAAATGTAAAGAAATCTCCACAGTTGTTAATAAAGTATTTGTGGGTTGTTTTTTTCATGTGTGCATTATTTTTCTTAAGAAAGAATATTTCAGTGAGCTAGACTTGAACACAAGCCAGCTGGATATTGATGATTCTGCACATGTGCCCCCAGGTTAGTGTGTCTGTTTAACGTAATGTAGTAAAGATTGTTATTGTTTTTCACAAGGACTCCTGTAAATTTTGTTGCCAACACCAGATACAAAGTTGGCTCTTGTGTCTCTATTTGCAGTGTGTTAGGGAGTCAGGACAGTGGGAGGTGTGGAACCAAAAATACACCCTAATTCCAGGAACTCTCTTTTGATCAGGAGTTGGTGAATTTTAAAATGTAATTTACATTAATGCAAGTGTGAAAAGTCTGATTGGAAAGATACCATATATTTTATTTCTTTATTAAATTTCTGTGCTGACCATTAGCCGAAGTTCTCTGAATGGTTTACAAGGCTGAATAATTGACTTCATGTGAATCTTTTGGTTCTGGAGTTTTAGGCCTTAGCTAGACCTAAGGTTTATCCCGGGATCGTTCCGGGGTCGTCCCTGCCTGCTCCGGGGATATCCTGCGTGTCATTTACATGAACAGGGATAACCCTAGGGCAATCCCGGGATAAACCTTAGGTCTAGCTAAGGCCTTAGTCTCATTCTACATTTAGTCTCAGTTCTCGCGGAGGCAGTAAGGCTGAGTTTGGACTGTATCACTTCAGACTGCAGGCAGGGACTGCTCATACATCCTCCGTGTTCGTCCATACAAAGAAGTCACTGCATATAGAGAACTAACTGTCAGGGGAAAGGGTTCTAGCCTAGCTTTCTTTCTGACATGTTGTAATTCTAGATATAGGATTTCCTGTTCCCATGGGTATTTCATCACATGGGTTCCCACTTACACCCTTAAGAGGTACATGTTTCCCACCTAAGTGAGAATTAGGCTTTATACATCCCATAACAAGACACCCTGTATAGTGTGTGCATGTGAAAAGTTTTCAGTATTTTTAATAGAAGTAAATGTTAAATTGCTATACTTGCCATAGAAGTCATGCAAATATTGTTGAGAATGGGCTTCTTAAATATAATGTGTGTAGATTCTAAGTTTCTATATTGAATGTTGTATAGCTTGCAAATATGTGTTTCCCGCCTGTGTTTTGTGCTATGATCTATTTTGTGCTAGCATCTCGTAGCTATGTGCTACCTCCAATAGCAGAGGCGGTAAGCTATATACATCAGTTGCTGGGGAACATGGGTGGGAGGATGCTATTGCTCTTGTGACCTGCTTGTGGGTACCTGGTCAACAGGTAGTTGGCCACTGCGTGAACAGAGTGCTGGACTGGATGGTCTGATCCAGCATCAGGGCTCTTCTTATGCTCTAAATTAACTTTCTATTGAAATGTCTCCTGATTTTTTAAAAAATGCTGAAATGTAGGAGGGCTAATCCATAATAGCAAGAAGAAATAGTGTTGTGATACTTTAGAAACTAATAATGTTATTGTAACATGAACGTTTGTCCTCCAGCGTAATTCAAACTGTGCTAATTTACTAATATGATCTCAGACTATCTTGATTAATGAAGGATGGCTTATTGTTAAAGTTTGTGCTACAGTAAACTTGTTAGTGTCTTAAGCAACATTTTGTCTTGTAAGTATTATTTAATTGAGCAATCCTATGCACATTTACTTAGAAATAAACCCCACTGTGTTTAATACTCATTACTCCCAAGTAAGTGCATATAGGATTGCACCCTAAGGTAACACTTACCTGGAAGTAGGTGCCCTTGAACTCAGTGCAGCTTACTTCTGAGCAGACATGTATAGGATTGCACTGCAAATTAATATATTACCTCTTTATCTACATACTTCTCTCTAAATTACGGGAAGGAGTCCTTGTTGGCAATACACTGGCAATTTGGAAATAATACCCATCATAAGATGGAAGTAACCAGATAGCCATCAAAATTACAATTGGCACAAACATAATAATGTTACTGTTGTGCTGTAACTTCAATTGAGGTGTCTTTATGATGAACGTGAAATAAATGTAAAGGGCAATCTAGATTGAAAGTTCATTGGAAAATCTGCTAGTATAAATGATTTTTTTTAATGTTAGATCTTTATATCACAACTTCGAAATTACTCTTTTCCTAAGGGGGCTCATAAAAAGAGAGAGTGAAACAATAAAATGTTACTTAAAAATCATACATTAACAAGCAATATGAATAGATTTCATAAAGCTATGATCAGAAGGACACACACAGCAAAATTATTCCATCTTCCATCTAAGGCCACAGCTAGACCTAAGGTTTATCCTGGGGTCATCCAGGGTTCGCCCCTGCCTGAGCACTGGATCCCCTGTGTGTCACCTAGATGAACAGGTTTGACCCCTGGACGATCCAGGGATAAACTGTAGGTCTAGCTATGGTCTCAGATAGTACTCTGACAATCCCTGTCACAAACTGGTCTTTTAAACGCTTTAAAAGGTGGAGGGTGCGGTGTGTGTGAACCTGCAAAATTTGCCTTTTAAACAACAACATCTTTTGCTTCAGATTGCTTTTTTTGTCACGTTCCTATAGTTCAAAATGCAATTTGGAGTAACAAATGGGTGCCATTTTCTAAGAGAAGCTCTGAAATAAATTTGGTTGCACATGTGTATTGTGAGTGTGTGCATATACGATAGCGTGAAATTCTGATAGTTAAATCAAATATTCTCATAGTGAGCTGAAATAGTTTTGGTCTTTTAACACTATTCTTGCTTACTGTTTTAGAACTCTTTGAAAATGAACATGTACGTATTGGTCAAAAAGGTAAGAGCTGGATAATAATGTAACAAATTGCAAGCGTCACCACTGGTTTCTTTCATTTTGTCTTATCTGAACTGTAATAAGGCTGTAATCCTAAACACAATTACTGGAGAGTAAAATGGATACTGTATACTGTTGTTTTTATATTTTTTGATGGTTTTAAATTTTGTATACTTTTTAATGTCCACTGTTTTTTAACTTTTGTAAACGCCCAGAGAGCTTCAGCTATGGGGCAGTATATAAATTTAATAAATAAATAAATAAATCCCATTGAATACAATGGGACATACCTCTGAATAAACATGCATAGGATTGCACTGTAAATGACATAAAATAAAATGTAACTTATACCTTTAAAATGGCAGAACACCTTGCACCTTTGAATAGTGAGTTCCAGATAAAGAACTTCACAGCTGGCTTATTAAAAGCAAAATAGCAAGTGTGTGTGAGAGAGCGAGAGAGCTTTATGCCAAAGTTGAATTCCTGTTTTGAATGTCATTTTAAAATCACCAGAGTCTCCTCTCCCTTCTGTGCACAAAGAACTCTCATTAGAATTAATGGAGTGTATGTCCATGCATCAGAAAAGAATATAAACGTAATTCTACTCAATGGTTAGACATTACTGCAGAACCTAATGAATCCTGCATGACTGACTACCTGTGCAGAATGGTGTGTGTAGCCGTCTCCTTTCAAATAGGTCATTATTCTACCTGTTGAAAAGAAATCAACCCCGTTCCTTTAATTAAAAGAAATCAAGCACATGTGGGAGGGATTAATTTTCTCTGCCTCTCCTTTCAATGCACTCAATGAACTGCTTACTTAATATTTAACTCTTAGTCAGGATAATTTGCATTCTTCTTCTTCGTGGTCTCTGTGCATCACACATATGGGCTCTGAAATTTCCATAGCTAAGAGCCATTTTGGGTGGGAACCCTCCCGTCTCCACTGCGCATGTGCAGGAGGGTCCCCGCCCAGATTCCCCAGTTTTTCGACCGTCTTCATGACTGCCTCGTCGGGATCCTTCTCCGTTCAAAACAACCCATATTCCTTTCAGCCCATATTCTTATCCCCAATATATTATCCCCATATATCCCCACCCCTTTTTTCAGTGCAACTCCTTGGTTGCCATCCATCTGTTTCCTGAGTTCCTAAATAAATGCCAAAGGTAGCTTTGTCAGTCTGTTAGGAAAAACAAACAAATATATTTGATGCCACAATACTCTTTGCTGCTTTTACCTAAATAAATGTTTTGCTTTCCAAACTTTGCTTTGCCAAACTATTTTTTCATATTACTATGAAGATAATACATTTTTAAAAAAGATGATCTATTTAACATACTTTATTTTTTGTTTGTTCCATTGGTTCTTACATTTTATATCCTGACATCCCTACATGGAGCTCAGAACAGCATTTTCTCAGCAACATGAAAGCCTATTGAAGTTCTAGAAGAATGAGTCTGAGCTTGTTGGGAAGTTTGTTAGTGAACTTGCATTCTTCCAGTACTTATGAGGGTGACACCTGAAGGTGAAAGGCATTTGTTTCTAAATGATCTTTAATGGCAGGTTCCTAGAAATTTTTGGGGAATCTCATACAAAACTAGAGAAAACCCTTCTTTCAGTTTTGAAACTGATGTATTGATATCATAGATTACTTATATTCCCCCAACCATTGTACAGTGTTTTCCTCCCTCCTAGGACAGAGTCACACATTACAGTAAATGCTGCTAGTGGGCATGGTTTATCTTAAACCATATCAAAAGACAGTATGGCAGCAATGAATTTTTGTTTTGCTTCTGGAAGATAGGAGAAAACCCATAATAATCTGTTCCTGAGTAGACAATCGCTTCAGATATTGAATAGGCCATCTGGAAATCAGTGACCACCTTGATTTGTTAGCAGCACTTCAGATTTGTATCAAGCCATTGTTGAAATGGCTTATATTCCTCAGTTCCTTGAAGCTTTTACATTACATAGGATTATACGAAAGCTGGTGGGTCATTTTTCATGGAATATTAAATGCACAAAAGGAAGAGGAAAGGAGGAAAAATATGTGAAGATCTAGAAGGTCTTTGGTAAGTGACAAAGAGGTGCAAAAGCGTAATACACTGGGAATTGTGATTTGTACTCTGTCATAAGCTCATTGTGTGGCTCATAAGCAACAAATTAGGCCAACTTATTAACTAAAGGTTTTATCCTTTCCTTGTAAACTTTTCAAGAAGAGCTTCAGTTTTATTATTTCCCGACATTTCCTGGTTATTTGAGACTGGAATCAAAATTACACCGAAGCCTTCATGATCCTAAGCAGCCTTTAAATGAGGCATCTGTTGCTATTGAGTTATCTTTGACTTGCTGCTAATTGGATAGCCTTAACATTCATGTCACTTGCTTAGCCAGTGAATGCCAAGTATTAGCTTGGCCTATAGCCCCAGTAATTTATTTTTGGTTTGTTTGAATCTTGCCAAGAAGCAGCAGGAAAAAAACCCCACACATCCATGATGGGATTTCTACCGTCACTGTTCTGATTTACTGCTCGAGTGTAGCTTTGCCTATACTTTGTGGAACAAGGTATTTGAAGAATGCAAATACTTTCAAGTATTTGCACTCTTCAAATACTTGAAAGGCTGTCACATAAAAGAGGGCCAGGGTCTCTTCTCGATCCTCCCAGAGTACAGGACACGGAATAACGGGCTCAAGTTAAAGGAAGCCAGATTCCGGCTGGACATCAGGAAAAACTTCCAGACTGTTAGAGCAGTACGACAATGGAACCAGTGACCTAGGGAGGTTGTGGGCTCTCCCACACTAGAGGCCTTTAAGAGGCAGCTGGACAACCACCAGTCAGGTATGCTTTAAGGTAGATTCCTGCATTGAGCAGGGAGTTGGACTCGATGGCCTTATAGGCCCCTTCCAACTCTACTATTCTATGATTCTATGAATTTTCATTTTGTGCTTCAAATGTTAGAAAGAAGAAAAGAAGGTAAATGCTTTAAAGGTGCATTGTGGAGTAAAAATTTGCAGGATCAAACCCCCTCTTTATTAAACTGAGGCTTGCAGTGGATATTTCAAATGGAGATGATTGGTTTTTTTTTTTTTATCCAGCTGTCTATATGGTGTATTTGTTCTATGTGAGAAAGAACAAACTTATTTAATGCTATATTTTAATCACTTGTAAGATAAAAATACAGGAATTGAGAGACGTGCCTGGTAGATTTGATATTTTTGCACCATTTTTCTGGTAATCTGGGGTATTTATTCAGATTTTCACAGCCAAGTTAGCCATACCTCAATCTTTACCTACAGTCGGTTCCTGAGTTCAGTTGCTGGGTAGAAGATAACTGCATGTTAGCAACTGGTTCCAATTATTTATACCGGGCTTGGCTGTCCGTCTCATAGGAAGTTGTCATATACCACTATTGATCCATCTAGGTCAGTATTGTTTCTACTAACTGGTAGCAGTTCTCCATGTTTTGAAATAGGATGTTCTCTAGCACGGACAACTTCCTTCCCCCAAAAGTCCTTTATCAAGTGCAATTTCCCCTTTGCTCCTCAAATGCCTACAGTGTCTTCTGTAGGCTTGTTAAATTCAACTCTATGGTCGTTTAGCTGACTTGGAACGTTTACACCATCCCTTAGGGATGTGTCATCCTGATCCAGATGCTTCCCTAGAAATCAATTTAAATGCTGCTCTGCCACCTTTTTGATCGTACCCGACATCAGTCTGGTCTGTACCAGAACCCACAGTCTACTAGGTATAAATTAGTAGTTTCCTTTAAGTCAACGGATCACTGTCAAATTCTTCTCATATTTAGTACAACAGTTGTATTGTTGCACAGTTGTACACCATTAAGCTGAAGATTCTTTGTTTCTCAAGAAAAATGGTGATACTGTTTTATAGTGTTGTTTGTTTTATACCTGAATTGTCTTCATGGTTTTAAAACCACCTAGAGAGCTTTTATACATTGGACGGTATAAAAATGCAATAAATAAATAGATGCCTAAGGGTGCTGACAGTTGGGGGACAGGCAGCCCAATGTATGTAGGCTTGTAGGGAGAGGGAGGAGGGAAGATTGTGGACTTACCTGCTTCCGCGATCCTCCCCCAGTGTCTTGATGGCTGTGCAACGTCCTGGAAGGTAAGAGGGATGTTGGGGCTGCCAATTTTTTTTAAAAACGGGAGACAGAGTACAATTGCGCTCCCCCGCAAAAGTAAGGTTTTGTTTTGCTTTTATTAAAAAAACCTGCTATCCCCCCATGGGCACGGAGCCTCCCCATACAGCTCTGTGCCCATTTCCACGTGGGGAGGAAAGGAAGAGGTGGGAGCGGCGGCCACACCATCTGCGGGATACTTCCGGAACCGTGGGAAACATCAGGTTTTCCGCGGTTCCCGATATCCCGTGTAAAGCCTGTAGCCATCCCTGCTTGTCCCTGGGATTCCCTGTGCATCATATGGACGCACAGGAACCCACATGAGACCAGCTTGGATTTAATGGCTGGGTTAGACATGCCCTATGTTTAGAAATCGTGCTTTAACGCTAAGAGGACAATGGTATAGTCTTTCTTTAACTGATTACAAAATACTTACGGACGAATAAGTGATAGGATGTTAGGGAGAAATGGGCTGCAACAGAAATATACCCCATAATGAGGGCTAAAATATTAAGAGGGTAAAGAAGAAGTTCAAATACCTTTTTAAAATATTGTAAAATGGAGTCAAAAAATGGTGTATAAAGGTAATGGAGAAATATTTGTTGATAATGGCAGTGCAGCTATTTGTTAGTGAAGAGAGAAGAGCCTTTGCTCTTGAGGAAATGTCATATCTTCGGTATACAGTCTGTGGTTTGGGAAGGCCACATAGAAAACTTAACAGGTAGTAAAATGAAGGCTTATTGATTGGTTTCAACACCCATAGTGCTAAAGTGCAGTCCTTGTTTTATTAGTCTCTACACAAGATGAAAAGGGAAAATGTTTTTTTAAAAAGTATATCTCCATGTTGTGCCTGTACATTTTCTTTCAAGAAAGGGAAGTAAACCAGAAATTTCAAGTGAAGGGAAGAGTTCTTCCATCACAAAAAAATAATATTTGTGAGAGAAACTCTGCTGGCTTTCTGGATGTGGGATCAGTACAATTTCTCAAGAGCAATAGAGATTTCAGGACCTTCAGAGCAGTTAGTAGCCACCAATAATTTAAGCCAGCCTTCCTCAACCTGGTGCCCTCTAGATAGGTTGGCTTATAACTCTCGTCATCCCCAGCCACCCTGGCCAATGAGTGTGCTGGCTGGGGACAATGGGAGTTGTAGTCCAACAAATCTGGAGAGCAAGGGAAAAAGGGAGAGTGGAGCTTTGGTGGTATAAAACTATATTTTTTATTCTTAAATCAGTACTTCAATGTACTCTGGAGAGCACCAGATGGAGAAGTCTGAGTTTAGTCAATGTGATGGAGCTACATTCGACAGCCATCTTAAATCAGCTTTTAGAAACAAGGTGAAGTGAAATGTTAAATATATAAACTTGAAATGTGTTTGTATGCTGGTTATGTATATTAACATCTACGTTTCTTATAGTTCTAAATGAACGGGATAGTGCAGCAGCTCAACAATACGTTCGGCAGGGATGTCCAAATTTGCTACGAGCTGAGTTGTGGGCGCTGATTCTGAATATTTCTAGTCAACCTGAGGTAAGTAGGAAAGCAGATTAAAAACATGGCTGTATATGTTTTAATCCGTTTATATCATGTTTTTATACTGTTTGTTTTATACTTTGAATTGTTTTAGTTTTTGTGAACCGCCCAGGGAGCTTCGGCTATTGGGCGGTATAAAAATGCAATAAATAATAATAATAATAATAATAATAATAATAATAATAATAATAATGCTGCGTCCAGTTCTGGGCTCCACAATTCAAGAAGGACGCAGACAAGCTAGAGCGTGTTCAGAGGAGGGCAACCAGGATGATCAGGGGTCTGGAAACAAAGCCCTAGGAAGAGAGACTGAAACAACTGGGCATATTTAGCCTGGAGAAGAGAAAATTGAAGGGAGACATGATAGCACTCTTCAAACACTTAAAAGGTTGTCACATGGAGGAGGGCCAGGATTTCTTCTCGATCCTCCCAGAGCGCAGGACACGGAATAACGGGCTCAAGTTACAGGAAGCCAGATTCCAGCTGGACATCAGGAAAAACTTCCTGACTGTTAGAGCAGTATGACAATGGAATCAGTTACCTAGGGAGGTTGTGGGCTCTCCCACACTAGAGGCCTTCAAGAGGCAGCTGGACAACCATCTGTCAGGGATGCTTTAGGGTGGATTCCTACATTGAGCAAGGGGTTGGACTCGATGGCCTTGTATGCCCCTTCCAACTCTGCTATTCTATGATTCTATGATTTGTTGTATTTTCAACAGCTAAACTATATCAATGTTTGGCTGTAGAATTAAGTGTTTACACTCATTTTGCTTGTTATTACACATGTGTGTTTGTAATCACGTAATGGTATTTCTTAGACTTTTTGAACTTGAGCCTTTATTCCTTTAGACTATCACTTTGGAGCATTCACACTGCTTCAGGGCCAAATTTGAATCCATGGGGGAAAAAACATTTCCCCCATTTTGTCCTGAGGAAAAAGGAATATTTTTTTTGGAAAAAATAAAATAAAATGCAATATTAGCACTTTTTACAGATTGAAAGTCAATTTGTTACTTCAGGAACATCAAATGTAATTATGGTCAAGTTGGTTTGGCATACAATTATTACATTTGTTATATTAAAAGTACAGTGTATTCAAGCAATTATTTCAAATTGAATTTACTTTTTAAATTTTTTACTTTTTTTTGCGGTAACAAATAGAGCTACAAGCTCCTGAACTGTAAGGAACCTGTTTGGTTTTGCCAGTTTATGAGGAGCAGGCAAAAAACAATTAAAAACAAGAACAACAGAAGAAACTATTAACATTAGTAACAAAGAAAATTATTTATGTCTCCGCTAGTCCTCCACAGTGTCAAGCAGACATCAAGTACCCATTCCCATAAAAAGAACTGAGAAAAAGTGTGTTGGGGGGACCAAGATTTTATGAATATGCATTAAATTTATTCAGACTCATTTCTTGACCTGTAGCTATCACTATCACTTTTGGTCACTGCTTCAATGGCAGTGCCCCCTAGAGGAAGAAATGCATCTTGCTCTTGCATTTGAGAGTTGTAGTCTCAGTTTGCAACGTAGGACTTGCTCTTGTCCTCCGTGCACAGAAATTGTAATAATCTGATACTGTACATAGTTTTTAGAACTCATTTGGAGAAGTAAATATCTGAACTCCTTGTCTTAAATATTTTATTCATCATGTTAAAGTAAAAATTTCCATAACCCATTTTTTCTGCACATTTTTTCAATTTTTTCAATTTTTCAGAAAATAAGATGATAGCGTGTGTTATGATGAAATCAGACTTCATTATTAATGTTTTAAAAGTAGTACAAAAAAGACTTTGCTACGTCTAAGTGGAAATGTTTGGTTTTCTGATACATATACTTAAATCAGACACTCAAGAAGAAATAGTCCAGGTCTTTATTTATAGTGAGTAATGGATTATATACTTTTGAAACGGAAAGCACTGCTAAGGATGGTTAATGTAGCTTTGAATTGTTCAAAATTATCCTGACACTTAAAGCCTTGTTAGTTTCCTCCTTTCGTACAGTAAACGGATGAGAGAGATGAATTGCAATTGGCTGGCTTTGATGTGTGTTATAATATACCCTTTCCTGAATAATTTGTATTTTAGTGGCATTTTTATCTTAACTTCTGCAGTAAAATATCTGGAAAATATTGCCTTGTAAAGATGTCAAGAAGCTGTGTACTAGCTGACCAAGCTGATCTGTCCCATCGTATGTTTGTCCTGTAACATTGCTAGCATTCGTTGCCAGTGTTATGGAGACAAGTGTAAGCCGGCAACAAATGTTATGGCGGGGGGAGAATTGAGGGTAAACGTTGAGAGCATAAGTTAAGGCAAAATGCCAAAACCTTAGATAAGATCCCTGCTGGATCAGACCAAAGGGTTACCTAGTCCAACATAGTGTTTCTCACAGTCGCCAGTCAAGATGCCTATGCAAAGCCCACAAGCACGAAATGATTTGTATAAAGGCTTTACGATTTTGGCAATTTCATTTCCAGGCCCTTTCATAATGAATTTGTCCTTTTCACAATTGCCACACACTGGCTTGATGTTTTCGTTGGGCTATCCACCCATTATAATAAAATTTGAAAAGTAAGTGCTACCTACCTGTGTGCAATGGTAATCACAATGTCTTTGCACTCCTTGTTCAAAATATTAGGAAGCGGAGGCAGCTTTACTTCACAATGAACCCTTTGGTAGTATACTGCCTATATGTTTTTCTTTACATTTACCGAAAGACCAGTCATCTTAAGTAACCAAGGCCTTGCTGAAGCTAAGCAAATCTTGGTGTAGTCAGTAGCTGGATGAGAGTCCATCTATGAACTTTAGGTACACTGCTCTAAGTTCCATTGTGGAAGAAAGGCAGGATATAAATACAAAAATTAACTGAAGTAAGTAAAGGGATAGAACTATATCTATTTTACACAAAATTTAATGCTGAACATTCAAATGTGTATCCTGGAATATTTAGAAGGGGTGCAAGCTGAGAAGAGAACTCATTCCCTGGCAATTCAGCAGAGGGGTAGGTCCTTTCAAGTTGAGACAGACGTCTTTCCGTGTTCAGAGGGCATCTGTGCTTTAGGTCCCCCTTTTCTCCGACTTTGCTTGGCCAGAGCAGGGAAATTATGCGACTCCTTATATTTTCTTAGTGCGTGTCATACTGCTTATGATGCACACTAGAGCCTGTGTGGTGTAGTGGCTAAAGTGGTTGGACTTGGAGTTGGGAGATCCGGGTTCTAGTCTCCACTTGGCCATGGAAACCCACTGGGTGACTTTGGGCCAGTCACAAGACTCTCAGCCCAACCTACCTCACAGGGTTGTTGTTGTGAGGGTAAAATGCAGAGGATGAGGAGTATTCTGTACGCTGCCTTGGAGGAAAAAAGGCGGGATCTAAATGTAATACATACATACATACATAAATTATATGGAGTTGAAGGAATAGTGATGCACTATTGTGCTTATTGGGCTTAGTTTCAGGTACTTTGAGCTTGGGCTATTCTCAACTCTGGCTATGGTACCACACTGGCTAATGTTATAGTTGAAGCAGCGTGGCACTGGTGAATGAAATAATCATGCTTAGGTGAAATGTTAGTGGTTGTGTGGATCGTTAAGACACTTCCTGGAGTTATGCAAAAGTTGGTTCAGGGTTGAGATGAAACGTGACTCTCTGTGAATGTTCACAAAACAGCATAGGGTGAAACATACACTCACATCTCACAACAACTAGAAGTTTGATTTTAAGAGAGAAGATAATGTACCTAGCACCACAATCTAGGTGCTTGGAAAAGCAGAATGTGGGAAACAGGCAGGATACAATCCTGGCTCACAAACAGAAGCTGGGGGTGGTCAATAGGAGGAGGAACATAAAAACACCATGCAGGGAGGAAGCCCTTCAAATTACAGCACCTTAAAAGGGGCTTGATGTGTTCCAATTAGCTGCTGTGGCTTCAAGCTGTCCGAATCCTTCACAGGATCAAGAGGCTGTACAAAGGGGCGCTGGTTTGTGTGTCTGTGTCCAGTACTATTTGGGAAGCTTTATGGCTCCCTCTAGATATGTTTGTTTAGAAAGGTTTGTGCAGAATCATGCCCATCCACACTCACTCTCTTAAAGTGTTGTAAATATGGTTCTATGGTATATAATTGTATACTAAACACTCTTGTTTCTAGTTGACTTTTATAAAACTATTGTTATCTGTAAGTATCAATATTTTAGTATAAGAATTTGGACTGCAAGGAGTGATATGTATGTTTACTGTGCAACTCTTAAAATGTGCTTATTTACCATGTAATTTTTAGAAGCTATGGAGCAAAATGTAGAGGTCCTTCCATATGGTCCTTCCATGTCATGCTGCTATGGTTTATCCCTACAACTCTACCTTGTGCCATTTGGAACTGAATTGTGCGCTGAGTTACATTTTTCTTTATTAATGTATTCAGGAATATTTCTATTTTTCCTGTAGATTTACAGTCCTATGGCTTTTATTTGCTTTTAAATCTAATTCAGGGAAATAGCTTTTCTTGTTAGAAGCTGAAAGGTACAGCAGAGCTTTTTTGGGAGAAGTGTGTGAGCATCCAAATATGCTTATTTCAGAGGAGAACTTCTAATGTGAACCAATTTGTATTCCAAGAAGCTTAGGTACAGCCACCAGTCCGCAGTTCAGTACCACATTATACAGATAGGTTGTTTACAGGGAAACACATTAAATAAGCAGTTAAGCTATTCATGCTATAGCTTTTATTAGATATTTGAATACCAATTCAAAAGTTACGTTGAGGATGTGTTTGAAAAGCAGGATGTCCATCTATAAAGAGCTGTGTGGAAATTTATCATCTGTTAGGCTTTTTCTTCATGAATAATATTAGGAAGTGTATCCACATTTTAAGGGGCTAAATAAGTTCAATAAGTTGTTCGTTGAAGTTAACAGCAGAACCCCTGCAGGTATCAGATGTATGGTCCATATCTTGAAGAATCACAACTTTTCAGGAAGTTCATCCATGTACACCTGTTGGCGGTACTCCAGATCTTACTCTGGATTTATATTATGTTCTTGGATATAAATGTCTAGAATATTATTTACACATTTCAACCAATATCTCATGTCTCTACGAATTGAGAATTCTATGTTTTAATTTCATTTGGGAATATATATTATATTGTATGGTTGCTCACTGGGGCATCATTTAAGAAAGCAATCAGTCTCCTGTTCTGCATTTCAGATCACATGTAATTACTTGATTATTACCAGATATTTAAAAAAAACCGCCACAACAAATGTTATTAAAATGCCTTTGAGGGCAATTAGTATTGAATGTATCCATGAAAAGTTCTTTTTTAAAATCTTGTTATGAACAGTATAACTGGAATGATTCACTTGTTTGAAGCTACTATTTATCTGAATCTTACTCCCCACTCCGCCTCAAGCCCTCTAGAATTTTTCTTAATTAATTAAGGAACTAGTTGAGAGCAATTTCCGAGTGAGGATATGGTTTATCTTTTGGAAACTTCAAAATGAGAAAGTAATTGAAACTGACTTCAGAATTAGCCAAGTAGGGAAGTAACAGGATGTTTGCTTGCTTTTGCAGTTTGTAATGGATTTATTTATTTATTACATTTTTATACCACCCAATAGCCGAAGCTCTCTGGGCGGTTGGCTCCAGCATTTGTCTCCCATGGAGAGAAGGGCTTTCTAAAGGAGGCTTCTGATCCAGCCGAGCATTTCTGCTGACAGATTTGGGGAGGACATGATTTCTGTCAATGCACCCTCCTTCTACAGTCTCCCATGCCCCCAGAAAATCTACTCTGTGGTGCTGGGGGACTCCCCAGAACAGTGGGAGAGGTGGTGCTTGGGGCTTCAGAAGGCTGGGGGAATTGGTAAAAAAACACCTTTCTATCATTGTGGGCATTCTCTGGCTGTTGGCATGTTTTGATGCCAATCGTGTGTATTATTATTTTTAATACATCCATATCGATGCGCAGGAGCGCACCTTCAACACAGTAATTATGCCCCCCCCCGGTGTTTCTGTGTATTTGCGCTGGTGTGCTGTCAGGATCTGTCCTGTCCTGCATCACCATCTGGTGGCAGCTTTCCATATAACCAGCCGCAGGGCTTCGCAGGATGTGAGCCCTGGCTGGTAAAGTCTTGCAGGGTTCAGACCCAGACCAGTAGGCACTCCCAGGTGGGCTCATATGGAACAGCTGGGAGCTGCCAGGAAAGGCCAATATAAGAGCTGCATTTCACCTTCAGCCATTGCCATAGCAACACGGTCTCTTTTGCTAGCTGCAGCTGGTTCCTGACCATTTGCTACCACAGTTTTTGCCTCGCCTAGCTGGACCTCTTGCTTGTCTTGACCACGCCTCTGCCCCGTTTGCTACCTGGTACATGCCTGAACCTTGCTTTGTCTTTGCCCCCTTGACTTTTGCCTCTGGCCCTTGTTTGGACTGTTTCTCCTGGACTCTGCCTCTTGCCTTGATCCCTGCCCAGACCTTGCCTACTTGTTGACTGGACTTCTCTTCTGCCTCTGGCCCCGCTTAGACTCTGAACCTGTGTCTGACCTTGTGCCTGTTTCCTGGATCTGCCCCTTGCCTCTGGCCCTCTGTTGGACTCTGTCACCTGAGACCCGTGCCTCACTCCCAGCTTGCTCCACCAGTGTTCCAACCACCCAAGCCAGTTCCGTTTCATCCGTCCTGGCCCCGGCGTTCCTGCGTAAGGATCCTGCCGCCCACGCCCCGGATCGTGACATGTGCATCTGGGAGGAGGTATTTAAAAAAAAAAATCCGTGCCCCATACCCATACCCATCTGTCTGTTTCCGCCCACTTCTCTTGATATACCTTTGGAAGCGCCATCACGGGGCACATGTCCTTCCACAATGGCTCTCCTTTATTCACGTAAAACTTATTTATTTATTACATTTTTATACCGCCCAATAGCCGAAGCTCTCTGGGCAGTTCACAAAAATTAAAACCATAATAAAACAACCAACAGGTTAAAAGCACAAATACAAAATACAGTATAAAAAGCACAACCAGGATAAAAACCACACAGCAAAATTGATATAAAATTAAAATACAGAGTTAAAACAGTAAAATTAAAATTAAAATTAAGTGTTAAAATACTGAGAGAATAAAAAGGTCTTCAGCTGGCAACGAAAGGAGTACAGTGTAGGCGCCAGGCGGACCTTTCTGGGGAGCTCATTCCACAACCGGGGTGCCACAGCAGAGAAACTTCCCTCGCGTGTGGCCCGTGAGGGACCACTGTGGAAGCAGGAAACCTCACAATTATCCCTCCTCCATTGTGAAATGGCAGTAGGTGTAGATTCTCTGCTTATTATGCTGAAATATGCAGAAGTCTTCACACACCACCGCTTTCCTCTGCCCTTTGCCACAACTGAAAATTTCCTGGTTTAATGAATCATAGTTTCCAGTGACATCCAGTCTGGTACGCTGTGGCCACCAAGTTCAGGAACAAACAAGGATCTGAAACCACAATTTGATATTGATGGATAATTAGCTCCGGAAGTCTTCAGTAATGATATGCTGAGAAAGAAAGAGGAAGCGAATGGCACGGGTGAGCAACACGGTTCTCTCAGCATTGCAATACCGATGAAAATCAGCCTTGCATGAGCTGCCCCAGCAGGGAATGTTCTTTTAAAAGCAGTTTTTATCTAGATTGTGTTCTTGGGAGAAGGAGTTAAGCCCACTTCCTGTGCATGGCAGCACAGGGAATAAGCAAGACAGGAAGTAACAAGGTTTGGCCCAATAAAGAGAAGCTGTGCTGGCACTCCCAGAGGTTGTGGTTGCTACAGTGATGTCTGACTGGCCAAGTTAGGAAAGGGGTGCTGCGGGAACAACAATATTTTGGCAGGCGTGATATTAAAAGGCGCACTACTGGGATACTTTCCAGGTGCCTAGTAGGAGTTGGGAGAAAGCCATTGAAAGCTTGGATCAAACCCCACTCAGGACTCTGGTACTTCCACTTACACAACAGCATAATATAGTGCACGATCATTTCTTCTTTTGAGGTACCCAAGTAAACAGCACCCTAGTCAGCATCTAGTTTGATAAGATTATGGATGGTTGAAGGCCAAAACTTCTTTTGACCTTCAAATTCTACAGCTACAAATGCAGCTCTTCCACAAACCAATTTTTCATTTAAAAGACAATCAAGTAGGCCAGATGATATCACCTGGCAAGCCAGATCTGGCCTAGGGACAACGAATTGCTCACCTTAGCATACAAGTTCAGTTGAGTGTCTTTTTTCTCATGTTTAATTTTGAATAAATACACCATATCAGTAGACAACTGTGAACACCTTGCAGTAATTTTCCATAGTATGTTAACGTTTTATCTCCCCACCCCTCATTTTCTTGGTAAATATTGGGGGGGGATCATTGCCAATTCTACAGTACCTCCTAACACTAGGGGCTTATCTACACCAAGCAGGATATTCCACTATGAAAGAGGACTGGAAGTGGTATATAAAAGGCAGGAGCCACACTACTGCTTTATAGTGGTATTGAAGTGCACTGCAGGATCTACACTACTGCTTTCTAGTAGTACTGAAGTGCACTGACAACTCTTGGGGCCCATGACACATCTTCACCAAGCAGGATATAACACCATGAAAGCAGTATGAAAGCAGTATGTGGTATGTGTCAATGGGCCCCAACAGTTGTCAGTGCACTTCAATACCACTATAAAGCGGTAGTGTGGCTCCTGCCTTTTATATACCGCTTTCATACCACTTTCATAGTGGAATATCCTGCTTAGTGTAGATGCGCTCCAGATCTCTTGAAGCTTCCAGTATTCAAATTAGTATGGAATGATTTAGCTAACTATTACCTTTTAGCGCTCTACTGTGTTAGAAAATCAATTCCGGAAGTTGATTTTACTCTAATTTCAGTCTAATTTTACTCTAAGGAATTCCCAATTGTGGTTTTTGATTTAATTTCTAGAGTGCTAGTATGTCCAACTCTGGCGTATAATGGCATGCCATATTTTTTTCATTATAGCTTTGTTTCCCCTCAGATGTCTCTGTTATTATTATTGGTTTGGGGATGGGGTTAGTTACAGAGCAAAATAGAATTCAAGAAGAGCTATGGATTTATTTTTAAGGAATTGGTATAATTTAATTTCCTTGAGCTTTTTAAATTATTGAAAACAAACACCTTATAACGAGATATTTGTCATGGTAGTGAATAATTTAAAATTAGTTTCTGGAAACCTGATGAGATGAGATTTGTATCTCCACAGTACCATAGACTGACTAGTCACCATGAAGGACTTCTTTGGGTTGTTATTCCATACTGTAATTTATTTATAATCATAGTTGCCTTGCTTCTTAAGCTTGAAATTAATAATAAAAGCTGCCCTTCAAGTGATAAGCAGATAATAAATATTTCAATAAAAATAACTTATTTTTCAACCCTGTTTCCACATGATGCCACACAGAAAGTGACATTGAAGCAAGTGTTAATTTCTTCAGAAGAATCGTGATTCACCATGCTTCTCTTTGAACACCGTTGCATGTTAAGGTTACTGGTTCCTTAGTACTTGTTTCGGCTTGTTTCTTTAATTGAAAAATGAAATTCTGCTTGGGCTCATCATTACTGACAAACTTGTTTCCTCCAACATAGTATGGGATGTCGTTATTTCAGTCATTCGGGCATCAACGTAAGATGATCTTTTTACAGCTGGCTGTATGTATTATACTTGCGGTAAATATGCCATTGAGAACAGCATCTCTGTGGTGGATCCTTCCTCCGCCATAGCGTCTACAATGGGGTGAACAGATGATAGATTGGATGTAGTAGATAACAGGATTTTTTTTTTTTAAATCAGGCTGTTAGAATCTCTGATCTGTAGTAAATTTGATGTAGATTTGTAGTTGTGTATACAGGACATCCCAGTGTATGACTCATGGAGTGCAGAGGGGAATTGGCTCTGCCTTCTAAACTGCCATTTTGCATTTGGCTCCACAAGGTCCTAGTTGATAGATTAAAAAAAAAAAGATTCTGTAAAGCTCATTATATGGATTGGGATTGTTGTCAGAAAGTAATTTTCTCCACTCTTGCTGCAGCTGAGATACGAACAACTCCTTCCGTCCTCTCTTCCTGGTATGCTGCAATTAACATGCTTCCACAATTAAACCTAGAACTCTTCAGTGGACCATAACTTCTCATTTTGCCTGAACCAGGAAACTATGTTTAATTGAAGAGTTCTGCAATAACCCAGACACAGGGGGGTTATGAGGAGGGAGGAGGTGGCAAGAGGAAGGAGCATATGGTCAAGGTAAGCATATTTCAGCTTATTAAGCTTGATTGTTTGAACTTGACCAGTGACATGGAGCAGGACCTAGGAAACTGACAGTGTAATGGCCCCAGTGCATACTATAAATGCTCCGAAATCCAGATGCACTGCTAGGAGAGGGAGAATTCAACACAGTGCTACTGTTTATGACAGCATTCCTGAGTGAATGTAACATATAGTCTGGTTCTTAATGATAAAACTTCTACAATATAATGTTGGGTTTCTTTGTTTTTTTGCTGTTACGTTTTTTCTTCCCATTATCAGATTAATGTTTTACCATTTGGTTCTTTTCTGTTATATACTAAATGGGGTTGCCATAACATCTAACTTCCCTCCCACCTCTAGCACCAAATCTTGGGAGTTTAATTTATGTAACAGGCAATTGAAATGTATAACGTTGCTTATTTGTGCAATTTATGATATAAATAACAAAATCACTTTCAAATTTGTGTAAACCCTTTTTATTTTCAAAACCAGGACCAGTTCCTAGCATAACTTGTTTTCTTATATTTGTTAAGTGTTTTGTGAGAAATATCTGCATATTTGACAAGCAGATTATTTATATATTCTGAATGTGTCTAATTTACATTGTATTTCATTAAAAGTGGCAATAAGGTCTTATACTTTCTGCTGCTGAACTTACTACATTTTTGCCATTTGCGCAATAATAGACATTGTCTATCATCAACTTTAAAATCCTAAAACAGGAGAAATTGTGTTTATGGAAAAAGCTTAAGTACAATAAGCACAGCTTTGAAGTGTATATTTTGCAACTATTACATTTTCATGCACTGTCTTTTAAAAGGAGACTCAAATTACTGTTATCTTCCTTGCTTTTCCCTATTATGCAGAACTGCTTGAAATGACCACCTACAGAACTATGTTAGCTGTCCTGATACTTGAATACCAAATCATTAATGTTATTCTTCCAACTGTGGGTTCTGTCTTCTTGACAGGTTCCATGTGAGCTGTGTTTATGGCCGTACCATTGCTTCTAGGTTTTGCTTGGCTGGAGTCTGCTTTTAGCTACTTTGTTTTGAAATTGTTTGTGAAGAACAGGTTATGGCTCTGCACAAATTCTTCAGAAGATCTCTAATGTTCTTAGTTATGGAAAATTGTTAACTGTTGCCCTCCAGTAATGAAAACTTTTCAGTAGGCTATAGAATTCCCTTTGTCCTACAGGTTTATTTTATGGACTCTTTAAGAATCCCCCTCTTCTACTGTCTGCTCAGAATATTTATTTATTCATTCATTCATTCCACTTTTTGTATGCCACTTTTCACAGCGAAGACCTTTGAAAGTGGCTCACATAAAACAAAACATAGAATAATTCTTTAGAAAATATATAAACCCATTATCTAAACGTTTACAGCTGCAGATTAAAACAGCAGATTAAAACAATCTAGAGTTTAGCACTAGTCCCCTAATTAAAAGCGGATTGAAATAAAAACAAAAACTGGTTAAGATGGAGTCATATTCTTTTTAAATTTACAAATGTTTTCTGTGCTACCAAAATGAAACCTCTACAGCATCAGTACAATTAAAAAGACCATTCAAACCACAGTAAAACAGATAAAATCATAGCACGCTGAAAGCGTGGTGGAACAAAAATGTCTAAACAGCCCTAGTAAAGGAAAACAGAGAAGGGATCCTCCCTTGGGTGGGAGTTCTACAATATGGGTGCTGCCACCAAAAAGGCAATGTCCCTGGTGCCCTCTAGTTGGATAGATCTCACTGGTGGGCATATGAGCAAAGCCTGAGAGGCTGATCTTAAGGCAGGTTCAAATAGATGCAAGCAGTCCTTCATATAACTAGGTCCCAAATTGTTTAAGGTTTTGAAGTCAGCAGGAGCACTTTACATTTGGCTTGAAAACAAATAAGCAACTGCCACAGTATAAATGTTACATGTTATGAATGTCTGAGCAGCTGCATTCTGTTCCAGTTAACATTTCTGAACAGTCTTTCAAGGTAGCCCCATGCAGAACACATTGCAGTAGTCTGGATGTAAGTGAGGCATATGTAACTGCATCAAAGTACACCTTCTCTAGATAAGGGTGCAGCTTGTGAATCAGCCTAAGCTGGTAAAAAGCACTCTTAGCCAACAATGTCATTTGCATATCATCAATATCATTGAGTCCAGGAGAATCACTCACGGTATCTCTGTCTTATCTGGATTACTTCAGTTTGTTTGCCCTCTTCCATCCCTAAAGTGCCTCCATACCGCCTGTTCAGGATTTCCATTGCTTCCTTGGCACTAGTACCATATTTCTTTGATTGTAAGATGCCATCAATTGTAAGATGCACACTAATTTCAGTACCACCAACATAAAAAAAGCTTTGATTCTAAGAAATAATAAACGCACCCATGATTCTGAGACGCACCCTGTTTTTAGAGATGTTTATATGGGGAAAAAGTGCATCTTAGAATCGAAGAAATACGGTAGTCAGGAAAGAGAGTTGCTTATAACTTGCATACTAATAACACTTCAGCCCAAATGTCCAGATGTCTTTCCCCAGTAATTTCATGTAGATGTTAAACAGCATGAGGCACGAGCCCTTAGGGATCCCAAAAGCCAATGGTCATGAGGTGGAACACAAATCCTTCAGGATCACCTTCTGAGTCCAACCCCCAGGGAGAACAGAAGTTAACGTATCACCGTGCCTTGAAGGTCCATTCCATTAGTCATTTCAGAAGGATACCATGGTCGATGGTATCCAAACCTGCTGAGAGGTCAAGGAGTAAGAGAAGATGAGGAGTTCTTAGACCGAACAGTGGAACTGCAACAGCAACAAGAAGCACATGAGATTGAAGAGCAACAGCCAGCTGAAGCAGAAGTGGAGTATGCTAAGGGGAGGAAAGCCAATGAAGAGGAAACTCTCTGGAAAAGAGTGACAGTTAGGAGCAGAAGAACTAGAAGGCATTCTGCACCGGTGGAACCATTAGAGTTAAGCAACCGCTTTCAGCTTCTGGAGGATGAGTCTGAAGGACAGCTTGCAGAGGAAGAAGTACACAGACACCGTGCAACAATGAACAAGA
Source organism: Elgaria multicarinata webbii (assembly GCF_023053635.1). NCBI lineage: Eukaryota > Metazoa > Chordata > Lepidosauria > Squamata > Anguidae > Elgaria > Elgaria multicarinata. The sequence continues at coordinate 84,092,804 of NC_086180.1, read as the reverse complement.
GGCAGAAGGTAGGTCAACCAAGAAGAAGAGAAGAGTAGTCATTGTGGGAGACTCCCTGCTGCGTGGGATTGAAACCCAACTATGTCATGAAGACCCATGGACTCGCCAGGTGTGCTGTCTCCCTGGAGCACAGATTAGAGATGTGACTGAAGGGTTACCGAAGCTCATAAAGTCCACGGACACATACCCCTTTCTTCTCATCCATGTGGGAACAAATGATGTCACCAAGCAGAGCTACGAAGAAATCATTTCAGACTTTGAAGCTCTGGGAAGGAAACTGAAGAACTTTGGGGCCCAGGTAGTTTTCTCATCCATCTTCCCGGTTCTTGGAAGAGGATTAGAAAGGGAAAGAAAAATACTCCGGATGAATGACTGGCTACGAAGGTGGTGCCGACGTGAGAGTTTTGGATTCTGGGACCATGGACTACGCTACGTGGAACATGGACTGCTGGCAAGGGATGGGTTGCACCTCACAAGGGCTGGAAAGAATGTGTTCGGCCACAGCATGAAGAACTTGATCAGGAGGGCTTTAAACTGAATCTTACGGGGGCAGGAGACGTAAACCTCGAGGCAACAATAGATGAAGGCCAAGGCACCACAGTACAGAGAACAGCTCCAATAGTGCCCCAAAATAGTGTCCGCAACAATGTGGGAACAAAGCCAGACTATAAAACACATGGTCTTCGATGTCTATATACTAATGCCCAGAGCATGGGAAACAAACAGAACGAACTTGAACTCTTATTACATGAAGGCAAATACGACTTGATAGGTATAACTGAAACTTGGTGGGATGACTCCCATGACTGAAATATAGCAATTGAAGGATATAACTTGTTCAAAAAGAACAGAAGAAATAGAAAGGGAGGTGGAGTTGCACTATATGTTAAAAATGCCTATCCCTGCACAGAAATACAGGCGGATCAGACTGGGAGCCCCATCGAGAGCCCCATCGAGAGCATCTGGATTAAAATAAATGGGGCAAAGAATAAAAAGAACATTATAATCGGAGTCTACAACCGACCACCCAATCAAGGAGAAGACGAGGACGAAACTTTTGAGAAACAAATTGCCAGTGTTTCAAGGAAGTGTGATGTAGTAGTGATGGGGGACTTCAATTACCCTGGTATCTGTTGGGAGACCAATACTGCCAAAAGCGGCCCTTCCAAGAAATTCCTGACATGCGTGGGTGATAACTTTCTCCTACAGAAAGTGGAGGAAGGAACTAGAGGATCGGCAATCCTTGACTTGATATTGACCAATAGGGATGACTTAGTGGATAAAGTGGCAGTTACGGGAACTCTGGGGGAAAGTGACCACGTCATACTTGAATTCTTGATTATGAAGGAGACAAAAGTTGAGTGTAGGCATACACGTACTCTGGATTTTAGGAAAGCTGATTTTAATAAACTCAGAACTATGATAAGTAAGGTCCCGTGGCAAATGAGCCTAATGAGAAAAGGAGTCCAAGGTGGGAATTTTTATAAAAGGAAATTTTAAAGGCACAATTACAAACAATTCCAACAAGGAGAAAAGATAGAAGACAACAGAGGAAACCAATGTGTAGGGTGACCATATGAAAAGGAGGACAGGGCTCCTGTATCTTTAACAGTAATGTAGAAAAGGGAATTTCAGCAGGTGTCAATTGAAGAGGGTGAAATTCCCTCTTCATCACAACAGTTAAAGCTGTAGAAGCCCTGCTCTCTTTTGTATCTGGCCACTCTACTATAGCTAGTATAGCTTTAAACTTTGCAAAATCATGGAAGACGGGTGAGGTGCCGGACGACTGGAGGAGGGCTAACGTTGTCCCTATCTTCAAAAAAGGCAAAAAGGAAGAACCTGGGAACTACAGACAAGTCAGTCTGACATCCATCCCTGGGAAAATTCTGGAGCAAATTATAAAGAAGTCAATCTGTAAACACCTTGAAATCAATGCGGTGATCACTAGAAGCCAACATGGATTTGGCAAGAACAAGTCTTGTCAGACAAATTTGATCTCATTTTTTGATAAGGTAACCTCCCTTGTGGACCGTGGGAACGCTGTGGACGTCATATATCTTGAATTCAGCAAAGCTTTTGACAAAGTATCACATGACATTCTGATTAACAAACTAGCTAAAAGTGGGCTAGATGGAACAACTATTAGGTGGATTCACAGTTGGCTACAGAATCGGACTCAAAGAGTACTTATCAATGGAACCTTCTCAAACTGGGGAGAGGCAACGAGTGGGGTACCGCAAGGCTCAGTCCTGGGCCCAGTGCTCTTCAACATTTTTATTAATGATTTGGACGAGGAAGTGCAGGGAACGCTGATCAAATTTGCAGATGACACCAAATTGGGTGGGATAGCTAATACTCTGGAAGACAGAAACAAACTTCAAAGTGATCTTGATAGGCTGGAGTGCTGGGCTGAAAACAACAGAATGAAATTTAATAGGGATAAATGCCAAGTTCTACATTTAGGAAATAGAAACCAAAGGCACAGTTACAAGATGGGGGACACTTGGCTCAGCAATACTACAAACAAGAAGGATCTTGGAATTTTTGTAGATTGCAAGCTGAATATGAGCCAACAGTGCAATATGGCTGCAAGAAAGGCAAATGCTATTTTGGGCTGCATTAATAGAAGTATAGCTTCCAAATCACGTGAGATACTGGTTCCTCTCTATTCGGCCCTGGTTAGGCCTCATCTAGAGTATTGCGTCCAGTTCTGGGCTGCACAATTCAAGAAGGACACAGACAAGCTGGAGCGTGTGCAGAGGAGGGCAACCAGGATGATCAGGGGTCTGGAAACAAAGCCCTATGAAGAGAGACTGAAAGAACTGGGCATGTTTAGCCTGGAGAAGAGAAGATGGAGGGGAGACATGAGAGCACTCTTCAAATACTTAAAAGGTTGTCACACAGAGGAGGGCCAGGATCTCTTCTCGATCCTCCCAGAGTGCAGGACACGGAATAATGGACTCAAGTTAAAGGAAGCCAGATTCCAGCTGGACATCAGGAAAAACTTCCTGACTGTTAGAGCAGTGCGACAATGGAATCAGTTACCTAGGGAGGTTGTGGGCTCTCCCACACTAGAGGCCTTCAAGAGGCAGCTGGACAAGCATCTGTCAAGGATGCTTTAGGGTGGATTCCTGCATTGAGCAGGGGGTTGGACTCGATGGCCTTTTAGGCCCCTTCCAACTCTGCTATTCTATGATTCTATGGTTGCTAACAGGTTCAAACCCTTCTTGTCCATTCTCCAACGTAAGTTATCCACCAGGGTGACCAAGACTGTTTCTGTCCCAGAACCAGTCTGAAACCCAAATTTAAATGAATCCAAATAGTATAATCTCAATTTGGGAGGCCACCACTCACTTTTGTAATTGACAAAAATAGTAATTAGAAGCTGGAAATTAAAACAGTTGGATCTGAACATTTTTTTCCAGACGGGTTCTAGTTATTGCATTGTTCAGGGAAGTAGAGACACACCATCCTGCAAAGAGGCATTAACTGCCTCTTAGGTCCACACTGCATGAAGACCGGATAGTAATCATTGTCTGGATATGTGGAAGGAAGTGATTTGAATTTAAGTATTAGGCTCACAAAAGTATTTTGTCTATATTTCTTAGTCTGAAAAAGGTTATGGTCTTTGACGTGCATAAACTATACCCTATTTATTTTAATACCGTAAGTTACATTCAACACCATTTTTCTGATTGTGCCCAAATATACTTGGTGAGCCTGTTTTTAAGACGACTTCTCCTCCTCTTCCTCCTCCTCATATGTAGGGTGAAAAAGGTGGAATACAATAATAATAATAATAATAATAATAATGATGATGATGATGATGTTTGGATAGAAGAAAAATCTTCCAACACTCAGCATGCCCCAGCCAGCAAGGGTTAGAGTTACATATTGTGATATTTCTTTTAAGTATCACATGATTAATATTTAGAATTATTGATTATTTCGTTCTAGGATATTTTATACTATGAACAACTCAAGTCTAATGTGATCCAGCATGATCTTTTGGTGGACAGTCTGATATATAAAGTGAGTAATTCTGATTTGTATACTTTTGTCTGTCTGTCTGTCAGTAATATACACACTTATTTTACTGGGCACAGTTTAGACTTCATAAAATGAAAAGAAGTATCAGCATCCTTCATTGTTAAGGGCTGTACTGTTACATTTGTAAAAAGGTTTATTTAACATTGCATGTTTTTGTTTGTAAACTGCCCAGTGCGCTTATTATTGGGTGGATTATAAATACAATAAATAGATATAAATACACAGTAAATTTCTTCTAGCTCTTCTAATTAAGTCAACTGGTTTTGAAATGGGAAAGAAAGAAAGAAATGTGAATATTTTGACAGGGCCTGAGCAGACTTCCTTCTTACCACTTGGATCCAACATTCTGGGCAGCGCCATTTTGTGTTCTGTAGTGCTGGCAGCCCATAGTTGGAGAGGATGCTTTTCCAGGAACAACGTTAACAAGAAAATAATTGTATCCGTCTGTGTTTTTTATTTATTTATTTTGAAGATCACCTGGATGATCCTTAAGGTAGATTACAATAGATTGCAATAATATTAAACAAACAACTGCCATTTGTCCTTCCTTCAGTTCTTTCGTCCCAGGGCTACTGGCAGTTGGAGTAGGGTGTCTCATGCTTTTGGCGGGGGATGGGTAAGAACCTAAGAAGGGCCCTGATGCTGGATCAGACCAAGGGTCCATCTAGTCCAGTGCTCTGTTCACACAGTGGCCAAGCAGCTGTAGTCCATGGAACAACAAGGCAGGAAATTTTATTTGGGTGGTTCTTTGGGTGGTTCACAAAAATTAAAACATCCAACAGGTTAAAAACACAAATACAAAATACAGTATAAAAAGCACAACCAGGATAAAACCACGCAGCAAAATTGATATAAGATTAAAATACAGAGTTAGAGCAGTAAAATTTCAATTTAAGTTAAAATTAAGTGTTAAAATACTGAGAGAATAAAAAGGTCTTCAGCTGGTGACGAAAGGAGTACAGTGTAGGCGCCAGGCGGACCAGGCAACAGCATCCTCCCACCCATGTTCCCCAGCAACTGGTGCACACAGGCTTACTGCCTCGAATACTGGAGATAGCACACAACCATCAGGGCTAGTAGCCATTGATAGTCTTCGTCTCCAGGAATTTATCCAACCCCCTTTTAAAGCTATCCAAATTGGTGGCCATCACTACATCTTGTGGTAGTGAGTTCCATAATTTAACGATGCGCTGTATGAAGAAGTACTTCCTTTTATTCTGAAGAAGAATCTGCAAAATTAAATCTTGCCTCTCTTGCTGTCCTAGAGTTCTTTAAGAGTATGAATATGTATGTCGATAGCAGTGATCCAGTAGGCATTTTATACTTAGACTTTCAAAAAGCTTATGACAGAGTTTATTACCAAAGGCTTCTGAAGAAACTTAGCAAAAGAGGAGGGCTTCTCTTTTGGACAGGTAAGTGGTTCAAGAACAAGAAGAAAATAGGAATAAAAGGACAGTTGTCAAAATGGAGGGATGTTACGTGGTGTTCCCTAAAGAATTTTATTGGACCAGTGTTTTTTAAATCGCTCATAATCTGGAATTAGGACTGACCAATGGTGTCATCAGGTTTGCTGATGACACCAAATTATGCAGGGTGATAAAAACAAAATGGATTGTGTGGAGTTCCAAAGGGATCTCTCCAAACTGAAAGAATAGGCAGCAACACTGACAACAGGCTTTTGGCCAGTATGTGAAGGGAATGGTCACTGCTCCTAAAGCTTTACAGTACTGTCTTGTTGTGCTTACACGCTGCAGGAGCATCCCAGGCAGAAAAGATGTCTCACAACTTCAAACTGTTATGGTTTCTGATTGCAGGATGTGAAGCTGACAGCCAGCAATGATGACTACTACTTTGTGTTTGAGGATTATTTATATCAGGTAAGTAATTACTGCTGTTGGTGGAAAAGTGGCATGTAATGTAGAGTACAGTTTGTTCCATGCACTGTATAAACCAAATAAAAACAACAGTTGTCCCAAGAAGACTAACAACACAGTCTCATGGATGTCTACTCAGGTGTAAATTCCACCGTGTTCAATGGAGCTTACCTCCAAGTCATTGTATAGAATTGCAGCCAAAGTGGCTTACTGCTGCAATTGATTGGATCTATCAATCCTGTTGATTGCTAACACTTGCCATAGATCGCTTTAAGCCAGCAAAGTTGAAGATAACCAGTAGCCACAAACCAATATGATTAGGTTATATGTAAGCCACATGTGGGATGGGATGGGCATGCAATGTGGATTATTAGCTTCATTTGGTTAGCCGTCAGGTATATAGATCTGGGACTTTTTGATACCTGGATCAAAAATAGAGTCCAGGAAAGGTTACACTTTGGGATGCTTGATGTTTCTATATTTTCAGTTAATGTCCCCATGGGAATACTTGCAGTAGTGGCTATGTAGCCTATTCAGAGTAGCTTCAGGGAGCAATAGGGTTTCTCCAATGTGACTAGTACGGCTGTGCACGGATCCCCCGAACCGCTTCGTGGCCCGATCCGGAACTTCTGGATCGGGCCCAAACCGCTTCGGGTCGATCCAACCCTCCTCCGCTCTGCGGAGCGAGATCCGGAGGGGCGGATTGAGATTCTCCCCCCCCCTTCCCTACTTACTTGCCTCCACGGCGGACGGTGGAGGCAGGTGAGTGGGGAAGGGGGGACAAAATGGGGGCCGAATAAGCCCCCCTGCCCCCTTACCCTGCCTCCTTACCACGGACTGTGGCGGCAGAGCCAGCTAAGCCCCCCTCCCCACCCACTTCTACGACCTGGAACGGAGCACAGCCCTAGTGACTAGAGTACATTCTTCCACATGAAGGAGAATGGAACAGATTCTGCATGTACAGAGCGTCATATACACATCAGACTCCTGTGGAACCTTGGGTTGTGCCATTACTTTTGAAAATGCTGCACATCAATGGGCAGGGGAGAAGTAGTAGTGCTGTTATTTTATTATTTATATGCATAGTGCTTTGCAGTGTGACATAAGCTAAAAGGGGGAGGGGTCTAGCCCCCCCCCTCAAGCAAATTGCAGTTTAAATTTTGACATTGGATGAAATGCAATATTGAGAAAGAAGGAAGAGAGAGGTAAGTGTTACAAGGAGGAATGTGAGCAAAAGTGGTTACATGTACTAAAATCTTGTTTCAGTTGGGAACAGAACTTAAAAGGCAAAAACCAGGGGTTCACAGAAAAGGTGGGTTTTGAAAGATGTGAGATATGTGGAACCACTTAGGAATTCTTGGAGAGACTCCCAGAAGTAAATGCAAGTTTTCAAAGTTAGAACATAATATTCTGCAGACTCCTATCCTAAGCCTTTGCACAGGAAAGGTTGTCTTCTTTTTTATATATAATACTGTTTCCTACCCTGAGTACTAGAGATGGGATAGTGTAAGTCTAAATAATAAAGCAACCATAATTTATTATCTTTGCTTCTAGTAAAGATAAACCATCTAATTTGTATGGAATTCTCTATATTGCTTCTTTCAAATCTCTTCAAATGGAAGCTAATTACATTTGCAACTTTCCTAATGTGCATTTGATTGCAATGTCAATATAAATGTCATGGGGGAAGCTTCTCATTTTCGTGGTACTTTCAACTCAATTAGTCGTCGCTATTAGGGTGGGCTTGTCATTTTGCTCTTTGTAGTGACATAAAATAAGTTTTAAATCTTCTGATTGCTGAATGTGCCGCTCCTTAGAGGACAGTCTAATCTGCGTAGTCCTGTGATTTTAGTGGTGGCAAGAAATTAAAACAAACAAAAAAATCATTTTTATCCTGCATATTATAAATATACATGTTGCCATTCATTAATTAAAAATTACCTAGCAGAATTTATATCACCAAGTGCATCTTCACTAATGCTACAATTATCTTAACAGATCCATTCAAGTATAGATCTTTATGTAACCAAAAGATCACCATCCACAAGCGGGGGAGTTGTATGGTGTGTTTCTTTTTGTGGGGAGTGCCCTCAAGTGAAGACTGAGCAGGCCCACTGCCCATTTTACTGCAGGTCTCACTTGTAATCCTTAATAAATCTTTTGTTACGTTATTTTCATTCTGTTATGACATTCTGAGGAATGCACTTCTAATTCAAAACTAAGTTTCATACTCAAGGGAAGCTTCTTGACTGGCATCGGTATTAATAAATATTTTTCAGTTAGTGCTTGCTTGACAGTTTTGATGGATGAGAGGCTCAAATACCACTTTCCAAATGGATTAGCTCTGAAAAACTAACAACAGGACGGACTCTTCTCTATCGGAGTAAATAATCAGATGCTATTCAAAGCCCGTCAAGGCTGCGGATTGGGGGACGATGGATAAATATGCAAAATCAGTTCATTCTTTTTCGATATACCAAACTGTATGTTGTATGTGCCCTTATATGTGTAATTCATCAAGGAAAATGTTACGCGATACAGAAATAAACAGAATTAAATTGCCTTGAAAGTTTGGCCATAGCAATTTTAGGCAGCTACCTATAGGTATAAGTCCATGTCTTATTATTTATTTAAGCATACTTGACTTTTCATATAAATGTAGGGATTAATCATTTGCAGGGGGAAATCAGTGGAGTTACCTGACCCGCTGACCACCTGTACTCCCCTCAAAATGCCTTTCTGGATATTTTGCTGCTGTTTTTTTACTTAGCCATTGGTTATGGGGAAAAGGGGAATTTTCAGGGCACAGTTGATTGTTGTTGTTGTTGTTGTTATTATTATTATTATTATTATTATTATTATTATTATTATTATTATTATTTATATACTGCCCCATAGCCAAAGCTCTCAGGGCGGTTTACAAAAGTTAAAAATAGTGAACATTAAAAAGAAATATACAAAATTTAAAATCATAAAAAGCATAAAATACCAACAAAAAACAAACAATGGCCTCATCTACACCAAGCAGGATATTGCGCTATGAAAGCGGTATATAAAAGGAAGGAGCCACACTAATGTGTTATAGCGGTATTGAAGTGCACTCCAACTGTTGGGGCCCGTTGACACATGTGATATACCACTTTCATACCACTATATCCTGCTTGGTGTGACTCTTGCCTTTTATATACCGCTTTCATTGTGCAATATCCTGCTTGGTGTAGACGAGGCCAATATCTATTTAAAAACAACTATTCTGGGAATGGGAATGTTAAGCACCTGCCTGCCAATTCTCCCTTGCAAACCACCCCTCTGCCCACATTTATATTAATCAGCAGAAGACACTTGTTTGCTGGTATAATATGAACCTCTGTGCTGAATCCTTGACACTAGGTTTGATTCAGCACCAGTAGCTAGGAAATAGAAACCAAATGCACAGTTACAAGGCAGGGGATACTTGGGTCAGCAATACTACAAACTAGAAGGATCTTGTAATTGTTGTAGCTCACAAGCTGAATATGAGCCAACAGTGCAATATGGCTGCAAGGAAGGCAAATGCTATTTTGGGCTGCATTAATAGAAGTGTAACTTCCAAATCGTGTGAGGTACTGGTTTCTCTCTATTCGGCCCTGGTTAGGCCTCATCTAGAGTATTGCGTCCAGTTCTGGGCTCCACAATTCAAGAAGGACGCAGACAAGCTGGAGCGTGTTCAGAGGAGGGCAACCAGGATGATCAGGGGTCTGGAAACAAAGCCCTATGAAGAGAGACTGAAAGAACTGGGCATGTTTAGCCTGGAGAAGAGAAGATGGAGGGGAGACATGATAGCACTCTTCAAATACTTAAAAGGTTGTCACACAGAGGAGGGCCAGGATCTCTTCTCGATCCTCCCAGAGTGCAGGACACAGAATAATGGGCTCAAGTTAAAGGAAGCCAGATTCCAGCTGGACATAAGGAAAAACTGCCTGACTGTTAGAGCAGTACGACAATGGAATCAGTTACTTAGGGAGGTTGTGGCTCTCCCACACTGGAGGCATTCAAGAGGCAGCTGGACAACCATCTGTCAAGGATGCTTTATGGTGGATTCCTGCATTGAGCAGGGGGTTGGACTCGATGGCCTTGTAGGCCCCTTCCAACTCTGCTATTCTATGATTCTATGACATCACTTGTGAAGGAAATTGAGGATTGTTTTGTTTCTGTGTGGTAAGTGTATGATATACAAATACAGTGGTGGCCAAAATTGTGGACACTTTTTGAAATTTTCATGGTTTACAACTTTGCATGCTTATAGAAAATGTTCTGTTTCACGTAATTCAAATGTTTATAAATCAATTGAAAGAGAATTTAATGCTGAATTCAATACAATAAACAGAATGCAAGTATCTTCAGTGCAAGTTATGCTTACTTTAGTCTAAAAACAAACACAGGTGGGATTGAGTGAAGAAGCGGATTTTATTTATTTTATTTTATTTTATTTATTACATTTTTATACCGCCCAATAGCCGAAGCTCTCTGGGCGGTTCACAAAAATTAAAACCACAGTAAAAAACCCAACAGGTTAAAACACAATTACGAAATACAGTATAAAAAGCGCAACCAGGATAAAACCACACAGCAAAGTTGATATAAGATTAAAATACAGAGTTAAAACAGTAAAATTTAAATTTAAGTTAAAATTAAGTGTTAAAATACTGAGTGAATAAAAAGCTCTTCAGCTGGCGACGAAAGCAGTACAGTGTAGGCGCCAGGCGGACCTCTCTGGGGAGCTCGTTCCACAACCGGGGTGCCACAGCGGAGAAAGCCCTCCTCCTAGTAGCCACCTGCCTCACTTCCTTTGGCAGGGGCTCACGGAGAAGGGCCCCTGTAGATGATCTTAAGGTCCGGGTAGGTACATATGGGAGGAGGCGTTCCTTCAGATAACCTGGCCCCAAACCGTTTAGGGCTTTAAATGTCAATACCAGCACTTTGAATTGGGCCTGGACCTGGACTGGCAGCCAGTGAAGCTGGAAAAGGACTGGCGTAATGTGATCTCGCCAGCCAGTCCCTGTTAATAACCTTGCTGCCCTGTTTTGCACCAGTTGAAGCTTCCGGACCGTTTTCAAAGGCAGCCCCACGTGTAACGCATTGCAGTAATCCAAGCGAGAGGTTATCAGAGCATGGATAACTGTAGCTAGGCTATCACTGTCCAGATAAGGGCGTAGTTGGTATATCAACCTAAGCTGATAAAAGGTGCTCTTTGCCACTGGAATTGCAAACCCTACTGGCCAATCACAGCCCTTGTTCTCGGGTCCAATCACATGGCAGTAGCTGCGATACATCATGTTTCAAGTTGGGGAAAGTCAGTTTTGCTGTTTGTTCTGTAACTGAAGCGCAATTGGAGATGGTGTGAATATTTGAAGTATTTCTCAAATTAAAAGTGTACGTACGTACATCATAAACAGAGCAATGGCACCAAAGAAAAGAATTGATTGGACACCCAGGAAAAGAAGCAGGATTGTTGTATCACGTGAATCACGTCTTTCAATTGATATGTAAACATTTGAATTTCGTGAAATGGAACCTTTTCTATAAGCATGCAAAGTTGCAAAACATGAACATTTCAAGAAGTGTCCACAATTTTGGCCACCACTGTATATGTGTGGGTGTGTAAGTCTCCGCTGTGAGGAAACTACCTGCTCCCCCATTTTCATAATTCCTGATTACAGTTGTATCCCCATTTCCTATACATCAATAATAATAATAATAAAATTATTTGTTACTCGCCTCTCCCTCTGAATCGAGGCGGGGCACAACACAAATGCAACATTATTATTTTTATTTATTATTATTTATTTATATAGCACCATCAATGTACATGGTGCTGTACAGAGTAAAACAGTAAATAGCAAGACCCTGCCGCATAGGCTTACATTCTAATAAAATCATAATAAAACAATAAGGAGGGGAAGAGAATGCACCAAACAGGCACCGGGAAGGGTAAAACTAGCAGTATAAAGTCAGAACAAAATCAAGTTTTAAAAGCTTTAGGAAAAAGAAAAGTTTTTAGCTGAGCTTTAAAAGCTGCGATTGAACTTGTAGTTCTCAAATGTTCTGGAAGAGCGTTCCAGGCGTAAGGGGCAGCAGAAGAAAATGGACGAAGCCGAGCAAGGGAAGTAGAGACCCTTGGGCAGGTGAGAAACATGGCATCAGGGGAGCGAAGAGCACGAGCGGGGCAATAGTGTGAGATGAGAGAGGAAAGATAGGAAGGAGCTAGACAGTGAAAAGCTTTATAGGTCAACTGGAGAAGTTTATATTGGATTCTGAGGTGAATTGAAAGCCAATGAAGAGATTTCAGAAGTGGAGTAACATGGTCAGAGCGGTGAGCCAAGAAGATGATCTTAGCAGCAGAGTGGTGAACAGAAACCAATGGACTGATGTGAGAAGAAGGAAGGCCAGTGAGAAGAAGGTTGCAGTAGTCCAACCGAGAAATAACCAATGCATGAACCAGAGTCTTGGCAGAAAAGACAGACAAAAATGATCAAATCCTGGCAATATTATACAGGAAAAAACGACAGGATTTAGCTACTGACTCGATATGAGGAATAAAGGAGAGTGAGGAATCAAATATAAAGCCAAGACTACGAGCTTCCTTGACCGGAGTAAGCGTAACATCATTGACAGTAAGAGAGAATGGGAGATGAGGAGAAGGTTTAGGAGGAAAAACAAGCAATTCAGTCTTTGCCATATTAAGTTTCAAACGACGATGAAGCAACCAAGCTGAGATATCTGAAAGACATGCCGAGATACGATCGTGAACATCAGGAGAAAGATCCGGAGATGAAAGATATAATTGTGTATCATCGGCATACAGATGATATTGGAGGCCATGAGATTGAATAAGATTACCCAAGGGCAACATGTATAAAGAAAACAACAACGGGCCAAGCACCGAGCCTTGCGGAACCCCTACTGAAAGGGGAAAAGAAGAAGATGAGCTGCCATTAGCCAACACGCTGAAAGAGCGACCCGCTAGATAGGAGGCAAACCAGTTATAGACAGATCCACAAAATCCGAGGTCATGAAGGGAATCTAAAAGAAGATCGTGATCAACCGTGTCAAAGGCTGCAGTTAGATCAAGGAGAATAAGAACGGAATAATGGCCTTTAGACTTGGCAGTAAGAAGATCATTGGTAATCTTAGTAAGGGCTGTTTCAGTGGAATGCAAAGGACGGAATCCAGATTGAAAAGGATCCAGAGCAGAGTTACTAGAAAGAACAAGACAAGAAAATCAAAACATCATACAACTAATTAAAACATTTAAAACCAATACATCACTAAAAGCAGCACATCATTAAAAGGCAAATTTAAAATTCAAGTGGGTAGGTAGTGATGTAGATAGACTGGGTTGCAAGCAATGTCTGTCCAGAGATGTCGAAACTCAACTTTTCTCACTCATGGAAATACAGGGGTCGCATTCTTCCTGTGGAAGGCTGAGAGGCTGTACCTAATCCTTGTGTGGCAGAAAGCGGAACCTTTGCAAGTGATCCACACTCTGAACTGTCACCAGCAGTTTACTTTCTGCATTCTGTTCACCTCAGTTGTTATAAATTAGCTTTTAATTTTTCCTGTTTGTTATTACTTTGCTGGGTGTAGTATATGTTAACAGTTTGGATAGGATCACAAGCTGATAAGTAATGTTGACTTTAAAGTATGTGTTTAAGATAAAGGCACTTTGTTTGACCAAAAAAAAAAGTAAAATTGCAAAATAGTAAGTTGTGCAAGAAGGTAAAACCATATCTCAGCTAGAAAATTATTATGTCCTCTATCAGAAGCACAGAGGTTTTTCCAAGACATTTTTGCTTTTCTTTGACAAATATAATTATCAGATGACTGTGTTTATAAAAATATTAAACAAAAAGGAGCTGTCTGAACGGATGATGCACATTGAAATATTGCCATGGCATTGAAAGCATTCCTGGTAAAATGAAGGCAAGATAAACTGTGCTTCCTGTTCAGACTTACATTAGTTGCCTAAAAGGCCAGTTCTTTTGTTTAGATTTTCAAGAGATGGAAGCACTCTTGGAAATTAATTCGGTACAGTGCTGTATGTTTTCTTAGCAGGACAAATAGTAGTCTTGTGTGTGGTTGCGATCAAGTTGGGGGAATGGTGTGTGTGTGTGGTTGCAGGGGAAGGGGGGAGGAATAATCCCCCCCTCCGGCAATCACAATGGCCCTGATCAAGTTTTCTAAATGAAAAATAGGGAAGCAGGAGACCTGGTCACAGATGTTCTCTCCTGCATCTTTGGGCCATAAAACTATGAGCAAATCTGATTTGGTCATAAAACTATATGTGTCTTGCTCCAAATCTGAGAGTCAATTTGCATGTTACTGGGAACTCATGTATTTAAGTTCCCTTCTTCAAAGTATCCAGAATATAATTGTTGGGTAGGCTAGCCTGGTATATATTTTGTGACACATTTCCTGCAAAACTTAACTGCCAATTTCGGCTCCTGCCTTCATGATTTTTATTATCAGAGCAGTTTCTGATCACTCCTCTACGTTTTTCTTTTTGCAGGTATTACTTTGTTTTTCTCGGGACACTTCGGTATTAGAGCACTTTGCATACAACAGTGCTACTCCACCCAAGTCGTACATTCGAGGTAAAGAAACAAATATTTTATTTGCTGTAGTTATAAAGACTTACGTTGTGTGTGACCCACTTCTGGTCTGCTGGTGGTGGTCATGGTTGGACTTGTATTTGGAACCAGATCTTCCTGAAACAAGTCTGAGCGCTCTTATGAACAATATATTTGTGGCCCACAGTTAATAGCCCCCTGTTTGTGCAAGACTGCCTTGGGACTACAAGAACCAGTGAGTTGCCAAGCACCTGACAGTCTACAATACAGGGCTGATGGGCTACATTTGGCATGGTGGGTCACAAGTTGTGCAGGTCCTGCTACAAGGTAGAACTACTCATTGGACCTGTTTGCACAATCATCAGCAGCTAAACAAGCCACAATGGCTGGGTTGTGATTGGAATAATCACCTGCCCAGCTATGGCTTGGCATGTTGTCTGAACCCAACTGACATGGCTTTTTTGAGGAGGAAACAACCCTCAAATAACCCAACAAGAGTCCCTCAAACAAGCCATACTGCCATGGTTAGAACAACATGAAAAGCTGCAGTGGGCCAGGCAAAACAAGCCACCATGGCTTGTTTATCTGACAGTGATCGTGTGAACCAGCTCATTATGTGTACTTCCATGGTTTTGTTTTCTGTCATCTTTTTTTCTTCTATACAATGTAATTTGAAGTGGAAGACCAGTGTTTTGGGGAGAGGTGGGTTCCTCCCGCACCTTACTGTGTTTTTCAGCTGACAGACCCCAACTGCTTTTATTCTTGCCAAGAAAAAAAAAAATACATGTATCCCAACTTTTTTGTTGGTGAGATAGTAAAGGCAGCTGGGATATGCATGCTTTTATTGTTCTTTGTTTCTAGTTGTCTAATAGTGAAACATTTCAGCATTTTAAATAGCTGCAGTGTTGAATATTATTTCTATTCCCATCATAAAAATACAAAATCTACAAATGTATGTTTTCTACAAAATAGAATAGACATGGAATACTTGTGATATTTGTGAGAGCCATGGTGCCTATGTGTATATACACAAAGACAAACCTGTTGCTATAGCACCCCCAGGACCAATTCCCCAATTAAACTAGCAGCCTCACACGGCCGCTTTGAAATAAAAAAGATTTGCAGGAGATGTCAAACATCTATGTTACTTTAGCATCCAGTGTCAATAAGATCCACTCAGTTTTCTCTCTCAACCACGAGCAGCAGACTTGCCTGCATGTGGAGTCAGAAATGCGGAGGAGGATTGGGTCCCAAAACATATGTAAAATACATGTAGAAATTTGATGAGGCTTAATATAACATATGTTTAATATATGTTACCTAGATCTGTACAAAGCCTATTCATTGTTGCTTCTTACCTATACTGGTAGATTATTTTAAA
Organism: Elgaria multicarinata webbii; assembly: GCF_023053635.1. Taxonomy (NCBI): domain Eukaryota; kingdom Metazoa; phylum Chordata; class Lepidosauria; order Squamata; family Anguidae; genus Elgaria; species Elgaria multicarinata. Next base: position 84,076,890 of record NC_086180.1, on the reverse strand, counting down.
GATTGCTCTGCTTTGCAACTTTGTAGGGTTGTACTGTTATACTTCCAAATCTCCCAATTATATTTCACTGTCTTCAGTGTGTCGGGTCTACATTTTAAAGTTGAGAAAACCCTGTATTCTCTTCCTCTTTGTATATATATCTGTTTTCTGTACTTTTCACAGGGAAACTTGGAATGGAAGAATATGCTGTATTTTATCCACCAAATGGTAAAGAAAGTTACACTGTTGCCTCCTCTAGTGGGAAAAGGGAAAACTGCACCAATTTCAGTGGATTCTTATAAATTATTTTTTGCACTTGGACTGTTAAGAGAGACAACAGGGTTTGGTGGAGAGTGTGAACCTTGTAGTGTTCCCTTCACTATGAAACACGTCCTCCTTTCTCAAGTGCACAGCAAGTCTTTCTGTTCCAAACCTCCGTTCTGGATGCTCATGTTCATTTACAAGCTTTGTTCAGGTTCCTGAGCTCTTCTGTCTGCTTGTCTCTTTTTCAGGCTGCTTGTGTGAAAGATTAGGGAGACATTGCTGACAAAAGGGCTCTCCTGCATTTGTAATAAGTCTAATGTGTGGCGCAATATGGCCATAAATGTCAGCATATTTACCTAACTTCGGCTGTCTTCTCAGTTGCACAAATTGTTCCAGCCCAGGGGCATACTCTCATAGCTTAATAAATGGGGCCAGAGAATGCTCTGTGGTGGGAATATGCTTTGTATACAGAAGGTCCCAATCCCTGGCACTTCCAGTTCAGAGGATCATTCTGAGGCATCCAATGTACAGCTGTGTTATGAGCATGTGTCTGGGTGAGCCCCAGTCCCTGATGTCCAATTCACAGACATCTGGCCCACATTTCTAAAAAAAAAATACCCAGCAATAATATAGCAACATCTCAGTTGCTACTTTCATAAACTCATTTTGAAGCAGGCATTTGTGATCCTGCAAGCTGGCAAGGACCTTTAAAGAGGTCTCCAAAGACCCCATGTTCATCACTAGCTGAATCTAAGATGGTAGAACAAAGCAATGCTTTGCATGGTAGTGTCAGCAGCTTTTAATGCTCTCAGTCCTGAAATATGGAACTTCTCTACTTGAATCAATTGGTGTTTTTTTTTCTCCCCCTGACCTTATTTAAAAATTTGTTTTTATGGTACTGCAGATTCAACTTTTGCCATTCTCCAAAAATATTAACGGACTCTTGATAACTTCAAGATCAATGCTTCCCTTCCGGGGAAATAAAAACCAAGTGCAGGGTTTGTTTGTTTGTTTGTTTGTGATAGAAGGAGAATCAGACTCTTGCATGAATTTGTGGTTCCTGTATTACTCTACCACATGAATATACCTTATATGAACAGTTTTTCTTCTTCAGGGCATCCACAGGCTGTCTGAGAACAATCATAAAGATTGGAGTAGTGATTGGTGTTTAGATGCCACAGTAGGAAAAAAAGCTTCGCAGTAGAACACACCACCTTCCTCTATTCCCATTATTTCCTCATTGCTGAAACATAGTTTTGGCTAATTTAAGTTAGGCAATGTCTGAAGGATTTGGTCAGCTTGTGCGCTTTAGGTTTGTTTACATTGTTGGTAGTTTCTCATACTAGAGCTTCCTGCTCCATTCCTTGTAGGGAAACACCCGAACAGAACTTCCTTCTTGCATGAGCATAGCATTCTCCTATTCATAGAAGAGAAAGGGGAAATACTGTTGGGCTGTAGGCTGCGATATCATGATCTATGAGTCCCGAGCCCAAGGCAGTGTAGGATTAATGGCTGGCAACTATCCACACTGGGAATTGCTGTGGTGTGTGTGTGTGCGCGTGTAAATCTAATATTAATTTGTTAACATTAAAATAATTTTTCCAGATTTTAAGTTAAGGCAGAATGGCCATATTCCACTTAGGGTGGCTCACAATAGTTTTAAACCATAAACTCACAGTAATTGAAAACAATATAAAATAATAATAGAAGGACAATAAAAGTACAGAGGCAGAGACTATAGATTAAGCAACCTTTAAACAAAAGAAACACATAGCATGCTAAAGCTTGCCAGAGTAAAAACGTCTTCACCAAAAGGCAAAAGACATCCAAACAGGGGGCATCCGTACTTTATGGGGCAAGGTGTTCCACAATATTGGTACAGCCGTTGAGATAGCCCTGTCTCTTGTCACTATTAAGTATGCCTCTACCCCAAGCAGGACACAGAGGGCTTTTTCAGTAAAGTACGATAATGCTAGAGAAGTGTTTTACGCTGTATTGAATTACATTCTTACCTAAGGAAGCATTTGCCACTTTTCTTACCCATTCGGCCATCAGTAGGCAGGAGCAATTGTGTCACTTGGATCATTTCCCTGTCTCAGAGATCGATGAGGGATTCAGACAGCTTTGGTTGTGTATGCATTTAGCCACTTCTGTGCATTTAAAGCAACTCTGCAGAATTTGTGACCCATTACATTGACTAACTCACCCGCCTGCCAAGTGTTTCTTAATGCCCCCCTTTTTTTATTCCAGAATCTGGTCATCAACAAAAAGAGGAGGTTTATTGGGTCACTTGGGTACCATAAATGAATGGTGGGATGCATTGAACTTGGTGGTCACAAGTCATTGTGGGCATTCTCTAAGAAATGTTTTGTGGAAACAAAGCCTGATTTTTCCTACAAGGTTCTTAAATCATGAACAATGCTATTAGTTAGTAAAATGGAACATCTTTCTTTTGTAGGTGTAATCCCTTTCCATGGCTTTTCAATGTATGGTAAGTGAATCTTTAATACTAGAATCAGAATTAGAAATTAGGTATGATTCATTGAATAAGGAAGGTCATTTATGCATGTTGTGGAAGATGGCTCTTCCTTTTGAAATCATTTAGGTTTTGGCTACATGTTTGGAATGTTTTTGTCATGTAGCTTGTGATTCATGCACTCCTTTTGTGGAAGTTCATCTTCACCTACGGTTGCCATCACTATAATTGCTGGAGGTCTTGAAGAGACTCAGGCTGATTCCTGGCCTGCATTCCAGCCCTTTGATGTCATTAGTGGTAATTGGGTTGTTCGGTAGATCGTCTCCTATATTGGGCTTGTCTATCATGAATTGAGGAATCCTTGTTGGGAAATGGGGCCCCTTGGTCATTATTGGAAGAGGAGTCTACTCCTAAGTCCTGCTCCTGCAACCAGGTTAGGTTTGCATGGAGATGCTGTTTTTGTCAACTAGTATCTTCATGTGGACAGTGTATGTTTTCCTGCCTTAATTCCTTCTCTGGTTGACAGCTCACAAAAATGCCAATGCCATAACTGAAATTAGTATGCTTGCATATGTGCAACCCATGTGATGGTCCCAATTCACACAAATGATGCCTTCAAGTCAATTTTGACCAACTGTGAGACTAGCACTCCCAAAGTGATCAAATGTGTGAACTGGCTCATGATTTTTCCATAGATTATAAAGAGCAAAATCTAAATTGGTCTTAAGAGAAGTGGTTGCTCCATGTTCATGATTGTTCCATAGCCATGGCTACATCAGTACTCTTTCTGTACTTAATTCTAACTCCATAAAAGATTGGGATTATTTCAGGTTTTGCATCTTTAGTTTTACTTTTTCATTGGCATGTTTTATGCATTTTGTCACTTGTGCATTTTACAAAGCTGAGATTACAAATGTTTTTACCCTTTCAGTCGCTCCACTTTGTTTTCTGTACAACGAACCTTCCAAGTTGTATCAGATATTTCGTGAAATATACGTGCGTTATTTCTTCAGACTTCATTCCATCTCTTCTCATCCTTCTGTAAGTTTATTTTGAACAAATTTAATTTGTACCTTCTGTTTCAAAATACTTGCCTACAATAACCCTGGTTCAGGGAGGGTTAGCCCTGGTAGGCAGCATATAAATGTGGAAATAATCAAACAAGCCAATAAAGAAAATTGTGCCTGTACACTGTGTCCTATTCTGAAAGCTCAAGGTCACTGTATAAACACACCTTAACTTTATGGGGCTTGTGCAAAAATGATTTTAAAAATCTCGTGTTGATAAGATGTCCTGTCCGTGGCATATGCAGCTGTCTTACACTATCAAATTTCAGGTCTGTCTAGATCAGTATTGTCTACTTCAACTGGAAGTAGCAATCCAAGGTCTGTGGAAGATGTCTTTCCAGTCCAGCTGAGATAACTTAACTAGAAGTAGTAGAGATTGAACCATAGCTATACTCAAGCTTGTCTGCATCCTTCTTGAAGTGTGGTGCCCAGAACTGGACACAGTACTCAAGATGAGGGCTAACCAGTGCCAAATAGAGGGGAACCAGTACCTTGTGTTATTTGGAAGCTATAATTTTATTAACACAACCCAAAATAGCATTTGCTTTTTTGTTGTCTCCCCCTCCCCAATGGCTATGTGCTACCTCAAGTAAGCCTATATACACCAGTTGCTGGGGAACATGGGTGGGAGGGTGCTATTGCACTGTGTCCTGCTTGTGGTACTCTGGTCAACCACAACTTGGCTGCTGTGTGAACAGAGTGCTGGACTAGATGGACCCTTGGTCTGATCCAACATGGCTTTTCTTATGTTCTTATGTTCTTCAGTTTGAACCATGGATCTTCCAGCTGGGGTTTTGTTAATGCGAAGTGCAAACAAGGAACTCTAGCTTGAATTCCTGGTTCAGGCGTAATGTTAACAAAACTACAAATAGAAGCTAGGTTTTTTTAGCTGCTCCCACTTTCAGCGGGAAAGATCAGGCTCGTACATGTGATGTGCAAACATATTTCTGGTAGTCTTAAGCTTTTGTGAGCTAGATCCTACTTTGTCATGTGCACGAAATGTTCTAAAAAGATGTATGCATATAGAGATGAAAAAAAAATTGGAAATGGGGGGAGGGATTTGGAAAGAACCTCCCCAATTCAGATGTCCTTGAGTCATTATGAGTTGAGCCCAATCCTCCTCTGAATTTGTCCTTGGCTTGTAATGGCTCTGTCTGCACCACGCCTCTTCTCACTAGTTGTTTTCCTCTCCTCCTTTCCCAAACATTATCAGGCTTGCCAAATTGTAAGGACAGAAAACAGCAATCAAGGCTATTCTAACCTGTTCTTGCACTGTTGACATGAACTCTGGGAAATGTCATTTCTTTTTCTGAGAATTTTCCAAAACGACTTGGGAAATATTCAACCCATTCCAACTCAAAGCGGGCACGTTTTGTGCATCTCTAGCTACATGCATAGATTGGATGCAGGTTAAAAGAGACATTGAGGCCAGAAGGAAAGAAAAACAAGCAGGAGCACTAGATATGATAGTAATAATAGAATGATGATTAAGGAAGGCTCACAGGAGTGCAGAAAAAGTGCTGGATGCTAAGTACAGCTTCCTGAGAACTGTTCAGCTTTCAGTTTAAAGAAAGTGTAACTCTCAGTCTTATGGCTACAAAGATATGCTTGAAAGTGTGAAAGTGTGGGGGAATCACTGTTGACTTCTAGGAAGCCAAAGAAGTGACCCCATAAGATTTCCTATGACTGGGTTTGGACGTCACGATAACCCATGATAGGTTAATTAAGCCACAATGGCTTAATCCATCATGAGTTTCATGTTGTCTGGTGGGAGTTTTTAACCCATGATGGCTTATTTGAACAAAATAACCTACTCTCATAATTTATGGTCTGCAGAGTGGGTTATTTAAACCATCGTGGGGTATCGTAGCATCATTGTTTTTTGGGGGCTGGCTAGAGAGCTGTTTGGCAAGAACAGTCAAAACAACTGCCGTTCTGCTCTTTGCCAGTGTGAGGGTGCAGGGTTTTGATGATGCATCGGGCGCCTCCCAACTAGGGCTGGCTTTGAACGGAGTTTAGTCCTGAACCTGCAAACCCCAAGGTTTTCTAGCCACTTCCCCCTTTTTGGTGCACTTGGGGTTTTCATTATACTTTAAATTTGTGGGACGCAAATATTGGTATGTGGCCTGCATGGCAAGCATTTATAATATAATTCTTTGTGTGCCGTGTTTGCAGAAGCTCACAATACTTTAATTTGAACAAAGTCTCTTTTAAGTCATAGGAACAGTTACAGGAACAGTTTCAGTGGGTAACTGTTTGTTCATGACATAGTTTTATCAAATCACTTTGACTTGTCATGCATGTATTTTAAATGTATGCGTTATCTACGTTGCATATTTTCTAATGTTTCTATTTTTAAAGTTCAGTGGCAGGTTTTGTACCTTATATATGTTTGTTTCCTGTGTGTTTTAAAAGGGTATTGTATCATTATGTTTGCTGTTTGAGAACCTTCTCCAAACTCATCTACCACAACTGTTTTATCATCTGAGAGAAATTGGGGCACAACCGTAAGTATTTTTCCTTAAATTTGAGCATTGACCTGTATTGAAACTTAAAACCTTCTAGAAAGTCAATGTTTTATACTATAAAGCTTAGTAATTCTGGTAGAAACTTACAAAAACTAATGCAAATTGAAATGGGTGTATAATTCCACTTTGTACATTTTGAAAAGTACTGTGGAACTCTCTTAAACCATCTATAAATAGAATGGGCTCGTGGCAGAGTTATCTGCAAAAACAAACACCACAAAACATTTCCTACAGCCTCTTGTGTTGTATAGTCTCATCTATCATGTTCTTAAATGTTCACACTGTTACATAGAGAGTTACCCATAAGTGGACTAACTTTTCTTTCCAAAGCTCTTAGGCTCCAAAAGAAGTATCTCCACTACCACCATAATGGCATGTGCTTTTTATATTGTATTTTGTATTTGGGTTTTTAGATTGTTGGATGTTTTATTATGTTCTTAATGGTTTTAATTTTTGTGAACCGCCCAGAGAGCTTCGGCTATTGGGCGGTATAAAAATGTAATAAATAAATAAATAAATAAATGTGCCTTTTCTCAGAAAGGACCATGATGAGCTAAGGGTAAAGGCAGGCATAACATTTTAAACCTCCTGTATTATTGGAGTCATAATTAGCCCCAAGGATGTAAAAATATGTAAAATATTCCACCCTAACTTGTGTCATTTCATATTCTATGTATTCTCCAACTAGTAACGTGTCAGTTGCTTTGTAGCATTTTGCTCCCTCTGTGTTTGAGAGAGTGAGAGTGAAATTAAGGATTTTTCTAAAAGGTCATTGAGTGAGGGGACGTGGGAGGAAACATTGCATGTCCAATGTACTGGGGGTCTAAATGACACTAACATGGTGAAACCTCATTGCATGAGTTTTCATTGGATAACATGCTAGCTAAGTTATGTAGATGCAGCAGTTAAGCTAAGGAGTTATTAACTATTTAGTGTCTTTTAAAAATCATGCCTCCAGAAGGTTTTTGAGCTGTAGGAAAAAATACATGAGCAATATCAAGGTTCTGTGAGCATTAACAGTAGTGGCTCTTACAGATTGCAGTTACCATCCATGTATCATTATACCCTTGTACTATAAGAAATCATTTTAATACAGTTTTGTATTTTATGTTAAATCAAAGTCAATGTCAAATACATCTCATTTTTTTAAAAAAACTGTGATTTCACTGGGATCTTTCTGACCCCAATATTAGGTTAGTCAATTTCTTTTCAATGTGTGGAAGACTTAAGTGTGGCAAAGGTGGTTTGCTAGCATAATTGCCCTTCTAAAACAGGTACAGCTTAGCCCTAAGGAAGTAGTTTTTCAACCGATGGGTGAGGGCCCACTACTGGGTCTGAGGCTGACTAAGGTGGGTTATAACAACAAATATATGTTTTAAAATTAAGAGGTGGGTCCCAAAATGCATATTTGGACTAAAGGTGGATCTTGGGTCTGAAAAGGTTGAAGACCACTGCTGCAAGGCATATGTTCAAAGCAATAAAAGAATCAGGCTTCTTTTACATGCAGTGCGAACACATACTGTGCTCTTATCCTTGTTCAGGTTCTGCATTTATAATTAATGTTGAATTGTACTTTCTTTCTTCAGTTTTGAAGCATGCAATACTGTTAAATTTAAAAAGCAAATAGATTCTGAATGAACCTGCCTGAACTCAATGTATCATGCCAGATTTAGGAAGAATTATTTTCTCCAGCTGACAAGGCTTAGCGAAGATGTGATCTTTTCAATATAAAGCACAGAAATCCATATAAACAAATCTATTTATTTATTTATTGCATTTCTATACCGCCCAATAGCTGAAGCTCTCTGGGCGGTTTACAAATTATGCTGTTGTGTATTAGAGAGAAATATAATAGTGTTTTTTTCCCCACATTCTTGCAGTCTAAGAATATCATTTAAATGGATGGTACGAGCATTCTCTGGTTACTTAGCTACAGATCAACTCTTGCTTTTGTGGGACAGAATTCTGGGATACAACTCTCTGGAAATTCTTGCTGGTAACGTAAAATATCTTTTGTAGATCATGTTTACATTCTCATTAAAAATAATATAATACCAGTGCAAAAGATGTTAGGTTTCTCATACATAATTACATGGTATCATGGTCAAACCTCAGATTCCACTTAAATCTTGGTAATTGAGATTTGATGACAAGGGATGGACCATTGGCCCCATTTTCTCACTTCTGTTACTTGCCATTCTGAGACCTGCCTTACCTAGATGCCTGTGAATAACCTCCCAGGTCTACAGACATCAGCAGCTGGTGATAGCAAATGTAAGTGCGCTGGCAGTTACTGCAGTAAGTCAGAAAAGCCCACTGAAATTTTTGCAACACTACCATTGAGGAGGCACAAGGAAGTCACAGTAAGGTTATTGTTCTTTGTCTCTTGTCAACTGAAAGGCAACACGTGCTTCCGAAATGGGTGAATGTAGGGATGGGTGCACGGTCAGGCTGGATCAAATGTTGGCAAAGCTGAACTTCCAATAATTACTTTTGCATAAGAACAATTTCAGCTCCCAATACCTGAGGGATGATCTCGGGTGTGAATTTTATTTCATAGGTGGAGTTCCTTACTGTGGCAGTGACTGATGGCAGCTTCCTCACTTCCTGTATTTTTTGGGAGTGTGAAGGGGATTGTAGTTTTGCCACTGCTCATGGTGTCGGCATCACCAGTGAAACTCTTACCAGAGGCTACTGGCGAGAAGAGCTCTCTTGGTGTTACTGACAAAACGGCAAAACTTTTATTTCTTCCCCTGAAAAATAGGGCGGCAAATGGAAAAAGAGGAAGTTGCTGTTCTCCCTGAAACGGTTTGATAAGTGTTACCTCCCTTAAAAATGGATTAAACGAGCCACTCCATTCTCCACCTGTAAATGGAGTGGTGCATTTTAGGGGTGGGGTTGGGTAGTCATTGCTCTGTTGAGTTGTGTTGTGTACAAACCAATGAAAACCTAATTTAAGACACTTGTCTGTGTCGTTTCTGTTGTGCTTTTGAAATAATATTCTCATACCATCTTTCTTTGAAACGAAACTGTCACAAGATGACCAGAACTGGAGCCTTTAAAGCTGGCTGTATATTTCCAAAATGAAATGCTTGTTGAGTGGAAATCAAGAATGGCTAGATCAAAATATCTTTTCCAGCTAATTAGAACGCCGCCAGTCTAAATATTGTGCATTCTTTTTCAGTTCTGGCAGCTGCTGTGTTTGCTTTTCGAGCAGTGAATCTAATGGAGGTGACATCACTCGCTGCAGCTGAAGTAAGGATAGGTTTCAGTTGGAGAACATGGAAATAGTTTTTGACATGTTGCCAACCGCTGTAATTTAAGCTGCATGTGCACATAGCATGCAATGTGAGGCTCTCTGCTGAAATTCTTACCTTGGCTAAAAATTCAGAGGATGTTATGAAAATACATGGACTAACTCATGATTCTCCATTTGCATGTAGAAAGAACTGTTTAAGGTGAAACATAGGTTCACCTAAAACGTCGTTGATTCATTTTTTCAATTCTGCTCAGGCCTTTCACATGATTGTAGTGTACATTTATAAAATTTGTCCCATAGAATATGTAGCTTAAAAAAGCGTTTACACAAATATGCTTCCCACCAATTGCTTCTGCAATGTTTTATGCTGAAGTCAATTTTATATGGTCAAAAGACCATGTTTAATACATGCTATCAATGAGACTTACTCCCAGGTAAGTGTGAATAAGATTGAAATTTTAATTAAATTTTCATCTTCATATACATCATCGTTCTTTACATACAGCAGTGCAACTCTTTCGTAGTTCACCTTAATTAAGGTCTTTCATGTTTCTTTTTCACCCTTCCTTTTCAACGTTTATATTAGTATTCCAGAATATGAGAAAAACAGTGTTTGAATGGACTAAGGGTGCATGTTTAGACAGAAAAAGTCCTATGACTCCCATCTAGCAGAGCTTCCTGGGGAATGCTGTGAATTGTAGAAGTTTTTGTTTTTTTTACTAAACATGCATACAATTGCATCTTTAGGCACCACCAAGTCCAGTGTCCTGTTTCTAATAGTGCCTGGTCAGATACTTCTGGGAAGTTCACAAGCAAGGTGTGGTAACAACAGCTCCCCACTCTTTCCCAGATAAACTAGTCACCAGAATTCAAAATTTACTGTCTGAACACTGATTCCATTATCTGGGCAAATAGTAGTTGATAGACTTCGCCTACATGAATTTGTTTAATCTCCTTTTAAAGCCTTCTAATCCAGTGGAGTGTGTGGATTTCAGCAGCAGCAGCACAATTTTGCTTCTAAAGTGATAGACACTTAGCTACCCAAGTTTGTTATTAGAGGGAGTGATGAAATTTGTATGCCACCTTTCATCCAAAAAGGGTTTCAAGGCAGTTTAAAGAAAAATAAATCAGAGCTAACAACAAACGTGGTGGTGGGAAAACCAGCCCCCACCCCACCCCAAAACAACAGTATTAGGTGTTTGCAGAAGTACTTGTTGTCCTTCCTAATCTACTGACCATTCAGCTCATTAGGTGATCTTAAGTTCCAAACTAGATGTGATGTTAAATGTATGTAAGCAGCTGTATGTGCGTGCGCATGTGTGTGTAACCAAGAAGGATGAGGGCTGTTGAAAAAAAGAGGGTTGTTGCACGTTAAAACCATATTTATAGGGGGAAAAGAGACTTGCTACACCTTAGAAAGAGTCTTGTTGCACTTTAAAGGCAAACAATTTATTTATTTATTTATTTATTTTATTATTGTATTTTTATCCCACCTTTTTTCCTCCAAGGAACCCAAAGCGGTGTACATAATTCTCCTCTCCATTTTATCCTCACAACAACAACCCTGTGACATAGGCTGGGCTGAGAGTCTGTGGCTGGCCCAAAGTCACCCAGAGGGTTTCCATGGCTGAGTGGGGACTAGAACCCAGATCTCCCGACTCCCAGTCCAACACGTTAGCCACTACACCACACTGGCTCTTATGGCATAAGCTTTTGTGGACTACAGCCAATTTCATCAGATGCATCTTTGTGGACTGTAGACCACAAGCCCGCTTCCTGCCCTGTCCGAATGGCTTGGGGCAGGGGCAGCTTTTGCGGGTGGGAGGGCGTGGAAGAAAGGTGGCATATGCAAAGGCACGTGTGCCACATGCCACGTGGATGGAGAAGAGCCAGCCCTCCCTGTCAAAGCTTGACCTCTTTCGCTTTCTGGCTCCCACCCTCCCTCTCTTTAACTAGTATGGGATTAACCAGCTGCTGCCTTTGGAAGGGGAGGGGGGGCTGAGTAGGAATTTTACCCGTCACAGATTCGCAGTTGTGTACAGTTTTTTTGCCTATTCCTTGCTGGAATTATTATTAGCGGAGGGTGAGTAAATAGGTGGATTGATTGGATTGACAGGGGTGTGCGGCAAGATATTACAATAGCAATGGTGAGCACTCTGGCACCTTTTGGTGATTGGCATATCTGGAGGTCCTGCTCCTCGAGGGCTGTGCAGCTCTTGTGTCAGGATATGGTTTGCCTTTGGGGACCTTCCTGCCTCACCTATTTGGAGCTGTGCAGAGGTGACGCAGGTTGGTCTCCCCACACTTCCAAGGTGTCCCACAAGAGAGGGGCCGTGGTTACCCGACTCCTGGCTTTGGAGAGTAGCTTGCCCATAATGGCAGACTAGGTGCCTGAAGAAAGGATCTAATAGACTCCCACACTTTCACATGCAGATCCAGGGAGGGGTGAAGTTCCCTTGTTTAAATAAAGAAGTTTATCCCAATCTCTGGTGTCTCTGTCTTTATTCTATGCTTCCTTCTCCACTCGCAAAACCTCTCACCATGATAAATTTATTAGTCTTTAAGGTGCTACAAGAGTCTTTGTTGTTTTTGGTTCTACCCTTCTGGAAAGAGGGAGAAAAAAAATCTCTCCATTCCATGGCCAATTTCATGTCTTTTATATAGCGCTCATTTAGATTTCCTTATTAATGAAGTTGCTCAAGTCCCTTAGTCATTTGCTTGTCCTGTTCTTCATTTTTCAAGCTATATGATACATTTTTTGAGATTGGGCAACCAGAACTTTCCATACCAAATGTGGCCGTACCAAACATTTATATGATATGGCCCACCTTATTTTCAATTTTCCTAATAGCCCCTAATATACAATGTGTTTTTCCACTGGTGCCATACACTTGAGTTGATATTTTCATTCAGCTGTCCATCATAACTGCAATATAAAATAATTTGGCGTTGGTGGGAGGGGAGGGGTGTCATAGAATTTCCACCCACAATTATTCCTAGGCTAATTTGACTATGCTGAATCTGAAAATTACTGTTCCCAAATTGATTTTTTAACCAGCAGGCCAATTTAGTTGCTGCTTGTTTTCCCCTTAAAGCCATAGGATCAAGAATCATTATTCTAATACACCAACTTGAATTCTGGACTTTCAGTTGAGAAATTGCCTAAAGAACAGTGATTTTTTAGATTCAGTATGGTCAAATTAGTCTAGAAAACTGGCTTGCCGAAAATTAATTTAAAAATGCCTCTTGCATCCTTTTCCAGACCATTTATTTCTATGACATATAGCCTAGATTATATAGAGCATCACAAACCCTAATATGGGATTTGATTTTTTATGTGCCCACTGTATCTAGATTCTCATTTTGCACTGACTATCCCAGCTCCCCCATCTTGACTTTGAGACTTCTGACATTAACATAGGAAGACCTGCACATTGCATCCTCCTCCAAATGTCCATTTTGCTCCCTTTCAATAGCAACTGTTATATATGCTTATTAATCTACTTCATCCTCAATTTGAAGACCTGAAACATTACACCATCTTAATGCAAGGGTATGTCCCAAACTTGGCTCCCCACCCCACCCCCAGGAGTAATTTTTAAAGCTGTTGTGTTATCTTTTTAAGATTAGGTGCCAGCAGCCTGGATCCATTATGATTCAAACGGAGCCTGTCTGTTTCGTATAGGCTCAGCTTGCCCCAAAATATTCCCCAGTGTCTAAAATCCCATCACCATCTTCCCATCCATCCATTGAGACATGACAGCTTCGCCTATCTAGTTGACCCTATGTGTACGATGGGCAGATTATTGGGAAATGATACCTTGGAGGCTGTGTTCTTCAACATCTTATCTAGTGATATATAGTTGACTTCCCTCATGGCTGTATTTTCTATGCCAATTGTGCCTATGATTATCATGACCATTGGCTTTCCTCTTGCACTAATAGCTTATTTCAACAGTGTGCAGGGCCCAGTACCTTTATGTCAAGTTTCTATGCAGTCACCAAGTCTCTCAAAAGCCCACTTCTCTGGATTCCTAATGATCAAATTTCCCACTACCAGTCTCCACTGCATGCACAGAGGAATATCCTCTGTGCAATAAGACCTCACCTGACAATTGGGTCCCTTCTAAGGGATTGTTTCTCTTTTCCTCAGTAAGAACATAAGCAAAGAGCCATGCTGGATCCGACCAAAAGACTATCTAGTCTAGCATCCTGTTTCCCACAATAAGCCAGTCAGATGCCTTAGGAAAGCCCACAAGCTATGAAGACAATGGCTCTCTCCTGCTCTCATTCCCCAGCATTGTATTCAAAGGCATGCTTCTTCTTCTTCATCATCATCATCATCATCATCATCATCATTTATTTCTTACCCGCCTTTCCACTTGGGTTGAGGCGGGGAACAACAGCAAATATAGAACACATAAAAACTGTTTAAAAACATAGTATACATGATTAAAACATCCTAAAAACATCCTAAAATTCCACTGGATAGGCCTGTCGGAATAGATCAGTCTTTATTGCTTTTTTAAATGCTAAAAGACTGTCAAGTTGACGAATCTCCTCCGGCAGGCCATTCATGACCAGTAGCCACTGATAGCTTTATCTTCCATGAATTCGTTTGACCTTTTAAATATGTCCAGATGGTGGCCATCACCATCACCAAATTCCAGAGTTTAACTTTTCTCTGTGGGAAGAAGTACTTTTTAGAAATCTGTCCTGAATCTCCCACTCTTCAGCTTTATTGCGTGTCCCTGGGTTCTATAATTCTGAGAGAGGGAGCAAAATCTTTTCCATATCCATTTATGATATTGGTTGTTTTATTTTCTGGCTCTTTCCTAATGATTCCTAGCATGGAATTTACTTTTTCACAGTTTCTGTACACTGAATCGATATTTTCATTTAAATATCTGCCATGATCACAAGATCTCTTTGCTGGTCTGTCACTGCCAATTCAGGTATCATGAGTGATATGAAATTAGGAAAAAAAAATTGTCCTGAAGGGTGTCATTTTACACTTACTTACATTAAAATGCATTTGCCATTTTATTGTTCACTCATCTAGACCCTCATTCTCTGTAACAGCAGAGATCCGTGTGAGAATGGGAGCCTCTCTTCCAATTGTTGGACGAGTGCACAGGTGCTTCACCCACAACTTGTTTCAGTTGGGTCTGATTGGGATGGCAAATGGCAATTGAATAGTCTTGACCTGGAAGAGCAGCTGTTCCAGATCGTAACTAAATCCCAAGCTGCCTTCTCTCTCCCTTCCCCAATCAGGGACAGAGAGGAAGGAGCGAAGCCAACTGAGGTGCAACCTTGTTGAATGCTCCTTGAGGCTGTGGCTCAATTGCTCTCGTGCCATCTCTCCCTTTTCAGGGGGCAGGGCCGGTGCCAGACTATTTTGCGCCCTAGGCAGGTGAGCTGCTTTCACCCACCCACCCCCACCCCAGCGTACCGGGGCACGGGGCGCCATCTTGCCTGCCCAGCTGAAGCGAAGCCAGGACGCTGGGGTGGGTGGCTTCGGAACGGTGCGCCCAGCTGGAAGCCGCTCTGGGAGAGCGACTTCCGGGCACACCGTTCCAAAGCCGCCCGCCCGCCCCTTTACCCCAGTGTTCTGGCTTCGCTTCAGTGTCCACCCATCCGAAGTGAAGCCAGGACGCTGGAGTGGGGGCGGGGGGCGGGCATGGCTTTGTTTCGGCTGGGTGGGCGCCCAGCCGAAGCGAAGCCAGGATGCTCGGGCGGGCAGCTTCGGAACGGCGCGCCCGGAAGCCGCCCTCTCAGAGCTGCTGTGGGACAGCAGCTTCCAGGTTTGGTGTTCGGCGCCCCACTTACCTTGGCGCTCTAGGCGGCCGCCTGAGTGGCCTCTATGGTAGCACCGGCCCTGTCAGGAGGAGCAGAGCTTTGGGATGGCGAGAGGATAGGTGCTTGAGGATCCGTGTCTGGCGGGCCAAATTCAGCCCATGGACTGGATGTTCTCCATGCCTGCGCTAAACTGGGGTCAAGCTATTTGAAGAACTGCTTCAAGATCATCATTAGAGATCCTATTCATTCAGCCGCCTTTAAGTTCAATAGATGGGTGGGGTAGAGGGACAGAGCATTCTCCTTGTAGGCCTCTGTCTTGGGGAACTTCCTCCCAAGCGATACGTGGTTGGCTCCCTCAATTGCAGTTGTAAAAAAGGGGCTTTGAAAAGTCATGTTTCAAATGACTTTTAATGGATGTGTTTTATTAATCACCTTGATATTTCATTGATGTTTGATTGCTGTGGTGCTAGAAATATTTTATGCACTGGCTATTGGAATGTGTGTGTGTGTATGTGTTTTGTATTTTTGAATTTTACAGTTTTCTTACACTATTATTGTATTTTTATTTTTCTGCCTGTATTTTGTTTTCAGCCTTGGAGGGTCTTTGCAGTTAATAAATACTTAAATAAACAATATACAGCTAAGAGATTATTAAGGCTGCAATCCACATTCACTTATTTGGGAGCAAGTCTACCGAACAGTGGAACTGGCTTCTGATTAAACATGGGTTATGCTTTTGCTGCACACGTCATGGTGTCTTTAAGCCTCTACACTTTATTTTTCAACATTTTCTATTCTTTTGCTCTCCCAGGGACTTCGCTAAAATATCTTCTCCCGCTTAACTAAATTTTACTTTAAAACTGTATGCTAAATTTTGCTTTAGGATCATTTTAACTGCAGTAAATTAAGGCTCAATGGCTCTGCTGTACATTGCTACAGAATTAGCTTCTCGTAGCTCAATTCTGAACATGAGATGCCCTTGGCTTACCTTTAATTGCTCTATAGCACTTCTGTTATGCTCACACAGGCGCTTATCTTGCCTGGCTCCTTGCCTTTTTCTTATTATTTTGTTGCTGTGGCTCTAACACTTCTAGATAAATGAATAAATACTATTAGGGTGAACAATGACAATGAAATGCAAGTAAGCAATTTTCAAACATTATAAAATAATTGTGGTTAGCCATGCACCACTGAGCAAGTTATTATTAAAGAAAATGCATAACCAATTGCCTTACTTCTATGTTCCTATAAGGATTGCAGCCTTATTGATTTATATTTAAAGGGTTTATCCAGCCTCTTCCTTACTTTGCAGAGCATATAACTGTTTTCCTTCTGTCATTTTAAAATTTAATCTAATGAGTAATTTCTCCAGTATTTGCATTGTCACATATTTTCAGAAACAACTGATCTTTACTTGGCGTTTGAGTTGTTCCTCCACCCTATGTGTACTATTATGGGCTTTTGTTCTATTTATTTTTGTGACTAGAGTCTTCAACTAACTTTACATTTATAAAACATTTAATTCCCGTAGTATGTTATCAGTATAAAAACAGAAACTCCCAGTCGGATGCAGGCAATCTAAAAGTCTGCTGGGAAAGATCCCTTTTCTTGGTCCTCCTAAAATGTCTGGACACAACACAAGATCTCGCAAATTTCATATACAAATTTGTATTGTGTGTGTTTTTGTATAAACATATATCAAGTAGTATAGAAGCAGCTTAAATAATTTAAATTTCCAAAGGAGGCATTACTAAAAATTTCCTAGTATCAATAATGATTAGCTCTATCTCAACTGGTGTTGGCACCTGCAAAAATATTTTGTTTCCAGCTCTCAATGCCCTGGTTCAGACAACACGCTAAACCATGCTACTTAACCACAAAATGGTTAAGGGAATTCCTTAACCATTTTGTGGTTAAGCAGCATGGTTTATCGTGTTGTCTGAACCAGGCCATTGATTGTGGAGGCAAAAATGGGAAGAAGATGCTCCCCAGACTCAGGCCATTCGAATCCTGGGTTGTTGCGCATGAGCAGCGTGCTAGTCCGTGTGGCCCTGTCGCTCCCACTGCAAGCAGGAGTGGCTAAACAACCCAGGGGCATTCCTTCCCTGGGTTGTTTAGCATGGTATCCAAAACCCAGACCTCAGTATTGTCCCTCAACAAGCTAGAGCAGAGCTTTCCAAACTGTGTTGCGACACATTAGTGTGTCAGCTGCAGTGTGTAGGTGTGTCGTGCGAACGTAATGAGAAACATCTGAGTCTATGTGAAATAAGCAATACCAACTTGCATGCATTTTTATGCAGCAAAGGTGCCGATTAGTATGGTGCGCTAGTATATTCCCTTTCCGTTGTATCCGTGTATGCCCACCATGGTCGAGGGATCATAGGTACTACGCATGCGCAGTATGCATAATCGGGTCGAAACAGCTGATTCCACGTCACGTCCGGTGACGCGGCTGCACCTGAAGTGATGCATTCGAGAAATTCCATGGGTCCAGTTTTTTGATATAACACCGTCTCAACCGCCGCTCGATCGCAGCTTGACAAAATTGGTTCATTGTGAAAAGTCTTGGAAATGTGTTTTATTATCTTGCAAATTATATATTTTTAAAAATATAAATGAAAGGTTTTCATGAGATATGTTTTGTCCCCATACATTTCGTATGGGGACAAAACATTTTATGTATGTGTCCGTATCTCTTATAAGGGGTTAGTTTAACTTTCAGTTTGCTAGTAAAACTGAATTACTGTGTCTCGAAATGATGCATGTCTAAAAAGTGTGTCACCAACATGAAAAGTTTGGAAAGCTCTGAGCTTAGAGAATCAACCCTAGAACAAACCATGGGTTCTTTCTTTGGCTTGTTGGGGGTGAGACAAGCCAGAGGTTTAGGTTTGGACACATTCCTAGATTGTTTAGCTGCTCTCACTTGTAGCTATGTCTGCTTGTGCGTGTTGCCTTGTTTGTGACACAAACTGGACCAAACTGTACACATTTCTTGTTTTCATAACCACATCCTTCAACTCCCTCCTCTCTTTCTCTAAATCTCTTAAAAGTGTCATGGATTTTTAAAGTTTGCTTTGCAGAACTTCACTGGCACAGACACATTTCCAGTCTGGGCAAAATATCCCTCAAGAATTGTCTCTGAATTCTGCTGTCTTTGAACATGTTTTTTTTAATGCTAAATACTGCTGTGTCAAATGCCTCTGTTCAAGCAGGGTGATAACATTTTATTTTGAAACAACTTTTTAAAACAAACAAATAAGACCTAATTGTAATAAAATGCTGCCCTCAGGCTGGATGACTCAGTATAAAATATTCTTAAAATCACAAGTACAACCCAAGACTAGCAGGATAAGGATTCATAATGCACAATTATTTTTAGACCCAAGTTGAAATGTTAGACCCTCTTCTGCACCCATGATACCACATATATTTGAACGGGGTTTCAATCCTAAAATAAAAATTCAGTTTACTTGATCCCGGTGTGTACAGAGCCTCCCTGCTTAGCAAGGATGAGAATTAAATATTGATCAAAAAAGAAATGCATCGGGTAGAAGCTGAAGCAGGTAAACGAAATTCTGCATTACTAAAGGAGATGTTATTAGTTAACTTTGCAATACTTTTTACTTCTCTGACGAAAACTTGTTTCTCAAACAGAAATACAATGAAGCATGTTTCTCTTTTATTCCAGGCTGTACTTGCTGATCTTTCGACTCTGAAAGTTATGCCTCTTCTTCAGATTTTTCTGTTTGCCACTGGCACTTGATCCTCCTCGGAGCTGTTGGACGGCATTGCTAGACTTTCATCAGAAGCTAATAATAAACTATGCAACACTTTCATTATATCAGATGCAAACATTAATGATTAAGGTTTTGCAAAAAGTTAAATCTACACTTTTCACTTGGAAATTCCCTCCCCCCCCCCCGCCCCGATGCTTCTCCGTATCAACTTAGCATTCTTGCATGCTGCTGAATTTTAGCCAAACTGACTGCAGTACCTGGATGTAATGCAAGTCAAATAGCTGCCTGTCCCCTAAGTAATATCACCCAAACGCATGAACTGCGAAATTTAGCAAGAATGAAAGAATGCATAATAATTCTAATCTCAGTGCTACCGTCTGCTATTATAAGGCTGGAAGGGATGTCTTCAATAGTTATAATCTGTTATCTGTCAATTTATAAGTCCTGCAGTACTTGAAAAAAAGTATTTAACTTTAAAATTCAAACTCTTTCTATGATAAGTCATGGCAATACTTCTCTTTGCAATCTTTCTATAATATTTCTGTCAGGAGGAATGGCTTGTTTTATTTTTCTTGACTGGATGCTGATGTGTGTGTTTTTTAGAGATTGAAAGATGGTAAGATGGCGGCATCACTTTCTTTGGTGTATCTATGCCTGGGAGTAACAGGGTTGTAGGCTCTTGAAGCACTACAAAAATCTGCAAAAAGCGATGCCCTGTCATAATACTGCCTGCCTTCAGTTCTCTGAAACAAACTCATCTTCTTACGAAAGCTCTTACGCCCTTTCCCCTCACGCTTTCTCCTTGGTTCTTTCTGACCGTGCTTTGAAAAGCTTTATGTCACCGATACCCCTGGATGCAGCTTTCTTCAAAACCTATCCAAGCCTTTCTGTACATGAGCCAAAGCAGTTGCTTGTGAATGACGTCAGTACTTCTCTTTCCCCCTAGCTCCCTCACCTCCTCTTTCGGAGCTGAATGTGCTGCCTCTGCCACTTTCCCAGCCCCTGCTGGTCCAGGAACTTGTGTATCATCTCCCTGAGTCTCAGCTTGTATTCCTGTGTGACTTGAGTCGAGCTGCTATTGGGACAGATGATCTTTTTCTGATGATGATGTCGTTTCTCCCGGGATCCCTGTAAGCCTCCCTAAAAGCCTAATTGATTACCAGATTATTCTAATTTAACCACATACAGCTGTTGGCCAAGATTGGATGTCAAGACATTCGTCACGGTAAAGCCGTATCGTTGATGTCCCGTGTTACTTTCTGCCAATTTCTGCCCTTAAGTCCATTTTGTACTTGCAGCTCCCAGGGGCTTAAAGATAGAACTTGTCATACTTTTGAATCAAAAGGCTGCCTCTCAGTTCCATTCTGCTCTACCTTATTCAGTATTTAAGCCTTGTAGACATGAGAATGCCATTTAATTATGGCTTTTCATCTGATCCACAAGATACTTCAGTATCACACAACCCACTTCAGAAGGGCTTGCACCAGGGGAATGTCTCGGGGAGCCATTTGTTCACCTGACACGTATATTTGGCATTCTCATGCAGATTCCAACCTGCTAGGAACGGTGAAAAGTGATTTCAAGTTCAAATTTAGATTTTTTTACTTGTATGCATGTATGACGGTGATGACCTAACTAAGATGTATCCATTTTCTGAAAATGTATTATTTCTAAAGGTTAAGTTGAATAATTTAAAATGTTTTATTTATTGTATTGAATGTGATAACTCTTTTGTTATGAAGCTTCATTTGCATTGACATTGGGGCTTAATTCCTCCTGTTGACGATTTTTTTTTCCATAATTTACCTGCTGGCTGCAGAATCTATTAAATTTGGTGATACCTACAGACCTCTGTAAAGCATTTCCCACTTTTATTCCTTATTTATGTACAACCTTGTTTGTGAGGGTGTGTGTGTCTCTCTTTCTGTATCTGAAAAACAACTAAACAGTTCTGTGTTCAAGTTAGCTTTAGATCCTAGCAGGATGCAGACAAGCACAAAGGTGTATGTGCTAGATAGCATGTGTATAACAGGTATTGTCTTCTTGAACAGGCTGTCCACCCCCAGTGTTCATAGAACTAACATCTTGGCTTCAGGTCCCTAGTTTGAAATCCAGCCATGTTGCTGACACAGGTGCAAGCCGAAATGTTTAACTAAATAATTTTAAGCCTATTTCTGTTTTGTCGATCACTTGCTTATATTATCTATATATGGAAGTTGAAGGCAGACTTTATTTTACACATACATCACTTGGTGCTCAACACTTCACAGCTCAACACTTGATGTTTCACAGATGAATGTGTGAAATAGATTATAGAGAAGTGATATAAAGGTTTTGCCTGTGAGGGGACATGCATACAGGCAAGCATGTATGTGCAAACCAGCCTGAAATGGAATATATATTGTTATCTTGCTTGACAATCTGCCTGAGGTATCTGTGTGTCCATTGCCAAGAGACTATTTCATTTATTATTTCACTTTATTTTATTTCTTAACATTATTAGCATGTCACAATCCAATGAGTAGCTTATACATTGGTGTAGAGCAGCGTTTCCCAAAGGGGGCGGTACTGCCCCCTTGGGGGAGGTGGGATTGCATGGGGGGCGTTAAGAGGCAAGGGGGCAGCAGGGAGGCACTAAGAGGCAAAGGGGCGGTAGGGGGACGGTCGAGGTGGTCTTTTCCGAGAAGCGCCTCTCCAGAAGGTCTTAAAACCCAGGGACATTTTTATGTGAGAAGGTAGTTTGGTTCCAAGCGATATAAGGGAAGAATCCACAGATGTATTAATACCGTTTAAGAAGAGTCCTTTTAACAGTGAATTGAAATGTTTCAAAAGCACCAAAACATTAATGAAGAGACATACCCTGCTTGGTGTGCCCCGCCACGCCGGCTGCAAAACAGAGGTGTTCGCTCTCTTTTCCCTCCCTCCCTCGGCAAGCCTGTGGCGAGTGCTTCAGATTTTGAATAAATATTCAATTAATTGTTACTGTTTTGAATTTTATTGTTCTTCTTCGTGGTCTCTGTGCATCACACTGATGGGCTCTGCGCCTGCGCGGAGCTTCTTCGGGAAACTTCCATAGCCTAGAGTTTTGGCGGGAACCCCTCCCCTTCCTGTGCCTAATACGCGGGTTCCCGCCCAAGCTCCTCAGTTCTTCGTTGACTGCCATTGTGGCAACTTCAGCGTGGAAACCTCTCCAGTGTTAGACGACCTAGAGTAAAAAAAAAAAAAAAAAAGTTAATTGTTAGAGTTTGTTTAGTTTATTCTCCCTTTACTATCATCTTGTATTCTACCTTTCTGGTTTGCGTTTTATTTTTCTGGTTAGTCTTCTCCTATCTGCGATCCCTGATCGCGGTGCCCTGGCACATGGCCGCTAAGGCACCTTTCCGCAAGTGTGTCCGGTGCGGGAGCAAACTCCCTCCCTCGGACGGACATTCGCTGTGCGTTTTATGCCTGGGAGAAGGACACGTAGTCGAAACCTGCCATCACTGCATGTCTTTCACCAGGCAAAAAAGAAAACATCGAGCAGATCGCTTGAGGTCTTTACTTTGGGATAAAGCCCTCCGTGCAGTGGATAGCCACCCTAAAACCTTAAAATCGAACCCTATGGCTTCCTCCACCTCGGGGGCCTCCCCCCGTCAACATGGCCTCAGAGTAGTACAACTCTCCCTGACCAGGTCGGGTCCCATTTTGATTCGCAACCCACCTACTCCAGGCCACACCCCAGCCGCAAGTCGACCCTCTAAAAAGCCTAAGAAATCCAAACACCAAGAAATAAGTAAAAAGAAGAAGACGAAAGGGACAATGCCCCTACAATCCGCGCCGACATCCACACCGCGGCGCTTACCAACGCCGTCACTGCCATCATCGGTCCCGAGACAGCCACCGACACCACAGTCGGTACCGATCCCTACCCCAGTACCGACTGCCTCCGTATCTGAGGGAAAATTGGTGGAGTCAACCCCACCCAATACGGCAGTGCAGACCATATTACCGGTCTTGCCTAGCCACCAACAACCTCCACTCCCTGAGTTGAATACAGGGCTGGAGCAGCTGCAGCAGCGGCCCAGCAGGCCAAGGTCCCCGCTCGCAGAATGGGACAGACCCTCGCAGTACTCTTCATACGATCGCAGAAGAGACTGGCCATGGGAGTATTACCCACCTCCTGCATATGAGCACGATCCACGTCGATACCCTCCTTACTCCACACCTCCGTACCGACACTCGGTACCGTCGCCTGCGAGACGAAGGGAAACCCGCGACGATAACATCCCTTCAGTTGCTCCTCGATACTCGGTATCAAGCCCAACTCAGCTACCCCATATGAATCCTGGATCCCAACACGGAATGGAGCAGGATCCTCATGAATCGCGCACTGATGATTATCGTTCGGACACTTGCTCAGTGTCCTCCGTAGCCCCATCAACTCCATCTCCAGACGCAGTCGTAACACTTCAAGAACCCGCCTCGCCCCCGGAGGACATAAGAAGCTTTACCGACCATGTCCTCCGTATGGCCCAAACGCTAGGATTGGAGGTGCAACAACATGTCGAAAGACCCAAAGACCCGGTCTTCGACACCGTAGTCACCGAAAGCCCTGCATCGGTAGCAATACCATATCTCCCCACTCTACTACAAACGGCTCAGACTGCTTGGAAAAACCCATCCTCCTTGGTCCCAGCTTCAAAACGCTTAGAGAGCATGTATAAAGTACAAGAGGGGGAAGTGGATTTCCTGTTTAAACATCCAGCCCCGAATTCCATAATAGTTGACTCCGCACAAGGAAAATCACAGAGGACCCACGCTTCCCCAGTAGATAAGGAAGGACGGCACCTAGATTTTATGGGGAGGAGAATATATACTTCGGCATCGCTCAGTATGAGAGTCGCAAACTACCAGGCTACTATGGCCCGGTATCAATTATTTTTATGAGAAAAAATAGGATCCCTTTGTGATGAACTTCCCGATGAGCGCAGAGACCTAGCGAGGGTTTTCCAAAACGAAGCCTCCAAACTAGCAAAACAACAAATACATACCGCACGTCACCAAACGGATTGCGGAACCAGAACCATGATGGCAGCCATCGCTCTCCGAAGACACGCATGGCTTCGCTCCACATCCATAACCCAGGAAACCAAAACTAGAATTTAAGACCTCCCGTTCGACGGACTGGGGCTCTTTAACACGAAAACAGACGAAACGATGGACTCCGTGCACAAAGCTAGAATTACCTCAAAGAAACTGGGCCTCACTCAATCTCAACCAACTTTCAGACAGCGCCCTTGGTACCGACAACAGTATCAATCAACTACTAGATCCAATGTCGAACGCCCATTTCGCCAACACCAACAGCACCAGCAAGGCAAGAGGCCGCACTACAATACAGGGAAGTCCCAGACCTACCGAAAATGCCAGGACTTCTCAAAAAAGCAGCGCCTTTGACTCCTTCCCACAACTGCAAAGCACTGTCTTCTTCGACGGACATCTAGCAAACTTCTGTCGTGCTTGGGAATGCATCACATCGGACAAATGGGTCCTGAGTATCATCGAAACCGGCTACAGCATAGAATTCGACAGCCTCCCTCCCTTTTCAGGCGTGAAAGTTACCACACCACTACTGGTACTCAAACAAGAAGTAGGCACTCTTCTACAAAAAGGAGCCATCCGGTCCTTTCACCATCACGAGATCCCGACCGGTTTTTATTCAAGGTACTTCACGGTCCCGAAAAGGGACGGCGGCCTGAGGCCAATATTGGACCTCTGGAATGTCAACAGGTTCATCACTACAAAAAAATTCAGGATGATCACCCTTGCAGCAATCACACCGCTGCTGACCGAAGACGACTGGTTCGTCACCATAGATTTACGGGATGCCTATTTCCATATTTCAATTCGAGAAGACAGCCAATGGTACCTGCGCTTTGCAATAGGGAAGAACTGCTATCAATTCCTTGTGCTCCCGTTCGGGTTAGCCACAGCGCCACGAGTCTTTACGAAATGTATGGCGGTTGTATGCGCCCACTTAAGAACCCAGGGCATACAACTTTTTCCGTACATAGACGACTGGTTGCTCGTCGCAAATTCGAAACATCGACTCAAAAACCACCTCTCAGTCACCCTACAGACCCTCAAAGATCTCGGGCTATGCGTGAACCCAGAAAAATCGGTCTTGCAACCTACCCACGTCATACGCTTTATAGGGATAGACATCGACGCAACCAGGTCCAGAGTTTTCCTCCCCATCCACAGGGCACGACAGTTGTCGACCCTAGCCAAAAAACTTCGGTCCCAGAGAACAGTGACTGCTCATACCATCCAAAAAATCTTGGGTTACATGGCAGCAATGACACCTGCGGTACTGCTCACCAGATTGAAAATGAGAACCCTCCAGTACTGGTTTCTGCAAGTATTCGACACCCAACACGACAGTCAAAGAAGAATACTCCGATTACCTTGGAACGTCAAGAATTCCCTGAGATGGTGGGAAAACTCAGGCAACCTTCGACTGGGATCCCTTTTCACACACCCCGTTCCACTCTGACGGTCACGACAGACGCTTCGCTATCGGGATGGGGAGCACACTGTGGAACCCTCACAACCCAAGCCTCCTGGTCAACAACCGAGAGGGCATGACACATCAACTACCTGGAGCTCCTGGCGGTAGAACGGGCACTCAAGTCGTTCGTGACCGTGCTTCGACATCACCATGTCACCATAGCCTCAGACAACACTACTGTGGTCTTCTATCTGAACAAGCAGGGAGGAACTCGCTCCAGCAAACTTCTCAATCTCACATTAAAGATCTGGGATTGGTGTATAACCAACGACATCCAGATCATAGCAATACACATTGCTGGTCAGGACAATACAATTGCCGACCTCCTAAGCCGTTCCACGATGACAAGCCACGAGTGGGAGCTTCACGACGAAGTAAGAACAGCCCTATTCAACCAATGGGGCAAACCGACAATCGACCTATTTGCAACGAAAGACAACTCAGCCTGTCAACAATTTTGCAGCCGTGCAGGCAGCAGTCCCAACTCTTTAGGAGATGCCTTCAGCCTGAAATGGCAGGGGACACGCTTTTACCTATTTCCCCCCTTCCCGATGATAACCAGGGCTCTGGCGAAAATATAGAAAGACAACACCGACTGCATCATGGTAGCACCGTGGGGGCCGCGCCAGCCCTGGTTCACCAGGCTACTTCTCCTATCCGAGAACTCATTCCTGAGCCTGCCCCTACAACCAGACTTACTGTCGACTCACCAAGGCAGAGTCAGACACCCCAACGTCAGCGCCCTCTGACTGACAGCTTGGAGAATAACACCCTAATCCCAGAACCACTACCAGTACCGATACAAAACATCATCCTGGAATCTAGGAAACCATCGATGCGACGATCATACCGAGCAAAATGGGGAAAAAATTCTAGTTTCGCCAAAACAGCATATTTTGACCCCATTGCGCCATCGGTCCCACAAATCTTGAAGTTCCTTTTTTCTCTTCACCAATGCGGACTAGCACCCTCTTCATTAAAAAATATACCTTGCAGCCATCGCAGCACACCAAGGTCATAGTCACGGCCCCTCTATGTCCTCTCACCCCCTTGTTAAAAGTTTCTTAAAAGGTCTGAAAAACACCATCGGCCCAATGCGGTCCATAGTTCCAGCATGGAGCCTGTCGGTGGTCCTCCATGCACTCACCAAACCTCTTTTCGAGCCTTTGGCTAAAGCCAATCTCCGACTCCTGTCCTTCAAAGTCGCCTTCCTGATCGCTGTTACGTCAGCTCGGAGAGCGGGGGAGCTTACAGCCTTAAGAATAGATCCACCATATCTGACGTTCCACAGGGACAAGGCAGTCCTGCATCCTGATGTGCTATTTCTCCCTAAGGTGGTATCAGACTTTCATGTGGGACAGGATATCATACTGCCATCCTTCTTTCCTTCACCATCAACCACCCTAGAGCGCACCATGCACTCTCTGGACGTCCGCCGAGCTATCGCCTTTTACAAAACCAGGACCGAACCCTTTAGGACGCCGCCGAGGCTGTTTGTTGCCTATGGAGGGACATTAAAAGGGTCGGCCATCTCGTCTCAGCGACTAGCCTCATGGGTGGTCCAGACCATCAAACTGGCGTATAAACTAGAGAAAATGCCAATTCCTCCACAAGTCACTGCGCAATCTACAAGGGCCGTTGCAACATCGGTAGCATTTGGCCGTGGGGTCTCTATACCTACATTATGTAAGGCAGCGACATGGGCAAAGCCCTCCACCTTTATTCAACACTACCGCCTTGACGTCCGGGCCAGGGAGGACTGCACCTTCGGACGGGCGGTACTTTCCGAGATTCTTCACTGATAACACACCCACCTCCAGGTATGGCAGCTAACTAATCGCCCATCAGTGTGATGCACAGAGATCACGAAGAAGAAAGTCAGGTTGCTTACCTGTAACTGTAGTTCTTCGAGTGGTCATCTGTGCATTCACACAACCCACCCTCCATCCCCACAGTGTTGTTATGATTCTGTTTCTACTTACATGTATGCACATATGTATATGTATAGAGAGAGAGAGGGATAGGCATAGTGTTAAGGCATGACTTAACACAGTAATAATATACTCGTTCCTCGGTACTGGGTAGGCCACAATGACCGTCTCCTAGAACTGAGGAGCTTGGGCGGGAACCCGCGTATTAGGCACAGGAAGGGGAGGGGTTCCCGCCAAAACTCTAGGCTATGGAAGTTTCCCCGAGAAGCTCTGCGCAGGCGCAGAGCCCATCAGTGTGAATGCACAGATGACCACTCGAAGAACTACAGTTACAGGTAAGCAACCTGACTTTATCTTCCTTAGTGGGTCGTTGAAAACCGCTATTCTGAATAATGGTTTTTATAGTGTAGGGTAGGGGGCACTGGGCATGAGTTTGTGGAACCAAGGGGGCGGTGACCTGAAAAAGTTTGGGAACCACTAGTGTAGAGCATTGGTTCTTAACCTTAATTCACCAAGTACACAACTTTATCACTGAATACAGCCCCAAGTACAGAATTAGGACATAAAAACATCACTCCAGAAATATATAGGTATATTTATGATACATATGTACAATACACAGATCTTGAGCATATATTCACTGTGACCTTTGCTCCTGATGGTCATCAGCTTGATGTTAGATTTATTTGAGCCTGAATGGCATTATTTTGAGAACCTGTTTTTCCTTCGGCTGTGTTGCTATTATAGTGCTCTTTTTGTTGTTTCCTTTCTAGAGGCTCATCACACATAGTCTCATTGTAAATGGATGGAGGAGTATTATCTTCGTTGATTTTTGCTTCAAGCGGGGAGGAAGATTCTTGTTTTATTCCTCTTCGTTGTGTCTAGAAGAGAAAGTTAGTATTGGAGATTTTATCCTTGTGGGTTAGTGGTGGGTGAACAGTATTTAACTCTGCTCCATTGGCTCTCAGAAGCAATTGCAAGAGGGGAAAAGATGCTGCTTAAAATTCTAAAATCCCAAATGTCCTCCACTTGACTCCATATGTTGCCCCCAAGATTTGCAGATTGCATCCTGGGGTGGCTAATGGCTCTGCGTAACCATCACTGGTGGTGACTGAAAAGCCTCTAGCTTTTGGGGGTAAGCAATCAACTGCTCCCAATCCAGTTTTACACCATCTGTCAGATCATTTGTCTAAAAGAGTGTAGGTGGACTGTTGAAAGATGCACCCAGATGACAAGGTTCTAGTCACATGAGCCAAGTTTAATTATGCATGTAAGGGTGTTGCCTTTCCCCCCTAACAGAGTTCTTCTGCTAGTCACTTTGGAATACTGTCCTGTTTAAACTGCTATATTATAATGCCTTTGGAAACTGGAAACTTCTGCTGGTCCAGAATGCTGCAGGCAAACTGTTGGCTCAGGGTTGGATACAAGGAGCATGTGAGGCCCTTGTTACAACAGCTTCACTGACAACCAGTCTGTTTCTGGGCACAATTCAAAGTACTGGTTATGACCTAAACCCTTATACAGCTTGAGACCAGGTTTCCTGAAAGACTTTTGGAACCTAGACTGCTGAATACTGATGGTGCATGCACAGAATCTCTTTGAACAGAAGAACTTTTGGAGGAAATGGCACTTCATTCATAATGGCTGAGCATGTGAGGGGGATAAATTAATATTCTGATGATCCAGGTAATTATGAACTGGCAACATCATTTTTTTTTAATAAATTTTATTTTTCTACAATACTTAAACATACACCAATACAATTAAAGAAACAACATACTACATAAATGTTGAATAAATGTTGAATAACAATAATATAATATCTATATAACATAATCAAACATAACATATAAGTGCTCCCCCCACCTCGGGATCTCATTCCTGATTCCAAAATCTCATACTTTCTTCTGCTGGTGGCTTCCCACTTCCCTTAAAAAACACAAATATTAGGAACTGTTTCCAAATTCTTTCAAAATCATTTATTTTAGCTATACCTCTTCTCAATTTAATATTACAAGTCAGTTTGTCATTAATAGCTAAATCCCAAACTTCTTTATACCATTCTTCGATACAATATTCCCCTTGAATCTTCCAGTTCCTTGCTACAATCAATCTTGCCGCCGTCAGCAAATTAGTTATTAATTCCTTAATTTCTTTTTTACATTTTACATCTTCCAATAGTGACAGTAATGCAACTTTTGGTGTTTGTTCTATCTTCATTCCCACAATTTCTTCAATCTCCAAAAAACACCATCTTCCACAATTTTTGTACATATTTGCATTCCCACCACATGTGTAAATACGTTCCTTTACCCCCACATCCTCTCCAACAATCATTATTAAGGGGGACAGAATACAATATATGACTGGAAGATCTGTGTCTTGTAGTTTAGGGGGAAAGAAACACAAGGAAATTAGCTACCATAAAGTAGAGGACAGCATTTTGTCTGTTTTGTTTCGATGTGCCTACTTGGCTTGGTTGATTTTGTATGAAATGAAATAAAGTTGTTACTGTTATTTTAAAAAATGAAATTATTATTATTATTATTATTATTATTATTATTATTATTATTATTATTATTATTATTATTTATATACCGCCCCATAGCCGAAGCTCTCTGGGTGGTTTACAAAAGTTAAAAACTGAACATTAAAAAGAAATATACAAAATTTAAAACCATAAGCATAAAATACAAACAAAAACAGACAATATCCATTTAAAAACAACTATTCTGGGGTCAGTTAAAAACTCAGCATATGCTGTTAAATACATACATTAAATACATTGTTCCTTTTGCAGTGTGGCTTGGACAAATTCAGTTCCCACATTTGTTATTCTCAAGGTTAACAGCTCTCATAGACCACCAAGTTACCTTTGTCTACTTGAAGGGTACAGGGTAATGGAAGGAAATTCCTCAAGCGCTGGCAGTGGGCTGGTAATACCAGCAGTAGCCCTCTCACTTTCACAGGGGGAGGTGGCATAACCTCGCTGAAGAGGAAAGACTTGTAGGTGAAACTGGGTTCAACTGGACATTTAGGGTTCAACTAGATGTGATGTGAAAGACCCCAGCTGGGATGTCCTGCCTTTTTTCTTCAGTCAAAGCAGCCATATAGGGCCACTAATTGGAAGAGGGAAGAAACAGTGGCAGAGAGGGTTTTTAGCTGTTTCTCCAATATAAATTCCCACCTCCCAAAACTTTACAAGGGGAATTTTTTTTACTTCAAAATCCAGCTTGAAAGACACATACGGTAATTACATACTGAACTTTAGTTCACAATGCTTAGAACGTATTCCCCAACAAAGCATGACAGAATCGCTTTAGATTAAAATGCATTGCCGGATGTTACTCTGTGACAAGAAGGACTTGGACGAAATGTTTGAAAATCAAAAATAAATATTGTTATCCAGACATGTGGATCTCATTAAACAATGGAAGGCAATCAAGTTATGAGAGCGCATTTAAACTTGGTCTCTCAGATGACCGGGAATGGCTTTTTAGTTTGTAGTCATGCCAACGAGATGAACCTCAGAGATATGAATATCAGGGATTTGTAACCTGAAAAAATATATCGAAAACCACGCACAAATGCATGCACATACACTTTATTGCAAGCATTTCACAAACCTTCAATAATTAGGGGGGAAAGGTAAAAAAACCAATCTCAATATATAAATCTCAAAATTTGATAGAATATAGAGTAACAATACATTCTTTCTCACACATAAATCCCACTGAGTTTAATAAGACTTCCTTCCAGGTAAAGGTGCATACAATTGCAACCTAAGTATCTTTTCACAACAAATAACATATCTCTCCTAAATAAATTCAATTTGCAACAAACACTAAATAAACGGTATCTTTGCACTCTCTCTCTTTCTCTCTCTGAAACAAACACTGCCAGATCGAGAACTTCAAAGAGCACGGAAAAATGATTGGCATTCCCTCCTCTGAACACTGCGATTGGAGGAGAACACAGTCATGGACAGCACCGTGGCAATTCCTAATTGGTTAGCCACAAAACTACTCCACCCCATCACTGCACGTTCCTTATTGGGAGTTTTTCAATTAGCCGCACCACACACAATGGTTGAATAATTTCGGAGATGTTAGAAGCTCCAATTCAGCTGTCTCTGCTCTGAAATTATTTGATGGGTTTAGAAGCAGCCAATCTCCACTCTGGAAGGTCGAATGCTCCGAGGATGTTCGCGGTTACCAGATAATTCTGGGGCGGAGTGCACACCCCTATTGCTGAGCACATTCTGAGTCTTGGAATGTATCTATCAGAACTGAACTGAAGTACCCTAAACTCTTTTGATTTCAGCAACCTAATTTAGGTTGGGGGAAATCATTTTGTTGTTGCTACAGTTGGACTACTGGGAGTCATAAATCTTTGTCAATCTACTGCAAATCACCCGGAGCACTCACACTGGATCCCATCTGCCTTCTGTCCATCCATGTTGTAGGTGCATCCTTGCTTAAGAATATAAGAGAGGTCTTGTTAGATCAGAATGTCTACTTGGAACTCCATCACACCAGCATTTTAATGCACTCCCAACATGCCTGGTGTCTGTTTTTGCAGTGTGGCACTCACATGATGTACCCATCGTGCTGTGATCTCGCTGTGATTGCGCCGTTTCCCCCTCCTCTTCCTTTTTATTTTTGTATGGGGAAAGTCCAGTTCTTTTTGCCATGTGTGATAACATCACTGTTCCATTTCCGTGTAATATCCTTTTCGATGCTATTTGGGATCGTCCCAGTTTTTTCTGCTGGGGTGTATGTCTGTGGAAGGGCGTGTGTGTAGGGTGGTGTCGCTGATGAAAGCAGAGGGTGGGGTGGTTCTCCAGCGTGCCATTTCAATTTCCTTTCCTCATCATTTTCCTTGGGAATGCCTGCTGGATCGTTGGTATGTTGTTTGTTGAATGAGGATGAGTAGGCCAGTCCATGGACATGTAAAGGGTTCACTTCCCCTAATCCCTTAAGTACACCATTGCAGCATTACACCATTTCAGCCTACCAGAATTGCATTCAATTGTATTTGTGCAGAAATAAATAAATAAAAAACAACAACTTGGGAAAATAAAAATTAGGGCAGGGAAAGGAACCCACATCCCACGTCCATCTCAAAGTCCCTCCCAGCCACTGAACTGCAAAGAGAACTGCAAAGGGAAGGAGAAGAGAGGAAACAGGGCAGTATGTTAGCAATACGAGCCCGCACGGGTGAAAGGCTGCAAGTGCTGAAATCGTGCAACAATGCACAAATGTGAAAGTGATCAGTGCTTGACATGCTGTCAAAACGGAGGTGGATAGTGCGGGGACAACCCTGGGTAGAAAACAGGTGTGATGGAGCTCAAACATTCTTTGCAGGAGTCCCAGGAATCAGGAGGCACTAGGCAGTTTACCAGAACACATGGCCAGTGGACCAATCCACTTTCTGCCCACTCCTGCTCTCAGACATAAACAAGGCCTAGTGGTGAAAAGGGAGCAACCATAGAGAATCTGGGAGATACAGCTCAGCTCTCCTGAGTCTTCCCTTTCTTTTCCAACTGAATTGACATAATTTTACTAACTGACAATTTATTAAATCTTAATACTGTAGTAGCTCTTTTGCAAGCTACTAAAGCTAGAGGTGCCTAGATTCAAGCTGAGCAGACTGACATGTCAAACTTAAAGAGTTGCCAGCTGGCCACTGTAGTACTGGTTTGACCAGTAAAACCATGCATTCAGACAGAACACGAGAATGAACTTCAGAGTGTCACATCAAATATTTTTTGTGATTGCCCTCATCAATCAGGTTTCAGTCATTTCCCAGGTGGCGAAGTGGAGCTGGCAGTCTTCCCAGTCCTCACCATGTAGTACTTTGGACGCAATGACTGTATGCCTGATGTCAAGAAACAGTATGTGGCACAAAAAAAAAAAAAAAAAAAAAAAAAAAGAGGGGTGTTAACTGCGAATCAGGATCTGAGACCGTGAGCATACAAATACTTAAAAGGTTGTCACACAGAGGAGGGCCAGGATCTCTTCTCGATCATCCCAGAGTGCAGGACACGGAATAACGGGCTCAAGTTAAAGGAAGCCAGATTCTGGCTGGACATCAGGAAAAACTTCCTGACTGTTAGAGCAGTACGACAATGGAATCGGTTACCTAGGGAGGTTGTGGGCTCTCCCACACTAGAGGCCTTCAAGAGGCAGCTGGACAACCATCTGTCAGGGATGCTTTAGGGTGGATTCCTGCATTGAGCGGGGGGCTGGACTCGATGGCCTTATAGGCCCCTTCCAACTCTACTATTCTATGATTCTACTGAATGGACTTGTAAAAGGAATCCTAGAATGAAGTTCAATAGCCTGGCCCTAGACTATCCCCATGGGCTGCTGTGTCCCATTGCCCGCTCCCAAAGATTAAGAGGCCCCTGCAACTCACCTCAAAGCGTATAAGGAATATCAAGGCTGGGACCCCAAGAGGTAGCACGTTGTTTAGTTCAAAGTGTTTGTGACTTTGCGGCAGCTGTGATAGGGAAGTAGTAAGTTGGAGGAAACAAACACAGGAAACTTGCCACATTGAAAGGGCTGGGGAAATGGAGGACTTCAAAAAGAGCTGGGAAGGGTGAGAAATCGGGCACTGGGCTTTTGGTGATTCCTTATTCATGGGCGTTTATGGGTTCTTTAGACCAAGAGTCCCTAACCCCCGGGCCATGGACCGGGCCGTGCAGGTGATCTGCTTTCACCCACCCACACCCACCCCAGCATACCTGGGCGTGGGGCGCCATCTTGCCTGCCCAGCCGAAGTGAAGCCAGGACGCTGGGGTGGGCGGCTTTGGAATGGCGCGCCTGGCCGGAAGCCGCTCTGGGAGAGCGACTTCCAGGCGTGCCGTTCCGAAGCCGCCCGCCCACCCCAGCGTCCTGGCTTCGTTTCGGCTGGGTGCCCACCCAGCTGAAGCAAAGCCAGGACGCTGGAGTTGGGGGGGGGGCTTCCCAAAACCATCCCCTCAACCCCACCCTCCAGTCCATGGAAAAATTGTTTTCCACGAAAGCGGTCCCTTATGCCAAAAAGGTTGGGGACTGCTGCTTTAGACAACACTGTGATCCTCCAGTTTCACTTCGGTTTCTTCAGAGCACTTTCCCATTTTTTTTAAAAAAATGGGGGAAATGGCATATTATTTCTGAAAGTGCTGCTTGTATTTGTGTATTTTTGCTATTCTGCTATAGCACAGCTCCAACTAGAGGTTATGTAATAGAAAAGCAGGAAAGGAAAACTCGGAACTCAATTCTGCAACGAATCTGAAAGTAGATACTGCAGATAAATGGTCTTGTATAGAAAAGCTCTAAAAAGAGCTGCCACTGTTTATTTATTTATTACATTTTTATACCGCCCAATAGCCAAAGCTCCCTGGGTGGTTCACAAAAATTAAACTATGAAGAGCATAAAAATAACCAACGAATTTAAAACACACATATGAAATACAATATAAAATGCACAACTAGAATAATACCACACAGCAAAAATTGATATAGGTTAAAATGTGGAATTAAAACAGCAAAATTTAAATTTAAGTTAAATTAGGTGTTAAAATACTGAGAAAATAAAAAGGTCTTCAGCTGGTGACGGAAAGAAAACAATGTAGGTGCCAAGCGAACCTCTTTGGGGAGCTCGTTCCACAACCGGGGTGCCACAGCAGAGAAAGCCCTCCTCCTGGTAGCCACCTGCCTCACTTCCTTTGGCAGGGGCTCAGGGAGAAGGGCCCCTGTGGATGATCTTAAGGTCCGGGCAGGTACATATGGGAGGAGGCGTTCCTTCAAATAACCTGGCCCCAAACTGTTTAGGGCTTTGTTGAGACTAACTTGGTAAACCCACTTAAGGGCCCCCTTCCTCCAAACTGTTTTGTCCCCTCGCCCCGAAATCACACACAATTATGACAAAACAGTGATTTGGAGAAGGGTTGTCCCAACCCTACTTATATCAGTATTGTGCAGTTCTTTGGGTGTGCATAGTATGTTGTTGGTTTTCAGTGTCTTCATTTCCCCTCTTAACGTTTAAATGAAAGTGAATGCTATTTTGTTGTCATATTTTAACATGTTGTTGTGTAGTGTTCACTTCCTCAAGCAACAAAAAGCTCCGGGTTTTGTTTCCTTTGGATGAGAGAGCATCTGAGGGTCTTTCTTTTTCTTTTTGGAGGGGGATAATGTTTATTTACAACTAGCGCACAGAACCAGCTTTGCACAGGATGAAATAGCTTATTAGTTTGATGCAGTGAAGCCTTCAAGAGAACGCCATCCTGAAAAATTCTGCTCCGTTTTTTCTACCATTCCTATTCAACTTGATAGCAAAGGTACAAAAGAAATTGCTTTTGAAAAGAAATTCAGAGAAGAAAAATTATGAGAAATTCTCATGGATAGGATTTGGAG
Source organism: Elgaria multicarinata webbii (assembly GCF_023053635.1). NCBI lineage: Eukaryota > Metazoa > Chordata > Lepidosauria > Squamata > Anguidae > Elgaria > Elgaria multicarinata. The sequence goes on along the minus strand of NC_086180.1, from coordinate 84,040,898 downwards.
TGCTTACTTATGAGGTAGCTGAGAGGAATGTGTGTGAGTGTACTGTCTTTTATTGCCCAATTATCTCACTGGCAGCCTGCAGTTCAGGGAGCAGCTGCCTCAGACATCATGAAGTAACTGCTCACACATCGGGCTTTTTTAGATTAGGAAGTGTGGGAAGCTGAGGAGGCTGCAGAGTGTTTGAGAGATGTGTAATAGAAAGGAAGGGGAAAAAATACACCCAGCACCCTTGGTCACCTGATAATTATAAGGACACCACCAAAGGAAATTCAAAATAAATTCTAAAGCACTCTGATAATGAGACAGAAAAGAGGAAGCCTCCTTCAGAGGGAAAGAAAACACTTGAGAAATTGGAAGTTTTCCTTTTTCCAACACTACCTCCAACTTTTCTTCAAAGCTGGAAACAACATTGCCACCTGCTATAGGGGTTTCAGGGAAGAATATGCATCTGGCTTAGACACAGTATTCTGAGAAAAAAATCTGTTTTTTTTTAACTGCCCTAGCAATAGAAGGCTTTGAAGAATTTTCTCCAAATATTCCTTACCATTTGGTTTTGTGTTAGCTGCCTCCTCACCCGGCCCCCATGTCCTGGAATGGCATTGGGTATTATGGCATTATGGAGGATGCAAAATGGGGGTGAGGCTGACAGGACAATTGCTGCTGTTGCCACTTGCTTATTTTTAATAGCACTAAAAACAAAAAAGCCTTTGGGAAAAATGAAAACACCGTGCTCCTGTCCCTGCCAATGGGAAGCCCTACCTGTGAGAAACAGTTGAAGAATGTATCCTTCCCTGGAGAAATTCAGTGAATTGGATGCCCCTATTTTCAGTGATTTCCCAGCCCCCACGATGGCCTGTATTAGTTTTTTTTCATAGAATCATAGAACAGCAGAGTTGGAAGGGGCCTACAAGGCCATCGAGTCCAACCCCCTGCTCAATGCAGGAATCCTGCATTGAGCAGTTTTTTTTTTATTATTATTAATTGCTCTGCATCCACTGGCTTCATATTGCAGGGACCAGCTGCTGTTGCTGCTGCTGTGCTGGGACCAGGAACCCATTTGCAAGATGGCACATGAGCCTTTGCCCACAGGGGAAAGGCTTTTCAGGGCTGAACCTGCTTCTGTGCCATTTTTAAAACATCGTAGGAAATTAGCTCAGCCTCTGAACTTGCTGGTTGGAAAAGGCCCCTTTCCTCTGTAAAGGGAGGAGGACTTCTCATATATATATATATATATATATATATATATATATATATATATATATATATATATATATAATATTTTTATTAATTTGATTTTATAACACATACAATAATCATGCTACATCAACTTAATATAACACAATAATGAAATTAAAAAAGAACTTATTGAAATAATATAATACTGTCTCATGCACCCCACCTCCCGGGACCCTTATTCTCCTTTCCAAAATTGTAATGTATCCTGTGACGGTTTACCGGTTTACTCCTTTTCCCTTTTTCTAATACAAGTTTAACAAATGGACTCCAAACCTCATCAAAGTCATTTCGCTTCAGTAATCCTGGAAGAGGACTTCTGTGTGATGGAGTAGTTGCTCATTGCAAAGCCAGACAATCAAAGTAAATAAAGAGGAGGAAAAGGAGGTGGGGGAGAGGAGAGAGAGAGTTTGTGTGTATTTGTTCGCTTGTCTACTTGCTATTTCTCTATTTGCTTTGAGGAGCCAGCCAGCCAGCCCACTCAGCACAATCCTAGCATGTAAACTTGTTTTAATGGGGAAGTGGAAGGGTGTATAATTAATTTGTGAGTCTAGCTTATTTTATTTATTTATTTATTACATTTATATCCCACCTTTTTTCCTCCAAGGAACCCAAGGCGGCGTACATAATCCTCGTCCTCTCCATGTTATCGTCACAACAACAACCCTGTGAGGTAGGTTGGGCTGAGAGTCTGTAACTGGCCCAAAGTCACCCAGTGGGTTTCCATGGCTGAGCGGGGACTAGAACCCAGATCTCCCGACTCCCAGTCCGACACTCTAGCCACTACACTATTGTTTTGTGAGACTGGAAAAATCATAAACTGACTTTTAATTTATGCATCTGTCTGGAGAAATCATAATGCTTTCGTCAGATTGGAGAAATCATGGGCTGGCTTATAATTAATTTAGGAGTCTGGAAAAATCATAAACTGGCTTATAACGCATTTACACAATGTTATAACCTTAACAAAAAACCTGTGCCCGATAGATCAATCTTTAAAAGCTCCTTTGTACCATTCCCAGTGATCCCTTGGCTCTGCCTCCGCTGACCTGCTTTCCAGCCCACCAGCCAGACTGGCCACAAGCCGCCAGTGCCAACCTCTCTGCCCACCAACAGGGTGGAGAATTTCAAAAGGCTACTTCGTCACAGTTCTATTTTGAGCAAGCTTGCTCAGCAGTTAGCGTTGGATACATTGTGCCCATCCTGTCTCATGGCCACTGGCACCCCGAGGCATAGCCCCAGCACCGTGCACCCCAGTAGCCCCCGGAGGGAAGGGTCTGTCCACTGCATTCTACTGAGGTGCGCTGCCCCACAGTGAGGGAGGGAAGGAGAAACCACATAACACTGTCTCTCGGCCTCGTAACTCCCCTGGTTTCAAACTGTATTGTTGCAAAGCTATGTACTGATTAGGCAAGTCTGTCCCCAGTGGCTGAAGATGTTACGACAGGCTTCAACCACATAAAAAGTGAACTGTGTTTTGAAAACAAATTAACCCTGAGCTGCACAACTTCAAGGTTCCCTTACTATGCATGCCAAGTTTCACGTGTCCAGGTTTTATGGTCTTGGCACTATGGCAGTGACAGAACGACAGACAGACACACATCCTCTTTTTTAGTATTACATAGCATAAGTGGACATAAAGAGGCATTCGTAAAGGCAGCAGATATGTATTTATTATATTTATTTATTACACTTACGTACTGCCCCCATAGCCAGGGCTCTCTGGGCGGTTTACAGAAATTCTAAAATTAAGATAAAAACGAGTATACAAAATTTAAAATTCTAAAACACAGAACATACACACATAAAGCATTAGAAACCATTTAAAAAAAACCACTAACATGTGGGTGATTAAGGTGTACTTGCTACCTGGTCCCTATAAAGAGGCTCTGTGACTCCATGGTGTTTCCAGACGTTAATTCGGTCCTGTTTAGCTACAGAACCTATACCAATTGGGTTCTAGACACCTGGGGATAACCAAACTAAGTCCAAACAGACAAACATAATTATAGACTAAAAAGTAAACTGAAATCAGTTAAATGTTTTATTTAAGAAAATTACAAGCATTAAGAAAAGAGAGCATAGTGGTTCTATGAGTGTTAGAAGCTTTTCCTGGGAGCACGTTATCGGCAGTGAAATAAAATGTAACATAGATATAAGATTAACTAAAAGATTTGTGATCACCAAATCTGGCATTACAAATGTAGCGAGATAAATTGAGCTTCTGACGTTGTTGTTATGACTCCTCATCCACTCTCCTTGCAGTTTAAAGTGAAACGAAAACATGCTAAAATAGTTAGCTCTCCTTTTTACTTCCTCCTGCACATTACTTGAATATAAAAAGCTACGCTAAAGCATTACTAAATGCATCTAGACACATGAAGAAAAGGATTAACATTCTAAAGTCTAAGAGGATCTACAGTAACCCAAATCCTTGGGTCCGGTTTTCCAGAGAAGACCAGAGGTGAAGCAGGAGGGAGCGAAGTGAAGCAGAAAAACCAGAACACTCTCACTATCTGTGCTTTTATACACTTGTTCTGGCCAGAAGTAGGGCCTCCAGTGAGTGATTGGGCAACCATCTTCCAATCAAAAATAAGATGCCACCCATTCACCAATCAGAAACAAGGTGTCTATCTTTCCCCTCCAATAACACGATACTTTATGCCCACGTGGTTTGAAAATGTTTTAGGCACGGTATAAAAGGGTTAATCTGAGGATTCTGAAAACCGTCTGGGACCATTATCTTGCTTGACATGTTTCTCTCTGTTACATCGTCCTTGAACTCATGGCCATCTTTGGTTATATCTGCCTCAAAACCTCCTCTCAACCAATGACCATGGTCATTGTTATGGCTTCCCTGACCAATAAGCGTTAAGTAATGACATTTTCTTATGTGCATGGGTACAAAATGAAATGTCTAACAGTGATTTCCCTCAACCTAGTGGCCATCTGCACATGCTCAGTTCTTCTGTTCTTCCACTCGTATCAGAGCCGTGATCTTGCTCTTCGCTGTGGAAACCACTTGCAAAGACAGCTGCATTTTTTTTCTTTCAAAGCCAGTCCTGTAAAGTCTTTGCCTGAGGTATTATAATGCAATAACATTAACTAGCATTTATTTATTTATTTATTTATTACATTTCTATACCGCCCAATAGCCGGAGCTCTCTGGGCAATTCACAAAATTGAACATTGAATAAAAAAAACCAGGCTTTTCTTCCCCATGGGATGTAAGTCTGGGGTCTTCTTAAATATGACTCTGGGGTCTTTAACAGGATCTTTTTGTCTTCCTAAAACCCTAATTCAGACCATTTCAGATCAGATCAAAGTTATTTAACACTTTCAGTGCCAGATTGACACCCGGCTTCCACCCAGATCTCCTCTTTCCTCCCTCTTCCAAACCCTGAACTCCTGTTTCTTCTCACACCTGTATCTCACACACATATCTGCCCCAGCATCTTCATTTGGTGGGGGTTGCCTTCGTCAAGCCCTGATGTCTACCTCTTAAAATAGGGTGACCATATGAAAAGGAGGACAGGGCTCCTGTATCTTTAACAGTTGCATAGAAAAGGGAATTTCAGCAGGTGTCATTTGTATATATGGAGAACCTGGTGAAATTCCCTCTTTATCAGAACAGTTAAAGTGCAGGAGCTATACTAGAGTGACCGGATTTAAAAGAGGGCAGGGCACCTGCAGCTTTAACTGTTGTGATGAAGAGGAAATTTCACCAGGTTCTCCATGTATACAAATGACACCTGCGGAAATTCCCTTTTCTATGCAACTGTTAAAGATACAGGAGCCCTGTCCTCCTTTTCATATGGTCACCCAACTTAAAGCATTCAAGAGACATCCCTCTACCTCATTCATGGATTTTTTTGGTGTGTGTGTGGCTCTACCCCACAATTGAGTATCCTGTATGCGTCTAATTTAGTAGGTCTGGTGAGTATGGAATTTTAGAACTGAGTGGGTGTGGTTTGTGATGTAATAGGTAGGATGGGGGGGGAAGGAGTATATAAAGTGTGATTGAGGGGAGGAGTAAATTATTGTGTGGGTGTGTGTCGGAGTTGTTGTGTGGGAATTGTTTTGGAGTGAGGAGATTAATTGCTAGGGATTTAGGATTGGTGTGAGGAGAGAGAGAGGTGATTGGAGAGTTTGGATTAGGCAGGATTAGAAGCATTATATTTTCATTTGAAGCTTTTAACATTACAATAAACTTATTATTATTTTGCTACCTACCAATCACCACGTGTCAGTTTGGCATTATTTACCTGCCTCACAGTTATCAAACACCTTCGCCAGAATATACCCACAGTACATTTAAAAACAGATCCTATATTTAACCTGTTTCCCTCATAGCTAGGGGAAAAGTTTTATTTAACTCTCTCTCAGGTTTTCAAGTGGTGGCGTTTGGCCTGAGAAGGGTTTATGCAGCGGGCCTAGTATTGGTGTAATGTAACAGTGGGAGACGGTAGTTTAGACAAGATTGACTTTCAATACCAAATCTCCCGAGGTTTCCTACTATTTCTTTCATCGTTTTTTTTTCTTATTGTGCTGTTAAAATTTGTTAAGGATGAAAAGGCAGAATAGTTACACAATGCCTAGTTAGCACTAGGACCACTCCATCTGGAAGTATCCACAATATTTTGATAAAAATAATTTCCAAGTGTATTTGTTTGAATAGTATGTTTAAATCACATTAACAGCACAAAGTTATGCATATCTACTCGGACGTGAGTCCCATTGAGGTCAATCAATGGGACTTACTCCCAAGTAAGTGTGTGCATAGGATTGCAGCCTAATCTAGGGTGCCCATATGAAAAGAAGGACAGGGCTCCTGTATCTTTAACAGTTGTATAGAAAAGGGAAGTTCAGCAAGTGTCATTTGTATATATGCAGAATCTGCATATATACAAATATCTTTATCACAACAATTGAAGTTGCAGGAGTCCTGCCCTCTTTTATATCTGGTCAAAAAGGCAGTGCTCCTGCAGTTTTAACTGTGGTGATGAAGAGGGAATTTCACCAGGTTCTGCATGCGTACAATTCACACCTGCTGAAATTCCCCTTTCTATATTTAATTAGGAAAAACAGTTCAGTATTTTACTGAACTGTTTTTTCTAATTAAATATTTTAGTTCAATTACTTTTGTTTACTGGGAAAACTTTTGCAATATTTATAGAGCATGTAAAATGCACATGGTATACACTGCATGAAGTAGAAAGGTTTGAGTAAAAATGGTTTTTGTAATAATTTGTTTCTTTTGTTTACTGGTGTGAACATATTTAAGGCTTTGGATTCTGGTTGGGTGGACATTTTCCAATTCAAAATTTCTAGACAACCCACATCACTAGAAGATAGAAGCTACCGTTTTTAGATTTCATGCCTGGATATCAGTGTAATTTTATAGATGTTTACTCAGAAGTAAGCACCACTGAATTCAATAGGCTTAAAGTTGCAGCTTGCCCAACAGGAAAATATTTGGAAATGCTCCATGTCAGAATGTCATACTTTGACCAAATCTTTGAGGCTGGTCCAGGGTTAGTGTAAAACCTGACAGAGACAAATCTCTAGAATTACAGACTTGAAGGGGACCTCAAAGGTCATTTGGTCCAACCCTCTGCTGATGTATGAATGAATAAATTTATTACGGTCATTGACCAGATGTAGGAAATCCATTACTAAAGCATCCCTGATAGGTGATTATCCAGCCTTTGCTTAAAAACCTCTAATGGAAGAGTTCAGGACCTCCTAAGACAATCTGCTCTACTGCTGAACAGCTTCTACTGCCAGGATGTTCTTTATGTTGAGTCTAAATTGTTTTTTCTTGTAATTTCAACCTATTGTTTCAGGGCCTACTCCTTAGAACAACTGAGGCCAAATTTGCTCTACCATCTCCATGACAGCCCATCAAATATTTGAAGATGGCTAGTGTTAACACCTCTAATTGTATAATGTGAAGAAATGGTATCAAACAACATACTATCCCTTTAATGCTTTACAAAATGCTGTCCAAAATGCTTTACAGTTCTGAAGTGCCATGTTCTTCCTGCTGAAGATATAGTCCTTTTTCTGCAATTACGCAAAACTAAAAATGATGCCCCTCCCATATCAAACTCTGATGTCTGTCTGGGTTCCCTTCCAGTAAATGGACTCTAGCTGAAGTGTGCCACTTGGCAGTTCTGGCTTGTTTTCCCCAGCTGATTGGCTAAGTGACCTTAGACAAATCAAGTTCTCTCAGCCTCACCTCCCTAAATGATGGAATAAAAACGGAAAACTTCTTTGGATGCTAGAAAGGGAGCCTTTTATCCAGTGACCAGAGCCAATATTACTTGGGAAATAGATTTTTGGAACAGGGGATATCTTTTGCAGCATATAAGGGCTGTATGCCCAGGAATATTGGGTCTGTCAACTGACTCACTCCTGTGTAATTGTTTCTGAGCTGCCACCACTGGACTCATCTCATGGATATAGCTCTAGGAAGTAACAATTCAGGATGGGTGTCAGTTGAATGATCCACTCCTTAATGTCATAAGAAAATAATGTAAGAAGAGCCAAGCTGGATCTGACCAAAGGCCTATATAGCACAGCACACAGTAGCCAACCAAATGCCCATGGGAAGCCCACTAGTACATGAATGCATCCTCCACGTCCTCCTCTGAATACCAGCAACTGGTGTACATAGGCATACTGCCTCTGATACTGGAGGTAGCATATAGCCATCATGACTAGTAGCCATTGAAAGCCCTACCTCCATGAATTTGTCTAATCCCCTTTTAAAGCCACCCAACTTGGTAGCCATCACTACAACCTATGTTAAAGACAACATGATAGTCAATGGTGGGGTAATAATGAACTTGACAGTTGTTTAAGGGGTACTTCCCACACAATATGATAATAATCAACTGTGGTGTGGCTTAAGATCAGTGTTGAGTTGACTATGAGCCTTCTCTCCCCCCAGTCCTCCCACTAGTATCCCATCAGCCATTGCTGCTGAAAATCTATCCTGCCAGCTGAACTAGAGCAGCAGTAACTACTTTGACCACTCTTGTCTTGTGACTCTGTGGCTGATGAAATAACCAACGGTGGCCAAGGAAATAACCACACAACACGATAACCAATGGTGGTTCAAATAGCCACCTCTGCACAGCATTAGTTAGTTTGGCCAAATAACCAACTGTTTGTTAAAAAAACTGCCTCCTCACAACATGATAACCCATGGTGGGTTAAATAACCAACCGTCAACTATTTAAACCACCATTGGTTATCATGTTATCTGAACCCAGTCAATGTGCAGCTACTGTGTGAAGAAGTACTTCCGCATCTATCCTGAATAATTCAGAACATCATTCAACTTCATGGGATGACACTCGACTGGAGTATTACGAAGGAGAAAACTGCTCCCTATCCACACCATGCATAATTTCCTACACCTCATTGTTCCTAAGGAATGTTGAGAAATTCAGGAGAAATGTCTCACCTCAACAAAACCAGTGGTCCCTAGATTCTTTGGTCTGATATAACAAATGTTTGACTCTAATTTGTTATATATTCTGGGATGTATATACAAAACTTCTAATATTAACACATAAAGTACCTAGATTTTTCTCTATAACGTACATCAACTGAAAGATAACAGTCCTTGCCTACATATGGCTAATATGTGGCTATGGCTAATAGCCATACATGGCTAATGGCTAATGTATGGCTAATAGCCTACATGTGGCTAATAATGTAATAGGTACAATGCAAAGGGGAAGAAGAGATGGGGGCAAAAAAGGAAAGCAAGCAGCTGTTCCTTCTCTGGCAGATGGGGAGGGCTTGGTTGGTCTCCCCTTTGCCATGATGGTCTTCTTCAGAAGGCAGAGGGTGCAGCTGCCCTGTAGCCCTGGATCCCCTGGCTAATAGCAGAGGTCAGAGAGTGCTTCCCTTCAGCCCTGCAGTCCCAGGGCATTGATGTATTGGCTGATTACGTTCTTTTAATTTTTTTTCGAACAGCCTGGTTGTATTTGATTGCAATATCTGATGAGTTTAAAGACAATGAATAGATTAAGATCTCTCTCAAAGTGGTGAATATATTATCTGGTGAGTCATCCATCATCTATGCAAAAATAATAATAATTGGCTGCAGTCCTAGGCACACCTTGGAAGGAAGTCCTATTTAAACCCAGAGGGGCTTGTTTCCGGATAAACAGGAATGGGGTTGGGCTGCACATGTCCGCTTGGACATTCCTTTTAACCCTTCCCCACCCACCCCGAGCATGCAAACAAAGCTCCCTAATTAGGATCAGTCTATAAAAAACAGAATCTATAGAAAGCTGGTAAGAGAAAAAACTCGCTTCCCACCACGCAGCTTTATAATGGGTCTGAAGCAAACGACGGCTGGGGAGCCTTTAATTCGTCATCTTTGTTCCACGTGGCAGGAATCAGTTATAAGTGATGGCAAGAGAGCAGCTGAGTTCAGACGACACGCTAATCAGCTGTGTGTGTGTAATAGGAACCAGATGGAAAACAACCGTTGATTAGCGTGTCATGGGAACGCAGCCAGCAAGTCTCGTGGCTGCATCAGGAGCTGCACTGAGCATACTTCTTCCCCAAAAGTTCTCTAGCTCTGGTCCATTTTCTTTCCTGTTTGGCTGAGTTCGGACAACACGCTGATCAACGGTTGTTTGCCATCTTGTTCCTATTACACCCCCCTTCCCGGTGATGAGCATGTGGTCCGAAGTCAGCCACACTCATGGCACCTGCCATCCAGATGTTTTGCCCCCAGCATGACCACCCTTTCTTCCTTGCAAAATAATAATAATAATAATTTATTTTATTTATTTAAGCATTTTTATGCCGCCATTCAGCCAAAAAAGTCTCTCACGGCGGCTTACAAAAGTATTTCTTGACAGTCCCTGCCCACAGGCTTACAATCTAAAAAACATGACACAAAAGGAAAGGGGATTGGGAGGGAGGAGGAGGAGGAGGAGGAGGGGGGAAAGGAAAGCAATTTCAGGCACTACAATCTTAGTTGCAAAATAATAATAATTTATAATAATAATAATAATAATAATAATAATAATAATAATAATAATAATTTGTTACCCGCCTTTCCCTCTGGATTGAGGCGGGGTACAACACAAATAAAAACACCCTAAAATACATAAAACTACTCTATTTCTTCGATTCTAAGACACACTTTTTTCTCCATATAAACGTCTCTAAAAATGGGGTGCATCTTAGAATCGCGGGTGTGTCTTAGGTTTTTTTTTTTTTTCCTGTTGGTGGTACTGAAATTAGTGTGCGTCTTACAATCAATGGCGTCTTACAATCGAAGAAATACAGGTAATTCAAATGTTTAAAACCAGTGCATCGTTAAAAGCATTAAAAAGGCATCTTTTTAACGGGTGACATATATCGAATATTAGTGGAAAAGGGAGAGACGGAAAGTGTAGGTAAGATGGTATGGGAAACTGACTTGAAGGAACAAATAGGGCAACAGAGTTGGAAAGGGATATGGAAACGAGTGTTGAGAAATATGTCCGTGAGGATAAAAGAAAATTATTACAAGCTTGTTTGGAGGTGGTACTTAACCCCTGTGAAATAAAATAAAATAAATAAGATCAATTCAGCAATATGTTGGAGAGGTTGTCAAGAGATAGGAACGTATTTACATATGTGGTGGGAATGTGAATATGTACAAAAAATATGGAAAATGGTGTTTAAAGAGATAAAAGAAATTTTAGGAATGGAGATTGAAGAGACACGTATTGTGGCATTATTATCAGTTTATGGAGAATTGAATTGTAATCAAGAAACAAAAGAATTGATAACGAATTTGTTAACAGCAGGAAGACTAATGAAATCTAGGGACTGAAAGATTCAAGGGGATTATTATGTAGAAGATTGGTATAAAGAAATATGGGATATTGCTATTAATGATAAATTAACATGTAACATGAAAGTTGGAAGAGGAATGATAAAAACGAATGATTTTAGAATTTGTACTATTAAAGGGGAGAGGGAAAACACCTCTAGAGGAAGTAATGAGATTTTGGAAATATGAATAAGATCCCGGGGTTGGAGGGAGCACACTTATGTTAATTATGTTATGTTAAATGAAATTAAGTTAGAACATATGTTATTAAATTGTTCATTTTTAAAAATATATATTTTAAAAAAGGCATCTTAAAATGCCACTGGTGGGAAAAGAGGAACTGAGGGCAATCGGTGAGGGCAGCGGCGGCTTCGGCGCCGCCAGTACGCATGCTCCCTGGACCGCCAAAGAACGCCTGCCTGGGGCGAGCGGAGAGGCGGAGGGAGATTCGGCGCCGTGGAGGGACTTGACGTGGCCGGAGCCTGCGCATGCGCGGGGTGATCTGCGCCCGCTGTAGCCTTGGAGAGCAGCAAACCGCCGCATCCGCGTCGCCTTCTTCGTCAGCGGAGCGTGAGGCACCTGGGGGCGGGGCGGCAGCAGCATCAGGCGCGGGCAGGCGGCGGCGGCGGCGGCAGAGCGGCCAAGACGACGACGACGACGACGAGCCGCTGAGGGAGCCCGTGGTGGAGCTGCCGGCTGCCGCCGCACCGATGAGCCTGGGCTGCCTTTCTGCATCCGCGGCCGGCGGCGGCGGCAACGGCGACGGCACGAGGCGGCGGCGGCGGCGGCGGCGGAGGGAGCAGAGCGCGCGGCCGGGGGGCTGCTTCTTGCTGCTGCTGCTGCTGCTGCCGCTGCCGGAGGCGGATGCCGCCGTCCCCGCCTCGCCGGCTGCCGCGCGGTGCGAGCCCCAGGCAGGAGACGTGGCCGGGGGCGGCAGGGGAAGCGCCGCCGCCGCCGCCGCGGCTTCTTCTTCCGCGGCCGAGAACCCGTCTCTGGGGGCAGGTAAAAAACGGGCGCGGGGGCGGGAGGGATTGGATAAGGGCAGCCAAGCCGCCGCCGCAGCATCCCTGGTGAAGGAGGAAACCGGAGCTGCTCCGGACATGCGTGCAGGGGCGGCCGAGGGTGTCTCCGGCTCCTCAGGGTCGCCTCGCAGCTTCGTTTCGAGCATTTTAAAGCGCTCGCCTCGAAATGTAGCACCTCAGTGGGACCGACGCGTGTTTGGCGACCTGTAAGATCCCCCCCCTCTCTCTCTCTCTCTCTGCCAGGGACGCTCGTCAGAGCTCCCGGATTGGCTGCAGCGCCGAACCTGGGTTGGCTGCCACGTCATGTGTGGAATGGCAGGCAGGTCAGTTGTGCAGGGGAGTGGGAGCTGTTGTGCTCACACGTGTATCGGGCAGGTAGACTGGTAAGGAAGCTGCTCTCTCTGTAGGGGTTATTCTGATTGTGGCAGACCTGGGTGTACCGCTGTGTCATGTGTGAAATCGCCCCGAAGAGAGAGAGAGAGGTGAATAAGGGAAGTGGAGCAGTATTGAGCTCTTCACGGAGGAATATGTATGGTTTTTGAGGATGGCTTTGAGGCTCTTAAGATACTTAAAAGGTTGTCACACAGAGGAGGGTCAGGATCTCTTCTCGATCATCCCAGAGCACAGGACACGGAATTATGGGCTCAAGCTACAGGAAGCCAGATTCTGGCTCGACATCAGGAAAAACTTTCTGACTGTTAGAGCAGTACGACAATGGAACCAGTTACCTAGGGAGGTTGTGGGCTCTCCCACACTAGAGGCCTTCAAGAGGCAGCTGGACAACCATCTGTCAGGGATGCTGTAGGGTGGATTCCTGCATTGAGCATGGGGTTGGACTTGATGGCCTTATAGGCCCCTTCCAACTCTACTATTCTATGATTCTATGACATCACTTGTGAAGGAAATTGAGGATTGTTTTGTTTCTGTGTGATAAGCGTGTGTGCAAAAGAGATGGTAGTAGAAAGGGTAAATGATAACATTTAATCCTAAACAAGAGCTGTGTACTGAAGAACACTTGACGCAGGTTGGTGCATAAACCTTCTGAACACCCTGAAATGTAGGTAGTGTTGAACTTTTTCAGTGCACCTTTATGGTTGCATTGATTCTAATTTGCATTAAGAGCTGTGAAGAATTGCCTAAGATTTCATCTTCCAACTAGAAGCCCCCTTTGGCCCACTCTTCATGCATCTTGTTCACTCATTGGTACTGTGTTTTTTCTGTGTCCCATACTGTTTTATTTTTTTTAGAGGGAAGTTTATCAGTGCTATTGTTTTGGTTTTGTCACTGCCTCTTCTGCCACTAGTTATCCCTGCAGAAGAACCAGGTGGATCAGCGAGCAATTGGGGCTGTGGGTGTATGTTTGAATTACTAGTCAAAAGGAGCAGTAGCAGCAATGCGGAATTGAGGCTGGTGTAGGAAAGCTTCTCCAGCAATCCAGGACTTCCAGCTCATCATTAATCCACTGGAAATTCCTGTCGAAGTGCTGAGAGGCATATATAAAATATTGGAAGGGGAGGGGATGTTGAATATTTATCACACCTTTCTCTGCATGCTTTATGGTAAGTGTGTGATCGTGGAGGCCTGCTATATTTTGAGCTGTCTTCAGGATTTTGGCAACTATTTTAACCATTTATCTTGTTTCTGGGTCCTGTGCTGTACAAAAGGCAAAAGACACTGGTTATGCACATCAGTGGAATCTTGAGCAGAGTGAAGGAAATCAGAGTGAAATAAACAGCCCTGTGAAGGCTTGCTAATATATTATCAACAGGAAGACTCACAGGAGGCTATGGAATTCATTCCCAGGAAATAGACTCACCATCCTAGAGTTGCAAGGGAGAAAATGGATGTACCGTATTTCTTCGATTCTAAGACGCACTTCCCCCCCATATAAACAACTCTAAAAACGGGATGTGTCTTAGAATCGCGGGTGCGATTATTATTCTTAGAATCAAAGCTTTTTTTCTGTTAGTGGTCTTACAGTCGAAGAAATACGGTAGATTGTTCTAGTGGAAGGTTCATGAACATGATGGCACTAAAAGTTTATCCCTGTGTGCTACAACCATGGGCACCTGTAGGAATGTTTGCTGGAGGTGTTGGGGAGGGGAAGTATATACATAGAAATAAAACATATATCTACGGAATACATAAATGCAAATCTAAATGCGTGAAACAAGAATTTGGATTGAAGAGAGATTTTTGTTTTAAAAAAACGTTTTGTTAATTTTTTGCTTCAAAATGTTGAAATTGCTCTAAAAACATTTTAAATCATACAATATCAAATAGGAGTTCTTCATTTCAAGCATGTCAATAAATCAAAAGATATAAGCATACAGAGCAACAGCTGAGTGTAGTCAACAATAGTTCTATTTAGGGATTAGCCTGAATAGGGTATATGTACATGCATAAGAAGGATGGAGCCAAGCGCACCAGGCTGAACCTCTAATGTCCCTGATCTCCCCCATGTTGAGCCTTCTGTTCATATTTGCTTGAACGTGAGTAGAAGACTCCATGTGACCCTAAGCCTTGCTCTCTCAGGGTTCTTGATCATGCGAATACTTCTGCTCAATTTCATGCTCTTCAAAGGGCTCTTCAAACAAAAACGAATAGGAACGCATTACAGACCTCTCCATTCAGCATGGGGAGGCTGGGAACATGAGGGGAGAGGGGCCAGCGCATGCAAGAATGTTTAGGACAGGGCCAGCGCATGCAGCTCGCCCCTCTTACTTACAATACATACCCCTAGGGCTAGCGTGTAAGTCTAAACAATTGAATAGATTTAGCATTTTTCACTTTGAGTATGCCAGTAAACTTAAAAGTATAAGTTTTAATAAGATAAATACATTTCTTCATTTTCCATTAAAAAATCCAACGCATCAGGAGATCTGGACAGCAGTACTCTACTGTTCTGCTGTCACACTCTACTGTAACTCGCCGTTCTGCCCAGGGAAATGGGAATAACAACACTGGGCTACTTTGTATGGCTGGCATGACCCAAGCTCTCTCAGCCATAGGTCCGCCCCCTGAAATATGGATATAATAATGATGGGCTTTATCTGCACTAGAATTGGCAAGGTATTTTTTTTAATGTATACAAATCTCAGGGGAAAATGATTTTAAAAATATGAAATAAAACCTGAGTTATAAAGCCCATGAATTCCTGTCTTTGCTGCTGCCTTTTGTTTTGGGGTACACACACTGCTCCCTAATCACAGCTATACTAAAATTCTGGGTTGCTGCTTTGTTTTCCATCAGGGAAGACCGAAGAAGCTTCCCCCAACCCCATGGTTTTAAAAAATAACCAGGAAGTTCCTTCTCTGGACAATAGGCGTGTCGCTCTGAACCTTTTGTCTGTATGTCTAGCCCTGCTTTCTAAAAGGTCAATCACTGCTAAGTAGGAGCAGGCTGGTTTTTCACCAAATGAATGTGCAGAATTGTGCCTGCGCATTTTGCCTTGTATCACAAACGATTTTAATGAAACCTGAGAGTCTGAGGACTATGGCTCAACCCTAATGTTGCTGATAGTCAGATATCCATGGTTATAGCCCTGGGCTTTAAGATCTTCAAAAATGTGTTGATGTGGGTTTTCAGTGAAAACCTTGGTTGTGAAAGACTTTGTGGGGGGAAATTTAAGCAACCTTTTGGAAAATGAGGTAGAAGTTGTAATGCAAATTAAATAGTTCCTGGGTTCTGTGAATGAAGGCAAGCAGGAAAAAAAGTGAACATGCTTCCGTGGGAAAGCTAAGCCAAGATGAAAATTGTGTATCAATTTTTGTGTACAGAAGGAGAACAATAAAAGGTCATTTTAAAAACTATGTCATTGCAACTGTCAGGGAATTTGTTGCATTTGTGTCCCATCCTTCTACTAGAGCAGTGGTTCCCACTTAGCTAAGTACTGAGGACCCCTTGTTTTTCAAATGCCAAGCCATGGAATGCCTTTTGAAAAATTTGTTATCTCTATGGTATTTACCTGTGCGAAGCGATTTTTTGGAGAAAATAAGGGGTGCCCCCTAATAAGCAAAGGATTTTAGGTATACTAAAAAAAAAAGACCATGAAATTTGTGATATTACCACGCAAAAATGACAATGATTTAGTTAGGAATATAAAGATGAATTTAATTTTACTAACGTCTAGTTTACAATTGAACAAATTATGACATGTGGAGCAGCTAGTAAACCTAAATGTGATGGGAGAAATCATGCCTCCTTTTGTCCTGAACAATCCCTTCCACATCCGGTTCAATATTTCCTACTTTTAATCTCAAATCTGGATCAATGTTGAGCCAATTTCTATGCTTGTTCTTCATATAACAAAATGTCAAAAATGTTTTTTCACAAAGATATGTGGAACAAAAGGGAACTAGGTGTTTCAATGCTTTTTCACCTAACTTCTTATAATCAGGAAAAACCTTCACCCAGAATTGGTCCAGTCTATATTCTTTGAAAAATGATTTCAATGAACCATCACAAGTCACGTCAGCAAGTGCATCTTGCTCTTTCGCAGACAGAGTTGTACATCACCACATTCAAAAGGATTCCTTCTCCATGAGTTTTCAGGATTAGGTGCAGGGAAATAATCTCTGAAGCTAGTCGCTAAATCACGCAGGTGCTCAGTGATGTTATATTTTACTTCTGGTAGGAATTTATCATCAGTGGACTCCAGAAATGAATGGTGAATATGTCAATGGTGCCATGGACCCCCTGGGTGGGTTATGCGGATGCCCTGGGGTCCACGGACCCCCAATTGGGAATCACTGTATTAGAGTGTTCAGAATGGTTTGTGGAGAGTAGTGTCTGTAATATTCACTAAACAACTTCATTCCACCTTCAAATAATTTTAGATTAGATTAGATTCATGAGATATGTTAGGAAGGGGAGGGGCCATAGCTTAGTGATAGAGCACATGTTTTGCATGCAGAAGGTCCCAGATTCCATCCCTGGCATCTCCAGGTAGAGGTAGGAAAGAATCTTTCCTGAGACCCTGGCCAGTGAGGTAAGCAATTAAATGCGTAAGAATTGATCCATTTTTATATTATTCCCTGTTTTTTTATTTATTTGTATTTGGCATTCTGTGGGCACTTCTGAATTGGAGGGAGTAAGTAGGAAAATGGTGTTAACTAAACTGTGGCATACAGTGTTTACAGTGCTTTCAAGCAATAATCATCCAACACCTTGGTGGAAGTTAAGTGACCTTGATGGCGATCACATGTAGTTGCTTTTCCAATTGGCCTCTTTTATTGTTTCCGCAGGGAAAGTTTCTGGCTGGGTAGGATATTGGTGGACAGTCAGCAGTGTTTGAAAACTGTAGCAGTGAACTCTGAATGATGTCTAATGTATTCAGTCTTCATAATATAACAAATGTTAATATTTAAAATGGCCTATCTACTATTCAGGGCTTCTTCGTTCCCTTTTCCCCACCCTAATAATTTGTACTGTAGCAGAAATATAAAATTATAAACTTTGCTAAAGGATCATCTTAAAAGTTTTTCTAGGTATATAGCTTCAGCTTCTATGGACTTCCCAGACTAGGACTGTTTTAAACTGTCACATGTTGCACAGAATTTGGTTAGTGCAGAGGTGTGCAACACGTGGCCCTCCAGATGTTTTGGCCTACAGCTTCCATCAGCCCTAGACAATGTTGAGGGCTGATGGGAGTTGTAGGCCAAAATGGAAAGCCACAAGTTACCCAACCCTGGTTTACTGCAACCTGCGCAAGCAGAGCAAGCTGCAGTGAGCCTTGTGCTCTTCTTCTCCCCGCTCTGCTTCCAAGAGGAAGGGTTCTGTTTCTAGTTAACCACAGCTTCATGTGTTGTTCAAACTGACAATTATGGTTGATATGAACTGTAGTTATTTTAAAACAAGCCAGCTTCAAAAACCACAGTTGGAAGCTTACCTTTTTTATCACTAGCTAATGTTAGCTAGAGTTTGTCACTCCATACAACATGACAACTCTGCATGTGGGAAAGCAAAAGCTTTGAACTTCTTTTCTAGGCCGCATGGGAGGATGAGGAGGAGAAGAGAGTGCACGGGGCCAAGGCTTAGTATGACTTGTTTCTGCTGATGCATGTCAGGGATGACACCACCTGTGTTTCCCTGCAGCCCTTTTGATAGGCTGGATGGTGTTGGAGGTATGGGGAGCACTATTCTGGCATTGCTGTTTGCAGTGAAACCATGGCTTAGCTGTTGTGCAGATGCAGCCAATGCATACGGATGTTAGCATGTCCGGGTTCGGACAAATGTTGTTGTTTTTTAAAAGCAGTGTACCCTATTTCTTCTATTCTAAGACACATTTTTCCCCCATATAAACATCTCTAAAAACGGGGTGCATCTTAGAATCGCGGGTGTGTCTTAGGGTTTTTTTCCTGTTGGTGGTACTGAAATTAGTGTGCGTCTTACAATTGATGGCGTCTTACAATCGAAGAAATACGGTATCAACACAGAGGGTCTGATAAAAACAACAAAGGAGAGGAGCCCAGCAATCTGCTCTGTGAAGGAACAGAAGCCCCATCCACAGCGCCCAAGGGAGGTCCCCGGAAGAAGGGTCCTGCTTGCATCCTTAGGGCAGCATGGCCAACAAGGCATTGCTAGCCCCTAGGCTCAGCCCTCCGAGGGAAAGGAAGCAGCTGCTCTTGGGGGAGCCTTTCACTCCCTGCCTCCCACTGGGAGCAGCAGCAGAGCAGGAAGATAATCCCGCATTACCTGAGGGAGGACCAAGTCCTAAAGGTGGCTGGGCAGCTGGCCGGCCTGATTTAGCCCCACCATTCCCAGTCGGTCAGCCTCGATTGTATTCCCTCAGCGCACACACACAGGAATTGAAATAATGACATCTTCGTCATTTTATTTGTATTTTTTAAATGTGTATTTCCCTCCTCAACTTCGGCACCCTGCTTAATTCGCCTAGATGGATGGACTATATGCTTTTCCACACGGTGGTTATTTAAACACTTGCAAGATGTAGTCCAACAAATCTGGAATGTACCAAATTGGAGAATGCGGTTGCCACGACACAGGCTCTGAACACCAGACCTCACGGTTGCCACCACTTCTTATGGGGCGACACAGGCTCTGAACACCAGACCCAGCCGAGGCTACTCCCTGCTCAACTCAAGTACCACCGCTTGATACGCCTGAGGCAAGGGATAAAAACCACCTTCCTCCAAACTATGTGGAGAAAGGGGTTTAAAATGGAGAAGGATTTTAATATATATAATAATGCGCTATGAGTTATATCTGCTTAGATGAATGACTGTCAGAGTGGGTGTTATATGTGTAAACTTAAGATTATAAATGCCAAACAGACACGTGGGCTTTTTGTGGTAGTTTAAAAACAAAACAATCAAAATTTATTTTTAAAAGTTCATAAGCATTGTTTCAAATAACATTTAAAAACCTTTTTGAAACCTTTCATACAATCCTGTCACTCATTCACATTCGCGCTTTCCTTTTTCTCACACAATCACTCTTGAACTTTCTTTATTCTCAGTATTGATTAATATACATCCACTACGTGCACACCACACTCTAAAGACACCACTCACTACACTGACCCTCAAATTTCCCAGAACTTAAGTACCATAAACACAGACAGCACTACAGACTCTAAGAGTACCTAACAAGTCCCCTCGAAAAGATCTCCTGAAAAGATCTCTCAATCCCCTCAGTCATTCCCTTATATATCACTCCTCCTCCCTCCCAAGACATTCTAACTCTGGCCACTCAGGCCAACATTCTAAAAACCACAGACTTACAAACTGCGGACATACATTTGGACTTGACTTGTGGGGTGTAACGCCACAGCGGTTCTAAAGCATAATTGCAGAGTTGCTTCTCATGATTATCAGTATAATCCTACTTCTCAGATTATAGTATGCAACATCTTGGCTGGGTTCAAAAGAGGTGGTGATAAATTGCCATGGTTCAAGCT
Source organism: Elgaria multicarinata webbii (assembly GCF_023053635.1). Classification (NCBI taxonomy): domain Eukaryota; kingdom Metazoa; phylum Chordata; class Lepidosauria; order Squamata; family Anguidae; genus Elgaria; species Elgaria multicarinata. The sequence continues at coordinate 84,020,866 of NC_086180.1, read as the reverse complement.
CCATTCTCAAGTGCCTAGTAATGGATGTAGATGCATTCACAATACCTTACTTTTAGGTCTCCATGTGAAGAGCCTTTCAGCTTTGAGGTTGAGAATAGAAATCAGAATCGAATTTTTCTCCACATTATTATGGATAAGGATCTCATCGCATATAAAGCATCTATTCAGTGAATATTGAGATATTGTCAACAACTATAATTAGTTTAGCAAAGGTTTTGCAACGCCTTACCTTGGGTATTTTTTGGGGTGGGTGGGGAGGGAGGCTATTTATTTTTCCAGATTTTTTAAATGTTTCTCTATTCGAAAACCTCTATGCAAGTTCTAGCAAAAATCAAAATATAAGCAAACAGCTGAAAATAGATTTTATAAAATGTAAATACCCCCCATACTACCAAATGTTAAAATCACAACATCTTCTATTTCCACTTCCCAACCTAAGTGCTGTTGAAAAGGCCCCACCTCAAATCTTGTTCCTATGTTTTTGTACAATGTTTAAGCTTTTGTTAAGCCTCCAAGGGGATGGAGCCTTACAGTGGGAGAGCATCAACCAAGAATCCCTGACTATATGCCCTTGTCATATGTATGAATGATTCATGCAGAGAGGATCTCTTGATCTATATTGGAGAAAAGGCTCAAGCCTTTATATATATATAAAAAACCAACCTCTTAAATTATTGTCTTGAAGGCATCTGGTATATTGCCTTTGCTTTAATACCCAATCATTTGAAGTCTGCCTGCACCAACTTCCATGATATGTCAGCCTTCCAAATAAGTACTTGGCATTGTGTGCATGTGGTGGGTTAGGGACTATTATCAATTACCATCTGGGTAGCACTTTGCTGATGCTATGGCAATGGAGAACAATAGTTTTGTTTTGGTGCTTCCATAAAATAGGGATCTGTATAGAGAACCAGGTAGTTACTACTGTTACTGTATCAGTTTCAGGTGTCCACTGCTCCACAGCTCAACTAGTCAGAGGAGATGTAAGTAAGGGCAGTATGCATTTTCTCCAGAGAGTACTGGAATCCAGTTGGCAATATTAGTCTTTGGAGTGCACCACTATTATTGATCGAAGCTGGAAATTATTCTTGAAATAGTCTTAACGATGTGATGATATATTAAAAAATAGTAGAATGAACATATAGTAAATACAGTAGTTACCTTAACATATTTTTTTTGAAGAATAAGAAGAAAACCAGAGTACAACGGAAGCAGAAATTTGATGTGTGTTACTCTCCTAATCATAATATTGCTGACCTGGGTCAATCAGCTCTATTGGTTGGGAACCCTTAAGAACACGTTTTCCCAAACTGAAAATTGGTGTGGTAACTCATACAATGTCTGTCATGGCTGGTGACAGGACTCCATCAGTTATATAATCTGGCTTTTATTCTCGGTAGATGCAGTTATCATTCTGAAGTGTTGGTTGTTATGGAAACAAAGCTATGTGACACCCACACTGGTTAAAGCAGATTTATTACATAACAGTTACATACTTTTATATTGCGCTAATTGTAGTAATTCTGAACTTGCATCAGCTGCAGGCAGTAAAAGCTATAAATTAATATGCACCATACATAAAAAACTTTAGCTGCCAAATTACTGCATATCACAAACATGTGTTTTACACTAATATGTAAAAGCTAATTGTTTGCACTATGAATATTAATGCCACAGTAACTAGAATTTCAGAAATGTAGCAGAAAGGATACAATGTATACAAAGTAGAAATCTAACTTTTTGTATCCTAGACACATTTGTATTGGTAAAGTATGTCAAGAGATTTCCAAATTTTGGTATGCACAACTCCTTTTAGCTCAAGCAGTGCTGATTGAGGGCTACTTCAGCAAAATAGGAGTCCCCTTGTATCTGTTTTGGTACATGTCTCTTCTGTAATATGTGTATTAGAAAACATATTGCAGTCATGCCTCTGGAAGCCATGATAGGCTCAGAATCCTCGAAGTGTGTTAACTTCATGTCTACCAATATGCAAATATTCTTGCGGATGTTGCAGAAGAGACATGGCCGACTGAAAGTGGAAATGTGGGGATCCATACTTTACAATAATATTGACTAATTTATTTATTTATGCATTGGTATCTGCTTAGACCATGATCCTGGTCGCAGTCAAAACCCTTAAAAATGTTTTTTTTTTTAAAAATCGGTTAGTTGCAGCTGCGCAATTACAGCTGTACAAAATAGGGAGGGTTGCCTTTAGCATGGTTATCTACAGGGTTCAAGGGCATCCCCTGAGCCTTGAGGTGCCCTGCTTCAATTTCCCACTTGCCCAAGTCCCCAGAAACTGATTTTCAGGCTGCCCCACATACCATCCCGTTTTTCGCTCCCTACTGCTTTAACTACATATGGTTTGACAGCTGTCATAGTAGAAGTGGCCAATGTGATCCCCAGTGAAAAGTGGGTTGGGGTGCATCTCTGTGAAAACCACATGGCACCAAGTTGGGAGGGGTGGACTGGACGGAGGGGCAGTCCTTTATATCGCAGGTATCACCTGGTTTTCATTTTCGTACTGCTGTAGAGCAGTTCTGATAGAGCTACTGACAGCTGTGGGGGACATTGTGTTTCCGCTCTTACATGATGTTTTTGGTGCTTCCCCTTGCATGAGTTTTTTCTATATGGTTCACTGTGGAATTCACTTCCACAAGTGGCAGTGATGGCCATTACTTTGGATGGCTTTAAAAGGGCATTGGACAAATGCAGAAGGATAAAGCATGCATGCTAGTTGTTTGGGAACTAATAATATTAATAATAGTCATAGATGAAGGAGTATGAATGCCTACTCTGCAGGTTCGGCGTCAGAAGCAGTATGCCTCTCTACACCAGTTGATAGGGAAGAATTATTATTAATAATAGCAGTGGATGGAGGAGAAGCAACACTGGGCAACATGAGCAGGGGGGTGCAGTTGTTCTTGTGACCTTCTTGTGGGTTTCCAAGGGGCAGATGGTTTCCTATTCTCATGTTCATACTTTTAGGTAGTCTTTTCACTCTTGTCCCCTCACCCTAACCGCCAGATGTGTCCGGCTGGTACTCTTCTAGACATCCTACCCTACAGGGTTGCTGTGATCATGAAAGAATGACAACACAGATTTATTATAAAATGATAACCATGTACAAACAAATACCCACCCACCCCTCCCCTCCTACTTTGCAGCTTGCTGCTTACTACTCCAGGTGCAGGACTCTCTCCTTCAGGTTGTGGAACCTCCTTTGGACAGAGCAAACTGTAAGAGGGGAAAGAAGCATTATGTCAGTCTCACATTACTATATGTGAACAGTCCTTACTCCAAAACCTCTCCAGTCACTTACAGTTCCTATTCACAAAATGGTGGTATCGCTCCACAGACCCCTCGATGTCCTCCACAGAAGTGGTCTGGGCTCCCAACTCGGTGTCGGTCTGAGTCCCCACTAATTGTGTCAATGGGGTGAGGGAGTGGGGCCAAGTCTGCAATGCAGTGCAGCACCTGTAATGGGAGGTGCAACATTAATCACTTGACATTCATCTTTCCTGCCCTTCAGTCAGGCACATTTCACTGTCCTTAATGTACCTTGGGCCAGGAATGGGATCCTCCTCCCCTGGGGCTGATGGTTTCTCCTCTTACTCCTGAGCTGCTGTCCTTGAACTGGCTGTTTGGGTCTGAGTGGAAAGAAAGGTTGAAACCAGGCGATGGCCACATCACTTACTCTGCTCATTATCTGGCAGGTTGCTCTCACCTGTGACAGCTGACAGCTGTCATCCACATTTGGTCTGTAGCTATGTGAAGTGACTCTGATAATTGTTGGGCAGGCTGGTACATAACAGTTTACTTACATTTTTCCTTTATATGCTTCTTTCTGAAGAGGAGGGCTTTAATTTCTTTAGTCTTTTTGGTCATCTGTTTTCTGTATCATAATTTGACTCTGGCGTTTTGGATTTTCAGGTCATGTTGATTCTGCTTCTATTTGGTGTTCCTTTGTTAGCATCCTTTTGGAAGGGAAACCAGAATGATTAAGGTGGATTAGAAATGCTGATTACTGCAGCCTTTAAGGCCCACAAAAATGACTAATTTCAATATACCTCTGCCTTGAGTGATTGGGCTAGAAAGCAACTCGCTGGGAAGGAATTTGAATTTGCCTTCAACAAATGGTTGAATAGCTAACTACAAGCCTAGATCTGTTCATCTGTGCTCTGAATTGCTTGGGATTTTATTTCTACAAAGTGAGAATTCCTAGCTGTACAAGGCAAAGTTTGTGAGCTTCTCCTTTCAGAGACATTCGGCTTGGATGAATCTCTTCTCAGTATACTGGAATGGAGTTTACAAATGGAGGTATGCTAGCTGCATACTTCAAGATCCATTTTATTTCCTAGTATTTTGGGATAAGTTAGAGATTCAAGTGGGATCTTCATTTTTCAGCAGCTGTTATGACAACATCACTTTTTGAAATATTTTTTGTAACAACTTGAAAGTAATTCTCGTTGACATAATTCCCGGAAAATGGCTTGCCGCCTATGTATCACTAATGGACAAATATTTTCTCCTGTATCAGTTTATGAGTGTATAAGCAGGACTGCAATTCTTAACTTGCTAGGCGTTTCTTTTAATAAAGAAAACTCTTATCCATGCTTTATTAGTTATACAAGCAAAAGCCTTAAATAAATACTTTGAAGTAAATGATAATGCTCACAGGCATAGCTGAGATTATGAGGAGAATACTTCTTCCCTTCGTCGTTTTGTCTCTGTTCTGAGATGTGTTTGGTCATCTAGTTCCTTTTAAAAAATAATGTGAAAATGCTCACATAAGCTGGTATAAAGAAACAAATAGTAGGATGTCTTTTTCTCATGTACTAATCTCATTGCAAACTGTTCTTTGAAGGCGATATAGAAATGTCAGGTTTTGTTTACTTAAGTAAATCATTGCTCCAATACTTTTACAAATCTTTGCTCAGTTATGGGACCAGGTTTTCATAATAGAAACAAGTCTCTCATTCTTGTTCAGTGTTTTTCATTGAAATTCCAGCTCTCAGGTACCACCAGTTCTGCATTGCCTAACCACACGGCTGTAGATAAGATAGCATCTCTTCTGATAGGAACAGGAAACAGTCTTACAATAAACTGTTCTCTATGACTTTTGTACTTCATTATCCTTGGGTATTGTACATTGGGGGAGTTTCTTTAACAAAAAAATATTCCTTTATGTTGTATTATGCAAGTTTATATGGAAATATGCAAACATTTTGCGAATAGTGCTAATTGACACTCCGGAGTTGGCCACATTTAAAAATAATATATGCATAGGAACTTCCATCAGACCTAAGGTTATAAGAAAATAAGGATCTTTCGTGATTCTGATAAGGATCTATCTTGTCCAGTATCCTGCCTCCCACTGTGGCTAACCATATGCCTCTGGGAAGCCCATGAGCTGGACATCCAGGTAGTAGCTTTCCCTTGCTATTGCCTTCCAGCAACTAGTATTTAGTGACTTGCTGCCTCTGGACATGAAGGTTTCATTTAGCCACCATGTCTGTTAGCTGCTGATAGGCCTGGCCCCTCCTGAATTTGTCTACCCCCCTCCCCCTTTTATGGCTACATAAGCTAATGGCCATCACCCCATCTCATTGTAGCAAATTTCATAAATTAATCACACATGCTGGGAAGAAGTAATTTCTGTTGTCTGTCCTAAATCTGCTGCCTGCCAGTGAATTGGGTGAGTGGAGTGACAGGGAAAGGAAGACAATGTTTTAACTATGTGCTTTCTCCATAAACCCCTATTCACATGTCCATTGGCACTCTCAAAGGCCTCCAAAAGTTTGGTGACACATAGTCCAGCAAGGTAATGCCAAGTGGAGCCTTTTTGGTAAGCAGTAGAGATGAATAAAGGGCCATGAAGGGGCACATGAGCTCTGCGTTCCTTTACAGAAATTGCTTTCATTTTTTTTCAGAATGCACACTTGCTATGAGCTAGAAATGACTGGGTTTAAAACAAAACAAAACAAAAAACCACGGTTAAAAATAGCTGGGGTTCCCAGGATTCTGCTTTAACTCTCAGGTTCTGGATTTACACTTACAATGTATGTACAAACAGTTTTTGTCTTCCTATGGTTTTAACAAATCTATTCTTAACTAATTCTCTCAAAGCTTAATTCTCTCAAACAGCAGATGAGCTAGAAAACCAGTGTCAGGAATGTATTATGTCAGGCTTGTATCCAGTGTTAGGCGTACTTGGAGTAGATCCATTGAAATGAATGTGACAAACTTTAGTCTCATTCATTTCAGTGGGTCTGCTCTAAATAGGACTAATTGGGATACAAGCCTCAGGCTTCAGGTGAGGTGCTCACGGCTGGATTCTCTCCTACAAGGAAACTCTACCTTACGTAAAGAAAATGACCATGCTGAAAAGTTCCATTCTAGCCTTGCTTTATCCTTAGTTTTCAGTATGTAGGCTTTTCTTGCTTGAGGGGGTTGCATCATATCAGCGCTTACCGGAAATCTGCACTAGTATAGTCTAGAGACAGGGTTTCTTACGTCATCTGTTTTGTGAGACCTAGGCCTAAGTCTTATTCCATATTATATGTGTAGACATCTATTAGCTTGTGAAATGCAGGGAATCCTTGCCACTTTTTTTCATTACGTTAAGAGAGTTCCATATGAAGAATTGGAGCTGGTGCATTCATAACAGTATGAGAACTTCCTGCTTTTATTTCTTTAAAACCTTGGAAAGCCTCATGTTTGTATATGCAAAACTTTTCTTAATTAAGTTTTGTTTGATCAGTAATTCAAACGGCACAAGTATAATGCTCTTAACTTCATCCGTTTGTTTTTGTACCATGTTGCTTTCTCATAATATGTAGTTTTATTTTATTATTTTTATTTATTTATTTAAGGATTTTTATGCCGCCATTCAGCCAAAAAAGGCTCTCACGGCGGCTTACAAAAGTCTTTCTTGACAGTCCCTGCCCACAGGCTTACAATCTAAAAGACATGACACAAAAGGAAAGGGGATTGGGAGGGAGGAGGAGGAGGGGGGAAAGGAAAGCAAATTCAGGCACTACAATCTTAGTTGGAAAGTTCAGCAGTTACAGTTGACAGCAGGAGGGGGGGGGCTCTCAGCTGGAGCTGGACCCAGGCACGGTGGAGAGGTGCCTGACTGCTGCTTCCTCCCTCTCTGGTGGCCTCTGCAGAGACAGTTGGTAGCAGGAGGGAGGGGGCTCTCAGCTGGAGCTGGACCCAGGCACGGTGGAGAGGTGCCTGACTGCTGCTTCCTCCCTCTCTGGTGGCCTCTGCAGAGACAGTTGGTAGCAGGAGGGAGGGGGCTCTCAGCTGGAGCTGGACCCAGGCACGGTGGAGAGGTGCCTGACTGCTGCTTCCTCCCTCTCTGGTGGCCTCTGCAGAGACAGTTGGTAGCAGGAGGGAGGGGGCTCTCAGCTGGAGCTGGACCCAGGCACGGTGGAGAGGTGCCTGACTGCTGCTTCCTCCCTCTCTGGTGGCCTCTGCAGAGACAGTTGGTAGCAGGAGGGAGGGGGCTCTCAGCTGGAGCTGGACCCAGGCACGGTGGAGAGGTGCCTGGCTGCTGCTTCCTCCCTCACTGGTGGCCTCTGCAGAGACAGTTGGTAGCAGGAGGGAGGGGGCTCTCAGCTGGAGCTGGACCCAGGCACGGTGGAGAGGTGCCTGGCTGCTGCTTCCTCCCTCACTGGTGGCCCCTGCAGAGACCAGTTTGAAATGTTGAGAATTTTATAGAGGGCAAGGTTTGAAAAAGGAAAAACAGTAAAATGATATCTATAAAGGAATTTCCCCAGAAAAGGCTGTTGTCATTTGTTATAGAGTGTGCTTTGAAAATCCAATTTTTAAACTACACTGAATTTTCCTCTGAATTACTTGGTTGGCAATATTCAGGGAATAGCTGGTAGAAGCATTGTTATATATTGTCCCATTCTCCAGAGTCTATAATGACTTACAATTGATTTCTGAGCAGATAGCAGACCCCAGTGCGCTAATACTTGCTGTTTTGAAAAGAAGTGCAAAACAAATATATCACAAAAATCTATGTACATATAATTCATACTTGCAGGCAGCATGACTTTTATTTTTACTTTTTGAGGCGCTGACCTTGGTTCGCTGCCCCTTTATGGTAGCTCTGAGCACTGTACGAACACCAATACTGTGGGTCAGTGGAGAATGGATGAGTATTAAAGGCTGGCTGGCTGATAGTAGCCTGGTGGTGAATGTTGATTGGGCAGAGGCTGCCCATTTTAGATTTTATGCCTTAGCTCTCCCATTTGAGTGTGGAGAAAGAGGATTTAATGCAGCATTCTCCAACTTGGTGCCCTTTGCATGTCTTTGAATGTAACTCCAGCCATCATGGCCAGTAGTTTTGGGAGATGATGGGAGTTGTAGTCCAACACATCTGGAGGCCACCAGGTTGGAGAAGACTGCATTAAGGTCTGAAAAGGAGAGCTTTTAACTGCCAATTCCAATTGGGAGAGAAAAATGGAATTGACTTCTGTGGAGTCTCTTCAGCTGGTGTTAGACTACGTTAATGAATATTTAACTGATGCAGTTTCCAATTATGTTATAATTTCGGCTGGTGACTTAAACATCTATTTAGAAAGCTATTGTTTAATGGTTCCCTACTTGATTTTATGTCTCTGCTGTTTTGTAATGGATGCTGTGTAATTTTAACTTTGAATCTAGTATTTTATTGACTATGGTCTGTAAACTCTTTGAGGGGTCCTGAGTGGTGCAAAATTGGCATATAAATGCTATATTATTAATAGCTATAATAATAGAAATAATAATAGGCACCAACACCATCAGCAGTTTTCAATGGCAGATACAATCAGGTCTCTTATGTCCAATGGCAATTTATTTGTGGGTCCTCAGAAATTGAAGATCTTACCTATCTATATGTGTGGTCTTTAAATGCATTACCATGCTCAAAATAGCTTGGATGATGATGATGATGATTATAAATGCACCCAATTGCTGTCTTACCAAAATAGTCAGGTGACCTAGCAGGTTGTTCTTCTTGTTTTGGTGGTTTCAAAAATTAATTCTAAAGCCCTAACCGATGTATTTTAGTTCAGATTCACTGAGCTCTCTTTTAAATTATTTCATTACTCCATTGTTTTATTTCTGTTACAGATTTTATAATGCTGTGAAGATTTTATTGATGGTCTTTGACTTGCAAATGACAATTCCAAATGACAATTCCAAATGACAATTCCATCCATATATACTAACAGATTAGCAGATGGACCTGGCTTCACATAAGTTAGAATTGCCTTCAAGCAAACTTACACAGCTGTGACAGTTGGACACATTGTGCCCGCTCCACCTGAGTGAAGGCATGTCTGCTGGTACTCCTAGGCGTGGCGCTGCCATGGGCCACCCCTAAAGCCCCCTGAGGGAGGGGTCTGTCTACTCATTCCCCATCAGTGGTGCTGCCTGACAGCAGAGGGGAAGGATAAGGCCTATAACTCAGACTAGTAGTCTTCCTTGTCGTATGCTTAAAATCTGCTCACTGAAGTGCTGAATCACGATGTGAAATTTGGTTGAAATCCATCAAATGGCATTGAAGCAATAAATCTTTAAAAACGTTGATTTGCCGCCTTTTTGGTTCAAGGTAGAGGCTGGATTTTTCACTTATGCCTAAAACTCTCCCAGACAGAGGTAGAACAAATCCTAAAAGTTTCATAACAGTCGGATGTGTTGCTGTTTCTTTGTGTTCTTTGTGTTTTCCTGGAAAGAAATAGGAATGGCTGGAAGGCCCACAGTGTGATTGCAATGGGAAACATATTTGCATCTTGCTAATTTGTCATGCTTATTCCTGGCAGTCTCTCCTAACTAAAGTCTTTCAAAGGGTTTGTTTTGCTTTGCCTCAACATGAGGAATTATTTTTCTCATTGAGCTGGTTTGAAATTAGTTATTTTTAAATGAAGCTTTCAGTGCTTTGTTTCAAGCTCTTAAACATTTTGTTGTCTGTAACATATGGAAATATGTATACAAAGTATTTATGTTTTCCAAGCTTGTAACAGGGAAACATTTAAAGAAAGAAAAGAAAACAGAAGCAGAATGGATTTACTGTGAAACAGCAGTTAAAGCAGATTGTTCTATGAGTTTTCTTTTTAAGAAAAGGCCAAGTGCCCTTTTTTTATTAGAAACTATGAAATATTTTGCATTTTATCAGAATACATGAGGTGTACTAAGGTGCAGAGAAGAATGAGAAAAGTAAAAGGAATTGCCCTTTTTGCAGAAGTAAGTAAAAGAAATGGAGTTTTCCATAATCTGTATTAATAGAGAGGTTTCTGCGGTCATAATTACACAGCTATGTTTGCATTTTAGTGTAGTTTACCATTTGTTACTTATAGTAGTTTAGAGTGGGAAAAATACAATCCATATGTTGTTGAAGGTTAACTATTTTTGTTTTGGATAATCTACTTTTCCCATTGATGGCAGCTTTCTGGAATTGGAACATTTTTCTAGAACATTTTCCACTGTACTAAGTCTATGGAATTCGTCTTTTCTGTACCAAGTCTATGGAATTCGTGTTTTCATATTTGTTTTTTTTAATTAAATGTATGTCATGTAAATAGTAATCATATAACAGGGATGGGGAATCTGTGGCATTCCAGAGGATGTTGGACTACAACTCCAATGATCCTTGGAGTCCAATAACACAGCAGTCCCCAACCTTTTTGGCACCAGGGACTGGTTTCGTGGAAGACAATTTTTCCACAGACCGGGGTGGGGGTGGGGGTGTTGAGGGGATGGTTTTGGGATGATTCAAGCACATTACATTTATTGTGCACTTTATTTCTATTATTATTACATTGTAATATATAATGAAATAATTCTACAACTCACCATAATGCAGAATTAGTGGGAGCCCTGAGCTTGTTTTCCTGCAACTAGACTGTCCCATCTGGGGGTGATGGGAGACAGTGACACCCGAAGTGTGTTGCTTATGTCCAGTCTACTTTGTAATCTCGTTTTGGTTGTTAATGCAGAAATCGCATTGTTGTCAATGAGAACGTGGCCCAGTTCCTAACAGGCCATGGACCGGGACCGGTCCATGGACCGGGGGTTGGGGACCCCTGCAATAACATACGGAGGGCCACAGGTTAGCTACCATGCTCAAAGATATCTTAAATCTTTTTCCAATACCCCAAAATAGCTGAAATATTTGATTAGGGGATAAAATGCACAGAAATGTTGGATTTAGTCAAATTGAGAGCATTATTTGTATTTTTTAAATTGGAATACTTGTGCATATTTGAACACATGCTAGCTGTATAGCAAACACTTCCCTTACATAATTTGTATTTTAAGAAAATAATGAAGGTACTGAAAACATAATTAATTTTAATAAGCCTGAAGAGTTGTACACATACATATATGTGCTTCTTAGGGAAGCTCACCTGAAATAAATTAATTAGAACCTAACTTTACATTGAGTTGAGTGTTAATAGTACAAAGCAGTACATTTCTATTTAGTACGATCTTCTGATTTCAAGGGGACTTACTCCCAGGTAAGTCTACATAGCATTGCAAAAGCTCTTGTTAAAACTGGTGTAGTAGAATAGGAGACACGTTATGTTTTGATGAAATATTACACACGTTTCTCTATAAGAGGGTGGTGGTGATAATAGTAGAAAAGCTGTTTTAACCCATTGACCTTGCTGAATAATTGATAGGCAACTCCCTCTTTCTTTATTTGCTTGGTCATAGCCCACCCAAATCTATGCATTAAAACATATTAAGTGATTAACCCCTTTCCTTAAAGGATTTGAGGTCTAATTTTGCTTCTGTGCTGAAGCAGGCTTTAAATCCTTATCTTCTCCTACTTGCTCCTTTTGTAACCCAGGGAACAGTAAGGCAGCAGTGATATATATATATATTATTTTGGTAAAATGTAAACAATGTAAGGAAGTATGTCTTAAAATATTTACAAGTATTTTAATAAAATAATTTCCAAGTAAAGTTTTGTATTTGTAAAGTATTTCATATTGGGTTAGCTGAAATACTTTGGGCTATTGAAAATATATATTTTTATAACTGCACAGCAAGTAAAATTAACATGGCATACATTTTTAGTCCCTTTTTAATTTGCCTATTAGAGGTCAAGCATTTTAGTGGACTTTCAATTCCTGGTTATACAGTCCTTTTAGCAACCTGCAAGTGATACAATAGGAGAAAGGGATGCAGGCAAACTTAGTAGTGTCCTACAAAATATAGATGCTGGAAAGATCATTTTCTGTTGCAGAATAGTCACCTGTTTATCTAACACTATAATCAGGGCTACACATGTTTTCACTGGGCTTGGTAGTCAAACTAATGCCTGCCCTTCAGCCTGCCCTTCAGTCCAATCGTTTGCATGCTTATTCACAAGCAAGTCCCATTGTGTTCAATAGGTTTCACTCCCAGGCAAGTGTGCACAGTTTGGAGGTTTATTCCTTGATCTCACAGTGCCCTTCTTTGGGAGGAGAGAGGTGATCTCCTTTCTAGCTTCTAAACTTCTGTTGCTAAGGGGATTGTTTTGGAGTTGGCCAATCCCAAACTTCATTTCTACTTTAGAACTGGAGTAGAGCAGGGAACTTTCCTCTTGTTAATGCTGAGCCTTCCCAAGTTCAGTGTAACTTCACGAATGATCCCGGCTTGTTCCTCAGCTCCAAGCATGTTACCCTTTCCAGAAAGTGATGAAACTTGAACTGTGACAAAGTTAGTGAGTGGAAATGTGGTCCCCTATAAATAAGGTAAAATTACTCTTGTTTGTAAGCATGTTGAAACTTTCCCAGTTGACCAGAAAGTTTTTTAGTTTATGACACTTAAGAATGTCTTTTACTCTCTCTTTGTATGAGGGCATACTGGGGAACAAAATATTGAATATTATTGTAAGAGGTTGCAGAAACTTCTGAATGACATTACTAGTGGTTGGTTTTGGAGCATAGCCAAATTATGCAAATAAATGAATAAATCAGAAACTTGCTCTGTTTGAATAATTCATACAGGTTGCAGAATTCAGCTTTTCCTAATGCACACAGCTGGATTGGCCAGACACAAAATTTATTTCTTTTATTTTTAGCATAGAGTGTCCCCAATCCTGATCATTAAGCTACTTGATATATTTTCTTAATGCTGTATTTTTGAGATTTGGCCACCAGATATTCTTGTATGGCTAGCTGGGTATTCTTTTAAATAAATCTTCCCTTAAGCCCAAATCCAAGCTGATGAATTGCTGGCTGGCATTCTGTGATGAATTGCAGCTCGACACACCTGGACATTTTTGCAGTTTTATGTATTTATTGACACTACCTTTTTTCTGGAGGAAGTAGAACATGTTAGTGCTTTTTTTACTCTCTCCCCTCATTAAAATAGTTGGACTGAAATTTGCTGCACCTGAAATATCAGGAAGAAAGATGCAGAAAGATAATACATTATTTCCCCCCCTTGACATGACTGCCTGGGTTCAGTCACCTAGTCCTTCAAATTTCTTTGCTTTTCTTGAACTACCTGCCATTTAGTTCTGTAACCTTGTTAAGTTTTAAAATATTGTAACTTAGCAGTCTTAACTATTCTCCTTCCTGATGCATTGTAAAAAATTTATTATTTCTCCAGTGTTTTGCTATACTTTGGGGGCATTGTGAGCCTCTTAGATGTTTCTACAGCACACAAAAGAAGCCAGCAACTTCAGAAATATCTGGCTCTTCAGCATTTTTCCTACTTTCATTATATTCTCAGACATCCTGGAAAGTAAGCCATGAACCCCAATTTTAGAATTGTTCCTTTAGGCAATCTTTTAAAGCAAGTCCAAGGATTTCAACATCCTATCTATGGACACTGAATGTTTGGTTAAATGCCAAGCTCAGAAAAGAACTTCAGGATCTTGTTAAAGTCTTGCTTAAATAAGGGATGATTTTTTCCCTAAGCCCCTGGATTCCTGTTGGAATGGGGATGCAGTTCTCTAAGTTTTTGTCTAACTTGCAGTGTTTGCCTCTGGAGCCTCTTAATTCTTCCCCTATTGAATGTGATGGAGTCATGTGGAATGGTGAACCTTTTTTTCTATGAAGGGCTGTTGAGTTATGGGAGAAGTCAGTCAAGGAGTGCGCAGAGCCACCCCTTGGCAGGATTCACATGACACAATGATCCATACTCAACATCAAGTATGGATTGAGTGTAAATTGTTGGTGAACCATGAGTTGTTGTTGAAAGGTGTGTTGTGTGAACCCGGCTGCACTAACAAACTATGGTTAGTTAACCATGAACAACCCACAGTTCACAAACCAATAACAAACTATTACACTCTTCAGACAACGCGCTGAGCCATGGTAGTTAAGCATTTTGAGCGAAACATTATGGCTTAGCGTGTCATGTGAACGGTGACTTAGTGTGTTGTGTGAACCATTGCTAACCATGGTGGCTGCATAACTGTTGTTTAAACATGCTCACTAATGATTTGTTGCAAAAGATTTAGTGGCCTAACCATGAATTAGCATGTTGTCTGAACAGGCCCCATGTGTTCTCTTCATGGATTGGCAGTGGTTAATAAATCATAGTTTGTTAGTGTGGCTGGGATAAGATGACACAACAACCCATGGTTCAGTGACAACCCACACTGAACAACTCATACTCAGAGTTGAGTATGGGTTCTCATATTGTGTGAACCCAGTTCTTCTTTCTCTTCCTCCTCCTCGCCACCTTTCTGGAAGTCTTCTGCTCTCCCTGCTCAGATGGGGAGTTCCTCCACTACCTCTTTTTGTTTTCCAAAGATTTGTTTGTTGTGAGTTCTCCATCTTGGGAGGTTTTTAAGAAGAGGCTGGATAGCCACCTCTCATGGATGGTTTAATTGCTTTTCCTGCACATTGCAGAGGGTTGAAGTAGATGATCCTTGTGGTCCCTTCCAACACCACAATTCTATCGTTCTGTGTTTGCTCTCTATACTTCTTGTTCTCTATATTCTTGAAAGCTTTTTACCTATCTACCATTCTCTTTGCCAGGAGTATACAGACTCGAAAGCTTGTGTCCTCCCACACAAATACAAGCTGAGCTGATAAGTTTTAAAAAATAATTCTCTCTCTTTTGGTTTTATAAAATAGTATTGGAAGGGGAAACATTCCAGTTAGTCTGCAAATTACTAATAAATACTTTTGGGAGGGAGTCAAAAGATCAGGACATGTGTTCTGGATTATAAAAAGGAATTTACATGCCAATGTCTTAAGTTTCATTTTCTTAAGTCTTTCTTCAGTAGGAAATCAGTTAAGGCGTTTGAACAGTGCCTTTTTGTATTTGGTAAACCTTAATTTCTGTAACTTTGCATAATTGCTGATTATGTCCTGTGATTTAGACTTTTAAGAGTTTTTCAGGGCTTGTGCCTGGTTTTGCATATTCGTAATAAATATTACTGTATAGTAAATTATGAAAACAATGTACCAAACACTATTTACATCTCAATTTGATCAGTTTGCTTTGGATTAATAGCGTCTTCTTCGGAAGAGATTAAATGACATTATTGCATTATGTGTTTTTAGTACGTAAAAATTGATAATTTTACCGTTTTCACTGAGAAGTTGGCTTTTAAATATTAATACTTCCAGTGTAATGTCTACTCAGATGTAAGCCCTACTTGAGTTTAATGGGAGCTACCCTGAAGTAGGTGAGTATAGGATTGCAGTCGTAGCTTTTTTAAATTTCATGAAAAGTTTATAGAACAGTTGTTTTATAGGAAACCCAGCTAAATGATTCTGTTTGCACAAAGTAAATAGACATAAGGCTGAGTAGCTCGTCTTCCTTTTCATGATTTTCTCTCATTAATATTGTATCATGTTAACCAGCTGTGAAGATTTGACTGATTTTTTCAATCTCCTTTGCTCCCCATGTTTAATCTGCTTCCTCCTATGCAAATGTGTACTAACA
Source organism: Elgaria multicarinata webbii (assembly GCF_023053635.1). NCBI lineage: Eukaryota > Metazoa > Chordata > Lepidosauria > Squamata > Anguidae > Elgaria > Elgaria multicarinata. The sequence goes on along the minus strand of NC_086180.1, from coordinate 84,004,963 downwards.
AAAGGCTACCATATAAAAGTCAAACAAGGGAAACCTCAGAAATTGGGATAAGGGGAAGAATACAATATCCATGAGGATCTTTAATATGCAATTTCTATATAAAAGCCAGAATAAGATATAAACTAGTGTTCCTAAAAATAATACACTTGGGCTGCATTTGGATGCCACTTTAAGCCATGATGGGTTAATAAGCTACTCACAGAAGCTTATTTTGAAGTTAAGCTACTGTTATCCCACAGATGATCAGACAAATAAGGTACTGTGTATAGCTTATTAAGCGACCATGCCAGGGGGCGGAGGGATGACTGTGTGAGTCTTGCCTCTGCTTCTTGTCCTGCTGCAGTCCTCCTGCCCCAACAGTGGTGCTATTTCACTCATTGACAACATTGCAGAAGACTATTTTAACCTTCTACAATATCACAATGAGAGGGGAGAGGTGTGGGGTAAAGTACAGGGGCTTCATTCAGCGCTTCCAGCATCACCGTGGCAAAGGGGTGGTGGCTCTAAAGCACTGGAGGTTTGCAGGATCGGGAGAACACTTCATACACAGCCTCCCCTAGTCAAGAGGCACCTGATGCACAATCAAACCCCTGCACGATTACCTACAAAGGAGCGAAATCCTGCACCAAAAATGATATGATGCAAATAAACCCTTGCAGGATCAAGACCAACCTTCATATATAGTCTCTCTTAGTCAGGAGTCACCCAATGCACCATCAAAAGCGTGCACGGTTACACACAAAGGAGCAAAAACTGGATGCATTAAAGAGGATGGTGGTGCAAATCTAACACACACGTATTGCAAACAAATTACAGATTGTTGTATATGATAGCACGCTTATGGAAATGTATAAATTCGTTACATTGTTAAGGTGCCACAGGACTCTTGAATGTGGAAGAAATATCTGAACTTGTTTTTATAACCTACCTGCAAAATTTTGGCTTTTGCAGATGATCTAAATGTTTTTAAAGCCTTCTGGTTAGGAATCTCAGGCTACAATTTTACGTGTGCTTATCTGGAAGTAAGCCTCACTCTGTGGTTTACTGCTATGTAGGCATGTACAGGATTGTGCTCTTATAGATTAATGTGCTTAGTATGTTGGTGAAAGGCCGAATATTGCCTATATCTGTTTGAGTAGAGGGTATGTTATTTTTATTCTATTTATTTGCTTAGGGCCAGCTGTATACATGGTGCTTTGCAAAGGACAGGATTGATAAATTCCTACCTGAAGAGACTTATAATCTTAAAAGCTCACATGGGAAACAGAAGAAGAGGGTGTGATAGAAAATAGAGGTGAGGGTAACTGATTGCAGTTATTTCAACTACATGTACAGTACTTAGGCTTGGGGTATTGAGTCTAGGGATTATTCCAAAGATACAGTTTATTGGAACATATAGGCCCTGTTCAGACAACACGCTAAGCCACGATAGTTAAGCATTTTGAGCTAAACATTATGGCTTAGTATGTTGTGTGAACCATGACTTAACATGTTGTGTGAACCATTTCTGCCCATAGTGACTACATAACCACGGTTTAAACACGCTCACTAACCATTTGCGGCAGAAGGGTTAGTGGCTTAACCATGGCTTAGTGTGTTGTCTGAATAGGCCCATTGGTATCTCTAATTCCTACAAGGACGAGGCTCCCAGTACAAGCTTCTTGAGTGTCCAAATTTTATGGAAACAGACATACAAATAGAAATAGGAGGCAAGGAACCTGCAAGTGTAGTTGCGTTATTTGAAAGAACAAGCATTTATAGAGTGATATTTTATGGACAAACGAGAAATGCAAACTACAGTTCCATATTGATTGTATTTATACTTAACTAGTAGGCTTTTACTTGATTAGGTACAGCTTTTCTCTTTGCACCACTTGTGAGAAACGTGCTTGATGTATGTCTCTTCTTAACAAAGATAGATGGGGGTCCTCTCTTGAAAAGCAGTGTTTATTACAGAGAACAACCCACCCAGAAGGCCCAGCTCTCTACTAGCTGCAGCATGGTTTACTGACCCAGTGTTCTTGGATTGATGGGCCTTGTGCTAAGGAAAGAGGGAATATTTTTTTAAAGGGGGGTAATTTCTCATCGAATTAGCAGGTAGTAGCCTGACTTCACCAATTTTAAGATATGTTGCATTGTTTTGAAGCCAAGGGCTTAAAAATTGTCTTTTGATTAAATGCATTTTCCATTCACAATGGCCTGTTAGCCTGGTTTGCACATAACACTGGCTTGGCATTATGTGCACAGGCCTTAGGGCTCATACACTGTAACCATCACAGCCGCAAGAACGGCGCCTTTTTCAAATAAGTAAGTATAATTACTTGTTACACCCGAACTTAGGCAAACTGTGGTTAGTGTTAACTATGATTTAAAGAAACAAACTAACTTGAAATTGATTATGATCCTGGCTTGTTTCCCTAAACCACAGTAAATGCCGTAGGTCTTTGTCTGAACGAAACAAATACCTGTGGTTAGTTGAAAAAAGTATAGAAAATGCCTGATGTCCTTGCAATATATAAGAGGTGAAGTATGCAGCTTCAAGGCTTATCTAGGCTTGCTTCTGTAATCAATGTGTTTGTTTACAGTTCTTCTTCATCCTCAATTATACACCAACCATGGGCATTATTTTGCTTAAATGAAGAAAAAAGAAGTCACTGTTAGGATGTGTACTTCATTATTGGGCAGGGTTGCATTATTTTAATTTTTTAATCCATAAAACTATTCCCACTGATCTTAATGTAAGTTTGCAGGTGGTGGAAGGGAATCTACGAACTCTATACAAATCTAACAATCAAGCAGTTGTCTTAGAGAAAAACTGCAGCGTTTTATTTAAACTAAAATATTCCATTCACTGCAGAGAAAGAGAATTATGTATCAAACTGTGGTAATCGTTACTGCAGTTCTTTTAGTACATATGCAACAGTATATTGGTAAAACAACACTACAAAAATTCAATCTTTCTAGGTGCGATAACTTTCAAGGCAGCAGGGAAACCCTTTCTATCAAGCGAAGAGATAGATGGAACTATCTGGGATAGTAGCAATTGTATAGTTAGGATCCGGTGGAATGAAAGGGTGTAATTTTGTGTTTGTAATATCTGTGTCACCAAGAGATCATGCAGTGTTAAAGCCCGTGTTTGTCCTTGATCTTGCTGCTGCCTTTTTCTTTCCCTGCTAACTCCACCAGCGTTGCTTTGACAAATCTTCTACTACTTAAAAACCCATTGTCAGTCAAGATGCTGCCGTATCCCTCTCCCTTTCACCAGTATAGAGGAAACACTGTGGAGCTAAGAACAGATGGTCTCTCTGTTTGTATTTCCTGCGCTTGGGCACTGCAACCATTTCCAGTTGCTATGATGAACCGTTTGTGGAGGAAGTTCTCTCAGCCACTTCAGTTTCCTTCATTCTCTGGAATACGCTGAGTACCGATGGAAACGTAAGAACAGTGCAGCTGAACTGTGATGAGGATTTACTTGAGTGTTTGTATTGCAGAATGTTAAACTTAGAAATATGTATTTCTGCAAGCTTTAAGTGACCAGGGCTAGATGTGGCAGTGGTTTACTTTTTTATATTTGATATTTTGTAGGTATTTATATTTTACATGTATTTATAACGTTCTTGGTGATTAAAATGGTGATCAGCCACTTGGAAACTGAGGCTTGGTTTTGATAGTCGGTGGTATCCATGCGGTCCCCTATGGGAGTGTACTAACCTGGCAGCGATTGTATGGAGGACTGGTGTTCCACGTGGAGCTTATTGAGGAGGCCTCCCTGGTTGCAGCAGTTGTAGTGGCATCATGTATATATTTCGCACTGAGGTGTTGGTTCATGAAATCAGCACTGTTATGGATGACTGTATAGGGGCTGCTCACTGTCTGGAATAGGTTAGATAAGCAAATAAATGTTTGTTACTCATAGCACAACAAAAATAATTTAAAGCATGGAGTTTTGCTAAAACCTTTGCATAATTCTTCTTAAATAACTTGGAAACATGTGGTGGGGAAATGCCCCCAATTATACTATAAGCATAGGTTTGGGGCTGGGACAGACATCCCTGAACCCTCTGATGCAGTATGTGTAAAGGTTTAGTTTCTTCTCTGCATTATATGAGGGAAGAAGGAGAAATAGAGGCTAGGGGATGTAAGAGCATAAGGAATGCCATGCTGGATCAGACCAAGGGTCCATCTAGTCCAGCACTCTGATCACACAGTGGCCAACCAGCCATCGGCCAGGGACCAACAAGGCAGGACATGGTGCAACAGCACCCTCTCACCCATGTTCCTCAGCAACTGGTGCACACAGGTTTACTGCCTTGAAAACTGGAGATAGCACACAACCTCTCCTGACATGTACTCACCAATGTCAGTTTTCTCTTCCTTTCAGGATCCTTTCAGCTGTTACAAAGCCTTCCCCCTAGTAACTCATCATTATATTTATATCCCGCCTTTTGCCCAATGCTGGGCCTTAAGGCGGTATTACAAGATTTTAAACGTATACATTTAAGACCTATAAATACAAATATACAGAAATTAAAAATAAATTAAATAAGTTCCAGTATTAAAGCATGTAAACATTTTAAATGACAATTATTAAAAGTCCTTGGCACTGCCGGAACAAAAAAGTTTTTGCCTGCCTCCTTTAAAAAAATTATTCAATTGTCTTATGAGTTCTTTGTACAGAAAAAAGGGATCTAGTCACTGCCTCTGTTGTTGGTTTGTTTGTCCCTGCCAGGAAGTACTGCTCAGATGACCTTCCAGGGCATTTCCTCATGATAGGGCCAAGAAGTCTATTTCATTTCTCCCTGTGGAGGCTGCATTCAAAAAAATATATGCCCTAACAATTCAACTGCTCCCCTAGTAACTTACGTAGTCTCTTTGGCAAGGGTGTTAATGGTTTAATTTGGATTGGAGAAAATGCCTTTTCCTTTGATCCTAATTAACCATCCCAAAAACCCTTTAAGCCATGAAGGGTACGGACATCCTAACTGCTTGCAGGATGTGCTGGGTGCTCTCTAGCACCCATTTTCTAACCCAGCCCTGCTTGTAGATTGTTGTGTCATCTGAACCCAGCAAAGTGGGTTGTTGGCATGGTTAACATACCATCCAGAATCCATGGGCTCTTTTAGGACTGTGGGTGCTTTGTTAACCATGTGAACAACCCACCTTCCCTGGGTTTGGATGATACTACAACCTACATGCATGGGTTGGTTTATGGAACGGGCATCCGTGGGCACCCAACATGTGTCACAAACCATGGTGGTTTATTTAAGCCATCCTGGAGCACAATGATTGTGTGAACCAGGTCAGTGTAATTTGGATTCTGATTTGCTGTTTACATCTACTTGCTTGGTGTTTGACTTTTCATCCATTATGCTATAAAGGCAAGCACTCTCTAGCAGTCACTTATTTACCTGGTTCGCATGTAATAACAACCCATAGTATATTGTTGCCTTACTCAGAGTTTACCCATGATGTCTGTCAGATGATCACAGAAAACACATGTTGTTGTTTTTTCAATTCCTGGGTTGTTTGCTTCTCTTTTTTGCCTGCTCCCTTCCTGTACCCCAAATGCCTTTGGGGCGCTCTAGTACTGGCACGTAGCATGGGTGCTGTTGTTTTTTACTACTTTTGCTTGCTGCCTCTGTAGCCTGGTGAAACAATCCACAAATAATCCATGGTTCTGGGTTCACATGTAACAACAATCCATAGTTAAAACAACCCAGAAGTCACAACCCAACAATAAACCATGAATTCTCTTTCTGGGTTGTTTGTGGTTAACAACCAATAGTTCCAGATATGCATGAAATGACAACCTATGATTCAACAACCTATACTCAAGGTTGTCATGAGGGTTGTGTGAACCATGGTTGTGTGAACCAGGCCACTGTATTAGAAGGTGATTTTACCCCTGCGTTAACTAGTAACCCAGGATTTTCCCAGTAACTATCATCACACAGATGGCTACCTGCATGTGTCAGGGTTCATACTGCTCATACTCTATGCATTGATGAACCAATTTGTGCAAAAGTATGGAAGAATTTCATATGTGAACTGGCCCATAGAGCAGCTTTATAGTTAATGTAAGCAGAAACAGCTGAGAGGGACTTGGTTATTTTTACTGAAAATAGAAAATATACTTGTCTTTCTTGTATAACTTTAGTTACAGCAAACAATACGTACCTGAAAGGTTCCCCCCCCCCCCCAGAATTGTTGAAGATGGTATTGTTTGTTGCCCTTGCTGTATCAACTTATCCCTCTCTTGCAGCTATGGGGAGCCTCCGGCCCATGGACATATTTGGCCTGCTAGGCCAGCCCGTCCAGCCAATGTGGCCTTGGGCAAGGCCTCTCCCCCTCAAAAGGGACAGCAGGTGATGGAACCTCTGTTCTATTGCCTGTGGTAAATAAGCTTTGCCAGAATTTCAAAAACCTGTTTGACCAAAGATAGCAGTAGGACAAACATAATGTTTTAAAATTGCATTGATAAGAAATGAAAATTGTATTACGTTTATCTCTCACTTTTCCTCCAAAGGCTCAAACCAGCATACATTATTCTTCCCATCCCACTTTATCTTCCATAACAACTCTGTCTTGGGGGGCGGGGAGAGAAGGAAGATCTCTCCCAAGGTCACCTGGTCAGTTTCATGGATGAGTGGGGATTTGAACTGGGGTCTTTCCCAGTCCTGCACTAAGTAGGTAGCAGTATCCATCCACTTTCAGTTCTTCTGTGCAATCCTATATATGCCAACTATTATATAAGTCCCATTGAGTTCAATAAGTCCCATTTCCAAGCAAGAGGGTTTATAAAATTGTAGACAGAGGCGATTTCATTTTCCAGCCTTCTTTTAACTAGATAAAAATCTTTCCATTGTGTTGTATAAATCATACTAATTAACTGTAGAGATGAAGCTGATTTAGAATACAGTCACTCAACCGCAGCTGTAGAGAACACATTACTGCATTGATTTACTAGCTTCCTTGTCGAATACCAGGGTGAATCCAGGGTATCAGTCAACGTCTTGAAAACCCTTAGTGGAGATGGCTCTGGTTACATGTAAGGACAAATTCTCCTGTGTGAGCAAGACCTCCTTGAACAGCTGTGTTAAGCTAAAACAATGGAACTAGTGACTGGATGTAGAACTTGTTTCAAAGGGAGCTTTTGGAGTTCACTGTTCTTAAAAGAGATCAGACTCCATGAACTTTGACATAATCTTCTTGATGTCATGCCACTTCCCTTCTTTTTACCATCTTGCTCTATTTTGCCATCTCTTCCCACTGATGACACATTATTGATGACTCATTACATCTGTCATCATGATGTCAAGGAATTCAATGTCAGTTGACATAGCCAATTACAGCTCTGAGGGCTTAGTAAAGGAGGGGGGGTGATGGTTCTGTGAGTGGTTGCAGTCGGAAATAAGGGATTCACCAAAATGGAAACACCACAGATATTTAGATTGGTTGGTATGTTACTGAAATTCAGCTAATTTTGAAGTAACTTTTAAAATTTAAACTCTAATATATACTTGTGTGCCAACAAATGTACATGATATAATGGGGGTAATGGCTACATGAAGTTCTGATGCAATAGCTTACTTTTCAATACAATTGTACAAGTCAATACAAGTCAAGACAATTCAGTTTTTTCTGGAAAACCCACATTCATTAACCTTTGGAATGTCTGTCTTTAATGCATTTGCTTTGGTAAAGCTTGGTGAATTTTCTGTTAATGGCAGATGTTTAAAGATAAAAATAAAAACCCCACTTTCCTCATGGCAGAAGCATTTTTGTTTTACGGATCTTCAAATTAAATATAATTAATCACTTTAAATAAGTTGCAGCTTCCTTCTCTGCTATGATGTGGGGTGGAAAACTTTCTATGGGAAATTTTCTAAAACAGAAAAGTTTATGGAAAAATGTCTAGTGCTTCGTTTTTCCGTGAAAAAAATTCTGTTTTATACATTCATTAGCAATGAATGGACACCAATTCATTGGTGTAAGCTTGGCAATATCAAAGTTGTAGATGAGTGGTTGTTGGTCTATCATGCACAGTTCAACGCACTGCTAAAATATGTTAGTGTGTCAACAGTTTTCAGTAACTTTCCCTCCCTTAAATTTAAAGAATTTAAGGGAAATACATGCTATTATCTTTAGACTTTTTACAAATATTCCAGGAAAAAAGATCTCTACATTATAACATCTAAAACAGATTAAGTGTACTTCTCTTTAAATAATTCAGGTCAAATACTTGTGGTGTATTGACACAAAAAATTAACATGGGGTGCTTTTGTTTGCTAAATGTAAGTAAAATAAACATGTTAAATTAGTTCACTCTCTAGGGCATCAGGTAATTTTCCAGTGCAAATTATTATATGCAAATCAGTCTAATCTGCATAGGAAAATATTCCAGTTCAAAAATTTCCAGAAAATCCACATAACCATTTCTCTGGGAACATTGCATCTGCCAGTAGAGATTTTTGGGTGCTGAAAGGTCTGTTATATCCTGGCCTGCAGGGAAAAGCAGTGGACTCTTTGGTAGCCTGCTAAGGCCAGTTCGTGAATCCTTTTCGCAGATAAAATTGCTAACGTTTGTTCTGATTTGAACTCTACTTTTAGGGCATCATCTAGTCACTTTTTTTAAATGGATATCTTTTAGGATTTTGACTCTGACAATGTGGACAAGCTCTTTGGAGTTGTGAAAACCAATCTTGTATATGCTTGGCTGATTAAAGATGCCAGAATAGACAATGTAATTCCAATTTTCTTTCAACTTAGTTGTTTCTGAGCTGACTTTGGCCTTTAAATCTTTAAACAGTCTTGGACTTGGTTGGCTGAAGGACCATTGGCTCCCATATAGGCCTGCCCAGGCTTTTAAGATCGGCTTTGAAGGCACACCTCACTGTGCCATCATCCTGTGCTGTTAAATGACCAGGGCCTTCTTGGTGGTGATGCTCCAGCTTTTCCTCTTCTTCCAGCAAAGATATAGCAGGCCCCCTCTTTGTTATCCTTTAGACAAAAAGCTAAAATGTTTTTATTTGGAAAGGTGGACATAGGCTTATTGCTTTGGATACTGCAGTTTAGCACATAGCCATCAGAACTAGTAGTCATTGATAGCCTTCTCCTCCAGGAATTCGCCCACCCCTTTTAAAGGCCATCCAAATTGATGGCCATCACTGCATCTTGTGGTAGCGAATTCCATAGTTTAACTATGCTCTGTATGACAAAGCATTTCCTTTTATCTGTCCTGAATCTCCCATCACTCAGCTTCATGGGATAACCTTGGGTTCTAGCATTACGAGAGACAGAGAAAAATGTCTCCCTAGCCATATTCTCCACACTGTGCATAATTTTGTACACCATTATCGCGTCTCCCAGCTGTTGTAACCTTCCCTCCTAGGGGAGATACTTCAGCCCCTTGATCATTTTAGTTGCCCTTTTTCTGCACTTTTTCTAGCTGTATGGGCAGAAGCATGGTGTATAATAATAATAATAATAATAATAATAATGATGATGCTTTCTTTTAATCTTAAGTAAAATGGGGCTTAAATATGTAGTTAAGAATCCTGTTTTTGACTTTATCAAGAGAAACAAACTTCTAATTAGACTGGTTCTTGTTTTTCATAAAATGGCTTGTCTTTTAATTTCAATCAGGTCACTGTCCTCCTTCATGTTCCTCTCTCCTGAAAGCCTTCAGGAACTTGATCTGTCAGAGGTATCAAGTGTTCTCTTGACTTGTGCTCAAGGGAACTGACACTGTTTCTCCTCTCTTCTGTTAAATAAGAACAGAACTTCTTCTTTTACAGGGTAAACAGAGAACCTTTTCAGTATTCTATCCTATCTTAAATGGTTTTGATGGACAACCCATATAAAAAAGAAAACCCAGTAGTTTAGAATAAGCCTTTCTTAGCAAAGTGGTGAACTCTTTTTAGCGGATGCCTCATGTCTATGACCATGGATAGTCCATGTCTTTATATGGACTTGATTGAGAACCCCACCATGCCGAGGCAGGAGAGCGTGCCCACTAATCCTGTGCCACTGCAATGCAAATTCCAAACTTCTTTTTGTGCGAGATTGATGGGGATTTACCACTTTTAATGATCTTAAATTATTTGTTGATCTGCTCGTATTTATCTATTGGTATTTTTACTCCAACTTTCACAAAGTAGCCTCAAAGCAGTTTACAATACAATAAACCAGTAGATAAATCAGTAAACATAAACCAATCAAACCAGCAGTTGTGATTAAAATAAAAACAGCAGTTTAAAAGGCAAGTAGTTGAAACTTCTACACCATTAAGAACTATTAACGGAACCTCTAAATGGAACAAACTTTTCTTGATGCTTAAAAGATAACATCAAGTGATCAAGTTTGGTGAGGGAGTTCCATAGCTTGGGTAGAACCACCCAATTTCTGGAGGCAGACACACTTGGAACAATCTCTAAGATCTTCATTAGGAGGAAGGCTTGTGTGGGGGAAGGTGGTTCTTGATGTATCCAGGCTCCAACCAGCACTTTGAATTCGACCTGGAAGCAAACAATATAACGTGGCCATGAAAGTGAACTCAGTTAACATCTGACTGCTGCTTTCTGCAGGGTTTGAAGCTTTGGGATGTTTTTCAAAGGTAGTCCCACGTTCAACATATACAGCACTCTAACCTGGATGTTACTGAAGAATGGATAACTGTGGACAGAGCATCTTTTCTACGTTTGAGAAACACTGCAATAGACATTAGTGTTCCTAGTTAGTGTAGGTGAAACGATGGCTAACAGAGAAGTAATTTTGTAATTGTGCTTTTAACCTGTTGGTTATTTTATTGTGGTTTTAATTTTTGTGAACTGCCCAGAGAGCTTCGGCTATTGGGCGGTATAAAAATGTAATAAATAAATAAATAAATAAATAAGTATAACTTGCACTGTTTAATTTTCTAATGAGTGTGTGTTTCCAAATATGTGGAGGAGAAGTGGGGAAAGGAAGATGGATACAGATATGATCCAAGCAAGAGATTTTAAAGTGATGATATATTGCAAATGAGTAAGCTCTAGGCAGATGTAGGTGGCTCATTTAAGGCTGAGTTTTAGAGTGCAAAAAGGTCACCGGCTGAAGGAAAAAAGGTAGAGATTTAGGGGTGATAGGAGAGAATGGGAGGGTAAAGAGAAATTAGAGGATTTCTCATTTAGCATGCAATGCGGTTTCTTTAATGCAGAGATTATTTTCTAAAACATGACCTCTGATAAGCATACTAAATTAGCCAATATTTAAGATTCTTTGCAGCAAATATCACTATAGTTTACACGCAGATGTTAGTCTGAAAAAGGCTGCTTTTTCGCAAACCCAGGGAGGCAAACCCAAACTTGCCACAGTGTATAGTCAACAGAATGTTTCAGCCAATCATGGCTCTCTGATAAGTGAACATGTATGATGTGTGTATTTGAAAACACAGTTGGTCATATTCATACTTCTTGTTGTTATTATAAAGTGCCTAAAATTGTCTAGTTACACTGCAGATAAAAAATAAGACAGACTCTGTCACAGGATCAATCTAATAGACATGGATAAAGCCAATATATTCCAACCTTAATGCTATCATGATGTGTGTGTGTGTGTGTGTGTGTGTGAGAGAGAGAGAGAGAGAGAGAGAGAGAGAGAGAACACATACTGGAATTGCTGGTCATGTGGTTCTTTCCCACCTGATTGACATGTGGCTGAAGGAGAGGGAAGTGATCTGGTAGGGGAATCATATGTAATGGACTCTGCCCGAGTTGTTCCAGTGTTTTCATGCCTACATAATGGTGTACAATTGCATTGTAGGGAGGTAGCTTCTGTGCTATATGGGTGTGTGCAAATTGGGCCTCTGATAATCCAGTAACATGGAACCGAGGCACTTATCCTAACAAAGGTTACATTTTAATTGCCTGTAACTTAAGTAACTTTTTGCTACCTCTATTTGTCTTTTAAAGCTCAAGATAAGAATGGTTTCTGATTTCCTCCTTTAGACCCTTGCCATTTACTCAGTCCACCATGCTTTACTGAAGAGGATAAATTCAGTCTGGAAGCTCTTCGTACAATTCATAAGCAAATGGATGATGACAACGATGGTGGTATTGAAGTAAACGAAAGTGATGAGGTACGTGTAGAAAATACATTACTTTTACTAGCTTTTTTAAAAATGGAAGTTGTATGAAAAAGAGCAAAAAACATTGCAGGGTTTTGGACTCCATGCAGCTGTTGAGTTTATACTTTCCATTAACTAAACGCTACATCATAGTTCATATAGTCCTGGGGTACTTCCAGACGTCAAGGTCCTACTGCTGCCAATTAGAAAGCATTGTGCAGCTATTCTGTCCTGTTCTCCAAATCAGATTTTCTGCATTAAGAAAAAAGACAGAAGAAGTGGTGGAAAAACTCAGGAGGGTTACAAATGGAAGACGGTTTTGTCTGGACCGCCTGTAAAATCCCATGAATGAAGTAGGGGAATGGTACAATAAAGGCGTAGTCTGGAAGCATCTCAGGTATAGAACTTCCCTGTTAGATTAGTTTTAAGCAAAACCTCTCTAGTATTTTGCAGAATTTGCATATTAATGCTTTCCTGGAGGATACATCTTTAAGAGACAGACTGACAACGACTTCAGCAGAATATTTTCTGGTTCATGTTGCTAAAACGTGTACCTTTTCAAGGCAAACTATGTGCTAGCTTTAGATACAAACTATTAGGTAAGTCCAGCTATGATAGAAAAGTTTTTTCCTATCAAATATATAGGAGTGGAGCAGTAGCTTTGCATGACATGAAAGCCTTTCAGCAGTTCACAATCCTTCAGTGTTTTCCTATTTTCAGCAGGCCTGCCAATCAGTTGTTGATGGGAGGATTTAATCAATCACACTGATTAAATCTTGCAGCCCCAAATGTCTGTCTTGTTGTGTGGTGGGCATATGTTCATATTTCCATTTTTAGTGGTGTTTCTGCAGCACTTTAGTGCAGGCTATTGTTGAAAGCAAGTTAAGCTGAGAACGATACTCCATTTAGACTTCTGTTCAGTTTAATAAAGACAGAGAAAATGTGGAACATTTGCAAGACACTAAGGAAGAGGACTTAGGCCAGATTTACACCAGGCTTATGACTGAACGCCTCTAAGTCAGAATCCCCCCTAAACGGAACGATACCGCAGCGCCGAGGAGCCTCGGTTGGCCTCGGCTAGCCGCGCCGGGTCCCCGCCTGGCGCGGTGAGGAGAGCCGTCCGTCTCAGGAGCGGAGCGCGGCCGGAAGGGGGCCGCCTCTCGCCCGTAGCGCACCTCGTGTTCGTGGGGCACCCGGCACTTTGAAAAGCGGTTTGAAAATGGTATATGGAATGTATCATGGGCCCCAACAGTTGTGAATACTGTTATAAACCATTATAAAGCAGTCCTGTAGATCCTGCGTGAATTGCCCCACCCAATTTGAACCATGGGGTACCAGCCTTAACAGTATTATTGTTGGAGATATAATACACCTAATGAGTCTTTCAACCATATGTTTTGGAAATGCCCAATAGTTGCCTCTGTTCGGGAGGAGGTCTTAATATGGATAAACTTTGTATTGGAACACTCTCCCACACTGCAATGAGGTGTTTAAAAAGCCTCCATTAATGTCAGTGGAAGGCTTTTCAAAGCCTAATTGCAGTGTTGGGGGCACTGGCTGGAGAAGGAAGGGCTATCCCCTCCGTTCCCCATCACTGTGACTGCTCTCCCCCAAAAGTCTTCCCTTTCTGACTCCAATGAAACATTTAAAAAGCCTCCATTGATGCCAATGAGGGCTTTTTACAAGTGGGCTAAACCTACCCATTCTGCTCCATTCGCAAGCACTTTTCTCCCCAGCCCAGTTCTAATTGTAGAAGATGGGCTGGGGAGAAAAGTGCTTGAAACAACAGAGAGCAGCAGAGTAAGGCGAGTGGAAGGGTGTGTTGCTTTCCCCACCTACATGCTCCTTTTAAATGATAAGTAGCACCCCCTCACACTTTATATGGAGCTGGATCAGCTGTGCATAAATACACATGGCTGCCTCATCACAACCATTTTGACCCTTATTCTTTGCATCAACAGGAAGTGTCCAGTTTTTGCATATGAAATCCTACATGTTGCCCAAGCTTATCTATTGTCCACCCTGTATTTCAGTTCCCCACTCCCCACAGCTGGTCTTCAGTTTCCTTCCTTAGGCAGAGATGTGATGGTCCAGCTGAAACAAACAAAAGTAAAACAACTGGGATAGGCAAAGGGAATGCCGCTTTCGGCCCTTACCCTGGGCTTTTCATTTCTTTCTGTGTGTGTGTGTGTGTGTGTGTGATCGTTTCATCAAAGACACCATAAATGAAGTATTTCAGTTACAGCCTTCACCTGCTCTATTGTTTTATTTATTGATTTTTGTTAAAATCTATTAAGCTGCTAAGTATCCATTATACACTTTTGTATCTTTTTGTGGCAGCGAGAATTGCATACGCAAAACATTAGGAAAAACTCCCAAATCAGGGTTAATTTTACTCGTGATCGTTTAACTGCATACCAAAGAAAAAGTGACAACTACAAAAAAGCTGTAGTTTGGCTAGTTATAGGAGTTATATTGTAGACACAACTAATGAAAGTAGTAACTTCTAACACTATTATGATCCAAGCACAGCATGCTTAATATTTTTATTATAAAGTAATAATAGTGAAATGTTTAGAACCTTTGTATGCATGCAACTTCCTTGATGTAATCATTTTTTCATGATGTTTTTAAATGTTTAGTTTTATATAAAGTGTTGACTTTGCTGCTTATCCACTTAAAAAACCTTCTCCATTATATTCTGCTGGTTTGCCTAGTAATTATTTTTAATGGGTTGCTGACAACTGTATTAAAATAAAATTCTGCCAGAGGAAGGAAACTCCATCAGAGAAAAATAACTGAACAGGAAGCATATTTTGAAAGAGGTTCATAAAAAACAGAAATGTTAATTAATAATGAACATACCTTTGACTTTATGTTCAGTGTTTGATTCTAAGATTAGGTTGGAAATAAGTCCCTGGGAAATCTAGTTAACTTCTTATTTATTTGTATTAGCTTCACCCTACCCAGTGCCTGTTTACACTTCCCTGTGCCTGTTTGCATTTTCTTTCCCTCCTTATTGTTTACTACAACTTTATTAGATTGTAAGCCTATGCGGCAGGGTCTTGCTATTTACTGTGTAATCTGTACAGCACCATGTACATTATGGTGCTATAATCATCATCATCATCATCATCATCATCATCATCATCATCTTCCTATCAGCCTTGAAGCTTCTATTATTTCCATGTTGGAGCGCAGTACAAATAGCCATAACAGTTTCTATTAATATCATGAATAGATTTTTGTAAATTTTGTTTATCATTTTCAGTTATGATTAAATGGAAATCTCAAATAGACAGGTTCATTTGTCTGCGAGGCTGATTAATGTTAGCGTTTTCTTGATCGAAAGGTACAATGCTGCACAGGGGAAAACTTGTAAATATAGTTATAGTTCCCCCCCCCCCCCAAAAAAAGCATCAACCACAAGAGAGAAAATAATATCTACACAATCATGATGATGGAACGTATTGTTCCCAACTTGTGCAAAGTTTTAACAGTAAATAGTAATCTATATTTTTGTTGACAAAGTACTTTGATTTAACTTGTAATATGAGTATACTACTGAAATTCTATATTTAGTAGGGTGTGTGAAGATTATTAGTGAAGCAGAGAGAGAGAGAAACTTGTCATTTGATTTTCTATGCCTACTTTGCTAAAACACTTAAAAAAAAAAAAGCTTTGAATAGTTGTAGCTCTGATTCTTTGGCATAACCAGCTGTCTGTGCTGTGTTACTATTTATCACTTGCTGTCATATGCTGCTTTTTACACCCTGCTACTATTTGCTTTCTCTACAAATTTTTTTTCATCGTATCACTCTAGGAAATTCTTCTATATTCATAAGCCGCTGTTAAAAAGTTTTTCTAGCAGGCCAAGAAAATATTTTCTTAAAATTCTTGCAGTGTATAATGTTATATGTTAAACTTTTAAAATGTAGACATAGTTTGGTGGATAAATAACTGTTTGGCATTATCACTGTCCTGTAAAAAGTTGACAGTTCTGTTTATAATTCGTGATGGAGAGAAAATAATAATACTTCAGTTTACTTTAAAAGGAATGGGGACTGTGATTGTTCTTTAAAGGATGTTCAAGGAGTTGTGACCTTTTTTCCAAGTGTAAATCTTACTATAATTTTGAAAACAGTAGGTGTCTGGTTTGAGGGACAAACAAGAAATTGTGAAATTATTTTTAATACTACCAGGTACAAAGCTGAATATTTAAGAATACAGAATGTAGCCCATGGTACAGGAAGGCTGCAGTTGGTATAAACGTGACCCTCACTCCTTGGCCTCGCCTGGCTCAATGCAGCAGTCCTTGTAAAAGGCGGTAGAAGGTGTGAATTGCTCAGCTGCTTCTGCTCCTCTTGATTTAGGGCAGCTTGTATAACAAGGTGGGAGGTGTAACTAGGAGGCTTCTTGACTCTGACCCTCTCCCTGTGCTAGGTAAAGGCTTGATTCTAAAGCAGACTGGAAGCAGTGGGGTGAATATAGGTTCTGTATGGTTCATCAGTTCATTAAATGGCTAGAATCTCATACTTTTTCAAATGTATAAGTATGAGTGACGATTTTAGGATAACTGGTATTTCTGAGAATTAGAAGGGCTTTTTCTGAGATGCATATTAATAAAAAAAGAATTAATGCTGCATTACAAATGGTATGTTTGGCACTATCCCTTATGTAGGTGTTAGATGTCTCCCTTATAAATTGGGCAGTGGGTCCTTGGAAAAACCTCTCTACCTGAGACCCTAGGGAGCTGCTAACAGTCAGGCAAGGTGAACTCTAAGACATTGCCAAATGTTCATTTTATATACATCCATTTGCACACTTTAAAGAAAAACAGTTAATGTATATTATAAATAAATAGGAGGTGAGCATGACAGACATGAGGCTCAGCATAGAGTCAAGAGGAGCAGCAGTGTAAGGATGTAAGGTGTTCTACCAGGTTGGCCCATCACCGGAGGAAGAGCCTCCCTGAGGGTGAGGCTGAGAAAGCCTTTCAGGTTCTGTGCTGTAGACTGGTGTCAGAATTGCAACAACTTTCTCTTCTATCATTGTGCATCCCTAAAAGGGATCTTTAGATAAACTAGATGGGGATCTTTAGGTAAACTAGTCAGTTTAGTTAGGGATCTTAGCATAAGGTTATCAGAACCTGATCAAGATTGCGATCTGAATTGCTGAAGGACTGATTGCTTCACCTAATAAAACCCATTTACTTGGAGATTGAGTTCTTTGTTTGACTACATTCAGTCTGGCATGGCTGGATACCCGACAATATGTTACTTAAGGCTGATGCTGTTCTGTTGTTTTGACTTTTACTAGGCTTTATTTCTCATTTTATTCTGAGCCCAATTTAAAGTGCTGTTAATGCCCCCCTCCCCTGGCTTTTTTTGCAGCTCTTGCTGCTCTGCTAGCACTGAAATTAACTGGGACAACAACAACAAAAAAGTTTTGTTTTGTTTAAAACCAGACACACAGTTTTTCAAGAAAAATTGCACTCCTGGAAACCTTTGAGGCAGCCTCTCAGGAATTTCAGTGGCAAAATGAGCGTCGAGGATTGCAGCCCCCTGGTGGGTCCTGGGAGAGGAATTAGCCCCTAAACCTGCCACAGTTATGCACCCCTCCTCTAAATGGTTTATGACCAGTTTATTTGAAAGACTGCCCACACCTATAGAGGTCTTGTGATCAGCTTTGGAGGCTTCTCAAGATTTATCAGGTTTATTAGATTATTAAGCACGAGAGAAAGGCTGTGGACCCATATTTGTGGATCTCCCTTTCTCGTCAGAAACAGATGGCCCCTTCTTTATTGGCATTTAAACACTTTTTTTTTTACATTAAGGTGTTTTTGATTTATGATGTTCTGCATTTTTTTAATTGTTGCTGTTTTAATGTTTTGAGTTTTGGTTGCGATTTTATTGATTTTGATAATCTATGTTTTATTTTGATATAAGGCAACATACACATCTTTGAAATAAATAAAGCAATCCTTTTAATATTCTAATTCTCATATGTCAGCGTTCTTGGAGATAAGTAATAGTATGGTGGCAGAAAAGTTTTTAAATATCACATTATTAAAATTTAAAGCCCCTGTCTGTTGTAGCAAAGCAGTGCTATGCAAAGAGTTTCCCAGAAAATTGGTGTGAGGGTGCAGCAGCCAAAGGCCTGGTTCAGACAACACACTAAACCATGCTGCTTAACCTCAAAATGGTTACGGGGATGCATTAAAGTTAATGCAGTGGTTCCCAAACTTTTTCAGGTAACTGCCCCCTTGGTTCCACAAACTCATGCCCAGTGCCCCCTTCCCTACACTATAAAAATCATTATTCAGAATAGCAGTTTTCAACTAAGGAAGATAATAACAATAAAATTCAAAACAGTAACAAGTAATTGAATATTTATTCAAAACTCAATTGCATTTTTTTAGTTTATTCAATTAAACATAATTGATGAACTTGATCCAGTGATAATCATCTTTTCAAAGTCCGATAGTCATTTAGCAAGAATATTAGATATCACATTTAGTAACTAGGGTAGAGTACCTCACTATTCTGTAAATTCTTAATGTGAATTTTTTGATGAAGTGATACCAGTTTCCCAATGTCTGATTTAAAGTCACTTAACATGAGTCTTGAATCACCACATTTAGTAATCTGGAGTCAATTTCTTTGCTTGGAGAGAAGTAGGCAGACCACACTAAAACCACATCCCACCAAATATGATGTTAGAAATGCAACCAGGAGCTTCTGAACCACTCTCCATAGTGCAGGATAGCCATCAGAAATTTCTTTCTATAACCAGAACTCCTGGTATGGAAAAGACCACCTTGAGTGTCCCCCACCGCTGCCCCTTTGCCTCTTAACGCCCCCTATGCAATCCCACTGCCCCCAAGGGGGCGGTACCGCCCACTTTGGGAACCACTGGGTTAATGCATTCCTTAACCATTTTGTGGTTACGCAGCATGGTTTAACGTGTTATCTGAACTAGGCCATTGTTGGGCCACTTTGTGAAAATTGCATCCCAAGGCCATTGGAACTGCTCCTGCATTCAGTGCCAAAACAGCTTAATGTGGTAGTGAGGAACTAGCATAGGTAGCTGCTGGTTTTGAAGGCAAGTGAGTCTGCTTGCAATTATGAGTCTTTCTACACTTAACTGGTAATTTAAATTATCTTTGACCCATGCAAAGCCCATTTTAACAAATTTCCTCTGCTCAAGTGCCATGTGAGTTGTTGATCTTTTTGTGTTAGGTTTATGGTCTGAAAAGGCGTTGTTCTTATGGAGCAATGCAATTGGCTAGCGTAGGAAGATCTGTAGCTATTGGTATTGTTAACTTTTAAACATTCCCATTTCGCTTCCTGCAGCGTGTTGCAACTCTCCCCGCTATTCCCAAGCAATATTGAATCGGGAGCTTTTGAGGATACCATTTATTTTCCTTGCCTAGGAGTACTTGCTAAAACAAGAGCAGGCTTGGAGGCAAACAAGAACATTTCAAGTAAAAGGAAATGTACCCTGTGGTTGTTATGCTCAAAGTGCAGGTCCTAATTTTAAGAAGATCTTACTGCTTCAATCAAAGACTTGTGTTTTTTTAAAAAAAACAAAAACAAAACAAAAACCTTGCAGTTGAATGACTGTGTGTATTGTGAAAGTTTGGGCACTTCCATTGTTTTTGAGAATAAGGAGCAAAAGCGCTTGGAAAGCATTTGATTTTCTCACCACAACAAGCGCCCCCCCCCCCCCGTACCAGAAATCCCCGGTTACATCTCTGCGCCAGAGATTTCTCTGCTTTAAAAAACTGCACAGCTTCAGCCTCCCCGTCTTTCATTTGTAGCCCTCCACCGCCCTTCACCTTCCTTGCTGGCTTTGGGTCTAAAGGATTCACAGGAAGTGGGGGTGCAAGTGGAAGAAACTGCAAATGAAGCTGGGGAAGGCTGCAGCTGCTGAGTTTGTTAAAGGGACGACTGGGAGACCTCCTCAGACACTGGAATGCTTCCTGAAATCCAGTGAAAGGAATGAAGGAGAATAACTTGACCTCAAAAGCAGGAAACAAATGCGCCCTCTCTGTTATAGAACATTAATAAGGAGTAATGAAAGTAACATGTAAACAGTAGGAACCTTTATGGTTTGTTGGCAGCAGGATCAATTATTAACTTTTATTTTAAGTCCTGTGCTTCTCCCTAACCTTAATCAGTTGTAGAAAACTTATGCTTATGTAGAGGTTGAGTCTAGCCTCTAATTAATGTACTTAGTTGTAGTTTTCGATTTGTCTAGGGGTATTAACTTGCAGATTGTGGTGCCACATGGTTTTCATGCACTGCTGGTTTACTTTTCTCTCTCTTTGTAATCTTAGCCATGTTAAATATAATAAATCACCCTGATGTTTAAACTGAAGAACGAGCTATCAGATATTATGAACTGAAAATATTTTAAAGAGAAGCATCGTTATTTCATGCTGCTTCTATTTAAAGAAGCACTGGTGGATTTGGGGGGAAATGACAGAAATGAAATTCTGTCTCCAGTACCTTCATTGAAAATGACGCAGGTGGCCTCCTGGTTTTCAACCTGTATATCTGAAAAACTGAGTCAAAGATGATACAGGATGAGGGTCTAGAAATAACTTAGAACTTCTAAAAGTGCTTAATGCTATTTTATACATGCTTACCCACACATAAGTTCCATTGAGTTCGGTGGGATGTATGTGTGAATAAGATTGCAGTCTAAAGATCCCAAATGCATTATTGATGTTTTTGTATTTTAACTAAAATGGTTGGCTGTGATTCAATCAAAGCTAATAACTTCTAAGTCCCATTTATTTGAATGGGAAAGTTCAATTACTCCTTTTGGTTAGTGGGAATTAAAACTGCTTAGCTTGGCTGAACTATAGTAAGCTTTTATTACTTAATAGTGAACAGACCCAATTTTGCACAGGTTGGAATAGCCCTTAGTTTACAGTGAAGCCTTCAAGTAAATGGCTGAAGATTATACTTCAGGCTTCAGCCACATGGACACTTGTGTACACCCCTAGTGTCCCCTTAGTATGTATGCCAAATTTCAGGCATCCAGGGTTTCATGGTCTTGGTGCTATGGTGCAGACAATTGGACAGGCAGACACATCCTCTTTAATTATAGATTCAGACAGGGAGACAACAGTGATCAGGCAGAATGATGGTGGCAAAGATAACAGGAAGAACCTTTGCAAGTTCAGTAGGGGCTGAGGACTAATCTGGGTTTTGAGGAGGAGGTTTACTAGGAGAGGGAGAGGGAGTACCATGGAGAAAAAGTGTGGTGTATTAAGGGTACAGGAAACCTTTGGGTGCGTGAGAGTAGTGGGTCAGGAGGAGTAAAGGTTATGTGCAGAGTTCTGAAGACAAAGAGATAGGGGACAAGACCATGGATGGTTTTGCATCTAAGAGGGAAGAGTTTGTGCTGGATGCAGGAGTGGCCAGGAAATCAGTGTCACCACTGTCGTTTGAATGCTAAGGTATGTGAATGATTTTGGTGACAGAATTCTGGATAGAGGTGTAAGGAGTGAGGTGTGGCTGAGGAAAAGGCTGTGGATTGGTGAGGCAGGAAATGACCAGAGCATGAACTAGAGGACATGCCAAGGGACCAAGTGAAATGACTGAATATGGGAACCAATGGAGGAGACAAGCTAAGACGTTGTGCCAGATCAACAGGGTTGGTTGGTGACATTGCTAATGTATATAGAATATACAAAGAGATGAAGATTTGAGAGGAAAGATGAGGAGTATATTGAGTACAAGTGAGACAGAAATATCTGACATACAGTTGAAGGTGTGGAATTAGACAGGGAGCAAATGTTCTGGAGAGAGCATATAGGTAGTACAAAGGGGGCCCACATGTAGAAGGGGAGACAAAGAACAGATCCCTGAAAGTTTCCAATTTGGATTGGGGAAGGAGAGGAACTTTCTACCCTGGAAACTCAGGATACTTTTTCAGCTAGGTACCTGAGGGCATGGAAGCCTGGGTTATGAAGGGTAACAAGGAGAGAGTGGACAGCTTTATCAAAGGCAGTAGAGCAGTCAAGGAGAATGAGGGCATGGTAGGACACAGATCTAGTAGTGAAGGTATTGTGAGGGAGTGAGGAGCTAGTTCTCTCAATCATAAACTTCAGAACACTATCCAAAATTAGCCTTTTCTGTTGATAAATACTTGATTTTAGAGACGGATGTTTGACGTCTGGACCTTCTGTGGTTTATAATAGCTCTTGTGATCATTCTTTGAAAAGGGAAATACGTAACGAAATGCTGAAATGTTATGAGCAGTGCTAGCAAAACCAAGTGTATTTTTCCTTGCTACCCTTTTTGATAAAGAGATGTTCCTATAGTCATGTTTTTGACAATTTGAAAAAAAACATAGAAGAACCTGAGTTTTTGTCTGGCCTTATGGTGTAACAGAGGGAGGTGTGTGTGTGTGTGTGTGTGTGCCATTTTTAATTCTCTGCTACAGTTTTAAACCAATATAGAAATCATTGTCAGTAAGAAGTAACTGTTGCCCTGCCCTTTGTATTAGTTTTTGACTGAAAGAAAATTTATGTAGAAGAACATTTTTTTAAAAATGTTATTCATCCACCCCAGGTTAATGGGACAATCCACTTTGCTGTAAGCATTAATCAGTCTTTATTTCATTGCTACAAAAATTCAACACATGAATTTTGCTGAACTTTCAAGCCAGTTTTGCAAATCCTGTAACATGGACTCTGGAAGTTTCTGACGTAATAAGGTTTTCCGTTTTTGGCCATTGCTTCTGTATTTCAGCTGGGGAAATGTAATATCAGAACAGGTCTTGAAATGTTTGTACAACTGTAAAGACATGTTTAGGACCTGGTGCTGAGTAGAATTAAATATTTGGAGCACATTCGCCTCATTGTTAAGTTTACCACATACCTTTGCATGTCTATTCTTGTTCTCATAATCTCATCTTTGCATTTTATAAGAATACTACCTTCATTGTTAAGACTGATTTCTTGAGAGGGTCAAATAAAAAAATACTATTTCCCCCAAAGCAGGAAAAATAAAGGACCTCCCATTTCCTGTTCTGCGCATGAAGCACCAATATTTGGCTGCCATTTGCTTGCTTTTGCCATGCTGCTACTGTTGTGTCAAAAACAATAAGGCTCTCTTTTGAACAAAACTGAAAGCAGCATGTTCTCAAACACAGACACAGTACACTTAAAAAAGAGGAAGAATTTGGGACATTTGGTATGTTTCCTTGAGCTCTTAGTGCTTTGCAAAAAGGACTAACTTAGCATAGTATTTCTACCCAGTTGGTAACCTGGAGGTTGGATTGCATTGGCCAGTTTCAATTTCCCTTCTTCAGAAGCCCTTGGCTGAGAAATTATGAATTCACACAACTTACAGGACTTTCTGCTGTCATTGTTTCAGCCCCCATTTTCTCCCCGATTTTTGTCTTCCTCCAGTTTTAGATTTACACTGTAATGACCTATTTTGTTCGCATGTGTCTTGTTTCTGTTTGCATACACATGTGTCGATGAACTGATACTGATGCAAGAAATGATAGGATTTAAAGTTTTATAGAAAGGCCATGTAGTCCATTCCTAGGCTGAAGCCATTGGGGTTAATAGTGCTGTTTTCTCTATTCTGTAATAAGCACGTAATTACAACTGAAGTACTAAGAATGGTAAGTGAAAGTAAGAAGGAATTAGGTGGGTCATCCTGGAAGTTAATCTTTGAACACCACCACAACTAGTGTCTAAGCTGCAAAGACTATCTGACTTATGCTTCTTCCTCTTTTCTAGTTTATCAGACAAGATATGAAATATAAAGACGCTTCTAATAAACACAACCACCTACACAGGGAAGACAAACACATCACCATTGAAGATTTGTGGAAACGTTGGAAAACATCTGAAGGTAAGACAGTGGAAACTGTATCAATCTCAGTCTGCAAGCTTTGCTTCTGCCATTAGTGAGCTTGTTGTCTTTTCCCTGCAAAGAGTGTGTTGTTGGTGGATGCAACAAACTATATTTATTGCCTTAGCCTAAGACTGGAAACTGTGGAGAGCACTTAGGTTTCTGGCCAAGGTGATGAGCTCAGCCATAGCAATTTCGATGTATAGTCAGAAGGAGGCTGCCACAAGGTCTGAGTTTGGACAGGCAAATCAGAGCTAACAAAGAGCAAAAACATTGGAGTTTGTTGTACCGATTGAAACAGAGATGGGGAACGTGTGTCCCTTCAGATAACTTCAATTCCCATCATCCCTCACCATTGACTTTGCTGGCTAGGGCTGATGGGAGTTGCAGTCCAACAACATATGGCGGGTCACACACTCCCCATCCCTGGATTAAAATAACACTTAGCTTTAATAGAGCAATTTAGACTGTCTAAAGCAATTCAGGTACATTATCTCAAATAATTCTTACAATAACTATGTAAGGAGAGCCAGTAACCCCCATATTACTGATGAAAGGCTAAGGTAAGAAAAAACCTGGCTCCTCTTATGAGTTCATGGATGATGCAAGACTGGGATGCTCTGTCTCACAGCTCATTCTTAGCTAGCTTTTAGCAGGAACTGCCTGTGCGTGCGTGCGTGCGTGCGTTTCAATTGAGGTTGTTTTCAGGCATGCTATGGGGTGCTGCTGTTTTGATAAGCAGAAATCCAGAGTCGTCCTAGGTGAACAGAACTAGTTGTGTTCTCCAGATCCCAAATAAAATTTATAATTTTTCCAATTGGAGCAATGGAAAACAAAAACAAGGGTCGTTGTCCCTGTTCCCCCCGCCCCCAGCATTTTTCCAGGTCATCCAAGTTCCTTTGGCCAGATGATGTTATTGTAGGGTTGGCTTCTTCCTGAATAACGAACAGTCAGGCTGGATTCTTGGCTTATTGCCAAAATAACTGGAAACAAAGCCCTATGAAGAGAGACTGAAAGAACTGGGCATGTTTAGCCTGGAGAAGAGACGACTGAGGGGAGACATGATAGCACTCTTTAAATACTTAAAAGGTTCTCACAGAGAGGAGGGCCAGGATCTCTTCTCAATCCTCCCAGAGTGCAGGACACGGAATAACGGGCTCAAGTTAAAGGAAGCCAGATTCCAGCTGGACATCAGGAAAAACTTCCTGACTGTTAGAGCAGTACGACAATGGAACCAGTTACCTAGGGAGGTTGTGGGCTCTCCCACACTAGAGTCATTCAAGAGGCAGCTGGACAACCATCTGTCAGGGATGCTTTAGGGTGGATTCCTGCATTGAGCAGGGGGTTGGACTCAATGGCCTTATAGGCCCCTTCCAATTCTGCTATTCTATGATTCTATATGCTTACTCTGTGCCCTAATTAATTAATATTATGCATAATAATCTCTGCCTCATTGTAACAATTTTTTACTTAATTTAATTTAATTTAGTTTTGTTCTCTAATTGGAATATTGCTGCATTCTGTGAGCATTCCAGAGTCATTTGCAACCAGATGGACTTAATTAACCTCTAGTTTAACTTTCTGGTATTAACCTGCAAACTGGGGCTGTAAACAAGTTCCCTTGGGGTGCTAAAAGCATGTCAGTCGTCTTTTACGAATATAATTGAACAGCTATATTTGCATAGATTCAATATCACCCTTTGCAAAACAAGGTTTTGTTTTGCTTAGGGCTATGCAAAAATGGGATAGTGGAAAAGAGAACACAAGTTTTCAACCTTCCTGCTCTGTAAAGTATGTTTTTCCTCCATGGTGACATTAATGCTTATTTTAATAATTAATATTGTGGCTTGCTTGTGTTTTCTCAACCATTTTGTTAACTGCTGCATGATAAAACTAGTTATAGCCTTGGAATTAAATGGATTTAAGATGCTAGTGTAAAGGATGGTGTCAATAACATTAACTTCCTTGAGGTTACTTGAAAGGAATTTGCGTGCCGGAGTCACAGGCCATAAATAGTACTGATCATGTCTGATTAAGCACCAAGTAAGCCCTACCCAGAAAGTCGGTGTTATTATGAGTTTGTTTTTTTGATTAGCTTATGTCAGTGCAGCAAGTTAAGACTTTATTCTTAGACCATTCATAAGTGAATGGCGTTTTTCTGTGAGGATGCCACAAAATTCTACGCAGAATAAAAGAGAGGGATGCCATTCTGGATATCATTTCATAGTTACACTGTATGCCCTACATTTGTAACTGACCATTCTTCCAAGAAACCCAGAGCAGCATTTTAGTCATGAAAAAGAAGAGAGGAGACTTCCAGGCATACAAGAATAAAGTAAGTTGCAACAGGGTGCAGATACCAGGTTGAGATTAGTAGTTTGGAAGTGTCCCCAGGAAACAACACTTTCAGAATTCTCAATTTAAAAATCTACAACAAAGTGCTTAATTTAAAACAAACAAATAAATAAACAAACCAACAAAAGAAATATTATGTACTTGGAAGTCCCCCTCCTTCCCTTCCCTTGTGAATGGTACCTTCCCACTTTCCTTTCCAGCATTTTAACTGTACAACGATTCAGTGACCTGGTTTGCACAACATAAGAATCCACATGGTTTGTCAACTTCGTTTGTTTCATAGTGGCGTGTCATGTTGTCTGAACCTGGCACCATGGCTTAAGTGTTACCCATGCCTATTAACCATACAGAAGCCACCTGGGAACCCATGGCTTGTTGGGTTGTACAGAGTGGCTTGTTTTAAAATGGCTTGTCATGATGTGCAAACCCAGGATGATGGCTTGTGCATGGCTTGTTTGGAAAGGCTACAGAGATGCCTGGCCAAAAAACTCAACTGCTCCTTGCAATGCCCTCTGCCCCCCACTCCAGATTGGGGCTTCATTTGACAGTGACTAGCTTTATCCCCTTGTGGTCCTAATTATCACAGCTACGTGTGTATATGTGATTGACTTACTCTGGCTAAGTGTGCATAGCCCCAATTTGGGACTGTGGTGATTTGGGGTGTGTGTGTGTGTGCTTAAGCTTTTCCCCTCCTATTCTCAAGCCAAAATCCCCCACCCTGCGTGGGGGAAGTGATTAAAATAGAAGAAAAGTCTCATTTTTCTCTTCTTAACCTCCCCTCCCATGAGGTGTGTGCAAATTTTGGCATGAAAACATGAGGGTGGAAAGTATAAATCCAAATTGCCATGCTCCCAAATTAGGGCTGTGTGCACTTACCCAGAGGTAAGCATGGATGTCTGTGCTAGGAAGAGGAATGTTGACCCTTCCTTGGCTATGAAGAGCAGCCAAGTAGGCTTTTTTTTTTTAAGTGTTAAAGAAAATAAATAAAAACCTCATCCTGAAAAGTAAGGCAAATAATAGTTTGGCTTATTTATGTCAAAGCAAGTGCTTCACAGGTCAAAAAGCGGTGTGTGTGTGTGTGAGAGAGAGAGAGAGAGAGAGAGAGTGTTGGGGTGTGTGTGGAATCTCATCACAGCCTGCGTATAGATGGGTTGTGCTGCAAAGGCCTCTGCAACATATGCTGGGAGGCTGAAGAGGGAAACAAACCATGATGAACTGGGAAGCACCTGATTGTCTGTTGTCAGTAGTGTGGTTTAGCGAGCAATTAACCATCCCGCCGTGACTTGTTTTGAGCATGGCTTATCACGATGTGTGAACGGGTCCAGTGAGGTCGGTTAGGCTAAGAGAGAGACTGTCCAAGGTCAGCTTGTCATTTTTCTGCAGGCTTTATTAAGAAACTGGCTACGTACGCTGAAGATATGCACACAACCAAATGAACTATTTATTTATTTAAAACATTTTTATAGCGCCACCTCACCATTTCTGGTATCGTTGCGCTTTACAATCACATATAAAACAGTTCCATTGAAAACCCTCACCCTCAATGCATTAAAAGCCCTCAACCCAGTTTAAACCACCCCCTCCCCAAGAAATAGGATTTTGATTGCCACATGCTACTACACATTTATTGATAAATAAATGGCCAATTTCTTGTTAAAATGTGTGTAGAAATGCAGTCGTTATTATGCATCCACATGTAGATGTATATACATTCTCTCCCCTCTACCCCCACATTAACAACCCAGAGGTGGCTTTCTAAAGTCTTTTACTGAGCTGTATCACTGCCTGTACTCATATATCTTGATGCAGGCATATAAAGTCTCGTAAATAAGCTGCTCTTTTTTTATTCTTGTAAAAAGTCTGTGCTGTATTTATTTGTGTCGTATAGGTTTTACCTGTGCTGCAGTGGGAGCAAGAGGCTTAAATTGTTTCAAATGGGCAGGTGGGTGGGTGGGAATTCCTAGCTAGAGAGGAGGTACTGAGAGAGAATGATCTGCTGATTCACTGGCTAATTTGTATGACTTGGGAGTCAACTTTCTTGCATGATAACACAAACATTGAAATATCTTACTAGTGTCAGACTTTGTTGAAATTGCCCAAGTAACGTAAATATGCAAAGGGCATTACTGGGCTAATGGTTGAGGAATATACCAAACACAACTCTGGCAAGGGTATTGTATTTTACCACTTCAAATAATGTTTCTGGTGGCTGATTAGCTCAGGTCTGGGGCTGCAGAAAAGATGTTTTTGAATTATTATTATTATTATGCTTCTCCATTTTGATTGAGGCAGGGAACAACAGTAAATATAAAATACATAAAACTGAATTAAGAACATAATATACATTGTTAAAACATCCTAAAAACATTCTAAAAACAACTGGAATGAACTGCATATCATCAAGAAATGTTATATTTGCATTGCATATTGGCAGCTACGGGTTTAAAATATCTAGAACAGTGGAATTAAATGTAAGCCAAGCATTGCTGCGGATGCATTATGTAACCTTAAATTCCATTGAAATTCCATTTCAAATAAGACCAATATAGAATTTCATGAACCCATTTTTTGGAAGGAAACCCCATATGTGTAATGTTAATTTGTTTATTTAATGTATGTCATGATGATAAAGTAGTACACCATCACTATAGTCTCATTACTTCACAGCTGGGCATCATTTTGAGCAGAGATGGACAACTTGGTTGATAATGCTGATAGGAGAACTACCCAAAGGACTTTTAAGTTTATAGAGTATAGCCTTCCAAAGATGATTGATACTCTGCTCCCAATTGATGAATTCAGGGGAGAGGTTCTAAGCATATTGAGTCCTATAACCATGTCCTATAACCAGCACCATGTACATTATTATTATTATTATTATTATTATTATTATTATTTATTTATATGATGGTGCTATATAAATAAATAATAATAATAATAACCACATTCCTTTGATTGTGAGTTTCACAGTCAATCTATTTACAAAAAAAAACCAAAAAACCTTCAGATGTTACACATCGACGACAAACTTGCATAATCAGAAAAGTGGACAAAGTGTTGCTTAGGGATGTCCAGTTAGGGGTTCTTTTTTTTAAAAAAAAATTAACGGCTGCTTCACATGAAGCATAATTTGTTTGTCCCCTCCTTATTATTCTCTTCCCCTCCTTATTGTTTTATTATGATTTTATTAGAATGTAAGCCTTTGTGGCAGGGTCTGGCTATTTATTGTTTTACTCTGTACAGCACCATGTACATTGATGGTGCTATATAAATAAATAAATAATAATAATAATTGTCTTAAGCTTTGCCTTTGCTGATTATTAATATATATTACTATTTTTTAAAAAGAAATCCACCAAAACTGAACTCTGGAAAAGGGTGAGAGAATGCAGAATCCAGGATCTTAGAGCTTTGAACAAGTATGGTAGTTTGTGTATGCCTCTGCTGAGCTGGTGAGAATATTTTTAACAAGTTTGATTTGATTTAAATCATGATTTAAATCGCTTCTCCAAAGAACTCAATTTTAATGATTTAAATCACAGTTTAAATCATAGAATCATAGAATAGCAGAGTTGGAAGAACCCTACAAGGCCATCGAGTCCAACTCCCTGCTCAAGATTTTATTTAATCATCATGATGATATCTTTGACCTAGAGTCCTTTTTTACTATTGGTTTTAAGAAAAAATTGAAATGTGATTTAAATTTAAAAATCTGTTCTAATTTTTTTTTTTATAAAAAAAGTCATTGATTTTTATCAACCCTAATTTTTAACCATCAGTGTTATTTTCGGAATCTCCCTAGCCTGGACATTCACATCGATTTTTAAAATGTTTAAATTTCCTCTTACATGTGTACACTTAAGCTATTTTACACAAGAGGCCACAGCTCAGCTCACCATGACAAGAGAAGCCCAGCTGTTGTGTTCAGAAGCATTGTCACAGCATCACATTTTCTGTATGATCCCTGAGTGATTAAAATGGTTTTCTCAGGAGTTCTACAGGTTAAAAAATGGCACTGAATTAGTAACTGGGCAGTAAGTATTTGTTGCAGTAGAAAGTGAGCTGGTGCAGGTTCAAGAGCGTTCCCCCACCCCCTGAAAACACTATTTTCCCATAATAAACACTTGGTACAGCACCAGAGCTGTCCTAAACCATCTAGATAAGATATCATGCTTTGTTACTTTGGCACGTTCTGTGTTTTTGATCAGGTGTGGAAAAAAAATGTTTGCAGGAACGTGTTTTTATTGTTTGCTGTGAATGAGTGTAGTAGTCAACTGTGTTTCAGTGGATGGAACCTGTGGGTGTTCCTACTGACAAATCTGTGTACCTCTGGTTTGGCAACTTCTGGAAATGTACTGTAGTAGGATTAGTGACTCAGCAACACCCAATATGTTAATCCTTGCAAAATCTCCCATGAGATTCCAGAGGAAATTAATTTTGTGGTGAATAGAACCCTCACTGTTTAGCTAAATAATGAGCTCCTGTTTTACGACAGTTTATGACTTTCTGCCACAACTTATGGTTTTAATTTGTAGTGGATTTTTGTTGAACTCGATGCACTTTTACTTACCCCAGAATTCTAACAGTAGAATTAATAAGATGTGGGATTTATCTGAATGATCAAATCATAGCATGTGCATTTTTTTTTAAAAAAAAATTCTTTCCTCCTTTTTTTCTTTTCCTTCTCCTCTTGGTTTATTTATACACCACTTTATTTATATACCACTTTTCAGCCCACAGTTAGTGCCCATGACAACATTCTTGCGTAATAAACTGGCACTGAGGGACAAGGACTATCAAAAGGCTTCCATGATTTGCCTTGATGTTAGTCAGTTTCCGCTCCCGGGCAAGTCACCCCTTCACTGACTGAGCATTTGTGTTGGGTATATGCTGCGATATCATGGGCATCATCGAGTAGGTGCCCATGGCATTTGATCTCCGCTGCACATGTGATCATCTGGTATTTCTATATACTGAGGAAATTGCCTTATTTGATTTCTGACTTCTTTTGTCTCCTGTTAATTGCTCATTGCCAGTTATTATTTGCACTTACTTCAGCTATTATACAGTAAAGAAATGTAATAAATAAAGAAAACACAGTATTTTAGTATGAAGGTATAATGCTGTCAACCCAGCTGCAGAGAGGGAAGATACAACAAGCTTAGGAGAGTAACAGAAATGGCCTCAAATAGTGGTTGTCTTTGGAGACTCCCTGGAGTTTACTGGGTGTTGTTGTTTTTTTAAAAAAATATTCTTTATTTTAAAGGTTTTGGCATTTTTTACAGAATGACAACAAAATGACAAGCAGAAAGAAAAGAGAGTACACTGAGAGAAGAAAACACACAATAATAATAAAAATAAAAATAAATAAATAATCAAAATAAATAAGGGGTTGTGCTCTTTGGCCTTTAAAGGTCTGGCTTTCCAAGGCTGGGTTAAAATAGTAAAGGTGAATTAAAGAGGTGAAATTGGGACTGTGAATTTAGTCAGGTAAAGCAACGTGCAGAAATTCAATCTCAGTTTGAAAAAAAATCTCCAGGCATTTCCTCCAGGAAATTATTAATTATTAATGTATTTCAGATATTTTTAACCCATCTTTCAGTTTGTAAATAAATTTCCAAAGCTGGTAATAAAAGCAACTTAACAAATAATTAAAAACAAAATCACAAAACCAGTAGATTAAACACAGAAGCACCATTAAAACACACACACACTCTGAAATGCAGTGGGATAAAATCACTCAGTATAAAATACTTCTAGGCACTGCCATAAAACTAATGTGGAAAGGCTTGTGTGGATAAAAATGTGGTAACTTAAGAATGAAGGCACCAAGTGAGTCTACCTGGACGGCATCATTTCATATAGGACCCAGTCTGCTAGGTCAAGGAATGGCTTTCTTTTGGGTGGCAGAGGCAACTCAGGAAGTATAAGAAGAAATATGGCAGGATTAGGGAGCAGTAATAATTGTTGTTGTGGTTGCTGCTGTTGTTATTATTATTTACTTATTCTTGTAACTGAATTTTAAAAAAACCTTTCTCACAAGCTTAACTGCCCACAGGCTTAGGAGATTGGAAGAAGTAGTTTAGTGGGAAGGCTACAAGTTGGAATGGATTTTAAAAGTAAAAAAAAGTAATGAGGAGCAGTTCATTGTTTATGGGACATGGCTGTGAGGAGTCGAATAGGAGGTGAATGGGATTTCATAAAATTAAGAAGGGGATATACATTTTAAATCTGATGTGACACATAGGAATGTGCATAGTTGAAGGGCTTAGGATAGGACCAATGGATCCAACTTTCTGTGTATCCTCCCTTTGAAGACTCTGAAAACTGCACTTGCTCCAGAATGCAGCAGCTATGAAGTGCGAACATACTGTCTGTATTAAAACAGTTGCACTTGTTACGAGTATATTTTTGGACCTAATTCAGAATGCTGGCTACTATCTATTACACCCTAAATGGCTTGGATCCAGGGTCCCTAAACCACCACCTCCTCCTAGTATCAACCTGTTCCCACTCTGACATCTGATGAAGAGGCCCTTCTCCACATCCAGTCGTGGGTTGATTGGGGTGCCTGAGAGGGCCTTTTTTGTGGCTGCCCCCCACTTGTGAAATTCTCTCTCATGGGAGGTTTGCTTTCGTCCCCTCTCTCTTTAGCTTCCGCTGCCTGGTGAAGACAGTCTTGGGGGTTTTTTGGTCTTGGTATTTTTAATGCTGACTCTGCTGTTTTAACTGTGACTCATTTGGGGGATTAAAAACTGTTTTAATTGTTTGATACTTTCCTTGGGTAGTGGTTGCTACTTTGAATTCTGTTTTATTTTAGGTAAAATATCAGTTATCCTAATAGGTTTCTGGACAACCTATAAGTGCATGGCTGAAGATTTTGCAGTGCTTTACTAATTACCCATTGAGGAGAACGTTGTGAAGCAATTCCAGCTGTATCAGGGGTATGACTGAGAATTGCAGCAGGCAAAGGGCTGGCTTACACATGCATGCAAGTCACTAGATGGGTGGATTTTCTCCATTGGTGGCAATATTATTTCATCTAATGTAGGTAGTCCTATACCTTTCAGTTTGGAAGTGAAACAGGGCCACAAAATTTAAGGTAGTGGTTCCTGCATACTTGGTGGGTGGTGGGGAGGCATGCTAAGTATGCAAAAGTATACTCGTTTGTTAATTAAGAGGCATGTACATTTTTGCTTGAAAAGGACCTGTGCTCATTGAAATCCAGGACTTGTAGAATGTTAAAGGTGTCAACATGAGGAATAGGGAGGAAAGAGAGAACTGTTATGCTTGATCTCCCTAATAGCTTACAGTATCCTAGAGAATGGATTCTGGTCAAGGGGACTGAATGCTATGAAGAAGGACACCTTCTTCCTTTCCTACTCTCCAGCCCCTATGCTCCCTACTGTGTACCAATACATAGTGCCAAGGTTCAAAGCTGCTAGTCATCCCTTTAGTGCAATATAGCACACTGGAGGAAGGGTGGAATTCTCCACCCTCCTGCAACCTTCCTCCAGAATCCCAGGCAGCACTTCATGGTTCCTGTTCCACGCTGGATGGAGCATTCTTCTTATAGGTTGGGGATCTACTGTAAAACAAATGGGAGTCGGCTTGTGAAATTTCTGTTGGTGTTGTAGCTCTCTTGGACCAATTAAACTCCCCAAGCGTCACTTTATGATTTATATTCCACTTTTCTTCCAAGGAGTTCAAGCCGGCACACACACTATTCTCTCTGCTACCATTTTATCTTCACAATTAACCTATGAACCCTAGTTTCATTTCTGGGTTGAGACATTAATTTGTGTGTTTTCTTCAGATTTTGCAAAACAATTGTCTAGCTGTTGTGTTGTTGTTAGGTTTTGTTAGACCCCGGAACTACTGGGACTTGGTTGGTGATAGAAGGAAAGTTTGAGGAAGTGTGTGTGTGTGTGTGTGTGTGTGTGTGTGTGTGTGAGAGAGAGAGAGAGAGAGAGAGAGAGAGAGAGAGAGAGAGAGAGAGAGGGAGGGAGGGAGGGAGGGAGGGAGGGAGGGAGGGGGAGAAGGTTGCATGAACTGAGTGGAAAATAGAAAATGGTCGCTTGAAGTATAATATTTGGCCATTGCGGTGAAAGATGTTCTGCAGCCCTGCTATAGACCTACAGTTTTAGCAGAACTGTATTCCTGTTTTATTGTCATCCTTGATTATGAAGCAGCTAAATGAGTGAATACTGACAACCTAAAACCAGACAGTTGTAATGTTTGTCTTAGTCAGTCTATGTATTGTAATGCTTTTTTTTAGTTTCTCTTTGCTGTGCCCTATGTTATGTGTGAAAAATAGTGTTGACTATTTAAAGTCTGAGTTAGATCTGCTAAGAAATTAACATGGTAAAGTGATGATGCTTTCTGTTTCTGTGTAATATTTGTGTGTGGAATTGCTAGCATTGAAATGGCATGGTATTGTTTATAGAGAGCCACTGTAGTGAAATATTTAGTTGTCTATTCATACATTTATTCTGTTTATGAGTCACCCCATAGCTAAAGCTTGCAGGGTGACATACCTAATACAAACTAACACAATTGAACCAATTATAAACCAAAAACATCACTTAAAACTCTCTCTCTCTCTCTCTCTCTCTCTCTCTCTCTCTCTCTCTCTCTCTCACACACACACACACACACACACACACACACACACACACACACACACTACAATAAAAGCAGCAAGAATAGTATTTTAAAAGCAGAAGGTAAATATCAAGGCAGCACAGAAAGGACAATTTTAAAATGCAGTTTTAAAACATAGGCTGGAGTAAAAACAAGCAGCAAGCTGAAAACGTAGAAGGCTTCAGAGAACAAAACGGTATTTGCCTGGCATCCCAAAGTCAACAAAGTCATTATGCATTGACACCTGCCGAACCTGAGCACATGGAGGCACTTGTAACAGAGCCTCAGATGATGATCTCAGGCCACAGGCAGGAACAAGTAGCCCTTCAGGTACATTGTGGCACCAAGCCAGCACTTGTAAGCTGAGCCAGGACATGAACCAGAAACATTGGTGCTGCTAGGGCTGGACCATGGAGTACACACCCAATCCCTGTGGTCCAGCAGAAGCCCCCAAATGCCCCCCGTCCCTCCTCATGCAGTGCCACTGCCAAAGGAACGTCCTGCAGTGGCAGTCGGATGAGGCGGCAGCCCCGCTGTGCACCATTTTGAATTAAAACATTTTCTTTATAGATTGGATTGGCAACAAGTTGAACCAATTAGATGCTGGCAGCACCTCCATTAGTTCCGTTGTGCTCTCAGGAGTGACCGCTTCCACAATGGTGCCCTTACACTTCCTAAAAAGCTGCCTTCTGTGAGCTCTGCTCACCTGCCCTGTTCTAGAAATTAACGTTTCTGTTCTTTTCAGGTCATTTTTAGAAGTGTGAAAGCCCCATTGCAGGAGGAGAAGCTCCTGTAAATGCACAGACACAATAGAATCATAGAATC
The DNA here is from genome assembly GCF_023053635.1 of Elgaria multicarinata webbii. Taxonomy (NCBI): domain Eukaryota; kingdom Metazoa; phylum Chordata; class Lepidosauria; order Squamata; family Anguidae; genus Elgaria; species Elgaria multicarinata. The sequence goes on along the minus strand of NC_086180.1, from coordinate 83,969,149 downwards.
ATAGAAAAGCAGAGTTGGAAAGGGCCTACAAGGCCATCGAGTCCAACCCCCTGCTCAATGCAGGAATCATTGCAGATAATACTCCTTGACTGGAATATTGGTACAATATGATCATAAGAAAAAGAGGCTACTAGCTCTGGTGCTAAGAAATGTCAAAAGAAATTTCTTTATTTTTATCAGAAATATACATTTAAAAATGTTCAAAACACTTTCAATCAAACTTGTACAACGCTCAACGTTTCGGATCTGGAGATCCTTCGTCAGGAGCTATAAGACATTCAAGTAAAATATATATAAAGTCATATTACATGGTAAACAAGTTCATCCAACTTAAAATTAAATAAAAGGAACAACACTCAGAGTCTAATACAATATATGGGCCTCTACACTAAGTTTTTACTGGACTAACCTACTCGTGATATAATCAACTTAAACGTTTGTATTAGAGGAAATGCTCATAATATTTTTTATTATTACAGCAAATGTAGTTATTTATATTAACTCGGCACTCTCCTCCACTCCCTAAATCTGTTCCCGGCTGTATAGTCATAAATAACTTCTTTTATTTATCTTTTAACACCCTACATCTCATCTTCATTATGGTCTGTTATGTTTTAAGACCACATTTCTTATCTAAACTGTTTTTTGTCTCTACCCCCACATAAGAAAGAACTAACCTGTACAACAAAATAAATTACAAATTTAAAACCTTCTAGATATTTTTTTTACAAAACCGCAGTGGTGTTCATTCTGTCTCCATCAGCGGTCAATCTGTTCTGTGTTAAGACCTCTGTAACAGGTGTTATTTATCTGTCCTGATTGTAAAACAACATTGCAGTTAGTGCTCTATCTTGTACTGATGATAGTCAGGGAGTGAAAATATTGGATACCTCCACTCAGTATAAATAAACATGTCAGTATAGACCTGTATTGTACTATTTTGCCAGTGTACTGTCAGTTAAGTTAAGATTAGGGTCAGGATCCACCCATCATTTCAGCTAGTTCCACGTACTCAAGGATGTGTTGGGCTTGTACATTGAGATGTACTTTGCCCCCCACCTAATGCTGCCTTGCAAAAGGTTTCTGAAACTGAGCAGATGATGAAATATCAAGGGCCTTCTGAGGAAAGAAAGAAAAGTCAAAATTGCACAGGGTAGGAGCAAACACTTTGACATGCCAGAAGAGCTCTTTCTATCCCAGTGAGAATGTTATTGGCATGTAATTATAGTGTCATGTAATTTCTAAAGCTGTCAGCTGAGGCCAAGGTTACGGTCCCTTCTATATTTAAGTAATTGTCTTTTCTTGTTGTCTGTGAGGTCTTATACATAGATCTCACCCATTGCACAACTGGTTTTCACATTACTAAGAACTGGATCTGAATATGAAGATAAATATTTTAGCTTGTTCAACATTGATCAGTTCAGTTGTTTTGTTACTTAGGCTATACTGGATATATTGTATTTTGATATACCCTATTTCTTCGATTCTAAGACACACTTTTCCCCCCATATAAACATCTCGAAAAATGGGGTGCGTCTTAGAATTGCGGGTGTGTCTTAGTTTTTATTTCCCCCCCTGTTGTTGGTACTGAAATTAGTGTGCGTTTTACAATCGATGGTGTCTTACAATCGAAGAAATACGGTATTAAATATCACTGGTAATAATATTTTAGTCTACATATGTTACTTTCTTTCCTTTATTTTTTCATTGCCCAACTGACCTTCTTTTAATTACCCTCTCACATCAAAATGGCATAAACTCATGAGATTCCAAAGCAAATACACTGACTCCATCAAATGGGAGCAAAGATCTCACTCTGCTATTTGTTTAAACAGGCACAATACCTGTTTGCTTATATGCCATTCTATAGTAAGGGATGAGGGATAACAGGGTCAGGAACTCTGAGTACACTTTAGCAGTCACAAGATCTTTTATTTTTCAATTATGCCATGGAATTTTTAATAAGGGAATATTTTTAAGAATTACTTGCTCATAATCGTTCTGTAATCTTGACTCTGATGAGCACATGATGAAGACGGCGAACTTGCCAATAAGTTACTTTTTGCTTTTTAATTGTGCTGTTGATTTAATTCTTGATAATCCAGGCTGTTTAAGTAATACTTATGTATTTGTTATAGTTCACAACTGGACGCAAGAGGAGACTCTTCAGTGGCTGGTGGAGTTTGTTGAACTTCCTCAGTATGAGAAGAATTTCAGAGAAAATAATGTGAAAGGGACGACGTTGCCAAGGTGACTTTTTTCAACACTGCTAAGTTCTGTACATGTTGTACCTTTTTTGTGGCAGGTTTTGAAACATTTCTTTCAGAGAGGAGCAAAATGTGGGCTTTGTAACACACTTATATTTCCCATTTTCTTCTTGTCTGGGGAACTATTGAAGTGTCATGCAGTTTGTTCAGAGCATACTCCGTGAAATATATTAAACTTTAGGTCAATGTAATTTAAGCATTTCTTATCATGAAATATTGTTTTCCTCAGATGTCTTCTCCTTGATGCTACATTATCGCACTTATACTGAAGTAGCCATACTATTCTATGTGATAGTACAGCGGTTTATCCATTCTAATTCAAACTTTGCTGATTCCTACGTTAAGGGTGCATTTTCATTGGATGGAAGCCTCCAATCTTGTAGGCTTCAGAGTATCCAATCCACCGCTGGACTGCTACGGGCAGGGTGGGAAGAGTGACAGAGGCCTCTCCATCCTCTTTCCCCCTGAAAATGAACCCCTGAGTCTATGGGTGGGTGGGTGGCGAGGCCATAGATTTCTCATATCTTGGCCTCTCCTTTCTCCTCCCCTCCCCACTCACTGCAATGCCCACTTTCAGACCTCTCCCAGGCCCCCCAACGCTGTTTTTATGAACTTGTAATACACGCCTGGAATGCTCTTCCAGAACATTTGAGAACTACAAGTTCAACCGCAGCTTTTAAAGCTCAACTAAAAACTTTTCTTTTTCCTAAAGCTTTTAAAACTTGATGTTGTGCAGACTTCTACTGTTACTTTCTACTGTTAGTTTTACCCTACCCTGTGCCTGCTTACCCTACCCTGTACCTGTTTGCATTCTCTTCCCCTCCTTATTGTTTTACTATGATTTTATTAGATTGTAAGCCTATGCGGCAGGGTCTTGCTATTTACTGTTTTACTCTGTACAGCACCATGTACACTGATGGTGCTATATAAATAAATTAATAATAATAATAATAATAATAATAATAATAATAATAATAATAATATTTATTTAGTGATTTATTTATCACATTATATACCATAGCCAAAGCTCTCTGGGTGGTTTACAACAGTTAAAAACAGTGAGCATTAAGAAGTATACAAAAATTTAAAACCATCAAAATCATAACAGCAGTATAAGAACAACGGTATCCATTTTAAAACAACAGTTCTGAGGTCTGTTAAAAAACAAACAATCTTAACGTTGTTAAATGCTGTTAAATGCCTGGGAGAAGAGAAAGGTCTTGACCTGGTGCCTGAAAGATAACAATGTTGGCGCCAGGCGAACCTCGTTGGGAGATCATTCCATAATTGGGGGGCCACCACTGGAAAGGCCCTCTCCCTTGTTGCCCTCCTCCGAGCTTTCCTCAGAGTAGGCACTCGGAGGAGGATCTTAGATGTAGAGTGCAGTGTACAGGTCTTTCCGTGGTGGTTGTCGGGGGGTGGGAGTGGGGGTGGAATTGGATTACAGAGTCCCCCTTCTGAGGTTTTAGCAATTTATGCAACCTTGGAGGCGGGACTCTGAAGAATCCTGGGATTATAGGTTTGCTCCAGGGAACATAGAACATAGGAACATGGTAATACAAATCTATATTCTTGAATAGAAGTGCTTGAATTGCATACTAGTTGTTATCAGTGGGCTGAAAATAAAAACATTGCAACTATTTATTTATTTGGTAAAATGTCATTCCAGATACAGACAAATAGCAAAATAAGAAATTTCTGAAGTTCATTATCTATTTAGTATAGAGGAACACGTTTGTTTAGCCTGACATCAGACTGGTATGTTATGCCCTACCTCCTCTATTTTAACATTTGTACATGCTAACCATGTAATTGATACATGGAAAAAACATAGTGACTGTTTCAATGTGTGATTTTTAGGGTTACTGCATAACGCAGGATGTACATTTTTTAGTTGTGTCTTTAATGGCTACTTTCAGGAGAAGGATCTTAAATTCTGTACTTTATTGTGTGCAGGATAGCAGTTAATGAACCTGCCTTTATGATATCTCAGTTGAAAATAATTGATCGGAGCCACAGGCAGAAACTTCAGCTGAAGGCCTTGGATGTTGTTTTATTTGGACCTCTTACACGTTAGTACAATTTTCATTTCCTTCCCAACCCATGCCCACACCTTTTAACTGCTAGCGGAATGTATTGTTTTGCTGAACTCTGATGTCCTTTGCATTTAGGCCAGCAAATTCCACTGAGAGAATATCATTCAGTGATGCATGCCACTGTGATATTGTTCAGTATCTGTCCATATGAATCTTGCTGTGTGTGTGTGTGTGTGCTCGTGTACAAGACTTTAGGTCAGACCTGAAAGCTACATCAAATGCCCCACTTCCCAGAACAGAAAAGCTACAATTAATAACTGTAATTACAGTTGTGCCTCTGTAGGTTTAAAATAGGTTTAAAATGTCACTTTCTGTCACCTAGTTTAATGCTGACTTTTAAGTCAAATGAAATAGCAGGTGGGCAGTCATATTCTAAATTCGGGCTATAGCAAATGTTTAACTATAAACATTTTCTCATCACTCTGTGCAGCTTTTGTTTGCCACTGCTACAGCACCATCTTCTAGTGGGTGTCATGCTGTAGCTGAGTTAGTGTGAGTGGAATATTTCCTCGACTGGTCCAATGGGTAACAGTAACCAATCAGGATTGCATTGCCTCTTCTTTAAGGCACCTGTCCATACATTTTGCCAAGAGAAGAGCTGGGACTGTGATGCACATTACATCGCAAGTAGCCACCTTCTAAGTGCAAAGTGTTCATGGCCACACTAGAGAGGACAGGTGGAGGAGTGCATAAGCCTGAGTTCACAGTATCTCATTCTCATAATACTGAACTATGGTTTAGGGTTCTATCCAGTGCATCCCAATGTATGTGTGGTGTCTAAATTGTTACATTTAATCTCTATAACTGCATTTCCAGGACCGCCTCACAACTGGATGAAAGATTTCGTACTCACAATTTCTATAGTGATTGGTGTTGGAGGCTGCTGGTTTGCATATACCCAGAACAAGTCTTCAAAAGAGCACATCACAAAAATGATGAAAGATTTGGAAAGCCTTCAGACAGCAGAGCAGAGCCTATGTGAATTGCAAGGGAGGTATGTGAACGAAAACTTAGAGTTTATATAGTGCTTTAGGGTGTTCAAAGTCCTTATGAGGATCTTGCGGGGCAGGTTGGTAGTCTTACATTCATATTGTAGGGAGCAGATGCCCAGAGATGGTGGCTTGCATGTGTCACCTAGTGAGTTCACGGCTGTGTTAACATGTGAAAAGGAGACTTCCCAGGTCATGCTGTAAGTCACTAAGCAGCAGCATTCCTGTGATATAATCAGATGGTAGAATTCTGTTGTCCTTCATGAATTTGAGGGTTTAGCAGGGTAATTTTATGAGTAAAACTCAGCTAGTTAGTCAAACCAAGAGGTAATCCTTCAGTGTTACATCTCCCAGTACTTGTGATGTAGAAAGGTGCTACTTGGTGAAACCACAGAGCAGCTTAAATTATTTGTCCAATCAGTTGAACCATGAACAGAACTAATTAAACACTATTAACTTGTGTGTGTGTGAAAATGTCTACTTTGAAGGCTTGAAAAGGCACAGGAAGAGAATCGAACCGTTGCTGTAGAAAAGCAAAACCTAGAGCGCAAAATGATGGATGAAATCAGTGATGCAAAACGGGAAGCATGTCGGCTAAGAGAGTTGAGGGAAGGAGCAGAATGTGAACTCAGCAGACTTAAATATGCAGAAGAGGAGCTGGTGCAGGTATGTGTATACTTGAATCTACAGTCTAATTTTCAGCTTGTTTTTAGATTTCGTGACATGGCACATTTACCATGGTGGTTTCTTTTAATGCAGTAAGCTTAAACTCCTACTTCTAAGCTAGTTTAGAACTGTAGATCTAGTAGAGAAATGATATGCTCCCTTTGAGCAAGAGCATTAGGCCTTTTGGGGGTGGGGGAGAACAGAAGGATCTAGATATTCTCACCTGCGCCGTTTCAAGCAAGTTAAGCATCCTGCAGCATTTTACCAAGGGACAAGATGAAATTGCAAGAGGGGCAAGCTGAGGTCTCTTTCAGAAAAGTAGTTTAAACATAAGAGGCTGAACCTGGGAGGGAAGTGGGTAACGTGATCAGTGGAAATGAGGGAGCAGAGAAAGGCTTGGTGAGCAAAGCAGAGCAAGAAAGGGAAAAGCAAGGACTGGAGCCTATGAGCTGTACATGGTACCTGTTTGTTTCGTAGGCTTAACAGAATAGAAATGTTTATATAGGGACAGGAAACAGCAGAGACTAATCTCTGTGCCGGGTGAAGCAAGGCAAAGAGCCAGTAAGCCTCAGGAGGCCTATGGTGCCCAACATACATGGTAGCTCAAGGAGCAGGGCTCTAGCTCAGGCTCCAGAAGGCCTGGGATTAAGTTTACCTTTGGCCGTTGCCCCTGATATCCATCTATATATGAAAAACCGCAAACACGTTGTTAGTTGTTCCTTGTATACTTCTTGATGTTCATTCCACGCTCCTGTTAATGAGCAAGGCCAATTCAGGCCCATCAACTATCCTTAGCTTTGACAATGCTTTTTAAGCATTATAATAGTTTCTTTGTTGTACAGTGGAACAAAAAAATTCTTGACACTTGATATTAGGACACTTCATTATCTGATCTCTTGCAATTTGCAAGCCTGACATGCACACAAGGTAGTGTCAGGATCTGAATGAGGGGAAGAACTAAGAGAGAGTTTTCTAGTGCTATATCCCTAGATAAATATTTAAAAATATGAGCTACGGTGCTTGCAAACAAGGAATTTTACAGGGGGTGTCGAGCAGTAAGCCACAAAGTTTCTCGTTTCTGTTTAAGGGGAAAACAATGGAAACAGAACTCGTTCAAGGGCACTATTAATGTTTATATGTTAGGGCTGTTATCCAGTCATGTGGGTTTTAAAGTATTTGTTAATCAATTGATTTTTTTTTATCAACTTGTACATGAATAAACACTATAGTTCTGAAGAAAAAAGCATACTTTTTGGATGGTGCAAGCAGTTCTGATCTCAGACACCCCTTTCAAAGAGGCATTTCCTCCTGAGTGTGAGAGAATGAATGGATCTTTGAAGACCGTGTCTGCTACATACATTTTCTGTATGTACTAGTATTTTAACAATAATTACAGTATTAACAACTGTTAAAGCCTGCTGTCTGATAAACTGGGTGGTGCCTTTTCAAATCTGCTTTAGCTGATTAATGGGTTAATCAACTAAACATTACAATCTTATCATATACCAATGTTCCGTGACCAAACATTGCATATGCAGTTCACAACAGTGTAAATGGGCAAAATCATTCCAATATATATACTTCAGGCTTTGTGAATTAATGGCTCTACTTCTCTCTTCCAGGTCCGCATGGCCTTAAAAAAGGCTGAGAAGGAGTTTGAACTGAGAAGCAATTGGTCTGTTCCTGATGCCCTGCAGAAATGGCTCCAGTTGACGCATGAAGTGGAAGTACAGTACTACAACATTAAGAGACAAAATGCAGAAATGCAACTAGCGATTGCCAAGGAAGAGGTTAGAGCATTTTTGAGTCATAACAAATTGATTTTGTTCCTCTGATGATTCTATTGATTTTGTTCCTCTGATGATTCTATTGATTTTGTTCCTCTAGGATGCAGGATTGTAGCTAGATATTTGTATTTCTTGCGGAGACTGCCCACACATATGAATGCCACACACTCTAATGTGCCGCTTCCAGATTTTGGGTGAAAAAAATGATAATTGCAATTCTAGAACATTGCATTTTGGTTGTTCTTTTTCTCTTGCTACTATACCTCCACTTTCAAAGAGCTGGTGTGCCAGGATGGTGGTACTTGCTCCTACCACTCTGCTGGACCCACTCTACTTTCGAAGTTCAGTCCAGCTTAATGTTTTAAGCTTTAGAATTTTGTCCTATACTTTAAAGCTCATGATGGACAACAACTAAGACAGTAAACACAAATTATCCCATTATAAATAATGCATGCTAATTGTATTGTTTTAAATTGTTACTGTATATGCTGCATTGGGAGAGCTTGCCCTGAAAGACAGTGTATGAATAATTTTAAATAAATGCTAATATTGGCCCATTCCAAGCTGCTTTGTTGGAGATTCATGGTTACGGGGCAGCTGTTGATAATACTTCTGGATATGCCTTTGCATATTTGTGAAGGAGTTTTCATTCTATTTTGGAGATGCTGGTAGGACAGTGGCTCTTTGGATAATGCTATGCTTAGGTTGCTGATAGCTGAAGCTGGTAATACTTTTCACGCATAGCTCACTGTCTATGAAAAGCATATACATCTCTATTTAGCCATTGCATTGTTTGCCCTTAATTTTAGGCAGAAAAGATTAAGAAGAAGAGAAATACTGTCTTTGGGACGTTACATGTTGCGCACAGCTCTTCTCTTGATGAAGTAGACCACAAGATTCTGGAAGCAAAGTAAGAGGCCATTGTGTTTGTTGCCTAAACAAGTTCAATTCCACAGAGTTCAACATTTTAATGTGGACTCACATTTTAAATTAAAAAAACCCAGATTCTATAATATAAATAATATTATACTATTATTATAATATCTAAGTTTACTCCAAAGGACAAATCTAGGTCCTGCAGCATATTGTATTGCACATATCAATGTAGATAATCATAAATGTTTCCATCTGTAACTTGCATAGCAAATATCTTCCCCCCCTTTTTAAAAAAATCTTTTTTATTACTCTCCAGGAAAGCACTTTCTGAATTAACAACTTGTTTAAGAGAGCGACTCTATCGATGGCAGCAGATTGAAAAGATCTGTGGCTTCCAGATAGCACATAACTCAGGATTACCGAGTCTGACTTCATCACTTTACTCCGATCATAGTTGGGTGGTAATGCCACGAGTCTCCATTCCACCGTATCCGATTGCAGGGGGAGTGGATGACCTTGATGAAGATACTCCTCCAATAGTTTCTCAGTTTCATGGTATGTGATGGTATCTCTAATAAGACATTGGACACGTGAAGGTACACAGGAGTTTGGCAAATGACTAAAATGGGCGAATTGAAATATAAAATAAAGAGGCTCAGCAGAATATCTAAGAGGCAACAGAGCAAAGATAGTAGAGGTCTAGAAAATAGAGATCACCAACAGCAGATGGAACCCCCAGTATTTAATGGAAAGCGAAAGTCCTTTGAATGTGAGAGTATTTATGGAAGTTAAAAAATGATCCCAGGGAGAGAATATTTTAAGCTCTTTGGGGAAAACATGCTTTCCTTAATTGGGTTTAAAATGTTTGCAATGTAGGAGGAAGGGAGAAAGGAGCAGTCTTCTCAGTTTAAGGACTGTGTTTTGAAAACTGCCTACACACTCTTCTTACCCACCCACCCTTTCCGGCTTTCCAAGAAGCAAGCAGTATGTACCCACTTGGACCCTTAGTTCATCTTCGGAGGTCCTTCTCTGGATGCCCCTGGTGGGTGGCTACAAGAGAGAGGGCCTCCTCAGTTGTGTCACTCCACTTGTGGAAAACCCTCTTCAAAGAGGTTCACCTGACACTTCCCTTGTTACCTTTTCGGCACCAGGCAAAGACCTTTCTTATCTCCCGGACATTTTAAAGACCTAGTTGTAGATTTTGTATTGCTCTTTTATTGATTCCTGTGCTGTTTATTTTTTTGTTTTGTATTTTAATGTAGTTTATTCACACACACACACACACACACACACACACACACATATATATATATATATATATATTGCATTTTATATTTTAACTGCTTCGATGGCATTTTAGTGTTTTAACTGTTCATAATCTGCCCAAAGAACATTGATTATTGGGTGGATTAAAATATAATCAATCAGTAAATAATAAACATGTACTTCCTTGAAAATCCAACTTGCGCTTACATTTATTAGAATGTAAGCCTTTGCGGCAGGGTCTTGCTATTTATTGTTTTACTCTGTACAGCACCATGTACATTGATGGTGCTATATAAATAAATAAATAAATAATAATAATAATAATAATAATAATAATAATAAGTGCTGCTCCCTCCTTGCTTCCAGGAAGGCGCAGAAAGAAATTTTTGCAAGAAACCGGTGCTAGCCTTAACCAAAAACTGAACAGTTGATAACAAAGAAGTTAAGGAAATAAATATAATTTAAGACATCGTGTAATTTTCAAAATTAACACTTAATATAATTTACAAAGAGCACTATTTATACACATTCAATACAAATAATACAATAAAAAGCGCGCTCTGTAATCACAATAAGCATAGACCAAATGCGTTATGCTGCTTCTTGAATGTAAGCTGGAAAAGAGGTTGCCTCGGTCACAGGGGGGCCAATGCTTTATAGGCTGCCTGTGAGAAAAACAGCCAAATTAGATTTGTGCTGTGCTCATGTTTGCTGCCCCTTGTCACTCTTTCTCCATTCTCTGGAAATGGGGCAGTCGTGCGCGTGGGAGACCAATGAAGGTAGTAGGGAGGAGGAAGGAACTCGGGTGAGTGGAGTAGGGGGTTGGTGATTATCCCTCAAAAAGGCATGTGCAGAGCTGATCTGGACAGCTTTCTTCACATATTGTTGGGCTACATCTTCCCCACCACTCAAATCTCTATTTTTTTTATGGCTGCAAAATATTATTCTTTCACCTCCACGGCTTTTCTAGCACTTTGAGATTGTAAGTGCAGTGTTGTTATTGGAGTATCATGAACTCTTTCGTGCTTGTGGCATCATATTAACACTACACATAGCTCCTTACTCCATAGCTGTAATGTTTTGTGAAAGTGTTTATTTTTAATTAAAAAAAAGGCTATTCTGAAAACTTTGTACTACACTACGGAAGTACTGATAGAGCTCCCCCTCCTACCTGCTGCACTTGAAAATTACTTTGCTTTGCTTTTTACCTGGCATGCACCAGTAACTGCGGTGATGATGATGCATATAAATCCAGTTCCAACTGGACCTAAATGATGATTCTATGGACAACCATCTGTCAGGGATGCTTTAGGGTTGATTTCTGCATTGAGCAGGGGGTTGGACTCGGCCTTGTAGGCCCCTTCCAACTCTGCTATTCTATGATACACAGAATCCTAACATTTTCTCATCAGAATGATCTAATCAACAATAATGTTAAAGTAGTCCTTCACTTCGGAGATGTTTTGGTTCCTATTTTTCAGGATTCCTTAGACATTGTCTCAGGTATCATAGGTCACCTTGAACACACTCCATGCATACTGTCTCTCTTGTTCCAGGCTAAAATACTTTTTGCCATGACTTTCATTTTATATGAAGTAAAGGTGTTTCATCCTTAAAATTCTACCAGATGTAAATAGAATTACTGTTTTCCAATAGAATGTAATGCATAATATACAAAATGAGACGGTATAGGTTCCTGTTAAATATTTGAGTCAGGAGTTGCTTCTGTATTAAGACTTTAAAAATGGTAACCAAACTTGCTGTGAGATTCAGTCGGTAGAGTTCAGTTTCACATCTGCCTTGCCTGTTTCATTTACTAATGTATTTAAGTATAGATTAATACGGTGAAAAAGGAATGTATTTACATATGTGGTGGGATTGTAAACATGTGCAAAAGTTGTGGAAGATGGTGTTCTTTGAGATTGAGCAGATTGTGGGATTTAAAGTAGAGGTTACACCAAGGATTGCATTACTCTCACTGCAAGAAGAACTTAAATGTAATAAAGAAGCGAAAGAACTGATAACTAACCTGCTGACAGCTGCGAGGTTGATTGTAGCTAGGAACTGGAAGATTCAAGGAGACTATTGTATTGAAGAATGGTATAAAGAAGTGTGGGACATCGCTATAAATGATAAATTGACATGTAATATTAAAATGAAAAGAGGTATAGTAAAAACGAACGATTTTGAGGGAATATGGAAAAAGTTCCTAGAGATTGTGTTCTCTAAAGGAAGTGGGAAACCACCAACAGATGAAACTATGAGTTTTTGGAAACAGGAATGAGATGCCGAGGTGGGGGGAGCACTGTTATGTTTAGTACAAATATGTTTAATAGGTTAAATTTGAATATTCGATATTAAGGGAAATTTTTTTAAAAAATAATAATAATAATAAAAAAGTATAGATTAATACTTGGGGAGGAAGAATATAGATTATTCAAAATTAAAATGAATTCCATCTTTACTCAGAATTCTTATGCTATGGGGTTGTAGCAAAAGAAATTTCAGTAGTAGTTATAAAATATTCTGTGTAGAGCAGAGTAATAGCTCAGTTGATAACTTAGAGCAGTTGATTGATTTTGACTAACGTTGTTCTCTTCTGTTGTTCTCAGGGTCCATTGTAAAAACTAGCACCTTAGCAAGGAGCAGTAGCATGTGTCGCTCCAGGCGAAATATCATGCCATCATCTCCTCAGTCACAACACACAGCACAAACGCAGCACACTTCGCATACACAAGCTACTTTGCACTCTGCAGATCCAGACATCCTTTCAGTGTCCAGTTGCCCTGCAGCTTACCGTACAGAAGAGGAGGAGGAGGCCATTTACTTCACTGCTGACAAGCAATGGTATGAGCATTGCTACTCCACTGTGAGGACCTGAGTTAGAACTGGTTTTGAAGGTTATGGCTCCCCTAGTTACATGGAATGCCTGTGTGTCTTTCCTGTCTATAGTTTGGCACACAACAGGAATGATAAAGTGACTATTCCATATATATGTTAAGAATTGGTGATGGGATAGTAAATCCCTACATATTTTGGATCCTCTATGTTAACAGTCTCTTAGGTATGTAGGATCCAAAATATATAGGGCTGAGACTTTCACCTGTTGCAGCATACAAGTGGTTATACTTGACATGGTCTACAAGGGGAGTCCAAACTTGGAAGTTGTTAACAGCGGTCTAACTCTGAGCTAGCAATGAAGTCAGCAGAATGGGCTGTTTTTGGCACTTCATCTCTTGGGTTTCCTGGCCCATCTCTAAGGTAGTCTCTAGGCAGTAAAATGTGTGCTTTGAAGCCTTGTTATGGAAGAGGAACAACTCCGGAGCAATTTGCACAAACTTAGGATTTTGTGAATCCAACCTTTGAAACTACTCGGTCAGAAAAACAGTAGAAGACCTTCTCACTTTCTTTTAATGCAGAAGGGAAGAAGGATAGATCAATTGTTTCCATTTATCATTTGATTAAAAAATTGGGGATTTCAATCACGTGTGTGGGGTAGGCTAAATTCATTATATATTTATTTATTTATTGCATTTCTATACCGCCCAATAGCCGAAGCTATTATATTAATAATTATATAATAATTATATCTTTAATTATTACCAGTAAAGCTGTCTTGTCACTGATTTAAATAATCTTAGTTGATATAATTGTACAAGTTTTAGTTGATCAGTTTAATTTTGCATGAGTAAAGACACAAATTTTTGAAGCAAAAGGCGTATCTTTCTCTTCAGATGAGCATATATCTGTTTTAGCAGGTGACATTGTAGAAGAGATATTCCCTCCTTTGTGAAAGAGACGAGGAAATGCCTCTTTTTTTTTAAGATAGTGTTTTCCAAAAGTAATTTGTATTACAGTAATGACAAGAAGCATCATCAAAACTTATTTACTTAAAATCTCATGCCCAGTTAACCAGGGCATCTTTTTTGCCAGCCAGAAGCTTCTTTACAGTGCAGTCTTATACGTGTCTGTTCAGAAGTAAGGCCCATTGTGTTTAATGGAGCTTACTCTCAAGTAAGTGCTTCTAGGATTGTATCTTCACTAGATCAATTAATTAGTCAAATAGATGCAGAGAGTTGGGTTGAAAGGTGGTATTTTCCCATGCCTTAGCCATTCGAAGTTTCAGTGATTTAGTTAAAAATTTCATTTGGTTATATCAAAAGTATTTTGAAGATTATATATATCCTTAAACGGAACAGTCTGATACCTTACCATTTTGTTTCCTCCTTGCTATAGGGAAGTACAAGACACAGCTTCCGAATGTGACTCCTTCAATTCCTCCGTCGTAAGGAAACAGTCTCCTCCTTCAAGCCTTGAAATCTATCAGCCCCTGTCACCTCAAAAAATATCCCGGGAGGAACTCTCGCTAGAGGAGTCATCTACCGGAGACTCGTCCTCCCTAACAGCTGACCTTTCCAGGGGTTCTCCTGACTGTGTTGGCATGACGGAAACTAAAAGTATGATCTTTAGTCCAGCAAACAAAGTGTACAACGGCATTCTGGAGAAGTCCTGCAGCATGAATCAGCTCTCTAGCGCTGTTCCGGTTCCCAAGCCTCGTCACACCTCCTGTTCATCCACCAGCAGCGAAAGTAAAGCAGGCCACGAACCCTCTGCGACCCCTCGGATAAGTAGCACCTCGCAAGACCTCTGTCACAACGGGGAGCGAAACAAAAAGTCCTCCAAAATAAAAAGTCTCTTTAAGAAGAAGTCGAAGTGAGGCTGCCGGAGGCAACGCTCATGAGTGGCATTGTTAGACTCTGTTGCTATTATTATTTTTTAAATTAAGAATGTAGTTATCAAGGTTCTCCAGGTTTGGATGCCGCAGCAGAAAAGCCTTTTAAGGCCAACTTCTCTTCTGTTTTAAATGACGTCAACTTGTGCCAGCTGTCAATGAGAAATTTTAAATTTCAAGGCAGTTTACAGTCATTTGTCTATTTATTTCTGCTTTTTTAGTTTATATATAAAACTTTTTTAAAACATAAAAAACAACACTTTAACACAAGCTTTAACGGACTAGTAAGCCTGCATGGGCTTGCCAAAGTTTTTCTTTTCTTGTTTACCAGAGCATCTTCTTATCTTTCCACCGAAGCTATGGCATTTGCGTACTGGACTTAAGTAACTTTAAAATGAAGTAAAACTACTTAAATTGCACTACTGTTTTCCTGACTGGAAAGTATCTTCGCAAGTGAAACTGTTCAGACTTGTGAAAAGACAGAAGAGATGGGTTGGTTCATTGTTATTTTTTAGGTCGTTTTTATGTAGAAACTAGCATTTCTAACAGTTGATTTCTGGAGCTGGAACCTCATTTCTTCTACAGAATGCTTATTTAAATGCATTAATTAACCTAATGGATTGGGTCCTGTTGTAAAGATCATGATTATCCAGGGCTTTCACTGTGATTTTATTGCATTGCATAGGCTGTATGGTAAGAAAAAGACTTTTATCAAGAGAAGGGGGCTCCTGATTCCACACACAAGTGATAAAAAAGAAGACGACAAAACTTGATTTTGAAGGACTTTTTTAGACATTCACAACCTTAAAACCAGGATAGGGACAACTGTGGGCACTTGTTTACATACATTGACAGACAACGGATGTTTGATTTGTGAATATTTGTACTGTGGCAAAGATAATAAATTGAAAATATTATTGTGCACTGACTTGTTCTGATTTTAGCCACTCCCTTTTCCAACCCAAATTCCTCAAGTTCTTCTTCGTTGGAGAGCACGGTATATATTACTGGTTCACATTGCATTGTGAATCATCTTCTTAATTGCTCAGTCTTATTTCATAACAGGATGGAAAACCTCGGTCTTCCCACTACATGTTGTTGGGCTCCAGATTCCATCAGCCCCAACCAGCATGAGCAATGGTCAGGGATGATGGGAGTTGTAGTCTAACGAGATCCTTGAGGGCCGTTCCTTACTCATTTTGCAGCATGCTCTTCAATCCTATGAATTGGAATGCTGAGTTTTAAGAAAATCAGTAAATTGACAGCTAAATCCCAAATGTGTTTACTCTGCAGTGGGTCTCACTGGCTCACTTTAGACATCATACCAATTCATAGTTCTGAGCTTCCACACTGCTTCCTTCCTGCTCCTTGGGCTCCATTGATTTGATTACATTTTTTTTTCTGTGGCACAAACCACAGTTTTCTGTTGCAATCAAATGCAAAACCGTGGTTTGCATCTTTCCTCCTCCAAACCAAGCCAAATTACAGTTTGAAGTAGGGATGGATAGCCCTGTTTCATTTTTTATAAGGTTCAAATATTTTCAGGCACAAGTGTTCCATCCTATTTCTGCATCAGTTTGCAAATGCTTTTTTTTGAAAAAAAAAAAGTTGCATGAAAATTCATATGCAGCTTCCCCAATATGATTTTTTGTAAACATTACTCTAAAATATACATTTTAAATGCATTTTTTTCTAATGTATGCATTGTGTACATACTTTTGAATGGAAAACTATCGCAAAATTTGCAGTGTAAAAAGAAGGGCGATTGCACTCTGATTCACATGTTGGCTCGGGAAGGGCGAATTAGATCAGTTTGTATTAAAATGCAAACCAAACTAATTTCTCCCCCATCCTTCATTTGAAGCTTACAACCCTGATTGGGAGGTCAAGTTTGTGCTCAAGGCCCATTTGCATAGTGGCAAACCATGATTTTGGCCTTAAATATTAAGCAGCCTGCCAACTTATCAATAAGTCTTGCTTCAAACTGATAGCCTGGGAGGCTGCAGTCCTGTACAATCACAGTCTTTGGTACCCATGTAAAATACTAAGTTCTTTGGCTTTACTTAGCCTGGTTCACACATGTATGCGCAACACATGACTGGCAGTTGAATGTGTGAATAGACGTCATTAAAAGCCGATATGTTTGCAACGTGAAGTTATATAAAAGTTTTATCTGTGCTAGTATTGAACTGCATTGGCCCATTCACTTGTGCAAGACATCCGGTGATGTTGCACTGAAGTGATAAACATAAAGGTGTGATCTATGTCTCTGTGTCTGACAATTTGCATGACTTTATGCTGCTAGTTTTAATGTATTTTAGAGTTGGATGTGAAGACATCTGAGCGAAATGTTACTTTGTGTGTTAACATAAAACAAACAGATTGTTACAGTGTGGTGTCACTTCAGAAGCTAAAGTTGAGGTAAGAGGAGATGTGAATCAAGTTTTCACATGAAAGCAACCATCCTTAAGTTCAGCAAGCTTTTATCTTCATGTTTTGAATTTCCATTCAATAACAAAAGAAGCCTTCTTAGAAAAACAGTGGCTGGTTGTTCAAAGCCATAACTGTTTTTACATTGCTTGAATGCCTCTTAGTAAGTCTTGACACGTTTAAAACGGATCAAGAAATTCATGGGGCTGAATTTTACAAAATGGCTGTTGGCTTAGCAAACACAAATGAAGTTCAGAAGAAATATCCAATAAAGACTAGGCCATGTTTCTCCTCATAGAGACAGTCACAGTCCCAACAATTTGTAGTATCAATAGACACCAGTAATTGGGGATCCAAGTTTTTCCTGGTGTTCATATAATTTAGGGTGACCATATGAAAAGGAGGACAGGGCGTCTGTATCTTTAACAGTTGTATTGAAAAGGGAATTTCAGCAGGTGTCATTTGTATATGGGGAACCTGCTGAAATTTTCTTTTCCTCACAACAGTTAAAGCTGCAGGTGCCCTGCCCTCTTTTAAATCTAGTCACTCTAGTACAGCTCCTGCACCTTTAACTGTTGTGATGAAGATGGAATTTCACCAGGTTCTCCATATATACAAATGATACCTGCTGAAAATCCCTTTTCTATGCAACTGTTAAAGATACAGGAGCCCTGTCCTCCTTTTCATATGGTCACCCTATATAATTCCATAGCAGAATCACTGCCAGGCCATTTCTGTTTTGCTGCTAAGTAACCTTGAAGGATTTCCCTAGAGACCTTGCAGGTTGGATAATCCTCTAGTCATTGTAGTTGCCTTGACCTTGCTTTTACTACCCATCCCTAGGTTGGGTAGTAAATTCTCCCAGTCCTGTCATATTACTCCTCCTCTTGTGCAAACCTCCTTGTGGCAGATGTAACTGGATGGAGGGTGCGTGTGCAGACTGGAGAAACTGCAGTTGGTTGCTGTGGCGTTACCCCACAATTGATTATATTGTATATGTCTGAATTAGTATATCTGGTAAGTATGGAATGTTAGAACTGAGTGGGTGTGGTTTATGATGTAATAGGTGGGCGGGGGGGAAGAAGAGTATATAAGAAGAGTGTTGGGAGTTTGTGGAGTAGTGCATGTGAGAAGAGTGGTTTATTTGCAGAGTAAGAAGAGTTTGGGTTCTAGGGATTTAGGATTGGTGTGAAGAGAGTGAGGTGGTTGGTGAGTGGAGAGTTTAGATTAGACAGGAGTGAAAGTATTATATTTTTATTTAAAGCTTTTAAATAACAATAAACTTATTTTTGTTTTGTTAGCTACCAAATACCACGTGTCAGCTTGGCATTATTTACCTGCCTTACAGTTATTATTTATTTATTTATTACATTTCTATACCACCCAATAGCCGGAGCTCTCTGGGCAGTTCACAAAAATTAAAAACATTCAAAGTATAAAACAAGAGTATAAAACGTAATATAAAATACAATTTAAAAGCTCAACCAGATAAAAACAGCAGCAATGCAAAATTACAAATTTAAAACACCCAAGTTAAAATTTATTTATAGACCGTTAAAATGCTGGGAGAATAAAAAGGTCTTCACCTGGCGTCTAAAAGCATATAACGTAGGTGCCAAGCGAACCTCCTTAGGGAGCTCATTCCACAGCCGGGGTGCCACAGCAGAGAAGGCCCTCCTCCTGGTAGCCACCTGCCTCACTTCCTTTGGCAGGGGCTTTTAATAACACCCATCTGGTATGGGTGGGTTTATGGGTGAGAAGGGTTTATGCGACGGGCCTAGTGTAGCGTAAGGGTCTGTTACGTCGCAGTTGCTTCAGCCCCCAATTCATCAACAGGTCTAAAGGTAAAAGGAAGGGGGAATCTCCGGGTTGCAACTTGCCCGTGCTATCCACCAGCTTCCACCCTCCATTAGTCAATGTACCCCCCCCCTTCAGAACTGATCACCTGAGGAATAGTTATATCACTGGGCCTTTATCTTGTGATGAAGGTATTGGTAGCTTTACATAAATGGATGCAGGTTCCACTTCCCTTTCACAATGCTTGATGACACATCTTTGTACAGGTAAGGTTATTTCTTCCTTTCTCTCTCCCCCCCCACCCATCCAATTTCTTTTTCAAATTCTGTGGGTACATCAATGAACTAATAAGTAGCACCACACCACACCAAAACACATTAGAGCCCTTTTAGAGTTCTCTCATGGTGAGTGACACAGTGGCTGCTTAGCTATGTTGTTTTTAATTGGCAGAGCAATTAAAAATAAAACCGCCGATATCATAAGATCTTTTATGTGACCACAGTTCTGGTCACCACACACCTCAAACAAGATATCGTAGACCTGGAAAAGACACAGAAAAGAGCGACTAAAATGAGTAAGAGGCTGGAGCAACTTCCCTATGAGGGAAGGTCACAATATTGAGAGCCAGTGTGGTGTAGTGGCTAAAGTGTTGGACTGGGAGTCGGGAAATCCGGGTTCTAGTCCCCACTTGGCCATGGAAACCCACTGGGTGACTTTGGGCCAGTCCCAGACTCTCAGCCCAGCCTACCTCACAGGGTTGTTGTGAGGATAACATGGAGAGTAGGAGGATTATGTACGCCGCTTTGGGTTCCTTGGAGGAAAAAAGGCGGGATATAAATGTAATAAATAAATATTAGAGGGGGGAAAGTGAGCAAAGGGAGACATGATAGGGGTGTATAAAATTATGCTCCAAAACATGTATTTATTTTTTATTTAAAACATTTGTATCCCACCCTATATCACTAGGATCTCAGGGTGGCATACGGATAAAATTATACAATATAAAACAATAAATATACACAGCTAAAAACAAATTAAACCATTAATCAAGTTAATACCAGTATATAATTTAAAATCACTAAAAACAATTAAAACAGTATAATTTTATACACCTCTATCATGTCGTCGTCCCCCGCTCACCTCTCGTAATACTAGAACCTGCGATCATCCGATAAAGCTGAATGGTGTGAGACTCAAGACAGGCAAAAGGTAACACTTCGTACAGCATATAACTAAACTATAGAATTAGCTGCCACAAACTAGTAGCTTTGACAGTTTTAAAGGGAAATCAGACAAATTCATGGGGGATAGAGCTGTCAAGATTACTAGTCGTGATGGCTCTGTTCAGTTTCAGAAGGCAGTAGGCCTCTCTCTACCTGTTGCTGGGGAACATGAGAGGTGTGGTTGCACTTCCCAAAGGCATCTGATTGGCCACTGTGAGAACAGAATGGTGGACTAGATCGGTCTCTGGTCTAATACATCAGGGCTCTTCTTATACTCTTCTCAAGGAATAAGAGACCAAAATTCTCTCTGGATTTGCTATGCTTTTGCTAAATATTTAGCAGAATATTAGCAGTGGTTAAATAACTAGAAATCCAGGCAGTTTTTAAACGTTCATTGTTAAATTCCCAGTTTACAGCATGTAACCTTTTTATCCCTACAAAATAACTGGTCTGGCTATTTAAAAAAAGAGAAGAAAACTGAAGCATGCACACCTTCATTTCATTTTATTATTTCGCTTTATTACTTTTTATTTCCATGTTATTTTATTGTCTAAAGGACTCCAGCATAGTACTGCTACTCTAGTGCTCAGGATTGGAACCATGAAGAGTCAGAAACGACTGAACGAATAAACAACAAACCTTTGCTGCAACCCTTGAGAAGATAATATGAAACCATTTGTGAACTCAGTTTATGCCTGTGCTTAAACCACACATTTGCTGGTTCAGATTGTCAATATAGGGGGGTAGGATTGCAAATACCCAACCCTGTTCAGCCCAGGTTGAGAAACCACCCCTTGATGCTTATTTCCCAGTCATAGGCTATTGTCTCCAATCTACATTTTTGGTAAGGTTTTGGAACATGTTGTATTGCCGCTCCACAAATACGCCTGGATGACATCAGATCCATGGAGCCTTCAAGGTCAATTTCTGACCTGGTTACAATGCAAACTGTTGCTTGTGCCAGGAGACCACACTACTAGTTTCATGTACTCAAGGGGGCTTTATAACTGTGGCTTCAGCATCAACACTTGGCAATCCACTTTTGGAATAGAGAGGACTTTAGAGTGATGGCATGGTGAGGACTGCTATTCAAAGAAAACAAGGTTTAAAAGAAAACCCCACTGGGTGATGCCTAAACTAATTCTTTGCAGCCTGTTTCTTTAGGGATTGATTGAGTGGTGCGTGTAAACTGGAGAACCACTCATTGTTACTCTTACTACATCTTTCAGTGGCCTTTAACATAGTTGACTGTGAGGTGGCATTGCCAATATTTATTTCTGCTAATAATGTATATCCTGCCATGACAGAAGATTTTAAAATACGCACTCTCTCTCTCTCTCTCTCTCTCTCTCTCTCTCTCTCTCTCTCTCACTCAGAGAGAGAGAGAGAGAGAGAGAGAATTCCCAGAGTAGAATTCTCTACACTGCTCAAGCTTCAGTTTTAAACAAAAATGAGCAAATCGGTCTGGTAGAATTTGAGTAATAAACCTTACACTACCGTATTCTAAATCCTGTCGTTTTTTCCTGTATAATATTGCCAGGATTCGATCATTTTTGTCTGTCTCTTCTGCCAAGACTTTTGTTCATGCATTGGTTATTTCTCGGTTGGACTACTGCAACCTTCTTCTCACTGGCCTTCCTTCTTCTCACATCAGTTCGTTGGTTTCTGTTCACCACTCTGCTGCTAAGACCATCTTCTTGGCTCGCTGCTCTGACCATGTTACTCCACTTCTGAAATCTCTTCATTGGCTTCCAATTCACCTCAGAATCCAATATAAACTTCTCTTGTTAACCTGCAAAGCTTTTCACTGTCTAGCTCCTTCCTATCTTTCCTCTCTCATCTCACACTATCGCCCCACTCATGCTCTTTGCTCCTCTAATGCCATGTTTCTCACCTGCCCAAGGGTCTCTACTTCCCTTGATCGGCTTCGTCCATTTTCTTCAGCTGACCCTTACGCCTGGAACGCTCTTCCAGAACATTTGAGAACTACAAGTTCAATCGCAGCTTTTAAAGCTCAGCTAAAAACTTTTCTTTTTTCTAAAGCTTTTAAAACTTGATTTTGATCTGACTTTTATACTGTTAGATTTACTCTAGTCTGTGCCTGTTTGGTGCATTCTCTTCCCCTTCTTATTGTTTTATTATGATTTTATTAGAATGTAAGTCTATGCGGCAGGGTTTTGCTATTTTATTGTTTTACTCTGTACAGTACCATGTACACTGATGGTGCTATATAAATAAATAATAATAAAATAATAATAATATAGATATTTCCAGCACAATGTTATGCATTTCTTAGGAGTGAGTACATGTTGGAAAGATAGTAGTATGGTGTATTAGTTATACATGAAAATGAAGTATTCTTGCTCTTCCTTGCACACAAGTTCCAAAACCAACAGCACTTAGTTTAACCATTAAAACAGAAGTAAGGAAAACATTCTAAACTGGCTTTCCTGGGCTGGCTTTTCACAAACTCTGCTTCTTGAAGTCACTCTGACCTGGTTTGCATGTAATTGCAATTCCTGGGTTGTTTAACCCAGAAATTGCCAATGTCTAGTGGGAGCAAGCAAACTGGTCACTTTCGATTTCATTTAACAACCCAGGAATACCTCATCAACTCTCAATTGTTTAACCTCTAAACAATTCAGAGTTTCTAGGTTCGAACTTCATGATGACAACCCAGGAAAAATTAAAAAAAAATATTCAGTGGCAGAACCTAATGTGACTTAAGAGTGGCATTTATGAATGTAAGAAGAGCCATGCTGGATCAGATTGAAGGTCTATCTACTCAGGCATTATGTTCCCACAGCGGCCAACCAGACGCATATGGAAAGCCCACACGCAGGACATGACTACAACAGCACCCCCCTTAATACCACCCTGGAGTATTTGTTCTGCCAGTACTATATTTGTGAAAGAGATGGTTTCCTTTCCATTTGTCCTGTTCTCTCTCCCCCTCTTTCTCTCTGTGTATATGATGTGTCGAGAGTAGTTTCTTGGTGATATGTTCCACATTCCAGTTATGAATCATGAGGGCACATCTGAAAATCCCTAGTATGGGAGACCATGTATGCATTTTTAACGCGAACAAGTATTTTGCCCCCTTGTAAAGAGCAGGAGATATTCATAACAACTAACTTTCTTTTGTTGTTCAAAGCAGGAGGTGAACTAACTAGTTCTGAGTGGCACATGTTTTAAAATAGCACCCTGTGCTAAATTTTCAAAGCAAGTGTGCATACTCAGAATATTTCAGCAGTCATAGCATAACTAATCTGTGTTGAGTGATCATAAGTGCTTTTTCCGGATCAGACCAAGGTCCAGCCTGTTCAGCATTCTTTGCAAGAAGAAGCAGACACCAGGTGTGCTACCGGAAAGTTTACCTGCACTTTCCTTCCACCCATATCCGGTTGTAAATAATTTGGGTTTTTTAAACAACAACAACAACAACCTTGACCTATCTTAAGTATAGGATTTCACCTGTAATCAGGTGAAATTCAGCTGATACTTTTTGGAAACTACAAGGGGTGGGTTTCACATATTTTTTGCCATTAGCAGTTATCCTACAGAGGGTAAGAAGAAAAGCCTCAGAGGGGGAGATCTACACTACTGCTTTTAAAGCGCTTTGAAAACGTTTTGAAACCTGTATATGCAGTGTGTCCTGGGCCCCAACAGTTGTCAAAACTGTTATAAAGCGCTTTAAAGCAGTAGTGTAGATCCCCCCTTAAAGATGCGTGGAATTCCATGTTATTCACCTTGCTGTTTCAGTTTAAAGTTTGTGAATCCCTGTGTGTTTTGTTTTACATTGCCCCTGACAAAGATTTTAATCAAACTGTATTGGATTAAAGAAATTATAATTCAGTACATCTTGGAGGTTCTCTCTTTTCCTTGCATGGACTCCTTTCCTCCTTTTTGCCTCTGCACCTCTTCCGCAAGGTCAGTGAAAGGTTGGTGCTCTTCTACTCTCTCCTTTCTGACCACTGTAAGACTAGTAGCAGCAAATGGTCTTCTCCCCAAACGTTTTGTAACTGTTTTGTCATACATGGATAAGAGAGCTTGATTGAGCCTGGGCTTTGAAATGTACCCACTGCTGCAGAAACAGCACTGACATATCTAACATGGTTGTTACCTAAAGAATGAACACGCTTTAATACTTAATGCAAATGGGAGATTTAACATTGACATTGATGGAGTTAGAAAGTGGGAGTTAGCATGGAAGATTGGGTTTTCCTTGAATGGGGAAAAAAGACTTTTTTTTTGATCTGGATAGAATAATTTTCATAAGTGGCTTCACCTGAATACTACAGAGTTGTGGACCTACATGGATGTGATA
This sequence comes from Elgaria multicarinata webbii, assembly GCF_023053635.1. Lineage (NCBI taxonomy): Eukaryota > Metazoa > Chordata > Lepidosauria > Squamata > Anguidae > Elgaria > Elgaria multicarinata. The sequence goes on along the minus strand of NC_086180.1, from coordinate 83,944,693 downwards.
GGTCTTCTTTTAGAAAAACTCACCTCCCTTCCAGATTCCTTCTCTTACCACATTGGTGGGACACAGAAAGAGGGAATCTTGTATTTTTCAGAAGCTTTCAGTCTTCCTACGCTCTGCTTCTTGTCATAGTGGCTCCACTCCTTTCCTTTTGAAGGATAACAACAAGTGATGGCAAGTAACCCTGCTGAAGCCTTGAGGCTATTCAGTTTTGTAGATCAAATGTAGGCAGAAAATAGATCTTCATATATTTTGGACTTCAACTCCCAGCATTCCTGACCATTGGCCATACTGGCAGGGTCTGCTGGGAGTTGAATTACGAAAATATCTAGAGATCCACCTTCTGCCACCCCGTCATAGTATACAAGTGGAGGACATGAAAGTGGTCTATAAAATTGTGGATGGTGTGAGGAAGAGAAAATGTTCTCCCTAATTCAAAATATAAGTTTTGGGTTACAGTTCTATTGAAATCAGGGGTGGAAAGCCTCCTTCAGGCCTAGGATTCCATTTCAGGGAAGTTCTTAGACTTTCATTCCAGTGGTCGGTGGGGGCAAAGTGGACAGGGCTAGGGGCAAAATTGGATGGGGCTGAAAATCCACCCCTCATTCCATTGCTATCAGTTTATGGTAGGAAGCATGACTACTTGGAAGTAAGCATTGGGCATCATATCTACTACACCAACTAAGAGGATCCTGAATACTGAGCCTCTGAATGTCTACTCAGAAGTAAGCAAAGCAATCCTCTAGACCAGTGTTTCTCAACTGGGGGCTATATGGCCCCCTGCCCCCCCGGATATTCCAAGGGGGCCACAGGTAAAAATCTCATAAATGGGGGGCCACGGCATGAGACTAGGGGGCCACAGAGGTTTCAAAACTTGATTTCAAAAAAGCTAGCAGGGCGCTTGCATGAGTCTCTACAGATTGCAATAAAAGCAGTAAATTACATTAAATCAAATGCACTTCAAGACCACCTGTTTCGACAGCTTTGCGAGGACAATAACGAAGACTTCATAAGCTTATTATTGCATACAGACGTCCGTTGGCTGTCCAAAGCCTTTGTCGTTTTGTTGCTTTGTGGGACTCAGTTGTGACATTTTTCACAGGCAAGGAAATGGAAGAAAAGATGACCTCCGCTAAATGTGATCTATTTTACCTGTGTGATGTCTTCGAAAAGCTCAATTTGTTAAACAAACCACTACAGGGAAGGAATTGTGACCTTTTTTCAAGCGAGGAGATTATTACAGGGTTTCTTGGGAAAGTCAAGCTGTATGCCACCAATATTGGATGTCGAGAATTCGCCCAGTTTTCCTCTTTGGTAGCAGTTAGTGATGAATTGAAAGATGATGAAATAATTGTGTATGTGGATCATTTGAAGCAGCTTTATAATGATATGGAAGTTCGTTTCCATGATCTGCTGGACACGGATATTCCGGCCTGGGTAGTTGATCCATTTGCTGTGAGTGCTGCTGACGTTGATGTTTCTTTGCAAGAACCGCTCATAGAGCTACAGAGCGACAGAGCAGCCAAACTAACTTTCAGTCAAGAAAAACACCATTTTTGGATAAAGAGTACAATATCTAAAAAGTTTCCACAGCTTTGGGATAAAGCAAAATTGTTTTTCATGGCATTTCCTATTTCGTATTTGGTAGAATCTGGCTTTAGTTGTGTGAATTATTTACTCAGCCTAATGTGGAATCGCCTTAACATAATGGACAGAGGTCATCTTTGGTTATCCCTCACAGCAATAGAACCGGATATAAAAAAAATCTTGTTTCCGGTCATCAAGCACAAGGGTCACATTGATCGAGAAATACTTAAAGTATAAATTTTTATATAATTGTTTTTTGTATAAATTATAAAAATTATAAATAAAACATGTTCTATTTACAAACAAAACATTTAAATAGCTACCTTTCTACCAGTAGGATGGGGGGCCCACAGGACGGAAACAAGGTCGGAAGGGGGCCACGGTCGGAAAAAAGTTGAGAAACACTGCTCTAGAACAAGATTCTGAAGGAAGCTGGACTTGATCTCCCAGCCAGGGCCGGTGCTACCATAGAGGGCGCTCAGGCGGCCGCCTAGAGCGCTAAGCTAAGAGGGGCGCCGGGTGCCGCGCAGCACTCACGCACACTGTTGGCTGTGAGCCAGCCCAGCCCAAGGATTCAGCTGGGCCTGGGCGGGCAAGATGGCGACCCGCTCCCGCCCAGCCGAAGCAAAGCGAGGGACGATGGGGTGGGGCGGCGGCTCCATGTTCAGGCTTCCACCTGGAAGCCGCCCTCCCAGAGCCGGGAGGCCGCCGCCAGAAGAAGAAAAAGCATGTGGCAAGCTCGACCCTGGCCCAAGCCCGCCTCTGCCTTACTCCCGAGGAAAGGGCAGTGGGTCACCTCTCCTCTCCTCAAATAGGCCGCGATGTCCAGGCAGGCAGGCAAGCAGGACTCCCTCTCCCTTTCCCCAGGCAAGCTAGGGACTTGTGGACTCCTCGCAAGGCAAATTCTCCTGCTTCCCGATCCTGCGCGTGTGGATCAACGGGACTTGCATCTGAGAAAGCGTTGCACCGGGAGGCACCAGTGTGGCCCGATCCGCCTATGCCTCCTTACTCGGAAGCCTTATTCCCCCGAATAAACATGTGGAGGGGATCGGGACGCCAGGATGCATAGCGGGTTGCGTTCGCACGGAAGTAAGTCCCGATGAATTTCAGACAGCTCGGTCCCAAATTGAAGTGAGGCTCTCCCAGCTCTCCACTCGGCGCACACGTTAGGACTTCCACGCAATTTTGGGGTGTGTGTGCAAGCAGCTTGCCTTGCCTAGGGCGCAAAATAGTCTGGCACCGGCCCTGCTCCCAGCCCTTTCAAATAGCATGTCTGTTCCGAAGAAAGCATGAACATATCTACGCACAAGTGAGCAGGGCAAGCCTCTGCATGACTACTTAGACACAAGCAGGACAAGACTCAGAAGGAAGCCGGATTGAATCACTCAGCAAATTCCTGCCCATTCCTGCTCATCATCCAGAAAAATATATATCAGTGGCTAATTGGATATAAGTGCTTTCCCTTGCTAAGCACTGAGAGAGGGAGCCCTTTTCAGTGCTAAGCAGGAAAAAGCCCTTCTCTATTATCTTATCGCCTATCACCTGTCAATCTATGAGGGTTTTTTTCCACCCTCTCTGGCAGAGGGGATGAGGCCAGGGGAAGAAGGCTGCTGACCAAAGGCTGGAGATTTAAATTATAGTAATTATTTCTGTTGTGGAATTCACTATCACAAGATGTGGTGATGATTGCCTATTGCTTTGATGCCTTTAAAGATTAAGCCAATTCATTGGGAAGGGGATAGGTTGGCTAAATCAACATGGCAGCCTGGGAAATGCTGGGAGCTGTAAGACCTCCCCCCCCCCTTTTCAAACATGCATTGGATTGGCTCATTAGTGGAACTTCCATGTTAAGAGGCAATATGCCTCTAAGAACCAGATTCTCAGGAGAAACAGGATAGCCGTCACATTCATGCCCTACTTGTGAAACCTTAATGAGAGTACTGGCTCTCACAGTGATGCGCAATGCTGCCTCTGGGGTCCAGCCATTTCCGTTTGAGTACATGGGAGGGATATCCTTGCAATTTGGGATGGAAAGTAGCAGCGCCATACAAATGTAAACTATACTGGGGATTTTATATCATCATCATCATCATCATCATCATCCCTCCCCACAGCCAAAGCAACCTGGGTGGTTTACAGAGATTAAAACACTGAACATTAAAAATCAATTTCAACTGCCTTCCGTGTTGGAAAAAGCCTTGGCAATTCTATAATCTGACTTGCCTGGCATACAGCACTCTCCTTCTAATTGTGCAGTGTGACTGAAATATTAATACAGTCATAACATGATTTGCGATAATTGCCTGACATTCAAGACTCCCTCTGTCATTTCATCGAAATCTTGGAAAAGAAGGTGAGTGCTTAGGCAAAGCTTGGGCCGCGTCCTGGATTTATCCTCTAGGTGGCAGGCTTGTCCTGTCTAAGCGTCCAGGCTTTGCAAACTTCCAAACAAGATCAAGATTCCATCCTCCACCCCATATGAGTATTCCTTGTTAATTTTTTTGGGCTGCATTTTCCCCCAATAGTATCACATTTATCAGTAAGTGGTAGAAATAGCAAGACAGAGAGTGAGAGAGGTAATCATTCTTGTCAGAGTTGCCTGAATCTACTGGCGCATGGAAACGATAGAACAAAACATGAGTTTGGCCAGCAGCTCTCACCTTCAGGGGCATGAGTCCTAAGTCACCACCTCTGTGTTTTAGCAGGTCTGAAAGCACACACACATCCAAATAACTTAGCAGGCCCAGCCCTACCGTGAAGTAAGTGAACCTTTAAAGTAGGGTGACCATATGAAAAGGAGGAGAGGGCTCCTGTATCTTGCGTAGAAAAGGGAATTTCAGCAGGGGCCCTTCCACACGCCGTACTGAAGGCGCATGCATGCGCCCCAAGTACGACCCCAAAACGATAGTGTGCACTACAGCCAGAAGAGACGGTGGAGGCGGCGGCTGGGGAATCTGGGCGTGTCCTTGCTGCCGCCGCCGCCTCCTCCCCGCCAGCCTCCTGCTGCCTGGGTAAGAGCGACCTGGGTTGGAGAGCGCTCTGAGAGCGATGTGCGGATCCCCCCCGCACAATTTAAGTTGTGCTGAAATTCCTTTTCAATACAACTGTTAAAGATACAGGAGCCCTGTCCTCCTTTTCATATGGTCACCCTATTTAAAGGGAGACAAATAATTGAAAGATTTAATTTAGGGGCTTGGCAAAATAAGACCTTTGATCCATTTGGCTTTCACTTTATTATTATTATTATTATTATTATTATTATTATTATTATTATTGAGAAAGCAGAGCTACAGGTGGGGTGTTTTTGTTTAGGTCAGAGGTGTTAAACCTCTTTCAGGCCAACGATGTAAGTGCATTTTGGAGAAGCTCTCAGGGTCTGCACTCCCGGGGTGGTCAGGGCCAAAAGCAAAAATGGCTGGAGCCAAAAATGCCAGCATATCTCTATATAGAAAACACGAAGGTGATGCGTGGTAATGCACAGCATGAAGGTTTTGAGGTATGACACATTGGAGGATATATAAACACAAAGCCGGAAAAGTATGATACTGAGCAATAAAGTTCTAGCGCACAGATGGTCTGTGTGAGTCAAGCTAGTTTTGGCTAACAGCCCTTATTGCCAGTAACTAAGCTGCAGGAGAGACATTTCTGACCTTTTAGAATGGGGAAAAAACTGCACCAAGTCTTGGAAACCACTCAGTGATAGATGGTTGGGGGAATGAAGTGATGCCAGGGGAATGGAGGTGTGACCATTTGGGAAACCTCAAATTGGGACCCCAGGCAGGCAGGCCGGCCGAATTTGGCCCTTGGCTCCTGTTTTAGGCTCAAATACTTGTTTCACCTCACCCCCCACAGCTGTTTCCAAAAGGGGGTGGAATGGGTAAGAAAACACACAATGTATTGTAATGTATTATTTGCATCGAAGAGTAAGATACTGGAATCAGAGTTGGTGAGAGCAATTGGAACACAACTGGGTCTGTGAAGTGCAAACTCCACCTCCGGTCCAGCCTTCATGTCCAAGGGGCCAGGAAAGATGTAAAGCACACTGTTGTATGAAAAATCCTTTGAGAAACATGGCACATACACTTATGGTATATTGGAACGTACCGGTAGGTTTCTAGGTGATCTGTAGTAAAGGTTTCTGACTCCCAGTTGTATAAGAAAAGCAACAATGGCCCATTCAGACAACACGCTAAACCATGCTGCTTAATCACAAAATGGCTAATGGAATGCATTAACCTTAATGCATTCCATTCCATTAACCATTTTGTGGTTAAGCAGCATGGTTTAGTGTGTTGTCTGAATGGGGCCAATGAAAAATCTCTCCCCTCACTCCCTGCTTCTATATTAGGCTGCTAAGATGTTGAAAGCATGTGGAGGGATTTATCGGGATGGGTGGGTTTAGCAGGGCAGGCCTGAGAACCAGAAATGGATTTTTGTGTTTGCGTATGAAATGAATGTGAGCACAGTTCTTGAACTGAAAGCAAATTTTTGAGTGAAACATATGTTCAGAGGCACCCTTGTTCCTTATTCATACATCTCCCACACTAGAGGCCTTCAAGAGGCAGCTGGACAGCCATCTGTCAAGGATGCTTTAGGGTGGATTCCTGCATTGAGCAGGGGGTTGGACTCGATGGCCCTGTAGGCTCCTTCCAACTCTACTATTCTATGATTCTATGGTTCTATGATCTGCTGCACTGAGTCGCTATTTGCCCCAGACTCTAGTTGGTGAACCCTTGGGGTTTTAGTCAAAGTAAATCCAGCAAGTCTGACATCCACCCAGCCCTGCTTCACATGACCTAATTCTCCATTTGTACTTATAACATCAGCTTGGTCACTGCTCTCGTCTTTACACCGAGAGGGAGGAAAGATATACAATAGATTATAATACAATATTGGAAGTGAGGCTGCTCAAAAGTGATTTCTCATTATAATTTTCTTTGTCTTAGATATCATCCAGATATCTTCTGGGTGCCACTTACTTCCTCCTTCGGAACGTTTTAAACATTTGGAAACCCATAATGGAAGCTTGTTCATGAAGCGGGAAACACTGTGCAAAGGAAAGTGCATTCTCGGATGATGAAAAGCAATAAATGCCCAGGCAAATCTAAGGCAACTCTATCAGCATCATTACATGAAACTTTATTGAGCTGCAATGAAAATTGCTAGAGGTGTGCTAATTAGATAAAGCTTTGAGAACAATTCCCTCCTAGAACATCTAATTGGAATATTTTCCTTGAAGAACATTGGATCTCATTATTCTGGGGGTTTAGCATCAATATTAGGAACTTTTAAAATATATTTATATTTCCAGTATAAGGCCAGCAAGCTTCTCTGCTAGGAAACCTCAAGGACTTCCTGACTGTTAGAGCAGTACAACAATGGAATCAGTTGCCTGGTGAGGTTGTGGGCTCTCCCACACTAGAGGCCTTCAAGAGGCAGCTGGACAAGCATCTGTCGGGGATGCTTTAGGGTGGATTCCTGCATTGAGCAGGGGGTTGGACTTGATGGCCTTGTAGGCCCCTTCCAACTCTGCTATTCTATAATTCTATGATTCTATGATCACAGCATAATTTTGTTACCATAGCCACATTTTCTTGCTTGAAATGAAGCAATTACAATTGTTCTGGGCAGTGAAAGGTGGTTGCTTGATGGGCAGTTGATACTCCCAAGACCTAGAACGATGATCACACACCTTCCTGTGTCAAGGTGGAAGTGAAACTCGATGTGGTTGTTTGCTTGGAGCAGGCCAGCCAAGGGGAATTGCAAGAGTGGGCCGCTGCTTTTGCGGTATGATGCTGCATGGAGACCGCTTCTCTCTCTCTATGCCTGATTGTTCCTGCCTTCTCCCTATTCCGCCTGTACAGTTGAAAACAGATGATTCTATATTAGCACTACAGGTTTGAGGGGCCTCATTTGTTTCTGCCTGGCCTAAAATATGCATGGGAGTTAAGATTGGGCTTGAATGTGAAATGTAGAATTGCCTTTTGAATGTGCACAACATCGAGGCCATAGCTAGACCTAAGGTTTATCCCAGGATCATCCCTGGTTCGTCCCTGCCTGAGCGCTGGATGTCCTGTGTGGCACTTAGATGAACAGTTTTGACCCCAGGATAATCCTGGGATAAACCTTAGGTCTAGCTACGGCCTGAGTCTGCCTTGGAGAGGGGGATATCCCATTTTGTATATAATTGGCAATTTTCCTGTCCCCTACCTTACATGGATGTGGAGGCTGAGCTGATGGTTGACCTTGAATTGTAGAACTGTGTTCCTTGTTGGTTATTACTATCGCTTTTCCAAGCACACTTCCTCTAACGTCATTAACACTGCCGACTCAGTTTCGGCAGTGTTAATGACACTGTTTTATTAGAAACATGTAGGGATTAACCATCACTTGCCATTTGCACATGAAGGCAGCACTTTAAAATGATTCTTGCTTCCTGCTCCACAGCTATACAACAGCGATACCGTTCTTAAACTGTAATCCAAGAGCCACCAGGAGTTCATGCTGCACTCTTTCAGGTGGTTCCTAAGATCACAATGAAAATAGGAAAAGATGGGCATGTGTTCACCAGTCTTTATCCAGGGGATTACCCCAGGATCATCCATGTGCATCCACATGATGCACAGGGCATCCTGGGAGCAGGGGGGGATGATTCCTCCATTTCCCCAGGATATCTGGGAACACTTTTAGCCCAGTTTTTCCTGCACTCTTGGGATGATCCTGAGGACCGCAGGTGGTGTGGGCGCCCATCCCAGCTTCTTCCTCCCCATGTGTAGTGGGGGTCAGCAGAGGGAAGGAGCCGGGATGGGGGGGTGTCCAGGGACATTGGGGGTGGGGGGGGGAAGAAGTTTTTGTTTTGTTTTTTAAAAAAACCTTACATTTTTGTTGGAGTGCAAGTGCGCTCATCTCTGTTAAAAGAAAGAAAGAAAGAAAGAAAGAAAATGGCGGGTGCGACATCCCTCCTTCCTCTTGGGATGTCTCGCACATGTGTGGACTTAGGGGAGGCTCTCGTGAGCAGAATATCGTGAAATCCTGCCTCCTCCCTCCTGGAATGCCGGGAGGTGCAGACATGCCCGACGCATCATTTCTTGTTTTCATTGTGATCTTGGGGTTCACTTTAAGATCTCCCTCGCTCTCCTTTACTCCTCACATCGAGGCAGTAGCTAAATCCTGTTGTTTCTTCCTGTATAATATTGCCAGGATTCGACCATTTTTGTCTGTCTCTTCTGCCAAGACTCTCGTTCACGCACTGGTTATCTCTCGGTTGGACTACTGCAACCTTCTTCTCTCTGGCCTTCCTTCGTCTCACATCAGTCCGCTGGTCTCTGTCCACCACTCTGCTGCTAAGATCATCTTCTTGGCCCGCCGCTCTGACCATGTCACTCCACTACTGAAATCTCTTCATTGGCTTCCAATTCACTCCAGAATCCAATATAAACTTCTCCTGCTGACCTTCAAAGCTCTTCACGGTCTAGCTCCTGCCTATCTCTCCTCTCTCATCTCACACTATCGCCCCGCTCGTGCTCTCCGCTCCTCTGATGCCATGCTTCTCGCCGGCCCAAGGACCTCTACTTCCCTTACTCGGCTTTGTCCTTTTTCTTCTGCTGCCCCTTACGCCTGGAACGCTCTTCCAGAACACTTGAGAACTACAAACTCAATCACTGCTTTTAAAACTCAGCTAAAAACTTTTCTTTTCCCTATAGCCTTCAAATATTGAGTTTGTTCTGACTCTATACTGTTAGCTTCTCCCTACCCGGTGCCTGTTTACACTTCCCTGTGCCTGTTTGCATTCTCCTTCCCTCTTTATTGTTTACTACAACTTATTAGATTGTAAGCCTATGCGGCAGGGTCTTGCTATTTACTGTGTTATCTGTACAGCACCATGTACATTGATGGTGCTATATAAATAAATAATAATAATAATAATAAATAGTATTTCCAAGCAAAACATACTGCAATATCTCTACATAGGAAGTAGAATAAACTGAGGAAGAAAAAACATTTGTAAGTTACTGATTGGTACCAGAAATACTAGTGGTCTTCTAAGATAGTTCTATGTTTTATCATTAGGTCTGAGAGAGACGACTTTTTCTTTGGAGGAAAAAAGGCAGAATATAAATGCAATAAATAAATAAATAAATAAATCCTTTGCCCACCCCCCACAAAGGCACAAGAGGTTGAAATGAAAGAAATGGGATTAGGTGTGGAAGAATATATTGACCAAATTAGTATCGACTGATCTGAAAAAAGCTTAGCGATTACAGTGCTATATAATCCTTTATGGTAATTTGCATTTACAACGATGGCCATACAGATGTTTGCACATTTTGGCAGTCTTGTCTGATAATACAGGTCTTTTGAGCTATCATCTGGAATTTGATGAATGAAGTGGCTGCCTGCCTAATACCGCAATATCCTAAAATAGTATTACTGTATTACTTAAAGGCTTGGTTAATGATATTGACCTCAAAGTTGTTCCAAACATACTTACGGCTGCCAAAATGCACATAGCAGCTAATTGGAAGAAGAGAGTCGCCCTCTCAATTTCTGAACAGCGTGGTAGAGTATGGCATTTTATCAAAGCTTACCTATTGCAGAAGATCATCTTGTGGACAAAAGATCAATAAGAAGATTGAAAGATGGACTTTTGCAATGCTTTGGAACAGAAAATATGAAGACAATATTCAACCATACATTTTCGTTTCCATATTGTAGTGTATTGCTTTCTCTTCCTTTTTATGGATATATTTTTGCTTGAGTTCCAAGCACACTGCACAGGCCGTATTGAGCCTATTCAGACAACAAACTAAGCCATGATTAGGCCACTAACTCTTTTGCAGCAAATGGTTATTGAGTGTGTTCAAACCGTGGTTATCATAGAATCATAGAATCGTAGAGTTGGAAGGGGTCTATAAGGCCATCCAGTCCAACCCCCTGCTCAATGCAGGAATCCACCTTAAAGCATACCTGACAATGTTGTCCAGCTGCCTCTTGAACGCCTTTAGTGTGGGAGAGCCCACAACCTCCCTAGGTAACTATATGTAGCCACCACAGTTAGGAGTGCTTCACATGACACACTATGACCCTGTTCAGACGTCATGCTAAGCCACGGTGGCTAAGCATTTTGAGCTAAGCATTATGGCTTAGGGTGTGAACCATGACTTAGTGTGTCATGTGAACTATTTCTAATGCCATGCCTCCCTCGGATTCTTCCAAGGGATTGGCAGGTTGCAGACCCAGGTGAAGGGACTAGAACAGAAGCATCTCCAGAGTCCTCAGAACCTGACAGTGATCAGGGCCCTGCTGCAACCCCTCTTTTCAGGGCCGGTGCTACTATAGAGGCCACTCAGGCGGCTGCCTAGAGTGCCGGGTGTAGCGCAGCACTCACAGCTGTGAGCCGGCCCGGCCCGGGGATTCAGCTGGGCCTGGGCAGGTGAGATGGCGCCCCGCACCCGCCCAGCTGAAGCGAAGCCAGGAACGCTGGGGTGGGGGTGGGGTGGCTCCACGTTCGGACTTCCGGAATGCGCCCGGAAGAGAGAGAGAGAGAGAGAGAGAGAGAGAGAGAGAGAATGTATGGGTGAATGGGGTCTTTATGTGTTCATGCGTGTGTTTGGAGTGAGTGATGCTGAGTGTGTGTGTGCGCGCATGTGTGAGTTGGGGGGGATGATTTGGAGGTGAAATTTCTATTAAATAATGCATTTTAGACCCATAGTCGTTCCTTTCCAATTTGTTTGCTATAATTGGCATGATGTATTTCTTGCACTTTAAAATAAATTTAGCAGTTTCAAGTTTTGTGCTTCTTATTTTTTCCAGGAAATATCTGTTCTTAAAAATCAAAGTTGGCATTTTTTTGGGAGTGTGTGTGTTTGTTCGAAAGTAGCTCACCTCGGCTAGGGCGCAAAGTAGTCTGGCACCAGCCCTGCCTCTGTTGGATTCAGAGGACCAAGTTCCAGCAGAGCAAAGGAGGCTTCATATAAAAGAGCAACAGAGGTGAGTGTCAGTCCGTTTAAGACAGGAAGGCTTCCAGAAAACAAGGGACCAATTGCCAGATGGTAAACTTAAAAGCAGCCAGAATTTGCAGAACAGTCACTTAAGATACATCACATCTATATGCTGGATCTCATCAGCCTGATCCTAGACCTTGAGCTTTGCCCTTACCTTACCTTTACGCCTTGAATGCCTTGGATTTTAGAACTCTGGCTTGGAAAAGGATTCTTCTCTGCCTTATTGAATTTACTTCATTGAATTGGTAAACTTCCCAGCCCTGCATACAACTCCACCTTGCCTTGTCCTCCATCCTTTCCTGGCTTTGATGGGTTTATCGCCTGGCTAGTCTGCAAGGGATTTATGGCAGTCCTCGCAATTCAGCTTTGGTCAGCTGGCAAAGCCTGACACCTAACCATGGTGGCTACATAAACACAGCTTAAACACACCCCAAACATTCAAGTCCTCTGGGAAGAATTTACTCCAGTCAGCTAAAACTAGGCTGACAACTGTTACCCAGAGGACCTTCTCTTCTGCTGCTTCCAGACTGTGGAATGGCCGGCCGGGGGAGATTCGTCAATTTAATACTCTCTCTGAGTTTAAGACAGCTATAAAGACTAGTCTCTTTTATATATATATCTATCATTTTTTATTTTTCCAACAACATCTAATCAGGCCTAACTTAAGATGTATGATTATTATATTGTGTCAGTTTTATGTTTTTAATCAGTTTTATGCATTTGATTTATATGGTATTTTTGTATTAAATGTTCTTCCCTGCCTCGATCCAGAGGGAGAGGCAGGTTAGAAATAAATAAATAAATAAATAATAACCACGAATGCCAAAATATGGTGGCCCTTTCCCCTTGAATATAGTAAGTGCTAATGGCATTGGAATAAATAAATAAATAAATTGTCCTAACAGTGGTTCATGCTAAGCACTGCAGCAGCACTGAGTAACACCCATTGTTTATGAGAACTCACCATTGAGTTAAGGAATCTCCTATAGCTTCAGCGTTCTCTGGAGAGCGTTCTCTGTGATCGAAACTTGTATTCTCACCCGACTTCTTTCCAGGATCCATGTGCCCATGAAAGATCAGCTGAATTTGTAAGACTCTACAAGGGTCAGAAAGCAACGGCTCAACTTTCCTGTCAGGCTTGCTACAAAGCAACTGCTGAGTCAGAAATCTGTTCTGAAATACTGGAACTGGTTTACCTCTGATGATTACAGTTTGTTTTGACAGGCTGGCTGGCTTTTCTCATTCTGAGCAGTTTAGACACTGTCAGATTAATTTAATGCACCATGTTGCCTTAATTATCTACCATTTCCACATCACATTCTGAATTATAGATTTACATAGATGAAAACATCAGTAGCCCGTTTGTCAGCTTCTACACGGCTTGTGAGGGGAAAAAAAAAAGAAAAGCCGTTTGTAGTCCTCCATCTGAAAAGAAGCTGACAGAACAATTAGCCAAAATACTAATCAGGATTGAAACGGAAACTTGTCTGACCTTCCAATAAGTTTTGTAGATCTCATTTTGAACTTTTCTTTTAACATTATGCAAATACTGCTGTGTGCATACATACTACCAAGTGGGAATGGCCGCACTGGCTTTCTTGATAGAAATGTACCCAGGGCCTTACGCTGCATCACAGACATGAACCCAGACCCTAGTATGAAAGGGACATGCCACAGCAACTGGGCTAAAGCTAAGCAGGCCTGGGTCTGGTCAGGGTCTGGATTGGAGATGATCTGAAAAGTACAAGTACTTCACCTTGAGTTCTACACTGGAAAAAGTGGGTTAGAAATTAAATAGGTAAACAAACAAACTGATTATACTGAACCTGCGGAATTTCTGCAGCTATTAAAGGCACCGGTTCTTTGCAATTAAAAATGGCGGCACTGTTTGTAATTTAGGACATATGCAGTGGTGGGTCCAATTTCAGTGCGGCTGTGAATCCATTCTGGGCTTCAGTCAGAACAAGCCATAACTCAAAAGTAGCTATTCAAGGTGCTGAATCCTAGCCCCCATATCAGTTTAGCATCTCGGAAGATTAGGCGTACGAGAGGCGAAGAGATCCAAGGTTGGGGTACTCCTTTTCCTTTTCAATAGGGAATCACAGTGAGAACTAGGGCTGTGCTCCACTTCTCTTCGGACCAGAGAAGCAGAAGTGGATCGGGGTTCTTCGCCTCCCCTTAAGGTGGAGGCGAAGAGGATCGGGGGAGCAGTGGAGCGTCGCGGAGCAGATCGAGATGAAGGCGGATCCTTCGCCTCGATCCAGAGCTCCGCAAAAAAGGTAAGGGGTTTTTTCTTGGCCCTGCCGCTGCCGCCGCCACCCATGTGGTGACAGCAGCAGAGCCGGGTAAGGGGGCAAGGGCGAGGGGGCTCTTACCTGCATCCATCCATGGCCCCGCGGCTGCTTCAACTGAGCCTGAGGACTCAAACAGGAAGACCAGGCCGCAACTGCGGACGCAGGTAAGGGGGAGGAAGGAGGGGGTGGTTACCTGGCCCTGCCGCTGCCGCTGCCTGTGCGGCGATGGTGGCAGAGCCAGGTAAGGAAGCAAGGGGGAGGGGGGGTCTTACCTGTGTCCGTCATGGCCCGTCGCCGGCTTCACTAGAACCCACGGCTCAACCCTGAAGTGTAGGCCACAAGCGGGGCCTACAGTTCCTGGTTGAGCCGTGGGCTTTAGTGAAGCTGGCGGTGGGCCATGACAGAAGCAGGTAAGGGGGAGGAGGGAGGGGGGCCTTACCTGGCGCTGCCCCCCACCACTGTGGAGCTCCAATTCAGAACCGGAGCTCCGCAGCGGAGTGGAGTGGACCCTAGGCGGATCAAGGCGGGGCGGAGTGGGCCTGATCCGCAATCTGTGGATCAGGAACGGGGTGGATTGGGGGGTCCGTGCACAGCCCTAGTGAGAACTGCAGATTTATTTCATCCTAACTGATTGGACCTTGTCTGCCAAACATCTCGAAGAGAATAAGAGAGTTTTGAGTCAAGGAGATTGAATGGGAACTCTAAATGTGCATGGGCTGCTTTTCTCTGGCAACATCATGGAAAAACAAGCTGTGGTGAGGTATTTACTCATTCCTCCCATATTGCCGATGAAAAGATCTTCCCAGTTCCTGGAGCAGTTTTGTAACTGTTCGTAAACCATTTGCATTATAAAGGATGAAAGTATGTGTGTATAAACATATGCTTTAATATAAATGGTTGTGTGTATAGAATATATAAAAAGCAGGCATCTTGCCTGAAGCACAAGGGGAGAAGAGAGGCTAGGGACGGATCCAGAGTATTGACTTGCACGTGTGTGTTCTTAACTGGGTTCACCCAACATGCTAACCCACTCTCAGTAATTGAGTGTGGGTTGTTGTTGAACCATGGATTAATCATGCCTGAACCAAGGACATTTTCCACAGACTGGCTTGTTAACCATGCAGCGTGGCTTATTTTTATCAAACAAGCCCCCTTGAGAATCTATGCTTTGTTGTTGCGTTGTTCAGGGTGATTAACAAGCCATACTGCATGGTTAACAAGCCACCCTGTAGAAAATGTCCTGGGTTCAGACAACCCGCAACAGATAACCCATGGTTCAACAACAACCCACACTCAACCCCTGAGTGTGGATTAGTGTATTGCGTAAACAGCTCCCATGTAAGGTAAGATGTAAAATGACCACTGATCATTTAATTCCATGTGCAAAGAAAGTCCAAGAAAAGTGTGACAATGTACATGCAAACTCCATGAAACACCTTTAAACGGAAGGCTCTTCCAGGTAGGGATTTTGTCCGATGTGAAATGATGCTTGCATATTTAAATTTTTGTACCAGGGTACAAAACAGAACATAGGTCAGCTTCAGAGATGAACATGTGCTTAGCTTACTGCTTGAATGTTCAACGTAGATAGGAGCAGGAACCTGATGGTTTCCTGGTTGCCACTCTGGAGTAAAGAGGCAAAGTAGCCATGTGTGTGTTCGTGTGCAACATTCTCCAGCAGTGCAATATGTGTTTGCATTCTCCTTGGGAACTGAGTACAAAAGCTATTGTAAGGAGCAATTCCCTGCTGCTTAGATTGATTTTGTACACTTTAATCTTGTAATCCTGGATAATCTGACCTATGGACTAATCAAAGAACCAAGCAAATTTTGTAGATGTAATAAGAATTCAGTTGTGTTGACACAGCACCATGCAACATGTTTTTCTTTTTCTTTTTGTGGAGGGGAGGGGGTATACTAATATAGTTTATGCAGCGCCTTTTAGAATGACCTGCATTGGAAATTCACTGCTGCTGGTTCTTAGCCTAGCATATTTTGCTATAAGCCAGAGGGGCAGATGCTTGCAGTTTACAGTCTCATCAGGATCTTATGCTCTCTGTAGCCTGGGAGCCTCCTTGCAGATGGTGGGTCAGGTATGCTGTGGAACACGCTGAGTATAGCCAGAATTTTAGAAGGTGTTAGTGATTATGGTCTGAAAAGCTCCGTGGAGGATTTAATGGGCTAAATAGGAGACAAACTTGTGTAGTATTTAAAACTCTGTGCAGTGCATTGTCTCATTCATTAAGAATATAAGGAAGGCCTTGTTGATCAGACTAAGGTCCACCTAACCCAGTATTCTTTCTCCAAAGGAGGCCACTCAAATGTCTCTGAAGGCTCACAAATGTACTTGTGTACAAAGCCCTAAACAACTTGGGACCAGGATACCTGAGAGAGCACCTTCTCCCTTACCAACCTGCCCGGTCACTGAGGTCATCCGAGGGCCTGCTCCTGGTGGTTCCACAGAGATCCATCCTCTATTATTATTATTATTATTATTATTATTATTATTATTATATTTATTTATTTATTTATTTATATAGCACCATCAATGTACATGGTGCTGTACAGATAACACAGTAAATAGCAAGACCCTGCCGCATAGGCTTACAATCTAATAAGTTGTAGTAAACAATAAAGAGGGAAGGAGAATGCAAACAGGCACAGGGAAGTGTAAACAGGCACCGGGTAGGGAGAAGCTAACAGTAGAGAGTCAGAACAAACTCAATATTTGAAGGCTATAGGGAAAAGAAAAGTTTTTAGCTGAGTTTTAAAAGCAGTGATTGAGTTTGTAGTTCTCAAGTGTTCTGGAAGAGCGTTCCAGGCGTAAGGGGCAGCAGAAGAAAAAGGACGAAGCCGAGTAAGGGAAGTGGAGGTCCTAGGGCAGGCGAGAAGCATGGCATCAGAGGAGCGGAGAGCACGAGCGGGGCGATAGTGTGAGATGAGAGAGGAGAGATAGGCAGGAGCTAGACCGTGAAGAGCTTTGAAGGTCAGCAGGAGAAGTTTATATTGGATTCTGGAGTGAATTGGAAGCCAATGAAGAGATTTCAGAAGTGGAGTGACATGGTCAGAGCGGCGGGCCAAGAAGATGATCTTAGCGGCAGAGTGGTGGACAGAGACCAGCGGACTGATGTGAGACGAAGGAAGGCCAGAGAGAAGAAGGTTGCAGTAGTCCAACCGAGAGATAACCAGTGCGTGAACGAGAGTCTTGGCAGAAGAGACAGACAAAAATGGTCGAATCCTGGCAATATTATACAGGAAGAAACGACAGGATTTAGCTACTGCCTCGATGTGAGGAGTAAAGGAGAGCGAGGAGTCAAATATAAAGCCAAGACTACGAGCTTCCTTGACCGGAGTAAGCGTGACATCGTTGACAGTAAGAGAGAATGAGAGGTGAGGAGAGGGTTTAGGAGGAAAAACAAGCAATTCAGTCTTTGCCATGTTAAGTTTCAAACGACGATGAAGCAGCCAGGCTGAGATATCTGAAAGACATGCCGAGATACGATCGTGAACATCAGGAGAAAGTTCCGGAGATGAGAGAGATAATTGTGTATCGTCGGTATACAGGTGATATTGGAGGCCGTGAGATTGAATAAGCTTACCCAAGGGCAGCATGTATAGAGAGAACAACAACGGGCCAAGCACCGAGCCTTGCGGAACCCCAACTGAAAGGGGAAAAGAGGAGGACGAGCTGCCGTTAGCCGACACGCTGAAAGAGCGACCCTCTAGATAGGAGGCGAACCAGTTATAGACAGAGCCACAGAGTCCAAGGTCATGGAGGGAATCTAAGAGAAGATCGTGATCAACCGTGTCAAAGGCTGCGGTTAGATCGAGGAGAATAAGAATGGAATAATGGCCTTTAGACTTGGCAGTAAGAAGATCATTGGTGATCTTGGTAAGGGCTGTTTCAGTGGAATGCAAAGGACGGAAGCCAGATTGAAAGGGATCCAGAGCAGAGTTATTAGAGAGAAAGTCAAGACAACGAGAGTAGACCAGACGTTCCAGGATCTGATTGGAGTCCACCAGGGGAAGAGCCTTCAGTGTGGTGGCCCCTCTCCTATGGAATTCCCTGCCTCTGGAGGTCAGGCAGGTGCCAACCTTGTACTCCGTTCGGCGCCTCCTGAAAACATCTTTATTCCAGGAAGCCTTTCCTTAATATGCAGCCTTGAATCTCTGTATTTGCTTCTTTTAAAATTTGTTTTAACTGTTTTATTCTGTTTTTATTTTCATTTTATGTTGTACACCGCTCCGAAATTTTTCAATGGGGAGTGTTATATAAATATTATAAATAAATAAATAAATAAATAAATGGGGCATGATTACCCATCCCATTTCTTGTCCTGAGTGTCTGGTATTCAGAGGTGAAGCCTTTGAACATGGATGATGCTCCATGAGATTTGTTGTTTATTCATTCAGTCACTTCCAACTCTTTGTGACTTCATGGACCAGCCCACGCCAGAGCTTTCTGTCGGCTGTTGCCACCCCTAGCTCCCCCAAGGTCAAGTCCGTCACCTCCAGAATATCATCCATCCATCTTGCCCTTGGTCCTTTTGCCTTCCACTTTCCCTAGCATCAGCCTCTTCTCCAGGGTATCCTGTCTTCTCATTATGTGGCCAAAATACTTCAGTTTTGCCTTTAATACCATTCCCTCAAGTGAGCAGTCTGGCTTTATTTCTTGGAGTATGGACTGGTTTGATCTTCTTGCAGTCCAAGGCACTCTCAGAATTTTCCTCCAACACCACAATTCAAAAGCATCTATCTTCCTTCGCTCAGCCTTCCTTATGGTCCAGCTCTCGCAGCCATAGAGATAGCCTAATCCTTTTTCAAAACAAATCCATCTGCGCCAGGATTCCCTAACCTGGTACCCTTCAGAAGTTTTGGACTCAAAATCCCATTAGTCCTGGCCAGAATGGCCAATCATCAGGGATCATGGGACCTGTAATCTAATCTACTCACCAGTAATGAATTCAAGAAGAAGTATGTTGTGTAAAGCAATATATGGGTTGTCTCTCCTGAACTTATTGCTAGTCAGTTTCATTAGCTGACCATGTGTTCTAACAGCATGAAATGTTCTAAGCTAGAGAGGTGTGGCATATAGTATCACATCAATTACAGTTTGAACTATTCTCTAATGCTAAATTGACTTTATGGGGGAATCTGGTTTTAAAAAGAAAATGTTTTTGTGGAGAACATGGATCGGATAATTTTTATATTTGATCAATTAGTGGGTCTGGACAATGAGTTTTTGTCATTTTTTCATTGACATGCTAAATACAATTTACCCAGCATAGCTGAAGGACAATACTTGCAATTGCAACACTTGCTAGAATCTAGGTTTGGTCCAGCCTCTTTTACAGCTTCAGAGTCCCCATGATTGTAGGAAACACTTATAGTGGCTGAACAGACATATCAACCCATGATCTATGTATATAAATACTTGGTATCAGTAAATGAATATGATGCTCAGGGTCTAAGACAGGAATGGAATAGAGAATTGGAGCATCTTATTTTGCCTAATTAATGGATTGTTGCTTTAGCGACTGTACCAGAAGTTTCTATAGATCTTAGGCTACGCCTTATTCAGCAAAAAAAATAAAAAATAAAAATAAAAAAAATTGGGGGGGGGTTATTGGACTCCACAACGCCTTCTTAACAAGGGCTTGCATAATTGTTGGAGTTGTAATGCTCTGGCTATTGGGTGGGATAGAAATGTAATAAATAAATAAATAATGCTTCTTTTATTCAGATGTTTTGGCAATGCTCAATAGTCGCTTCCTTTGGGGAGTTCATAATATGGAAAAACTGTGTATTGGAACAGTCTTTAATACTGAATGTTGTGTATGTCCTGCTGAACTCTTTACTGGTTTCTTGGAAGTTAAACAATGGTCAGCGCAAATGCATTTTCTGAGTCCTTATGACAGCCAAAAGACTGATATTATTACATTGGAAGGATAAATGTTTACTTCCCATAATGCAATGAACTGATGACCTCACAATGCTATCTTTTGAACAGGTGGTATATAGACACCACTTGCGAGTGGATAAATAGATGGATATTTAGTCTGCTTTTCTTGTAATCTTTGCACAATCTCTCTCCTGCTCCCCATTTTAAGAATGCTGTACTTGATGGAATTTTGATATTTCAATGCACGTAATTTTCTGTTCTTTCCCCATTTTTCTTTTCATGATTTGTTTTCTGTTTTGTTTTGTTAAAATTCACAATAAAAGGAAAACAATGAATAAAACAAGGAAGAAATGTTCTCAGCCATTGATGGCTACCTTCAAGACCTCATCAACTCAAACGAGATGGAGGACATTTCTACACAGTCCCTGTTAGCTGCTGGAGGGCATGTTTGACAGATGATGAAATTATGCATGATTTGGAAAACACCAATGCAAATCAGTAATGTTTGAGGTTAGTAGTTTGTAGGGATATCTGTTCTGGGAAATCTGGTTCTCTTTTGCTTGATGGAGTTCCGTGGCATGTACAACTTGCTTTGCACCTGCAAGCCAACCTTTGGATGATTCCCCCAACTCTGGGAACATTTTTGTGCATTTTCCAAGTTCCTGCAATTTGTGCATATTTCTCAAATTATGGCCAATTTTGTGTAAAATATGCCTGAATTTGCCAAATTAAACCTATCCGGCTGTAATTTGAGAAAATCTGGGTGTAATTTGTGCAAATTGCTCAGAAATCCACGCCAATTGCAGGACCTAGAAAATCCAGAAAGTGGCCCGACTTGCTGCACATGAAATTGGGCACAGCAGCAGGAACTGACATGAAGTCCAGGGTGCCCAGCCAAGGAAAACCCGTTGAACTCCACCTCCCAAACATATTTTCCTGACATCTCTAGTAGTTTGTCATTCATTCACAGCTGTGGAATTCTACACAATGTTGGAAAGATTTTGCTTTATATCTCTAGTTCATAGAGAAATGGATCCTCTTGATTTCAGATTATCTGCTCCCCTTGCAGAAGTGCGTGGTGACGATTGCATTTAACGAATGCACCAGGCCACAAACTTTGGCTGTTTGATCTGAGACTCAACTTAGATGTTACAGGGGATGTATCATCGCCAACTTGCATCTGTTTCCCATATTTTTTGTGTAACATCTTGTGAAAGAAGATGTATGATGCGATGTTGTCTTGCTCACCATTTCCCTGCAATGTGTACCCAATGAAACTAAGTGGGCACTGAGCTTGATGGTATCGTGATCACATCACACATTTTCTTTTCACTACCTGTTACCTGAAAAATGCAAGGAAGGGAGAGGGGTTAGCAGTAGCCACACATCACTTCTTTGTTTGATGTTTATTACATTTGGGCTTGAGCATTCTAACAACATGTATCTTTTAAAACTACTCAGCAAGGAAGATCATAGAATCATAGAATAGTAGAGTTGGAAGGGGCCTACAAGGCCATCCAATGCAGGAATCCACCCTAAAGCATACCTGACAGATGGTTGTCCAGCTGCTTCTTGAAGGCCTCTAGGGTGGGAGAGCCCACAACCTCACCAGGCAACTGATTCCATTGTCGTACTGCTCTAACAGTCAGGAAGTTTTTCCTGATGTCCAGCTGGAATCTGGCTTCCTTTAACTTGAGCCCGTTATTCCGTGTCTTGCACTCTGGGATGATCCTGGCCCTCCTCTGTGTGACAACCTTTTAAGTACTTGAAGAGTGTTATCATGTCTCCCCTCAATCTTCTCTTCTCCAGGCTAAACATGCCCAGTTCTTTCAGTCTCTCTTCATAGGGTTTGGTATCCATATGATCTTGAAGTGTGCATAGAAGCAGATGCACATCGTAATGCATATCCAGTCTCCGCCCCCACCTGAATTTGAGGCCACTCCTGCACAACAAATCTTGACCAGAGCTGGAGTGACACTGGTCTCTCTTGTGGTCTTTTTGGTCATGTGCCTCTCCAGAAAAATAGTTTGTATGTATAACTGTAAAACTGTACTTTTAATGTGCCGCTCCAGGCGAAGTATTGCAGTATCGAATGCTCCTCTGCATAAACACTTCCTGAAAACAGAAATGTAGATGGCAGGAGATGAGTTCTAGCTTATTCTTCCTGATATGCTACTTTTCTCTATGTAGGAATTTAGTTTTCACACAGGAGTATTCAATCATGCAACTTTTTAGCGGCGTCAGAAGTCCAGGAACAGTATTACCAGGCAATGAGCTATTTGCTCAGAGCTATGCAAGAAGCTGTTTACCAGTTTGCCCATGCTTCTCAAAAGCCACATTCAGTGCCAAAGGCCCTGCAATGGAAAATGCATCTCAAAAGCACATTTGTGAAGCAAAAATAAGTCCTTCTGCTTGTTGGAGAGCTTCCAAAGTCGATTTTCCTCTCCAAACAAATGAAGAGTAATTGCTCATCCCGCAGACAATTTGTGATCTCATGCAATAGAATTGTAGGAGGTGGGTGATGCTTTTTAGATTGTCCTGAGCTGACCTGCTGGCAGGTAGATGGAGATTTGGTGCATTTGAAAGCTGACTCTAGGTTGGGGCATTATTTACTCTGTGCACAGCAATCAGGAAGAGCGTTTCTATATTCTATGGACTAGCAGTGTGCAATTTCCTCATCTGTTGCAAATAGAGTAGAATGAGAGTAGCAGATGTAGGCACAGAAGGTACAATTAAATATCCACGCTTATAAACCAAGAGAATATGCAGATAAGGTAATAGGGTAAGCCCTTTTCAATGGAAACATATGCGCCTGTCACCCTCAAAGCTTGAGAGAAGATGAATTGTCCCTCTAAAGTTTGGAATATATTTAACCAGGATAGGCAGCTCAGATAGCCAGAATCCCACGATGCAGCCAAGGTGGCCACTGCGGTGCTGGAAAGTGTACTGGCATGGGCTAGCCATGAATGCCTTGCAATAGCAGCTCAATAGCACAATCAGAACGGCTGTCCTGAATTTTCATGATTCCGGCTGGGAAAGCTGCTGTTCTAAAGTATGCAGAGAGGGGGGCTCTGGTGCTCCCCTCCTTCCTCAGTGGGCTCCAGAGGGCTTTACTGGTGGCAATGGCAGCAACACCACTCTGACAGCAACACCACTCAGGTGGTGCCGTTTTAAATTCCCATAATGCCCTGGAAAAGTGCTATGTTGAGGGTATTGTAGGAAACTAAAATGTTGACTCTAAAACCCAGTTGCTTTTTCAAAGGAATGAGGGCAGTGCAGGGAACCACAGGCAAAACCAGTAGGCTTTCTCCAGACCTTTCCAACATTCTTTCTCTTACCCATGGTCCTGTGCAATGACTGTGGATTCTAAGGCAAATGAAGACACTCTTCAAGCACTCACACATAATCTTGTGTGGCTTTACAAACAACTGTAGAATTAAGGTTCTCCTTTTAAAGCCAAATGCTGGACCCTGTCATGTATAGCCCTACTGCTCCTGTATTGGGAGTAGATGAGGCAGGTAATCAATCAGAAACAGTTTCAGACTCAGAAGATGCTGAGCCAGACACCAGGCAGTTAGAGCCAGTGGGGGAGGAGGTTCACATGGGAGAGACTCCAGCTGGAAATCTGCCCCCTCCAGGGTCTATCTCTTCAAGGCCAAATTCTATGCTTTCAGGAGACAGGGAGCCAACTTCCAGGGGTGAGGATTCAAAGACCTTACTTGATGTTAGGAATTGCCGGAAACTAAAACATTCAGTGAGGTTAGCGGCAAAGAGACAGGTGGACAGATTGCATGAGAAATCATCCATGCATCAACCACCTTGAAGTTATGAACATTTGAAAAGCCTTTTCTTTGAACGGACAATTGCCTTACTTAGTTTGCATAGTTTTTGCCTAAGGGGGAGTTTCACAGAAGGCGCCTAGTTTGTGTTACAGAAGTGTTTATTGCTTGCAATAAAGCTTTGTAAATTGCCTAGCACTTTGCCTCATTCGTCTCCCAGAGAAAGCTGGAGCAGCTAAAGTACACGACAGACCCTGAGTTTAAACCACCACCACCACCACCAGAAGTGTCCCCATTCAGATTTTTGTGTCGTTTGAATGGCTCTGAAAAAAATGGTCAAAGACGAATTGTGCTTTTGTGTGTGTGTGTATTGCAAAACATGCGTGAAACTTGGAGCCTGAGAACAGCAGCAACCATTTTCACAAGAGTAGAGTTCCCCCAATCAATCATGATATTGTGCACTGACAACTCTCCTAGCACATGGAAACTAGAGAGAGCCTTTAGAAAGGTGGCTAATGGATTTTAAAATAAAATAAGTCACAAAACATACACAGACCTCGATCAAATCACTATTAATTGATGCAGCATACATCACAAGATGGTTCTGAGAATAAATACTGAACAACGACCCTTCCAAAACTCTTTTTTCTTTTGTTATCAGTTCCTGCTTTTTTTGGTGCTATCTGCAAGAGGTAATTTTGGTCTTCCTGTACCATGTGCCTTGTCACTTTTTAATTGTGCTAATTATAAATTATGAAATGTAAGAGTTGAAGCCTTATGTTCCCTTGGAAAAATTCTTTTGTGGTATCATTTTCACAGAAGCGAAGTGCAGGAAAATTCTTGCCATGCTGTGACATCTAGCAGTTCTGCCAAGTCTTGGAAAAGTTGATAAAAATAAAAATAAAATCATAAAATAATTAGTGAAATGCTGAAAACCAGTGCTCTGCCTGCAAGTTGTTCTTTGGCGTGGAAATGGGTTTGTGGTGTAATGCAGAAGGCTGAATATTACAACTGGTGTAAAACAAAGGGAAAACAAAATGATAGCTTGATTTTCTAAAGGTTGCAAAGTTATAATCATATGTTGTACTTGGTAGAAAAAGGCTGCACAAAGTGAATGTCTCCTTTCCACATGTTGCTCCAATTAACAATAGTAGTTGGGAAACAAAGTGCTCTGATAAAGAGGTATTTTATATTGCAGGGGTTTAGAGTTATTGTGCCAGAGTGGGTGCAATTGTGTTGGTGCCCATGGGCTGATCCTGCCAGTCTATAAGGACTAGCAGAAACAGATATACAGTAAGGCAACATCCCAAGGGCTTCATTTTCATATTGCCTGCATGCCGAGGGTGATGCATGTATACCCAGGGGGCTTTTGAGTCTGATCCTAAGGAAAGCATAAAACCATGAGGCCACAGAAGGTTGCTTTTGAAATAGTTCTGGAGGAGCTCCACCCAGGTATATGAATTAGTGTTGTGCCCAAAAATTCTCTACATTATTTTCAACCATTCTCATTCAATCGGATAGAAAATAAATTGCTTTCGAAAAGAAATTCAACGGTCAAGAACATTTTGGAGAAATTCTTATGGGTTGGGTTTCCTTGCAATTACCTTACTTAGGAGGTGTCCAAGGAGTGTCCAAGAATGTTGTGGTTTGCACTGTACAATCATATCTCCAGTAGCTTATAGCCTCCTTGGCTTTCCACACTGGGAAGCCATCATGAGTTAATTCCTCCCATAGGGCTTTTTCAACTCAGAAAGCACAGGCAGCCTAGGAGGCTATAGAGCAATGGAGAGATGTGTAAAAGAAAGAAAAACACACACTGCAGCCTTGGTCATCTCACAGAGATTAGGTAACCTAAAAGAAACCTGGGAATGAGGCAGAACAGTGGAAGCCTCTTCCATGGGGGAAGAAAATTTCAGGAAATTGAAGGACAAATTTTGGCACAGCCCTGACTCCACCTCCTCCCTGGAGGTAGACACAACCCTAATACCCTCACACCTGCACTGTGGTAGATGAAATTGCTGAAATCCTTCCCCTCTCCCTGCCCCAGCCATTCCTCCGCCCACAAATAAGGTGGAGAATTTGAGAGGCAAACTGCACACACCTCTCATATGAATACACTGCCTGGGCCTGGGCCTGGGCCTATCTACTCCTTTGCAAAGTGAGCCTAGCAACAAGCAAACAAAAGCCTAGTTTGGACACAACATTGCTTGCTTTGTGATCCAGACTGAGGCCTCATTTGCTTGCTGTCCAGGAAGAAGATTTGATTCTGTTTACCTCTCCTATGAGGCCTATGCCAGGCAACTTGGCATCTGGTGTGGACATGTGGTAGGATGGCTTCAGGGATGGGAGTTTGTCTGGAAGCATAAGGTGCTTGTGGGGGGCACAGAACTACAGACACAGCAGGAAGCAGCTTAGCCCAAGGTTGCTTTCTGCAGGGAAAATAATCCAACTGCTCGACTCTCCAGAGTAGCAGCAACTCATGTTTAGGTTGTCAGACTTAGGTCAGTGCCTGAGTCATTGTCCCTAGCAAGAGGGACACAGTACTGACCTGCTTGTATAATTTACATCAGAGCTTTTTGTGGCTGTGGCATGCAAGGCTGGGCTAAAGGGAGTTTTTCTGTCCTTCTGTGAAAGCTTTTAACGCATGGGGGTCACCCGTTGTTTTATTTGAATCTAAACTAAGGGTGGGCAGCACGTAGTTTCGGGAGCCACATGTGACCCCCTCATATCCTTGAGTGCAGTGCCTGCCAGACGTGTTTCCGTCCCGTGCTACTGAAATGTGGCGGTTCAGTGGCAAAACAATTAGCGGGTTACCACCATAATTGGCAGCGAATTACTGCAAAGATTCAGAAGTGCCAAATGTTGTTTGTTTTCAAGCTGAGGCCCTTCTGAATCTCGATAGCAGTTTGCTGCAGAATTTTGGTGGCAAACTGCTGATTTTTTTTTTTTTGCCTCTGCAGCTCTCAAGAGAGTTGAGGTGTTGGAAGTTCCTCTCCAGACCACTCAAAATTACCCACCCCGATTTAAATCGATTTACCAACAAATGATTTTGTTTCTATTATCAAGAAATACTTTTGTAAGCCGCTGTGAGAGCCTTTTTTGGCTGAATGGCGGCATAAAAATCCTTAAATAAATAATAATAATAAATAAATTATGTCAATATCATTGGATTCAATGCATCCAAAGCAGTAACAGTTAACTAGGATATCTTTCTTTCTTACTTCACAGTGCATGCACTTTGTGAACGTCGCAAATGCAAGTTCTGTTTATACCTAGCCTTGTAAAAGCCCCATTAGCAACTTTCGAAGTGTTGCAAATAAAGACTTCTGTAGATTGAGAAAATCCTATTTTTGGTTCTAATAACCCTTCACTTCATATAATCAGGTCTCTGACAAGTCTGAAGTATTCACACACTGGGTCATAAATTAATTTACAAGCAGTGCTATTTTAACTTTATAAGCAGCTACTTTGACTAACCAAATCTTCAAAAAGATGCAATCTGAAATGGTTAGGCTCAGGGCTAAAATCTCTTTTCTGCGCTTAAAAAAAGAGGGAGGGGAAAAATAAAATAAAATAAACTTAAGCTTTCAGGATTTTGATCCAACAGCAGTATTTGGGTTTGCACAGAATTTAATAGATTTTGGTTAGGACTGAGACGGTAAAAAACAAGGGTCAGAAAATGGGCAGAATACAAGGGTTCTAAGTGGGAGCTATCTAATTTAATCTTCATGACAATTGCTTGTTAGGTAGGTTAGGTTGAGAGTGTTTGACCTGTCCAGGGCCAGGTAGTAGGTTTCATGGCTGAGTAAAGATTTGAACCCAAGTTTCCCGAGGCCAGGAATTGGAAATCCATCAAGACCAGCTGATTTCCCAGTGTTCATATTCATAATTGCATTCATAATTTCCTCCAAACATAAAGGTGCTAAAAGAAGCTGTCATTGTGATGCATCTAAATATAGAAGATTAATATTAGGGTGGGGAAGTGTCCATGCCTTGCTGTGATATCTTGCTACCAGTATTGTAGAGATCAGTATAGAATTTTAAAAATTGTGAGTTCATATCCATAGGAGAAATGCATGCTTTATCATTCTCAACTTTAATGGCTGAAATTACATTTCAGTGTTGTTGCTGTTTAAGATGGTGTGCGAGGTTCTTACTCGGACATTCAGCATGTCCCGAATATACGTGTTGTAAGCAAGTCAGAGCGAATTCTGCTGCTGTGAAAGAATAGCATTTTGCATCTATGTTTTAAATTTCTCATCATTAAGACGAGAAACAGTGGCCAGGGGCCTTGGGAGTATCATAAAATCGCAATTCCAAACAGACTGGGCCATGGTCTGATGCTGCCAATATGTCAATCTTGCAATCTTTTATTTGACCTATGAAAGATGTAGAAACCAAAACGTAATCTAATCTAAAGCAATTATGATGAACTGGTGAAATAAAAGTGTACTCTTTGGGTTTCAGTCAGAACCAATCAGAATTCTAAAGAAGCTATCCAAGATGCTGAACCTTATCCCCAAACTAGGTTCAGCACCCTGGATAGCTCCTTTAAACTCTGACTAAAGCCCAGAGCAGATTTACTGTTTTGTAACCAGCACCTTTATCTTTTCTTTTGGAGTTAGCAGGACACTGAAGATCATCGGAACTGTCTTCTTGGCAAAATACGCATTTTGTCCAATCCATTTAACATCTGTTGGATTTCAGGCCTGATGTGGATATACTTTGTAAAAGTAACTTGTTGGCACTTTTTCCCATTGTAAACTTCTTCGTTTTGATCTAATCTGAAACAAAAAAGAAAGACAAGTTAAAAATAAGAAAAATAAATCATATTATATTTGAGATCAATCTCAAGTAAAAAGCAGCCTCTTACGGAAATTTCACATTATTTTAACTCATTCCCCCCACCCCAATTGATGCCTTCTTGTTGAAAAGGGCGTAAAACATGACTTCTGAAAGTTTCAGGCTGGCAACACAAAGTGCAAGATTGAAATGAGGGTGAGATCATGCATCTTGTTGACTTCTCAGACAAATGTGTAGAAATAAAACCTTAATATCTCGACAAGGGTTGCTTCTAGAAAAGATTGATAAGGAGCTTTCTGTAGCAAATTTTATGCTCTTTAATTTTGTACTAAGATGTCTGTTTTGTGAGATTAAAAATAATGGAGGTTTTGTGGGGGGGGGAAACCTGGATTTTGGGCACCATTTTCCAAAATGGTGACTGTTACAATGATTTTATTTATTTATTTATTTATTTATTACATTTCTATACCGCCCAATAGCCGAAGCTCTCTGGGCGGTTCACAAAAATTAAAACCACAGTAAAACACCCAACAGGTTAAAACACAATTACGAAATACAATATAAAAAGCGTAACCAGGATAAAACCACACAGCAAAGTTGATATAAGATTAAAATACAGAGTTA
This sequence comes from Elgaria multicarinata webbii, assembly GCF_023053635.1. Classification (NCBI taxonomy): domain Eukaryota; kingdom Metazoa; phylum Chordata; class Lepidosauria; order Squamata; family Anguidae; genus Elgaria; species Elgaria multicarinata. The sequence goes on along the minus strand of NC_086180.1, from coordinate 83,915,704 downwards.
AAACAGTAAAATTTAAATTTAAGTTAAAATTAAGTGTTAAAATACTGAGTGAATAAAAAGGTCTTCAGCTGGCGATGAAAGCAGTACAGTGTAGGCGCCAGGCGGACCTCTCTGGGGAGCTCGTTCCACAACCGGGGTGCCACAGCGGAGAAAGCCCTCCTCCTTGATTTCCCAAGATGGCCCTATATCTAAGTTTAGTCTACATGGTAATAAATACCACCACACAAAATTTTACACTTGTATCACAGTGTGTATGTTTTGATGCTAAGCCACTTTACTATTGGTTTTCGGGTTATACAACAGCTGAGGGGTGAAGGAATGTGTCTCGTTGGCATGTATTGCACTTGCCACTGGGCAAGTGCGATCCAAGGAGCATTGTATCCCAAGACTTGGTTGGTGGGAATTGTATAATTCTACAGAGGCTAACTGTACTGGATATTTAGTCAAACAAAACACCATGGTTTGGGTAGCTACGTTTGTAACTAGGAGGAGAACAACCTCCTAAAAGAAGTAAGAACTGTTGTTTTTAGAGGGTGTGCAACTCTCTGAAAACACTGAGAAACAAAAATTGTAATCCTCTGTGTGTGTGTGTGTGTGTGTGTGTGTGTGTGTGTGTGTGATTTTATGAGAATCTTTGTAACACTGGAAAACTAAGTCTGTAGCCCAGAGAGAGTGTGCAACTCTTTGAGAATATTTGTAAACACTTTATCGGTTTTATTTTATTCATTGCTATTTCCCTTGTCAATTCCCCTAAATAAATCCTTTGCTTGCTTCATAAACTGGTTGCATTTCCTGACTCCTCCTCATAAGATCCAAGCTGTCCCAGCCTGATCCACTGGGTGGCTTACGGGTTACATAATCCCCCTTTTCCCAAGAGCACTAAGTCTAATGAAAAAGCAAAAGTACTATTTATACAAGATAAAAAGGAGTGTTTGCACATGCATGTTAGGAGAATATTACTCAGGCGATGGTACTTGGTTCGGATCTGAGTCTAGAAACTTTTCTTCAAGAATTGTCACCTGTGCAGCTTTTAAAGAAACATGTGACCAAAGAACCTGTAGACATGGGCATAGAGCTGGCAGTATGAAGACATGTGGGGACAAGTAGCCCAAGAAACAGAGAGCCTCAGACTGAGGAACTTTACAGGCCCAGATGCAAGTCCATTGCACCTTGAGTGACCCAATTTCCACAGTGCTGGTAGCTCTATGATAATCATAGAATCATAGAATAGTAGAGTTGGAAGGGGTCTATAAGGCCATCGTGTCCAACCCCCAGCAGTGATCAGGTCAGCAGCTTTCCCTGTCTCAAACTGTCTTGAAGTGCAGAAATCACGGCACCTAGAACTGGCTGCTAGAGTTCATGACTTAGAAAACGTGGTCCTTCCTATGCAATTCAAATATTGTGCACTCCTGATGTTTTGAACTCTAGTATAGGTGGACTGAGCTTTGATAAGAATGTAATGGAACTCAGCATTCTGAGTCAGATGTTAACAGTAACCACCAACCAAGCTCCCACGGGAATTTGCGATGGACAATTATTCAAATACGTCTGTGATTAATTCTGTTTGCGTCAACGCAAATAATCTTACTGAAGACCTGTGCATTTTTTTTGGGTTGTGCTGGCTTTCCATTGATAGCACAAAGCTAGGACAGCCTTTCTCATGATATTAATAATGGGATTACAGAATCAGGTCACTTTAGAAGAATTGAGCTGACTCAGTGAGCTTACAGCAGTACACTGAATGGGGAGATTAATTCATGAGCAAGCTAAGTACGAATCTACCATTCACACTGTTGGTGCTGAAGAGTAAGTGCCCTCCATAATAATAAGAATTTATAATGCCAATTAACTTCATAGAATCATAGAATCATAGAATAGCAGAGTTGGAAGGGGCCTACAAGGCCATCGAGTCCAACCCCCTGCTCAATGCAGGAATCCACCTTAAAGCATCCCTGACAGATGGTTGTCCAGCTGCCTCTTGAAGGCCTCTAGTGTGGGAGAGCCCACAACCTCCCTAAGTAACTGATTCCATTGTCATACTGCTCTAACAGTCAGAAAGTTTTTCCTGATGTCCAGCTGGAATCTGGCTTCCTTTAACTTGAGCCCATTATTCCGCGTCCTGCACTCTGGGAGGATCGAGAAGAGATCCTGGCCCTCCTCTGTATGACAACCTTTTAAGTATTTGAAGAGTGCTATCATGTCTCCCCTCATTTCTTTATTGGTAGAGGCTTTTTATCATGGAGGGTCTTTTGCTTTTATGATGCTGGCTGTGGCTAAAGTCCCGTGGTTTCATAGGCAACAAAAGGCCTTAGGTGTAGTTACATTCAGCAATAAAAAGTGCAAGTGTGTGAGGAAACCAATGCAGACTTCCTTCACACACAGTGAACTTGTAAAAAAAAATCAATTTTTTTTTTTGCGGGGGAAATCGTAACCCATTTGAGCAGAATGATTGGATATCATATACCCATGGACCCAATGTATGTTTTGCTTGGGTATCTTAACGTTGTGTTAGAAATGAGCATAGGTAATTGGTTAAAACTCATTTAATAGCTGCAAAATTAGTCATAGCACACACAAAAAAACTGTAAAAGTAAAGTTTACATTTTTGGAATTTAACAAGGGCTTGAGCTGTCATTTCCTCAGTTTAGAAGTAGCTATTCCCCACTTATAAGAACATAGAGCACCAGTTCTCTGTCTGCATACTACACCTCTGGTTAAAGGCCCACTTAGGTACATGTTCGTCGTTTAATTGTGTATACATGCCAGTTGGAGCAACATACCTCTCATTCTTAGTGCATAGAATTCTATGCAGAAGAGCACCTCCATCGAAAACATATTTAATTGCCCTTTCAATGCGCCTTATGTGGCGCAGAGCGGTAAAGCAGCAGTTTCTGCAGCTGAAACTCTCCCCACAGCCTGAGTTTGATCCCAGCGGAAGCTGGTTTCAGGCAGCTGGCTTGGGTCGACTCAGCCTTCCATCCTTCCGAGGTTGGTAAAATGAGTACCCAGTTACCTGGGGGAAAGGTAATAATGGCCGGGGAAGGCAATGGCAAACCACCCCGCTAAAAGGCCTGCCAAGAAAACATCAACGAAAGCTGGCGTCCCTCCAAGAGTCAGTAATGACTCAGTGCTTGCACGAGAGGTTCCTTGCCTTCTTTCAATGACAACGGGCTAGCGGTCATCAATGCTGTATTTCAAGGAAATAGATTTTAACAGCTCTGAATGATTTGTATCTAGCTGCATTATTTGAGTTTGATGTTCCATGCACCAAAGCCAATACAAAGAAAATTAAGAATCTGAGATTCTAATCTTCAAGCGGTAGCTATAGAGAAATGAATCCAGTCATATCTGTTTCTCACCTGGTGTTTGTTTACTTGTCATCTGTACAGTTTGATGCTTTCTCTTAAATGAAAACTCTCATAAGCATTATTCTCAACTTCCTTTGCTATGTCGGTATTAATTGCAATAGAAGCCACTGACAATGTTCCTTAACTGGAAATTCCATTAAGAAGACCATTTTGTAGTAATTCAATAATAGCATTGTGTTCTTTAAGTTGTGCACCAGTTGTTTCTTTGTGTTGTGCACTGGTTCTGTAGCATGTCTTTGTAATGTTCTCCATTGAAATATTAATTTTGGAAGAAGGTGGATGTGACAGCATCCCTAATGAATGCTACATTTCTGTCATAACCCAACAATGATTTCCCCTCATTGTTCTCAAAGTCTCACCAGTTTTGGTTCTTTGACCTGATTGGCTGAGAGCCCAGCCAATACCTATCTTGTCATATGTTGTGTACTCAATTTTCAAATGATTTACAGACATTGGGATGTATTTTCTCATGTTTGAAGACAGACTCTGGATGGCATATAATACAATTTGTATGCATGCTTAATTCAAAGTAAGTTCCACTGAGGTCAGTGAGGCTCCCAAGGAACTGTGCATAGGTTTGCATCCTTAAGCTACGCACACCTAAAGCTATACACACTTAGGCCATTTCTACACCTGCCTTTTTTCCTGGGATCGTCCCTGTGCATGCAAATGACACACAGGGGATCCCAGGAGCAGGCAGGGATGATCCCTCCATTTGCCTGTGATAATCCTTAGGTGCCATACTGGAGTATGTCCCAGCAAACAGGATTTAACTTCCATGTAAATATGCATAGGATTGTATGGTTGCTCTGATCATAAACACAAATCATGAAAAGGAACATTTGTGAAACTACATTGAAGTTTACTTTCCATAGTCTCACCTGTTCAGTCTTTATGAAGAGGTGTAAGGTGACTTATCATGTTCAGAAACTAAACCCAGAGTTCTAGGCATCACTAAATTTGCTTTTTGGTCATGATCCCCCCCTCCCCCATTTTCATTAAAATTGGATGCTGTTTCGTGGTTTCCAGCTCACAGTCCTCTGGCATCTTACTAAAAACATAATTCATTTATCTCCTCTGACGTGAGGTGACACCCACTTGTTCTTGAATCATTAAACTGAGAGTCATCTGAAATGAGAATGCAGAGCAGATTCAACAATAACATGTTCTCAAACTTGCATTAAAACTACCTTTCCACTGAGTAAGTGAAGAACTAAGTTTGGAGTATATCTATTCTGAACATTCTTAGGCCTGCATCATCCAGGATGTAACCAATACACCTTCAAAACTCATTGTGGTATGAAACCTTTTCAAGTACCAGTACTAGTGATGGGTGAACTCACCCAGAATGAGTTTGTGATTTACTTGAAAAGTAACGAATTTGTCCATGTGAGCTCAGATGAGAGCTTTTCTTTAATACCAACTCTTAACCCATTCGTCACTATGTTATGCCCCCTTTCTGATTGGTTGTTTTCCTGAGGCATGCCTGTGTGATGATGTCATGTGAGGTTTACTCACCATCGGAGTTCACCTACATGAAGATGGGCCCTACAAAGTCCTCTTCCTCATGGAGTCAGAAGCAGCTAAGGAGACTGGTTCAAGTCACTTTTTGTAGTGAAAATCAGTAATCAGTAATCAGTACTGTAATTAAAAGACCATTTTCATTAGCTGATACCTTAATGATCTTCCACCAAGCGAGCTGTTCAAACATAAGACCCTGGTGTAAATCCTTGTTACTTTTCATCATCAGTGTTAATGTTGACAAAATATAATGTTGAAAGCTTGAGGAAAGGTTGATCATCAGAAGACAATAGTAACCTTTCCAGAGTGGCTTCTAACTAGAACTGTTCTGCTTCTCAGTTTTCTAATTATGTAATTGTTCTCAGAAGAGCTTTCCAGTGATATAAAGTTGGAAGTGATTTCCAGAGACATAAACATTTGGTATGTTGTTGAGGTGTCTTTTCTGAAACATGAGAATTCAAAATCATGTTCTTGCAGTTTGTTCTAAGAAGGCACTTTAAAACTGATACAGTATAACTGGGACTCTAATTTCCAGGGAGATTCAGATGGAATCTGATGCCACTGGGTAAAATTCTTTGTACTTTCACTTGTTCTTGGAAAACATGTGTCCAGGTCCCAAGGAGATTGCCTTTCTCCTATGCCCTAGAGCCTAGCTTTGTGAAAGGGACACTTACTGTAGAAGACTGCAACTCAAGCAAGTATATCCATGGGGTAGAGAGCTTTTAGAAATATCTTATGTTTTGAATTCCAAGAGTTAAAATACCCTAATAATAAGTCTATACCTATTAATTTGAACAACTTTGCCTATCTATGTGCTTAAATGCTCTGCAGTACTACAAAGTATTTATAAGGAGAGATTAATTGAAATATTGAGGTACCGCTGAATGCTTAGAAAGGAATAAGAAAAATATTAATTACTTGAACATTGTTACATTCCCATTTGGGGTGCTGGTCAGCAATAACTGCAATTGTTGAGTGGGGGGCACGTTCTTTCATTTTTACTAGGGACAGTTCTGAAGGTGCAAGGCTAGATGCTTGATTGGAACCAAAAACAATGGTGCTGATAATATTTTAAAGCCAAATATGTGTTTTTCTTTAAAACACACACATTTTTTCCCCCTGGTTTGATCTTTATGGTATTGAAAAACTTCCTAACATGATACAGGTGGAATCTTCCTCCTCTTCCTCCACCTCCAAGATAGACACAAATGCCTGCTTTTATTGAGTCAGAACTTAGTGCATCATATAAAATTAATCTTGACCTTTGCTAATATAAAATCTACTGCTCTCTGTTTTACAAGGAACCCATGAATTGCTGTAAATATGCTAGGGAGAGATTCAAATAAATTCAGGGTTTAGATTTTCAAGGGAAGGTTGGCTATTGCTTATTTGCCCTAGCATGTGTTGTGATCTGTGATTCTTTGCACTGATACTAAACTAACCTAAGTAGCCTCATAGAATATTTTTGATTCACCGTTGGTGACAAAAATGGGGTGTATTGAGTTATTTTAACCTCAATGTTCTATGTAATCCAAACAATCTTTGACGGGCAAAAGTGTATTTTTTAAAACAAATTTTGTTACCATCCTCTAAAGAAGATAAGCAGTAAGTGTGTGTGTGTTTCAAAACATTCCCCTTGAGCAGAGAGCCACAGTTCTTTTGGGGGAAAAGAGACTTAAGCTTTAGCTAGACCTACCTGGTCTAGCGGGACGGATGGGTGAAGATCTTGCAATATTTTTATTGGGTGATCTCCCCCTCTGTTCACATGTGGCATGCAATGACCTCAGAGGGAAAGGTGTTGCCCCAGCCATTTTGGTTTTTTTCTTAAAGGGGAAGATGCGCACAATCGCTTGTGTGCAAAAGGTAAGGTTGATTTTTTTTTAAAAAAAATGTTTTCCCCACTCCCCCCTCACCCCCCCCGAAGGGCACAGTGCTCCTGAGGAGCTCTGTGCCCCATGCATGGCTCCTGGCTCCTCATGAGGAACCGGGACAAACCGCAATGCCTGGCCACACATTCCATGGTCTTGGGCTCAGCCAGGGACCACTGAAAAACTGGGCTCAAAGGGTAGGGTGAGATCCCAGGACAAAGGAGGGATCATCCCTCCCTGATCCCGGGATCCCCTGTGCATCATGTGAACGCACAGGGACAATCCCGGGAATCACCCTGGGATTTCACCCCATCTAGCTAAGGCCCTAGTTTATGGGGCAACTAGCTTCATTTTATATGCTCAAATCTGAGTTTAATAATTAAAATACAGACAATGACGGGATTCCTGTTTCCTGACGGTTCATCACAACTGTGATTAGGGTGCATAAAAGGTGTCAGCATAAAGGAAGCGTGACTGATAATTCTCCTTCCTCCTAGCTTAACCTTCAGGCAAAATTGAAAATGTACCCAGTCATGATTGGAGAAAAGGGGATTAATTTGTCATAACAGAATAGGCAAATGCGGGTTTCAACACTCTTGTAAATGAAAATAGAAGATGTCTTCATCCTAACTAGATGACCTATAATACCTGTGTGAGACAGGTTTGCTTCCTTGGGAAACTGAACAAACAAATGTATAACTAAACAGGCTGTTTGAGATTAGGAGGTTAGGTGGGTTAGTTGAGCAACAGAAAAGGGAGAACTGGACACCAGTTTAGAAATCTAGCTATTTTCCATCACATCATGTTAAGGCTGTGACTTATTGCAGACTGGCCTCCACCTTTCACAGAATTATAGAATCATAGTAGAATTGGAAGGGGCCTATAAGGCCATCGAGTCCAACCCCCTGCTCAATGCAGAAATCCACCTTAAAGCATCCCTGGCAGATGGTTGTCTAGCTGCCTCTTGAATGCCTCTAGTGTGGGAGAGCCCACAATCTCCCTGGGTAACTGGTTCCATTGTCGTACTGCTCTAACAGTCAGGAAGTTTTCCTGATGTCCAGCCAGAATCTGACTTTCTGTAACTTGAGCCCGTTATTCTGTGTCCTGCGCTCTGGGAGGATCGAGAAGAGATCCTGGCCCTCCTCTGTGTGACAACCTTTCAAGTATTTGAAGAGTGCTATCATGTCTCCCCTCAATCTTCTCTTCTCCAGGCTAAACATGCCCAGTTCTTTCAGTCTCTCCTCATAGGCCTTTGTTTCCAGACCCCTGATCATCCTCGTTGCCCTCCTCTGAACATGCTCCAGCTTTCTCTCCCTTTGCTCTCACAAGTTAACATTGAGGCCAAGGAAGAGTTCTAGCAAACTAGGGGTCATGGCTCTCTTTGTTTTATTTAGGCCAGATTTACACCAAGCAGGATATAGCACTATGAAAGTGGTATATGGAATGTGTCATGGGTCCTAACCGTTGTCACTTCAATTCCGCTATAAAACAGTAGTGTGGCTCCTGCCTTTTATATACTACTTTCATACCCGCTTTCATAGTTGTATATCCTGCTTGGTGTAGATCTAGCCTTGGTCTCAGTAAAGCTGCTGTCTTACTGGCCTGCACTGATTTCAACATGTCTGTTTGTCTGCATTTTGGGAGGTCTGTTCCTTTTAAATTCTACTTCAGTTACATAAATGTCTGCCTGTTAGCAGAGAGATGATCACTATTATGAATTCATGCTGCAGCAACTTGTTATCCATAGGCTACCCAAGGGAGGGTTCATAAATTGTGGAGCCCCCACCTGGAAAACCTGGAAACCAGTTTGGACTGGGTACTTGCCCCATCAGCGCTTGCACACCAGGAATGTAATATCAAGCACATGTATACTTCAACATAAGTAAAGGAGAACATTACAATAGTACCGAACAATTCCATCCTCCTTCTCACATGTCTGTCCCAGTTGGCAGTGATCCTGGATAACACAGCAGCCTGGGTATTCTTACCTTTTGAGTAATAGTACGTCACCCAACCTGGAATATGCTTGACAGGGCAGCCCAAAATGTAAGCCTATGCAGCAAGGTCTTGCTATTTATTGTTTTACTCTGTACAGCACCATGTACATTGATGGTGATATATAAATAAATAATAATAATAATCTGGAATTTTAAAACTGCTGTCAAGTCAGGATTCATCTGGCTCTTTTGTAGCAAGCAGACGGTTGAATTGTCCTGCTTTTTTTCGTCTTCTCTCCACACATAGTTTGCCCATTTCCCCTTGTTGGCTCTTGAGAAGCTGATTGTCAGCTCTTCCCTGAAGAGCGATCCACTTCTTAGGTAGTGATTTTTCTAGCTGCCATCTTCTGTCACTGGCTCTGTGATTTCAGCCAACAATCTGCTCACCTAAAGCTTTCAACAACACTTCCTTTTGCTCCCCTGGGTTGATGTAGTTATGAGGACGCCTTCTTCAGACAGTTTCCTGTGAAAAAGCTGAGCCATATTCTAAAAGCTCCATCTGACGAGTGTTTTATTACACACTCATTACTGGGCACTCACGGAGTTTGCTCAGGTCCCTCACATGACGTTGTCTGCCTTCCGTGTGCCTTCCACCATTTCTGCCCTTTCTTGTGCAACAACCCCCCCCCCTTTAGGTTCGATTTTTTTTTAAACTCGGAATTGCTGCTATCTTCTGCTGTGTGCAGGAGAAGCAGTGCCATTAGAACAGCGGACTCAATGGGCTTTGTGCTCCTTGTGTACTTCCTCTTTTGAAAAGAGGAAGTAACTGAGGAATGAAACCTGGGCGGAGAAATGAAGGTAGGGAGCGTGTTAACCCCCAGTGTGATGGAGCTTTTAATATTCCAAATACAGTTTTCTAAACCCAATATTACAACTTACTCAGAAGGTGAAACGACTAATTAAATTAATGATGTTGTGTGTAGATAGCTGAGCCTTATCTTTATTTTTACTCTAGAGTAGTGCAGGATCCACGCTACTGCTTTAAAATGGTTTATAACAGTAGTGACAACTGTTGGGGCCCAGGACACACACCATATACAGTTTTCAAACCGTTTTCAAAGTGTCATTTCCTGCTTGGTGTAGATCTGAAAACATCATTTTTTGAGTCATTAAACATATTGTTTTATTACGATTTTATACATCCCCGGGCACATGTATTTATTAAAATGTTTCTTACAGTTGTGTTATCTGTAGATATGCGCTGATCTGGGCCACGCAGTGTATTCTTAATAGTTTTTTTCCCTCAAATCCCCCATCTGCGATTTGTTCCTCCCACTTCCTGTTTTCTTCCATTGCCCCTCCTCCGAGAGGAAGGGAGGGAGGGACGGAGGGAGCCTCCAGCAGGGTTAGGGGATTACTTTCAAGTAAATCCCATTGATTTCAACTGTTTACATCACATGCTGGCTTCCCTTTGAGGAAAGCCCATTGAACAGAGATAGAGTCTTACTTCGGAGTAAACACATATGGAACAATGCCCATACACATGCAGGGAGCCTCCAGCAGGGTTAGGGGATTTACTGTAAAGCAAATCCCATTGATTTCAACTGTTTACATCATATGCAGATCATGGAAAGGGGAAGGGAAGTTGTGGCTGCAAAGAGGAACACAAGGCAAGAAAGAGTTAAAACGGCTGCTACTTGGGCAGGAAACACAGGAAACACCCCGAGGAAGGTGATTGGCTAAGGGAAAGCATTGAAAATAATGGCATGTTATTAATGGCACTACACACTCGGCCACATCACAGAAAATACAGCTATTTATACGGGTAAGATCAGATAATATAACGACAGGAACAGTAAGTGATAAAATGATAAAATCAAGCGTCATGTGACTGGAGAAGATGGAAAACGCAATTAAAAATGTTTATAAGAGGTTTATTCACTTATGTGTAGATCCACTCCAGGCACACTCACAGATGCCATCTAGACCCACAATCATGCCAAGGTACAAGGCAATCCCATCATCCCCTGATTTTTGGTGGAGCTTAAACCTGCAGACAGCTCAATGGGGCCATTTCAAAGGAAATCCCAAGATGCCATGAATTGGGGAGTAGAGATCAACCTAAATATGAATCTTCTTCCACACTTGAAAAATGGATTTGGAACTTCCAAAAGTCTAATTGAGCGCAGGAAGGACTTCTCCCCTGAGTCAAAGCCAGACACAAACCATCCCTGCGAGGCGGGCAGGGGAGGAGGGAGGGAAGGCAGGCAGGCAGCAGACATTTCTGGGGGCATAAGGAAGTGAGCCAAGGATAAGCCAGTAATGCATATAAAATGGAATAAATAAATAAATAAATAAACAAAGGAGGGGTGGAATTAAAAGCAGCAGTGTTGCTGAATAAACAACAAGAAGAACTTTTTTAAAAAGGCTATATCTGTCTTTTACCAGTAATAGGGGTGGTGGTGGACGTGCCCAAAGGGGGAATCATCTGCCAATTTGACTGGTCCTGTCTAGGTACCAGTCTTTTAAGAAGCAAACACTCACTTCAACTCATGATAGGCATTGCTCCACTGGGTTACTCTTTGGAGGGCTCTGATGGCCCTCCAAGTACAGGAGAGTGTGGGCACGTCCACATGCCCTAGGGGAGCTCATCCTCTTGCACCACATCTATTCAGTTGTTCCCCAAAGTTAGGGTGGGTAGCAGTGCTGTGTTTTTTCTATCTCTTATTATTGGCTTAGTATATGATTTCAGGTTGTGTTTGTGCATTTAGTGGGGCTACTGTTTTAAAAAACACTGGGAAAAGTCCGTTCAGACTAAGAAAGAGAAGTTCCCAGAATCCCAAGTTACCTGTTTTGCCTATCCCCTCCTCCAACTTTGGGATCATGTGATCATGACCGGGAGTTGACTTTGCCCCTCAGCAATCGAAAAGGTAATCTTTTTCCCGTCTTTACCCTACTTTTTAAAAAATTCTAGCAAGTGAACTGCACCACGCAGAGATCTGAGAGTAGGCTCAAAATGACCTCCAGCCATGGCTCTCTAAGCACAAGAAGTTTCAGAAAGATAGCTTCAAAAACAACACAGTTATCCCCTTTTCTTTTCTGCAATGCAATCCTATGGGTGAAATGTTTCAAAATGGCGATCGGATCGGTCTGCGGAAAGAGGATCGCTCCGAAAATGGGCGCTTCTCTTCACCTTGCTTCTAGGGGTCCACGGTCTGCTTCTACTCCACCTCTGGGCAAGGCAGAGCAGGCCAATTCGCTTCTGATTCTCCGGTTCTAATCGGAGCAGAGCACATGCCTAGTGTCATCTGCATATCTGAGATTGTTAATGTTTCTTCCTGCGATTTTAACTCCAGCCTTGGATCCGTCAAGCCCAGCACGTCGCATGATGTGTTCTGCATACAAGTTGAATAGGTAAGGTGAGAGTATACAACCCTGCCATACTCCTTTCCCAATCTTAAACCAGTCCTTTGTTCCGTGGTATGTTCTTACCGTTGCTACTTGTTCGTTATACAGATTCCTCAGGAGGCAGACAAGATGACTTGGTATCCCCATACCACCAAGAACTTGCCACAGTTTGTTATGATCCACACAGTCAAAGGCTTTAGAATAGTCAATAAAACAGAAATAGATGTTTTTCTGGAACTCCCTGGCTTTCTCCATTATCCAGCGGATATTGGCAATTTGGTCTCTAGTTCCTCTGCCTTTTCTAAACCCAGCTTGTACATCTGGCAATTCTCGCTCCATGAATTGCTGGAGTCTACCTTGCAGGATCTTGAGCATTACCTTGCTGGCATGTGAAATAAGTGCCACTGTACGATAGTTGGAACATTCTTTAGTGTTTCCCTTTTTTGGTATGGGGATATAAGTTGATTTTTTCCAGTCTGATGGCCATTCTTGTGTTTTCCAAATTTGCTGGCATATGGCATGCATCACCTTGACAGCATCATCTTGCAATATTTTAAACAGTTCAGCTGGGATACCGTCGTCTCCTGCTGCCTTGTTATTAGCAATGCTTCTTAAGGCCCATTCAACCTCACTCTTCAGGATGTCTGGCTCTAACTCACTGACCACACCGTCTGAGCTATCCCCGATATTATTATCCTTCCTATACAGATCTTCCGTATATTCTTGCCACCTTTTCTTGATCTCTTCTGTTTCTGTTAGGTCCTTGCCATCTTTGTTTTTGATCATACCCATTTTTGTCTGGAATTTACCTCCGATGTTTCTAATTTTCTGGAAGAGGTCTCTTGTCCTTCCTATTCTATTGTCTTCTTCCACTTCTGCGCATTGCTTGTTTAAAAATAATTCCTTATCTCTTCTGGCTAACCTCTGGAATTTTGCATTTAATTGGGCATATCTCCCCCTATCACTGTTGCCTTTTGCTTTCCTTCTTTCTTGGGCTACTTCCAGTGTCTCAGCAGACAGCCATCTTGCCTTCTTGGTTTTCTTTTTCTTTGGGACGTTTTTTTTTGCCACCTCTTGGACAAAGTTGCGAACTTCTGTCCATAGTTCTTCCGGGACCCTATCTACTAAATCTAGTCCCTTAAATCTATTCTTCACTTCCACTGCATATTCATTAGGGATATTAGTGAGCTCATATCTAACTGATCTGTGGGTCTTCCCTATTCTCTTTAGTTTGATTCTAAATTGTGCAATAAGAAGTTCGTGATCTGAACTACAGTCAGCTCCAGGTCTTGTTTTTACTGTTTGTATAGATGTCCGCCACCTTTGGATGCAAAGGATGTAGTCAATCTGATTTCGGTGTTGGCAATGTGGTGAAGTCCATGTATAAAGCTGTATTTTCGGTTGTTGGAAGAGAGTGTTTGTTATGCACAGTGAGTTGTCCTGGCAGAATTCTATCAGCCTATGTCCCGCTTCATTTTGTTCTCCTAGACCATGCTTACCTGTAATTCCAGATGTCATTTGACTGCCCATCTTAAAAAATAAAGATAATGCTCAGCTACACACTACGTAACTAACATAGTGCTAATTGACTCTTAAAGAGGCAGCTTTCTACTTCCGGACCCAACTCACATGTCTGTTTTGTATTTCTTCCCAGTATGCCAAATGAACCATCCTGAAGTTGGCCTGCATTTGCTTCTTTCTCTAGGTAGCTACTACTCAGGTGGTTTCTTCCCTCAAAGGTTTGCTATCAATGCTCATGGTGTGAAATAGATCATCAGTCTGTGTAGTTCTGGAACCCAGTGTCAGGGACTGTGTGCTTAAACACACAACCGTATGCCCTGAGCTTGGGACTTTAGTCCAGGGAGCTACATAGATCTGTGCAGACTTGGACCTTAGAGCCCCTCTCAAGTGCAAAAGGAAATAGATGTGTGCAACATCGACACCCACAATTGTCGGGCGATATGAAGGCTCTGGATTCACCAGGCATCAAATATCAGGTGCCCGGGCTTTTATCTCTGCATTTCCAACAGCGGAGAACCACATGCATCATTTCTAGACACTGATTTCAGGGACCTGAAGATAAATAACAGATCCTGGAGGACTAGGTTTAGTTATGACTAATTCTGATCGGACGCAGACACCAAGCAATTAAAGGAAATGCAAGCCTCAATTAATTATTTTTAAGGCACATTTTTAAGTGGTGTTTGGGGTTTTCAAAACGGCAACTCGTTTCATTTGAATGAGCACAATAAAAGCTGAATCACAGCTTCTTCTAATTTGCTCTTTTTAAAACATGGAATTTTAAAGGACAGGCATAAACAAAGGATATAGTTGTACTTTCATAATGTGCTGTTTCTTTATTACTCAAATATTTTCTCTCTTTGGTGGCGTGAAGATTAAACATACCTTGGGATGAAATGCACTGGTTTTGTCCCAGTGTAGCAAGAGCATAATTAAAATTAAGTTGAAAATTAAACCCATTTGGAATTCCCCCCTTATTATTCTGTCTAGATGTTCAAAGTATATGCTTCAAACATATCAATTTACTCAAGTGGTTTTGAGGGGGGCTGGGAGGTTATCAAGATGTTGGATGATCAGAAGTTTCGCTTAAGATGGTGCTAATTGCAGAAGATCATTTGGGTGCTCAGTGTATTCTGGTAAGTTGCTCCAAGGGCTCAAATATAAAACAGGGAAGTACCCTTTGAAAGCTCACATCCACTCCTCATTACCAGTGGTGTAGTGGTAAATTCTGAAGTGCAGGAAGTGTTCTTCGTGACACCCCCAAGCCCCCTTCTAATAGAATAAAAATGAACTCAGTAGCAAGGCCACACCTAAGACAATCAATGGCCTAGTAGTTAGGAATTTATACGAACTATATTGACATTATGGTCCCAAGCCCTAAACAACTTGGGACCAGGATACCTGAGAGAGCGCCTTCTCCCTTACCAACCTGCCCGGTCACTGAGGTCATCCGAGGGCCTGCTCCTGGTGGTTCCACATAGATCCATCCTCCGATTGGAATCCACCAGGGGAAGAGCCTTCAGCGTGGTGGCGCCCCTCCTGTGGAACTCCCTGCCTCTGGAGGTCAGGCAGGCGCCAACCTTGTACTCCTTTCGGCGCCTCCTGAAAACATCTTTATTCTAAGAAGCCTTCCCTTAATATGCAGCCTTGAATCTGTTTTTGCTTCTTTTAAACTTTGTTTTAACTGTTTTATTCTGTTTTTATTTTCATTTTATCTTGTACACCGCTCCAAAAATTTTCAATGGGGAGCGATATATAAATATTCTAAATAATAATGATAATAATTATGATTATGATTACAATGATACCATTATCATACTATGATCATAATATGACCCTTGATGGACAACTTGTTTTGCCCAGCTGAAGGAATGAATTGTGGGGCAGGCTGTGAATAAGGTGTAACACTACAATATAAGCTTAGGGAACAAACTGCACATTATCATTACATCTGAACCCAGAAACTCTGTGTTGTTTAGGGTTTCAGCAACCCAGAGTTAGACCAACAGCAAACCATAGGTTTCCTGGGTTGTTTAGGAAAGCAGAAGCAGGTGAGTGGGTGGGAACCAGCGTACTCGCTCACTCTCATCTAATGACAAACAACCCATGGTTTGTTATTTGTGGGTTGCTTGATTGTGTGGACCAGGTCATTTGCAGAAAGTTATAAATGCCATCACCTACCTATGTTTGGCCAGTTCGTCATCTCCCTGCTCCATATTATCAATTCTTGGCAGAGCTGTCAGTAATAAAAGAGTCAAATGAGAGATCAGCAAGAAACTGCAAATGAACTGAATCAGGCAAGTTTATCAGAAGACAGGATGGAGAAACAAAAAGGACTTAACCTTACTATTGTTTTAGAGAAGCCCAAAGTGGCTTCATGTAGACCAAATACATAAAGTGCCAGAAAGACTTATTGAACAACACTGATGTTTATTATCAAAGTTAGTTACATGCTTGTTTATTCTTTTAAAAAAGGAAGTGTGAGAATAGCATGGCATCTCTTTAAGACATAAGGAACTAGTTGAGAATTGTTATACTCACTAGTTAAGAGAGAAAGTGAAACCGGCTTCAGGGAAAGAGAGAGAGAGAGCGATCAAGAGAGAGAGCGCCATGCAGCACAATAAATGATCTCTTTATGATTTAATAAAAAATGTTGTTTCCTTGAGGAATCAGAAGTCTTGCTTCTTCATAAAGAAAACAGCACACCATTAGGAAGCTGCCAAAGCTCTCTCAAATAAATTAGGCATCTCCCTATGTACATTTAGAAATTCAAGGCCTTCTCAAACTTCTCCGTATGACCTAGACTCGCTTAGTATACATCAATTGGTGTACAATGAATGCTGAGCACTGTGTGGCTCCTTGCTTCATCTCCCTGAGTTCTGGACCCACAAAAGTATCTGTTTCCAATTCCTATAAAGTGTATTCCTGGGGTTTCAACCAACGTGTGTGCAGATACTTTTCTTGATGCTTGCTAGGCAACTTGTCCCTCCTGATTTTTACTTTATTTCTTAAGATGTTTTTGTAATTAAAAAAACCACACTGTAAGGCTGGCATGTCGCAAAGTGAAGTGCTGTCCTCCTGTGCCATCTTTATTTGGGTTCAAAAGAGTGGGGGGTTTGTTTGTTTGTTTGTTTTGGAGCTAAGATCCTACATCTCACTCATAGTTAGGTTTTTAGGCAAGTCATCAGTTTGACTTTGGAAAAATGAGTGTTTTCTGACTGGCCATAGAATGGCAGCAACTTTTTTGAATGAGCAAGCCTCTCCCCTCATGGTAGCCATCTTGTGAGGGAACCATTGCCTCACAAAATGGCAGTCTCTCAACATTCCAACTGTGCCCACTTGACTGAAAAGGTTGGGGACCTCTGACCAAGCATGTAATGGCTGGATCTGAATGAAGAACTAGAGAGCTAACCAAAGCATAACTGCTAGGATACAACTGAGAATAACTGATCCTGCCTTTTGCACGAAAAAGAAACATACTTTGGAATAAAAGTGACTAAAAAGACTGATGCTGTTTTGTCCATTAACAGTTCTTAATCTCCACAGGAGCTCTCAAAAAGGGATGCATTAAAGAAAATGACAGAAAGGTGATTGATGTTTTGAAAGATATGAGTCAAGTCAATGTTTACCATGTAAAGCAGTGGTTCTCAACCTGTGGGTCGCGACCCCTTTGGGGGTCGAACGACCCTTTCACAGGGGTCGCCTAAGACCATCGGAAAACACATATTTCCGATGGTCTTAGGAAACTGTATTGACTGAACTATGTCATGTATCATCTTTTGTATTATTAAAGCTATTGTTATGTATTATTTTCATTAGCAAACCATCCCATGACAATGGATCGTGTAGAGAAGAACGAAAATAATTTTATGGTTGGGGGTCACCACAACATGAGGAACTGTATTAAAGGGTCGCGGCATTAGGAAGGTTGAGAACCACTGATGTAAAGGCAAACTTGGAAGGCAAGTTGATTTCATCAAAATAATTTCAGAATTTCTTCATGCACTCTCCTATCTGGGTGGGCATCTTTAAGTCATTTCCTGTTTCATGGTTGTGAGTGGAGAAGGAAGCATAGAATAAAGACAAAGACACCAGAGCTTGGGATAAACTAGTGCCTCTTTATTTGAACATTAAGGGAAATTCACCCCTCCTGGGATCTGCATGTGAAAGTGTGGTGGTGGGGACCACCCCGCGTCACCCCTGCATGGTGCTTCACAACTCTGAGTAGGTGAGGCAGAGGGGTCTCCAAAGGTAAACCGTATCCTGACATGGGAGCTGCACAACCCCCTAGAAGCAGGTCCTGCAGATACGCCAATCACCAAAAGCTGCCAGAGTGTTCACCGTCCCTATTCTAATATAGAAAATTCCCACACATTCCACCCCCTAAGGGTGCCAAGCCTCAGCTTAGGCACACTACCCCCCCACCTATTTGGGATGAAGTCCCGCAGTCCCACATGCAGATCCTGCAGGAAAATATCATTCCCTGCATTGGAGAGATGAACTCCATTTGCCCTATAAAAGTCCCGCCTGGAAGGCAAAATGGCTGGGTGGAGATACGAATGTACCTATTGACTCTTTGCCATTGCACTATTTAAGCTATGGGCTTCCCAACCATCACACCTCTAGTGCTGAGGGAGCAAATTTGATCATACAGCACAAATTTCTGGCCATCCAGATATCCTCCAGGTCTGCTTTAGCCTATAAAGTTGGGACTTCCACTCCAGGAACCTCATCGTAACCCACTGTAGGCACCATACCTGCAGTGGGACAAAACAAACCAGACTGTATCATTTATGGAGAAGACACCACAACAGCATGCCTCACCTGCCAGCCCACTGGGTGAAGGCTTCAGAATCTAATTTCACTTCAGAATCCAATATAAACTTCTCCTGTTGACCTACAAAGCTTTTCACTGTCTAGCTCCTTCCTATCTCTCCTCTCTCATCTCACACTATTGCCCCACTCGTGCTCTTCGCTCCTCTGATGCCATGTTTCTCACCTGCCCAAGGGTCTCTCCTTCCCTTGCTCGGCTCCGTCCATTTTCTTCTGCTGCCCCTTACGCCTGGAACGCTCTTCCAGAACATTTGAGAACTACAAGTTCAACCGCAGCTTTTAAAGCTCAGCTAAAAACTTTTCTTTTTCCTAAAGCTTTTAAAACTTGATTTTTTTCTGACTTTATACTGTTAGTTTTACCCTACCCAGTGCCAGTTTACCCTACCCTGTGCCTGTTTGCATTCTCTTCCCCTCCTTATTGTTTTACTAGGATTTTATTAGATTGTAAGCCTATGCGGCAGGGTCTTGCTATTTACTGTTTTACTCTGTACAGCACCATGTACATTGATGGTGCTATATAAATAAATAAATAAATAAATAATAATAATAAAGGCCAACTGACCCAGCCTAAATTGTGTGCCGACAGCTGTTTGCGTCGCTCTATGGCTGGACCAGATGCCGTGCCGTGTCTGCAGATTAGGACCAATTTGTCAAAGAAACAAAATTATCAACATTTAATCTACAGTAACTGCACCCATCTTCCTTTTAGAATGTATTATTATTATTATTATTATTATTATTATTATTATTATTTATATAGCGCCATCAATTTTCATGGTGCTGTACAGAACAAAATAAAACAGAATACAAAACACCCTGCCGTATGGCGTACATTCTAAAATCACAGTAACAAACCAACAGGGAGGGGAAAGGCCAACCAGCATGGGGGACAATAGAACAAATAATAAAAACTAGTATCGTCACACTACGGATTATAAGCTTTTGAGAAAAGAAATGTTTTCAAATAAGATTTTAAAAATGTGATTGACGTTGTGGTTCGCAGATGCACTGGAAGAGAATTCCAGGCCTAGGGGGCAGCAAGCGAAAATGGGCGAAGACGAGCGAGAGAAGTAGAAACCCTTGGGCGAGTAAGAGACATGGTGTTATGAGAGCATAGGGTGCGAGCAGGACAGTAAGGTGAAATAAGAGACGAGAGATAGGGAGGAGTTAGACCATGACAAACTTTAAAGGTCGAAAGGAGAAGCTTGTATTGAATTCTGTAGGAGATGGGGAGCCAGGGAAGGGATTTTAGAAGCAGGGTGACGTGATCAAAACGATGAGCCAGAAAAATAATTTTAGCTGCAGAATGATGAATGGAAACCAATGGGGAAAGATGAGAAGAAGGAAGACCAGTCAACGGGAGATTACAATAGCCCCAAGTGGGAAATAACCAAGGCATGAACGAGAGTCTTGGCGGAAGAGACCGATAAGAACGGGCAAATTCTAGAGATGTTATACAAGAAGAAACAGCAAGACTTAGCTACAGCCTCGATATGGGAGGAAAAAGAAAGTGAAGAGTTAAAAATAAAACCAAGACTACGAGCTTCCTCGATAGAGTATAACATTATTAACATTGATAGAAAATGAGAGAAAAGGAGAAGGTTTAGGAGGAAAAACAAGTAGTTCTAGTTTTGAACACGTATTTTTTAACTGTGTGTACTTATTGTTTTATACTGTATGCTTTTATCTGTATGCGGCCCTGAGATCTTAATGATATAGGGCAGGATACAAATGTTTTAAATAAATAAATAATAAATAATTCCCAAGACTGCCATCTCTCTATGGCCCAGATCTTGGCATACCCTAGCCCCACTACATCATTTGTTATTTCTTCTGCCCCCCCCCCTTCTGATACAAGGTCCAGGCTGCAGGATCTATCGGTTTTCTGCTCAACTGTATTCTCTGGACATTCTCCAACTGATCCATCCCCCCCGCCACCCATTTGTTTACCTTTAAAAGCACTCCAGCATAGCGAAATGTAGCAGGCAAAACAGCCATGGAGTTTTGTGGCATGGGGATACAATGGTGCAAGGAGGTTCACCTGGAGGGGATCTACACTAGTATATGAAACGTTTTTACAGTCATTGAACGTTTTGTTTTTGAACAATTTAAAACATAGCACATTTACTTACTTTTCTCTTTCCGTGGGAATGCATTCCTTTTGGCCTCACTAAGAAAATAAATCCGTTTGTTCTATTTCCCTGTCTGCCAATTTCCCCTCCCACTTCCTCTTCTCTCCGAGACAATCCTCCACCTACAAACAATCCAGCATGCAGCCTCCCAAAAGTGAAACTAAAAGTGTCTGCAAAAAAGAGGCTTGAAAGAAAAAAACAGCTCCAACTTAGGGCGTGGAAATTACATGAACATGCCCCCCCCCCAGAATGCGATTGGCTAATTCAGAACTACAGGAAACCCATTTAATATGATGAAATCGGCCACATCATACCAAATAGAACGACTTATTTCAGAGAAGTTCAAAATAAAAACCAGAGAACAGACAACAATAAAACATCACAAACTATATGTCATGTGGCGAAATACTACGAAACACACACTTAAAAATGGTAAGACACGTTCTAACTTGACTAGTGTAGATCCCCTCCTGATAAATTGTTGTGTGTGCCAGGCTGCACAACCCTTAACCATACTTTATTCTCTGACAGTATTCACACATGTGCAGGTCTACAAAAATACAAACAAGAGAAGCCCTTTTATCCCAAATGCTCTCTGACCTACAATGCATTTAACTTTTTTGACTGTTGGGGAAATGGCTATTGTACTTTTGCCTTTGGGTAGAGCATTCACTCTGACAGACTTGCATGTAGATATGTAGTGAAATAATTTTACTGTCCTCATAAGGAAGCTCCCAGATAATTATGTTTCAATAGGGCTTCTAGCTAGCTGAACAGGGTTTCTCTCCACATGCAGCTTGGGCCTCTTCTACACAAACAGCAGATGAGGTATTAAAAACAAATGAAATGGCCTTATTGGTGGTGTTGGTTGACGTTCTATGTTTGAATGCGCCTCCATGAGGGAAAAAACACACACACCACACCAAAGACAAACAAAGAAACCAGGAAGAAGTCCCCTTATTGGTATTCTGAAGTGTACAGTTAGCACAGCATTTAGTTGAATGCGTGGCTACGCTTTTAAGGGCACCATCCTTTCAGGCTTGAGGAAGTCAAAGACACAGAGGCATCCGTCTCTCATTAGGATCAGGCAGTCAGAGAAAGAAGAATTTCTGTTTTAATATTAAATAATAAATCTCGTATTTAAGATATATTGAGATCTCTATCCTGGAGAGACTATTAAACAACACACAGTCCAGAAACAATTTTACTACCTTATTTGCTGTTTGTCTGTACCAGACTATACTTAGCCCAAATAGTTATTGCTCCACTACTCAATAGCATCTGCAATATAAAGGTCTTAATTAGGCCTTGAGCCATTAAAAGAGAAAATGTGATCTTTCAGCCTGTTTTTGGCAGTATGTTATCTTAGTTATTACTCCCTGGCATTTTTTCTTCCTTCAGGCTTTGATAAAGTCATAATTACTCAGCAGCATCAGTTTCCTTAAAGAACAGCTGGTGGCGCTTTAAGACCAATTTAAGAAAAGTGGTGCAAGTTTGCAAGTCACACGGCTTCATGAAGTAAGTAAACAGTCTTGTACAAAACAAAATATGAAATATATATAAAGCAATTAAATATGTATTTAGCAGGAACTTCGGATTCAATTTCTGTTTCTTTCTCCCAGAAACAACCTCCTGAAACTGGACAGGCAAATAAAAATTATATTCTTGTTTTTAACAGGCTACATTGTTACACGGTCACTTCTCCCTAAGTAAACGGGTAGTGAATTTTAGCACCCAGTTGAACAGAGCATTGGGTATTTGGAGTCACTTACATTGTTTCCAAATGCAAATACATATGATTTTAATACTGCACATTCAGTTTCATTAAGGTGGTCTTTAACTTTCAGAAATTCTGCTCTCCTTAAAAACAAACAAACAAACAAACAAACGTTTGTTCATTTAATTCCTCCGAACACATTTCCAGCTCAGAAAACTATATTATAAAAAACAAAACAAAAAACCCTCCAACAACCTTGTTCAGTAGAGCATTAAATGCTTGTGTTAACTTTGCCAACAACATGGAACTTCTACTATAAAATATCTTTAAGAAGATGCTGTTGTTAGAACTTGAGTAACCCTGGGGCAATTTCTCCTTGAAGGAGGCAGTGTTGTTCACAAAGTGTGTGTGTGTGTGTGTGTGTGTGTGTGTGTGTTCTTCTTGTGGTACTGTAATATATAAGATACACATCTTTATGTTCCAGTCCTACACACATTTACCTGGGAGTAAGTCTCATTAAACTCAATGGGTTTATTTCTAAGTAGGATTACATGGTTCATCAGTAAAATAATTAATGTTTTTAGGGGGTGTCAAATTTAATTGGTAAAGACACATTTTATTTGGCAGGGATGTTTATTTTTTAAAGATCTGTTTGGTTTTGATAAGTTCCTGTAATATTGAATTAAATGGCAGATTTTAGTGTATATGCATGGCCTTTACAATACAACCGTGTATACTAAAAGTAAAATGCTACTGACTTTTACTAAGAATATTTTGGCAACCATCCTAAAATGGCCAACTTTTCACTTAAAAATAAAATAATGAATTTCAACTGTTTAAACAAGCAACAACCCCAAAATGAAATGGACGGGCCAATATTTTCTTAATTAGAATGGCAACCCTACCTCCTGGACACCCTGACCAGCATAACCTTAGGATCTGAATATGAAAGAAGAATGCTTCCTATATGTTTGCAGAGCAAAGAATAAACAAATAAAGATTTCCCTGCTGAGAGCAAGCAGCTGACATATTTCCAGAGGACCCTGAAAATGTACAAGACTCATGTACGTAAGAATTTCAAATAGATGTATGCAGAACGGTGTCTGTGGCTCCACATATTTGACAGGAGCAGGCAGAAGAAACATCATGGCCTGCTCCTGTTGGACTCTTCCCCCACCCCACAGGGCAAACTGTCATCTTGGCCCTGTGGGGAAGAAGAAAGAGCAAGGGGACAGGAGCAGGCAGAAGAAACATCATGGCCTGCTCCTCTTGGACTCTTCCCCCACCCCACAGGGCAAACTGTCATCTTGGCCCTGTGGGGAAGAAGAAAGAGCAAGGGGACAGGAGCAGGCAGAAGAAACATCATGGCCTGCTCCTGTTGGACTCTTCCCCCACCCCCACAGGGCAATCTGTCATCTTGGCCCTCTGGGGAAGAAGAAAGAGCAAGGGGACAGGAGCAGGCAGAAGAAACATCATGGCCTGCTCCTGTTGGACTCTTCCCCCACCCCACAGGGCAAACTGTCATCTTGGCCCTGTGAGGAAGAAGAAAGTGCAAGGGGACAGGAGCAGGCAGAAGAAACATCATGGCCTGCTCCTGTTGGACTCTTACCCCACCCCCACAGGGCAAACTGTCATCTTGGTCCTGTGGGGAAGAAGAAAGAGCAAGGGAACAGGAGCAGGCAGAAGAAACATCATGGCCTGCTCCTGTTGGACTCTTCCCCCACCCCCACAGGGCAATCTGTCATCTTGGCCCTGTGGGGAAGAAGAAAGAGCAAGGGGACAGGAGCAGGCAGAAGAAACATCAGGGCCTGCTCCTGTTGGACTCTCTCTCTCTCCTCCCCCCCCTCCTGAACTCCTGTTTCTTGTGTGTCATGTCTTTATTAGACTGTAAGCCTGAGGGCAGGGACTGTCTTTTTTGCTAAGTGTAAGCCGCTCTGAGAGCCTTTTTTGGCTGAGGAGCGGGGTATAAGTATGATAGATAAATAAATAAATAAATAAATAAATAATATTTCACTGTACTTGTGCCTTCAAGGATGTGTAATGGTACTGGGCTAGCGAGGAAGACGAAACAGGGTGTGCCCTTGGCCTGGAAGAAGGCTGTAAATCTTTGTGAACCCCAGTGGTCTAAGGTATGGTGCTGATAGTAACGACACCTTGATCCAAGCTTCCAGGTGAATACTAGTGAGCTTTTCTAATACCTGTACCCATAATAGGGGAGTAACCATTGACAGTGTTGATGCTCAAAAACCAAGGCTTGGTTTGGGAGGCAAGTGAACTATTCTTTTTTTCAGGTCTAAGTAATTGACTGTGTGTGTGTGTGTGTGTGTGTGTGTGTGTGTGTATGTACTGTGTGCGTGTGTGTGGGTATCCCACAGATTTCCATAATGAACTCAACATGCTGAACAATTTCAATCAAGATGTTGCTTATATTTAACACTGGTTCTGTTTTCCATGATCCTTTATATATATTTTCTATTAGCACAGACTGATTTCCCTTTTGTGTAAAATGGTTATTTCAGTATGGAAGTTGTTGTTCTTTTAATAATGCCTCCTGCCTGTTTATATGTGACTTCAACAACACCTATATTTCATGTGGTACATAATAGGTAGTAGGTACACTTCATTCACATTTGCAATTAGTGAAGCAAGAACAGTCAGCTCTGCAGGCTTTTGGAATCTGGGGACCCTTCCAAATTTTCAACCTATTTTGTAGACAATGTCCTTCGTGGGGCTGGCGCACTGGATTGACTCTGTCCATGCAAACATGCTACCCCCCCCCCCCAATTAAAACACAAAGAGAGAACATAATTGTTGGGGGAGCTCTTATCCTTCCATCTCCTCATTCGACATTACAAGAGAAAATTAAGTATATACAAATAAATAAGGTGGACCGATCCACAAGTAGACCTCAGCATAAATCTACTAATACAGATAGCAAATTCTACTCCTAGCTTATCTTAACAAGGTTTGTAAAAATGCCTTGATTGTGAAAGGGATTTCCAATCTCAAGGCAAACGAAGACTGCTAAAAAAAAACCCTCCTTCAGCAAAACAGGGGCTGCCTTGCTCAGCTTAGGTTAAATTCTGAAGCGGCGGTCCGCAGAAACAAGATGTCAAGATACCCATTCTAACTATGTAGTGTCTTATTATGAGCAATGCAGGCCATTATCTGTATGTATGGCTATTAATCATAATGATGCACTCTTGCAGGACTAAAGGAGGGAAAAAGCCTATTTTCAGCATGAACAATTTGTTCACCGAGACTATTTAAGTTTTGTTTTCGTGGTGATGTCGCTTTTTTCTTGAACAGCCCAGGCTCTGCACTGGGGCCCCAGAGAAGCAACGTGCTCTCTAGGTCTGGTTGTTGTTCTGTGTATCACAGTGTCTTAGATTTTGATTGGACACATTATAGATTCATTGGGTTAGAGTTCTAGGGGCAATCAAACTGTGAGTGTGAGTGTGTGTGTAGGAAACTGCCTCTCAATCCAGACACTGGGATTGCCAGGGGCAAGGGGCAGTTTAGCCTCAATCCCAGGGGTATACCTGAGTATACAGCTTTACTTTCCCCAATATTACTGAGTACCTACCAACAGGGAAAAGTGAGGTGCTGCATTTGAGGATAACTAGCCCAGATGCCCAGGGCGCTTCCAGACAAGGCTTTTACAGCACCATTGCCCTGCCTCATTCACAGAATTGTACAGGGCATCCAGAGGGCCTTCCGCTGCTGCTTCCACAATTTTTCTTATCGAAGAAAATATCTTTAGGAAGAAACAACAGAATTGCTGCACAATGCCTTCTGATTCCTAGTTCTAGGAGCCCTCTGTCTGGAAGTACCCTCTGTGGTCCAGTCACTACTGAAGGGACTTTACTGAGGGAGCAATACTCCTCTTTTTTGCCCAAAGGCAGCTCCAGACTTGTAGTGAAGGGGCAATAGGTTTCTGTCACTCCCACTAACACAGGTCCCCAGCTTTTCTGGATTTGTGGGCACCACCATAAAATGGCTCCTATGGAGGATGTGGCTAGTCACATACTGGCTGCTATGGGGGCCGGGCTAGTCAAAGGGAAAATAGCAAGTCTGGAGGTTGGGAGGGAAGGGCAAACAGCAAAGCCAAGGAGTAGAGAAGGAGCAAAGATAGAGGCTAGGAGGGGGAGAAACAGTGAGCTAAGGAGGATGAGGGGAAATAGTAAGGCTAGAGGCTGGGATGGAGGGGAAAACGGTAAGGCAAAGTGGTAGTAAGGGGCACCACACTCCTCCCTCTGCATTTTCAGAACATTATGCTTCTTCTGTGTGTTCTCAATTAAGTTTTCCTCCTGTGAAAATAGAAGCATTACTTGGTCAATTCAAAATACCATATGCACTCTGACTCCTATATTTATTTATTATTTATTAATTATTGCATTTATATCCATCCTTTTTCCCTCCAAGGAACCCAAGGTAGCAAACAAAATCCTCCTCCTCCACATGTTATCCTCACAACAAGAGCCCTGTGAGGTGGGTTGGGCTGAGAGTCTGTGACTGGCCCAAAGTCACCCAGTGGGTTTCATGGCTGAGTGGGGACTCGAACCCAGATCTCCCGACTCCCAGTCCAACACTTTAGCCACTACACCACACAAAACATAAAAATGGTAGTAGCACCATCCATAAACCATCTGAGATTGGGTTGTGGCCCACTTGTTGAAGACATGTCATCTTAATATGAATTATTAGAAGATTTTGGGGCTCTGTGATTGAAAAAAGGGTATTGGGGAGTTGAGATTGTTCTCTGCAATACCTCAGTACAAACTAGCTTAAAAAAGTTGAGAAAAGTTTTTGCAGGATTTAGTGGCTTTGAGAAGCCTTGTGAAAATGAAAACCTATCCTTAAAGCACAGTCACTATGGAAGAATCTCAAAAATAAATAGCATAATTAAGGCTTGTTGAAAGGGAAGAGTTTTAAGAAACATCAAACACCACTTCTCAGCTCCAGAGCGAAATCTAGGTACACTATGTGAGAAGAAATTTGATATTAGTTTAAAGAATTGAACAAGAAAGGTTTACTGTAGAGTACATCCTGTACTGTTTATCATTCCCATTTTAATCCTTTCGCATGCAGCTGCTCAGAAAATGTTGTTTTTGGTGCTATTTCCCCCCCCCCCCCCGTTATTACAATGGTAGTTTGAGATCTATTTAATTTGTCTCCGTAACGTCTTTCAGTCTAATCTCTCCCAGGGAAGTTTGCACACTTTGAAAAGAAATTCTGCTTTAGATGCCTTTTTTTGTGATGAACATGAGGATGTTTTTGGCTTCCTTCACTATAGAAGTTTATCTTATTTCAAACATTTTATGATGACGCTGAGCCCCCGTGCATTATTGGAGAGAATTAAGGTTCTTCTAAAAGGTAAAAGAAATTGAAGCTACCAGTTCATACTAGTGAATTTAGAACAGGACCAACTGTTCTAGCTAGTGGAACCGCCACAGGTTAAGTCCTGTGGAATGATGATAGGAACCAAAATGTTATCTCTGTGGGGTCATGGAGGGAAGCAATCCTGAGGACACCAGTGGAGAATCGCAAAATAAAGCAGCAGACAGTTGTAATAAGAATCGGACTGCGATAAGTAAAGCTTGTTTGTTCCATACTTCAGTGTCCAGGTGGTGCCATTTTACAAAGTTTGCAGGAGCAAATATTATGCCTTGTACCCTGAAGTAGTTCTGCTTCTGTCTATAGAGCTGGAAAGCAGGCAACGGGACAGTGTAGGAGAGGCTGGCAGAAGTTCAGGGTTGACCATGAGGCTATCTATACACCGTATTTACCACATAGTGGCTGCACAGTGGCACTGGGTCACCAACTCTCAGCCACTACAGGGTTTTCCCCCGAAGCTAGAGATTTAAAAAGTCAGGGACTTACTGTGCCTTTTTGCTTTGCTTCAAGGTCACCATCTTCCCACCATCTATAGCTTCGGCTTTGGGTTGGGGGTCTTCTGGGGATGAATTGTGACTACTGATAGATTGATGGAAGAGTGGTAGGTCTGGGCAGAGGGTGGACCTGATGACTCAAATGGCCATGGGGATTAACTGCTGCGATGTTGCAGGGTTTTACGGGAACACAGGGCTTAAGCGGTGCCATGAAGACACCCCCATGTGTCATTTCCAGGACCATGAGCCTTCTTACTCCTGTCCATGCATGTAGCACCCCCCCAACCTCCTATGCAATTTGTTTTACCCATGTTGCTGGTCGGCCATCCATTATTTAGAGCTTCATCAGACAGGGGGAAATCACGGTTCCCTACTGTTGCTTCTCCACCCCTGCTTCTGTCACACAATACTTCCTCTCTCTCACAGAGAAGAAAGAGGAAGTAAACAATGACCACGTGGGCCCAATCAGTGGGCGTTTTTATTGCGCCACTTCTCCTGCACACAGCAGGAGATCGCGCAAATTCCGTTTCTAAATATAAATAAATATACACATAAATTTTATGTGTTTTATGCTTGTTGTTCCCCGCCTCGATCCAAACGGAGAGGCAGGTTGTTGTTGTTGTTGTTGTTATTATTATTCAGATTTACTGGGGTCTTTTTTTCTCATGGGAAGAAGGCCAGAAACAGCGAGAGATGCATGAGAGGTGGACGGTGTCATGAATAGGACCTGCAAAAAGCCATGAGTGCCCAGTAATGAGCGTGCAATAAACCGCTCGTCTTGTTGGGGCTGAGATGTGGGGGGTGGTGAATTAATAATATTCTGTGATCTAAATCTTTACCATCCATCTGTTTTGAAAACAGATGCAAATTTGTGTGTACACATCTCCCAAGATTTCTAAACTAAGCATGTTTTCAGTGCATGACTATTAAATGAGATACACATCGACTCAAATGTGCCTACAAATCACACCTTCCTCAACTGCAGTTGGAGAGTCTGTTTTGTGCTTTAACATTGCCAACGAAGTGAAAGATGCCATCGCTACACTTTTTACTTCATCCCTTCTTGTGTCTTCTTGCTTTGCATCCCTCCCTCCATGTTTTATTCCAGCCTGTCTAAGAGCCCATGGGATGCTGGGAAAAGTTCTGGGGGATCCAACATGGAACATTGTCTTGGGTGCCATGAAAAGACTCCAGATTGTGACTATTTAAAAATAGATTGGTGTGGAATTCTTACTCCTAGGGAGGGAAGAGGCGCTTGTGAGATTTTTTGCCTCAAGCGCCAGAATTACTTGCACCTTTACTATACACCTTTACTTTGAGGGAGGGGGAGGAATGTCAGTTGTTGCTTCACTTCAGACAGCCCAATGTCTTGGGTTGCTCCCAGTTGGAGGAAATTTAAGGGGTGACACTCTGACCCTGTTCACATGGCACAAGAAGTCATACTGAAAACAAGCCATGATGGATTGGTTAATTGATCGCCAACCCATGATGGTGCCAACAGACGATCAGCCTCTCTGAGGCCATAGCTAGACCTAAGGTTTATCCCTGGATCGTCCAGGGGTCAAACCTGTTCACCTAGTTGACACACAGGGGATTCAGTGCTCAGGCAGGGGTGAACCCTGGATGATCCCAGGATAAACCTTAGGTCTAGCTGTGGCCTGAGACTTGTTGTGGGTTATTTCCAACTTACTCCTCCCATCTGCTCCCTGCATGTATCCAAACGGTCTTTGCGGCAAAACTTGTTTATACTCCTGCTGTGGTGATATTCTTCCCCGTTTTATGCTTTGCAAAGCACCTGCATTTATATCTATCTATCTATCTATCTATCTATCTATCTATCTATCTATCTATATGCCATATATTTGTGGTGCAACACAAAAAATCTGTGGTATTAATTTTCAAAGTGTGGAGAGGGGGTTTACCTGCACTTTTAGGAAGAGTTCACTGAGGGTTTTGTTTATTTTCTTTCTTTAGCACTTAAAAAAAAGCTTCCTTAGCTGCTCCTCACAGCTGGTGACAAGCAAAGTTCCTCTTCCTAGCACAGCTATGCATTATGAATAATTCACTAACCTCTGGTTAAGTGTGCACAATTTGGGACCATGATGATTTGAGAAGAAAGATATAATAATAATAATAATAATAATAATAATAATAATAATAATAAATTTATTTTTTACCCACCTCTCCCTCTAGATCAAGGTTGGGAACAACATTAAATACAATATAATACATAAAACTAGTTAAATGAGCATATAAAACCAATACAAAATTAAAATAATAATCACAACATATTAAAATTCTTAGGTTTAAAATTCATCTGGGTAAGCCTGATATAAGCTTTTCATGCTGAAATCCCCCACTGCCATGGGGAGGTAAAAAAAAGGGAGGGGATTTTTGCATGGAAACATGAGGGGGGAAGCTTGAATGCCCCCTTCTGAATCACCATGGTCCCAAATTGGGGCCTCACCCATTGACCCAGAGGTAAGTCATTCACGCATAACTGCATCGCTGTTCCAGGAAGAGGAATGTCACCATATAACTGTAGTTGCTAAATCATATTTAAGCTATATAGGAAGAACAGTCACTTTCCTCAAGGTTGCTCAGTGAATTTAAGAGAAACTTGGTTCACAGAAGGAAAAATCTGGTCTCTGTCGAATCAAGTGCTGAGCTGGAGCAGGGGCAGAGGGCAGTGTGAGGAATGGGTTTTTTTTTCTTGCCCGGAATCTCCGTAGCCCTTTTAAAAATAAGGCACACGTATGCGTTTGTGCTAGGTTCACATGTGTAAAGAACTTGAGTGACTCCCATGTTTTTGACTGTGATATTCATTTTATATTGTTCCGGTTAGAGATTGCGGGTCTCCGAAAGGCCCCCAAAGGGAAGAAGCTGGCATGTGGACCTTGTGACACCTGTGCGAAGGATGAGCCTGCATGAACTCAAAAGTATATGGCCTTGTGACTCCGAGCAAGTTATCTCCGGACTCAAGGCCATAAACCACTTGTTAATCGATTGATTGATTACGTTTCTATTCCACCCAATATCCGAAGCTGTAGGGGCAGTTCACACAGTTAAACCACAAAATGCAGCATAAAATAAGATATAAAATTTAAAAGTTTAAAACAATAGTGTAAAATTAAAATTAAAACAAAACCTAGCAGCAAAGCAAGGGCCACCCCAGAGGTGGTGGCCCCCAGACTATGGAATGATCCCCCTGACGAGGCTTGCCTGGCGCCAACGCTGCTATCTTTCCGGTGCCAGGTTAAGACTTCCCTCTTTGCCCAGGCATATGACGGCACATCTTAATCACCCACATGTTTAGTTTTTAATGGCTTTTAATGCTTTATGTGTGTATGTTCTGTGTTTTAGAATTTTAAATTTTGTATACTCGTTTTTATCTCAATTTTAGAATTTCTGTAAACTGTCCAGAGAGCTCTAGCTATGGGGGCAGTATATAAGTGTGATAAATCAATCAATAAATAAATAAAAATTAAACTACAATAACAAATTTAAAACAGCAGAACATGGTGTAGAGTTGGTGTGAAATGTTCCACCTTTTTCCTTTGACCCTCTTTTCCAAAAGGGAGCGGAGAGAGCACCAGAGTCAGGCCTGAATGCAGTATAATTCTGGGGAGGGCTTTTGCCCAGGGTCCTTTGTTCTCATTCTGCCTCAGGAGGAAATATCCAAGTTGGTGCAGCTTACGAAAAGGGCCCTTACAACAAATAATTAGCGTAAACCAGAGTGTTTTTTGTGCGTGTGTCTGTATGTGCATTTCCAATTGTTTGATGTACTTGTAGACTCTCTTTGTAATTCACTTGTTATTAAAACCTTCCAACACCCCCTTTCCTCACTTGTAAATAATGTGTCTACCTTTAAATTGTGTGGTTCTATCATAGGGTGACCATATTTGGGAAACCAAAAAAGAGGACACCTAGTGTGTGTGGGGGGAAGCAGCTTTCTGAGTCCTGCAGAAAGTACGTTATTCCCCCGCCACCTTAAAGAACCCGATTGGAGTGGAGGAGGGGAAAGGATTTCATTCTGCACCACCACCATCCACTCCAATTGGGGCCTTTTCTATAATGTCCACGAATGACCCACTTTCCCCTTTAAGACCTCAATTGGAGCTCGGGGTGGGGGAATGATGTGCCTCAAGAAAGCATGTCGTTCCCTCCTGCCATGCTAATGGCAGCCTTAAAGAGGAAGGTGTGTCATTCCAGGACATTATTGAAAATTATAGAAAATCCCCCCTGACACCATGGAAGGAACAAAAACCAGGACAAATCCGGGGAAATCCTGACAGTTGGTCACCCTATTCTATCAGTGATGAATCCAGTGTAGTTCTTTGGTCGGCGCTACTAATCTTGGTATGTTCTGGACCCAAGGAATTAGAAGAACCAGTTTGGTCTCTACTTCTTGTGCCCAGGGGCAGATACATCTGAGAATTCCCTCCAACTCAGATGGGGTGCCAGTGGAGGGTAGCGGCAGCTTACGGTAGTGGTTCACTTGAATCACGTTTGCCTTCCTTTACAGCACATCACAAGCCACTCTGAAAACAAGCCCAACAAGAAGCCATGGATTCTCTGGGTGGCTTGTGCACAGTTAACAACCCACACTTAAGCCATCATGCCGAGTTCAGACAACATGGCAAGGAACTCTAAAACAAACAATATTGACAAACCACCATGTGCAAATCAGGTTACAGGCTTGGAGTTTTGCATTGTGTATTTTATCAGCGAATGGCTTTGAACTGTGACATTTGCTTTCTTTGGTGGAGGCTTTGAAGAGAGCAGTTGGTGGACTGATTCAGATGCGTCTTTTGAAAGGTCTTAGCTGCCACTTCAACATTTTAAATCTGCTGGCTGTCCTTCCTCAGTGGGACCAATCAGGGTTCCCCCTATACCCAGTGAACTTGGGTACCATGAGATCTTCTGGATAGGCTAACCTGGCTTGAGGTAATAATCAGAGACTTTTGTATCATAATACTTAGTTCTGACATACTCAAAGCTGCTGGTTTCCTTATTGAGAACAGGCTTAGATTTGGCTCAAATCTCTGTATTTCTCTTGAAGTTTTCTGTTTTTGTTGCATGTTTTTTTTTATCAGTTTAATGTTTTATCAGATTTGGCTTAAAATGCCATTAATAGATGCAAAGGGCAGATACCCCCCTTTTTAGGTATTGCATATAACTTTAAAATATCCTCATAAACATAGTCAAAATGTGTTCTGTTTTGCTGACGCTGTCCATACGCTCCTGCACTTGAATGTAAAAACAGGACGGGAGAACCACGGAATTAACCTTGTGCAAAAACATATGAATAAATGATAGTGCAAATAATCCGTTCCCTGTGTTCTAAATTCATGCTGTTTTTAAAAGCTGCACATCTTAGAAAACTCAGCAAGAGACTGAAGGAAATGTTGCAGATTGGTTATTGGGCATGTTTTTAGAAGATGCCCGAAAGACCTTGGGGGGTGTTCTGATGTCTCTTATTTTGTTAAGGCCAAAGTGACTGAGGCTGCATTCTTCCTGGTGGTCTCACTTCTCTCAATATGGTGAGGAATGAAAGGAGGGACAAGAATTGCGGAAGGCTGGCGTTAGTCTAATTATAAAATTGCTCTCATAAGCACCAAGATTTTTATGCTTAAAACCTTCCTAATCCAATTGGTTTCTGAGTGTCATAGTTCACTAGTTTTCCAAACACTTGCTTATCTTTCTTGGCGTCTTTCAGACCAATCAAGGGCTGAGCTAATATCTAATTTTAGTTCTAACCTAGAAAGGTTTGCTCCCTGCTGCTTGGTCTCATTCAGTGTTCACTTTTCCTGTTAGTGCCTTTTTAATGCAGCGCTTAATATACTATATACAGAACCTCTTATCTGCCAAACAGAGATGATGCATCTCTAACAGAGCCCTCTGGACCCATGCTGGGATTGTAAATGCTGATGGGCAGGACAATTTTGTTGCTTGTGCTCAGCAAAGCAGGGCTGCTCTTTACAAATGCATTAAAGTTTAATCTGCACAGAATTTGTGCCCTTTTGTAGGACTGAAACCCGGCTTGCCTGAAAGTGTACTTATTTGTTTATTAATAGCCCATCTTGTACTAAGCATTTTCGTCAGAACGTAGAAATTCTAGAGTGGGTCCACAGAATGCAGCAAATGAGATATTTCAAGTGAGATTAAGTGTACCAATTAATAAGGCCGTCAGAAGTGCCATGCTGGATCAGACCGAGGGTCACAATCTGAATCAGGGCCATGTGTGCTTCAGTGAAGGTAAATCAAACTAGACAAACATTCAATTTGGCCCTGGGTCTATACTTGACAAGGAGTTGCAGCCAATCCTGAAAATGTATATTTGTGCATTAATGCATTACCTTCTTTAGTTGTACATTCGTAAACAACGTAGGTGCAGATCTGTAAATGTAATCTGGGAATGGGACCTAACGTTCTCCATCTATTGGCCTTTGGTTACACAAACAGGGAAAAAGCCTTTAAAAGAGGCGGTAATTAGACCACTCCTGAAGAAGCCTAATCTGGACCCGGAAGATGTTAACAACTACAGGCCGGTGGCAAATATCCCTTTCCTGGGCAAGGTGCTTGAGCGGGTGGTTGCAGGACAACTCCAGGCACTCTTGAATGAAACGGATTATCTAGATCCATTTCAATCGGGTTTCAGGCCTGGTTTTGGAACGGAAACTGCCTTGGTCGCCCTGTGGGATGACCTCTGTCGGGAGAGAGACAGGGGGAGTGCGACCCTGTTGGTTCTCCTGGACCTCTCAGCGGCCTTCGATACCATCGACCATGGTATCCTTCTGGATAGGTTGTCTGAACTGGGAGTTGGAGGTACTGCGTTGCAGTGGTTCCGCTCCTACTTGGATGGCCGATTCCAGAAGGTGGTGCTGGGGGATTATTGCTCTGTGCCGTGGCTCCTAAGCCATGGGGTTCCGCAGGGCTCTATTTTATCCCCTATGCTGTTTAACATATACATGAAGCCGCTGGGGGAGGTTATCCGGAGATGTGGACTGAGGTGTCATCAATATGCGGATGACACCCAGCTCTACCTTTCCTTTTCATCAAACCCAGGTGAGGCAGTGACTGTTCTGAACCAGTGCCTGGGCACGGTAATGGACTGGATGAGGGCTAACAAACTGAGACTCAATCCAGACAAGACGGAGGTACTGTTAGCGGGTGGTTCATTTGTCCGGCGAGGTGATGTTTGCCCTGTCCTGGACGGGGTTGCACTCTCCCTAAAGGATCGGGTCCATAGTTTGGGGGTGCTCTTCGATCCAGAACTGTCACTTGAGGCACAGGTGAACTCAGTGGCAAAGAGCACCTTTTATCAGCTTAGGCTGATATACCAACTGCGCCCTTATCTGGACAGTGATAGCCTAGCTACAGTTATCCATGCTCTGATAACCTCTCGTTTGGATTACTGCAATGCGTTATACGTGGGGCTGCCTTTGAAAACGGTCCGGAAGCTTCAGCTGGTACAAAACAGGGCAGCCCGTTTACTAACAGGGACTGGCTGGCGAGATCACATTACGCCAGTCCTTTTACAACTTCATTGGCTGCCAGTCCAGGTCCGGGCCCGATTCAAAGTGCTGGTATTGACATTTAAAGCCCTAAACGGTTTGGGGCCAGGTTATTTGAAGGAACGCCTCCTCCCATATGTACCTACCCGGACCTTAAGATCATCTACAGGGGCCCTTCTCCGTGAGCCCCTGCCAAAGGAAGTGAGGCAGGTGGCTACTAGGAGGAGGGCTTTCTCCGCTGTGGCACCCCGGTTGTGGAATGAGCTCCCCAGAGAGGTCCGCCTGGCTGAAGACCTTTTTATTCACTCAGTATTTTAACACTTAATTTTAACTTAAATTTAAATTATACTGTTTTAACTCTGTATTTTAACCTTATATCAATTTTGCTGCGTGGTTTTATCCTGGTTGTGCTTTTTATATTGTATTTTGTATTTGTATTTTTAACTTGTTGGTTGTTTTATGATGGTTTTAATTTTTGTGAACCGCCCAGAGAGCTTCGGCTATTGGGCGGTATAAAAATGTAATAAATAAATAAATAAATAAATAAATAAGCAAGAGACCAGAGACTGCCCCCACCATGCACCTCCAGTAACATGCAATTCTATCTTGAGCATGGATTTCTAACCTCCAATCCTGCTTTTCGAAAGCAAAAAAGTCCCATAAATTTTCTGCTCTGTTCCCATTTGCATTTTGCTGTACTAACAGGCAGTATGTATAACAGCTGACCTTTATGGTAATACACTGTCATCTTCACTTTAAATCTGAAATAATTCCAAATATGACCACAGACTCATTTAAGGCCACAACTATTTCTTGGGCTGGGCAAGAATTTACAACATAGATTAGAAGAAAGGAAGGAAGAAAACAACAACAACCCTGTAAACTACAGCCCTAATCAATGGACAACAAATCTCTATTGAACTACATCGAGAAAAAAAAAACTGGAAAATTAAACATTTCAATGACAATCCTAAGTAGCTACGGTTGACATTAAAAATGCAAGGATTAAAAATGATATCTACATTGAAATGCTAACAAGTACAATGATTTAGGCTATGTGCCCTGCTGCTAATTATTATGCATAGCTTGCATATAACATAAATAGTTATAACCTTTGTGTGAAGAGCAAAGTCAGGAAATGTTAATCCATAGGGAAGAGACCACTTCTCTGTAACTTCTCCTGCAAAATTCTCATTCTAATTCTTCTGGCTTGTTCCCTAGTACAAACAAAAAGTCGAGAGGGAACGCCTCTTTGCATCCGTACAGTACTTTATTAGGCTATATGGGTAAGGGAATGAAATTGGATTCCGTAAGAGTACTTCAGTCTGAACTGTATAAACAATATCTTTAAACACATCAGTTGGAGATATAGGCCGTGTGAGATATATATATATATATATATATATATATATATATATACACATATATATTTACAGGCAGAATGCCCACCATCAAAAGTAATAGGTGGCAAAGATATAGAAAGGTCTGAACAGGTTCCATCCTTAAAGGCGGCCTAAAAATAATTTTAAAAAACAGAAAGATACAACAGCCCTTCCTCTCACTTGCAACATCCTCCTCACAAGCAACAAATCTGTCAGAAGAGCTACCTAGCTGCTTTTCCTTCAAAATAGAAATGGCTATTTTAGGCCACTAGAGCACCATGTACATTGATGGTGCTATATAAATAAATAAATAATAATAATAAGATAACATGAAATTTGGCCCATAGGATATTAAGTTACTGGCTTTAGCACCAGAATCATGACCAAATTTAGCCCCCTCACCTGTGCTTCTTTTTTTTTGGAGTGTGTGTGACTTTGTAAGCACAAATGAAAATTCTCTGTTCTGTTTTCAGTTGCTCTTGACAGCAGCTTTTGATCTAGTTTTGTTTGTTCTTTTATCATAGCACTGCTGAGATAATAAATTAGACACTTTGTTTTGCATGCAAAATAAAAGTAATTGTATGTGGTTGTGGTAACAAGCTGGAAGGAAGGTGGCATTTATGCAAGGCTTCCTTGCAGTCTAGCAATCTAATCCAAATCCCCTAGACTGCTGTGCAATTTTCCCCCTACTTAGTCTCTACAATTAATAACTATGTTTATTGTTAGGATTTTAAAACTTCGCTGCAAGTAAATGAGTTCTGCCTGCCCTAATTTCCTATCTCTGCTCTGGAGCTGTGCTGATTAATGTCATTGAAGGCAGTAACTGCTGTTCTCATGGTATTCTGAAGTTAGACAATGAATAGCCTCTTCTTATTCAAATATCTTCTCAAGAGTTCTGGCTCTAGTGCATTCTAAACTGTTAAAGGCTATAATCCCACCCCCTTTACATCTGTTTCCCACTTTTCCATCCTTATGTATGGCAATGCCATAGGTCAGTGGATTGGGCCCTTTGTAGACCTATTAAAAGTCCTACTGATTGAGATCCCTCTTGAATCACATCAGTTAGGGGATCCAATATGGCTGGATCTCACTCCACATGAGTGTACACAGACAGATTCCCTGGTGCTGGATACCCATGGAGGCAACTCTGTATCAAAATAACTCTCCCTCTGTATGAGCCTCGTGTGGCACAGAGTAGTAAGCGGCAGTTACTGCAGCCGAAACTCTCCCCACGGCCTGAGTTCGATCCCAGCAGAAGCTGGTTCTCAGGAAGCTGGCTCAGGTCGACTCAGCCTTCCATCCTTCCAAGGTTGGTAAAATGAGTACCCAGCTAGCTGGGGGGAAAGGTAACTGCGACTGGGGAAGGCAATGGCAAACCACCCCACTACAAAGTCTGCCAAGAAAACGTCAGCGAAAGCAGGCGTCCCTCTAGGAGTCAGCAACGACTCAAATGCTTGCATGAGAGGTTCCTTTCCTTTTCCTGCATGACCACAGAAGGCACCAACACACAACTCTACGAGGGCTACCTATGATGAGCATCCAGAAGCTTCAATTGGTGCAAAATACAACAGTTAGGCTGCTAACAGGTGTACACTATCAGGATCATATCACCCAAATACTGAAAGTTCTGCACTAGTTGCCAGTTGTTTTCTGGGCTCAATTCAAGGTGATGGTTTTAACATTCAGAGCTCTAAATGGCTTTGGGAGTAAGTATCTGAATGACTGCCTATTTTTCTATGAACTTGCTCAGTTACTGGCTGAGTTCAGACGACACGCTAATCAACTGGGGGTGGTAATAGGAACAGAATGGGAAACAACCATTGATTAGCGTGTGGTCCGAACTCCGCCACTAAGAACAGCAGAAGAGGCTTTTGAAGACACCAGCTGGGTTTGCATGATCTCTGCAGCTTACTGTGGGTTGCAGTGCGTGCTGGTGGCCTTTGTGAATATTCAAGCTGTGGCAGGCAGTTGCTGCGGCTTATGTGAACTTGGTGAGGATGGGTTGTTGCTGTGGTTAAAAACCACCCACAAATAAGTCACAGCAGGCTGCGGTGATCATGCAAACTGCCCTATACTTGCTTGCAGACACCAGCTTGCTGGACAATTAGGAAAGGTCTTTCTTTTGTGATGCTCCCAAAACCTGGAACACACCGTTGCTAGAGCTATGGCTGCTCTCTGCTCTCTCCGCATTCAGGAAAAGGGTCAGGACGCATCCTTTTAGTTTGAATTTTTCAATTGTTGATATAGTTTTAAAGTTTTTTTAAAAAAAAGGTTGTACTAATTTTTATTTGCTTATGGGTTTTGTTTTTGTAAACCGCCTTGATTGTTTTTTCCAGAAAGTTAGAAATATTTTCAACAAATGAACACAAACAATCCATCTTGCCTTTCCTTCTTTATTTAATCAAATGAATAGACAGCCACAATGGTAGACCTTGTCAGTTGGGACTGCCCTTCTTGGATGGCAACAATCCCCTAGAGAGGGAGGAGGATGTATCTCCTGATTCTTCCTTTTCTGGATCCCTAGACCCAGGAGTACAGTTTCACATGGTGACCTATTTATTTATTTATTTATTTATTTATTACATTTTTATACTGCCCAATAGCCGAAGCTCTCTGGGCGGTTCACCTGTTGTCCCAGACCTAGGCAGCACCAAGTAATCGCAACCCACAGAGTCTAACTGGCTGCATCTTGCGGCTCTTCTGGTGAGTTTTCTCACTAGTTCCCCCTTTCTCCTAACCCCCTTTATATATTTTCTCTTCCCTTTTGCCTGTTTGCCTCTTCCTTCTTTCTCCTCAGCTAACTGTTGCTCATTCAGCTCTTTGCTTAGCTAGGAAAAGTCTGCAGTCAACTGCTGTGAACTCTCATCACAGGAGAACTCCATTTTCATTGTAACTCTTGCCATATTGCTCCTGGCTGAATCTGGTGGGCTGTCCTCATACTCCCTTATAATGGTGTAGGGGACTAGGCTGTGCCCTCATTTCAGGCAGGTCCGGCAAGGCAGTATAAAGTTACAGCCTGTCCAGGCGTAATGAGTGTGTGCTCTGGAGTCCACCATGACAGTGTAGAGTGCTATATGGTTCTCTGTGTGTCATAAATCACTGGCATTAAACTTGATAAACAGGAGGGAAATGTCAACAAACAGTCCGTGGTCAAAAGCCAAAGCACCTGTCAGAAGCCAGGTTGAACAACACTGGATTCAGGGAAGCATCAAAGAGTAGTCAGGGTCTGGTCCAAGGTCAGGATAAGTCCAGGCAAGATCAAAGAGTTGGTACGCAAGCAACAAAGACAAGACACTGAGAACAATAGTTGCTTCCAGCCCTGCTTCTGAGTTCTGGCAAGTCTTTTAAGGGGATTGTAGTGATTGGGAATTGTTGTCAGCTGCATGGCCCTTCAGCCAGCTTCTGGCTGTTCCCGTGAAGGGCCACTCCCCAAACACTTCCAGGCTCAGCTGTTCCTCCTTTCTGTGTAATCCCTTAAACTGAAGCTCCACACTGTGTCCCCTACTTTGCTCTTACATTTTCTAGGGTGGCCGTGTGTCTTACTATACTGAGGGCAGTCCTCTGTGTGGAAGGTCTGTCAAAGGACGGTCCTACTGGAGGCTTGGATAGCTCCTTCACCACCCCACTGACGTTGGAGTCATCAGCCTCCACTGGGTAGCCCTTAATTTGAATGCATCCTCTGTTTGAAGGGCAAGTCTGGGTTATAGCTAAGGAACCATCAGAAGGGAGGGCAGAATACGGTCTTTGAAGCTGCAGACTGAGCAGGCACACAGGTCACATGCTGCAGTCTTCCCCACTGTGGTGAAATGTGTTGCATTTCTATTTAAATTACAGAAATTATTTCTATTTTTGTATTTATAGTTACAAATATCCCATGCAATCTGTCCCCTCTTTTATCCTCTTATTTTGGTGATGCATAAATGGCCGCCCTACCCTTGGTTTGTGTAAGAGGTCCTTCAGTCTCTTCCCTATCTAGGTCAGAAAACTAGCTGAGAAAAACAGAAAGGATCGTATTGCCTTTTTCATTTTCTATACCAGCCCTGTACATTTCGTAGACCCCGAGCATGCAGTCTGCCCATTGTGTATTGAAGCTTGACAGGTACCCCATAATTCCACTGTCTTTGTGGTCTGCCTGGGACCAACCTTGCCTCTCAGGGGGTGTATTAAGCACCTGGTAGATCATAATATGATGCTGATAAGTTGTGTGCATTGCATGGGCTGCCTGCTTTGCAGGTTTTTCCTATACTTTGACAATAGAGGGAGATCTTCCCTACGGATTATCTGAACAGAACCTGCATAAATCTTCACTTATTTTTACTTCTTTTTCATTTTACATGCCCTGTGTAGCAACATGCAGCTCCCAGTTTTTGAGTTCCTTCAATGAGTACCTCTTTCGGCTCTCATTGCCATTCAAGTCTTATTTATCGACTATTTTCCAGCTTGCATTCTATGATGAGCAGAGGATTCGCCCTCCCCAATTTCATTTTTTGTGGGCTTTGTCTCTCTGCTCTTTCCTACTTGTAGGAAAAACCTTTCTCTCATATATCTGCATCCCTTGGTGGATATAAAAGCTGCAACCCTCAAACGACTTGTGAACTTGTAAATCCCATTGAAGTCAACAGAATTTACAAGTGGCTTCAAGATCGTTTGCGATTGAGGGTTATTTGAAATAGAAGGAATAATAAAATATAGAGAAAATAGAGCATGTGAGCATAAACCATGTCCAGAATAAAGGAAGACCCAGACTAGAGGAAGTTCAGATATGTTAAAGTTTATATAGTTGGTATTATGGTTGGTCTTAAGAATTATGGCTTGTTCACTGACTACAAAATGGAATTGTTTCCTATTTTTATTATGCACAGATCTGCACAGAATATGCGTCATCTTTGATTTTCAGAGAAACTGGCAATTTTGGTGCAGTAAAAAATATTTTTGAAAAACGCTTGTGCTGTGCAAATATTTCTCTCTCATCCCCCAATCCTATTTGGTGTTATTGTAGTGTGGTGTAGTGGCTAAGGTGTTGGACTGGGAGTTGGGAGACCCGGGTTCTAGTCCCCACTCGGCCATGCAAACCCACTGGGTGACTTTAGGCCAGTCACAGACTCTCAGCTCATCCTACCTCACAGGGTTGTTGTTGTGAGGATAACATGGAGAGGAGGAGGATTATGTATGCTGCCTTGGGTTCCTTGGAGGAAAAAAGGCGGGATATAAATGTAATAAATTAATTAAATAAATGAATTGTTTCTAGTGCTGCACCGGAATTCCCATTAGAGATGTTTTTCTGATGAAAGGAGGGAGTGGAGTGGGTCATGAAAAGAGTTGCAGTACAGGGGAGTGATATCTGGGAGGTGGATGGAATCCATTTTGGAGGAAAAGGGTGCCTGTCCTGATTAGGGGAGACAGTACAGGGTCACCCCCCCACCAGTCCTTCTTCTGTAATGAAAAAAGCTTCACAGTGGCTTAAAGTGTTGGTAGAGAGCTGCAATTGGCAGCCCAGAGACATTCCAATATTCTACAGCAGTGGTTCCCAATTAGCTAAGTACTGTGGACCCCTTGTTTTTCAAATGCCAAGCCATGGACCCCATACTTTTGAAAATTTTGTTATCTCTATGGTAGTTACCTGTGCAAAGCAATTTTTTTGGAGAAAATAAGGGGTAGCCCCTAATAAGCATAGGATTTTAGGTATATTAAAAAACAGACCATAAAATTTGTGATATTTGTG
This sequence comes from Elgaria multicarinata webbii, assembly GCF_023053635.1. Lineage (NCBI taxonomy): Eukaryota > Metazoa > Chordata > Lepidosauria > Squamata > Anguidae > Elgaria > Elgaria multicarinata. Next base: position 83,872,887 of record NC_086180.1, on the reverse strand, counting down.
ATATTACCACGCAAAAATGACAATGATTTAGTTAGGAATATAAAGACGAATTTAATTTTACTAACGTTTAATTTACAATTGAACAAATTATGACATGTCTAGCAGCTACTAAACCTAAATGTGATGGGAGAAATCATGCCTCCTTTTGTCCCTAACAATCCCTTCCACATCCGGTTCAATATTGCCTACTTTTAATCTCAAATCTGGATCAACATCGAGCCAATTTCTAGGCTTGTTCTTCATATAACAAAATGTTCACCAAGATATGTGGAACAAAAGGGAACTAGATGTTTCAAAGCTTTTTCACCTAACTTCTTATAATCAGGAAAAACCGTCACCCAGAATTGGTCCAGTCTATATTCTTTGAAAAATGATTTCAATGAACCATCACAAGTCACGTCAACAAGTGCATCTTGCTCTTCCGCAGACAGAGTTGTTAGTTGCACATCACCACATTCAAAAGCATTCCTTCTCCATGAGTTTTCAGGATTAGGTGCAGGGAAGTGATCTCTGAAGCTAGTCGCTAAATCACACAGGTGCTTTTGAGCATGACATCGCCGTTGAAACAAACAGAGCACGAGAGACGGCATATTTTCTTTTATTAAAATGCAGACTTTGCAGAGCTAATAGGTGAATGGTGCCACGGACCCCCAATTGGGAACCACTGTTCTACAGAAGGGCCCTGGGGGGTTAATGGGTAAAATCCAACAGAAGTCCTAATTAGAGTAGGCCCATTGAAATGAATGGGGCTTTTAAATCATAACTAAGTTGGGTGCAGCCTATCTGGCTCTGGGTTGCTGCCTTGTTAAACAAAATCCCACTCTCCGCTGCAGGGTGGGGTGTCCGGTGGCCATTTGTCTCGCCAGGGCCAATACTGTCCTCTGTCTGGATGGACGGTGACCAATCGGGGGTCGCCACCCACCCGGGGAATGCCTCTGCCGTGATGCCTGAACAAGGATAGACGGCAGATGCGTTGTATTCACTTTGCTTTGGCAAAAAAGTTGGTGTAAGTCCCTGACTTTTAAAAATTGCTGCTTTGTGGGGAAGCTCCATGATGGCTGCGAGGTGGCTGCTGCGTTGTATGACTGACCCAGCACCACTGCGCACCCACCACAGGGCTTTCGGAGTGTCTAGAGAACCCCTTGCCCCATTCATTTCATTAGGTCTATTCTGAGACCATGGCTAGACGAGGGGGGTTGAGTGGGATGATTCACAATTTTATGATCATGAGACACAACCCCCCCATCAGTCTATACATGGCGTGCGACGTCCAGGGACGAAGAGGATGTTGTACCTGCCATTTTGGTTTTTTTTATAAAAGGAGAAAGAGCACACGAGTGCTTGAACGCCAAACGTAAGTGGCTTTAAAAAAATAAAAAAATCTCTGCTCCCCCCACCCCTGGATCCCAGCTCCTCATGGTTACTCATGAGAAGCTGGGACAATCCGCAATGCCCGGCCACATGTTACACAGTCTCGGGATCATCCCGAGACGGTGGAAAAAGTGGGCTAAAAAGGTAGGGCAATATCCCAGTCCAAGGGAGGGATCATCCCTCCTTGCCCCTGGGATCCCCTGTGTATCATGTGAACGCACAGGGATGATCCCCGGGGTGATCCCTAAGATATCGCCTGAATGGGACTTATGCTGGATTTTACCCAATGCTGCATCATGACATAGCATTGTTACTAGAGGCCTTGTTGGCAAAAAGATGGCTTCTCTCATTGGCCCAGCAGATATAATGGTGGGAAAAGCCATGTTCTGCTCCCCCTTACCCAGGGCCGGTGCCAGACTATTTTGCGCCCTGGGCAAGGCGCAACCCCCCACCCCAAAAATGCCAACATATGTTTCCTGGAAAAAATAAGAAGCACAAAACTTGAAACTGCTAAATTTATTTTAAGGTGCAAGAAATATGTCATGCCAATTATAGCAAACAAATTGGAAAGGAACGTCTATGGGTCTAAAATGCATTATTTAGTAGGAATATCACCTCCAAATCATCCCCCCCAACTCACACGCGCGCGCACGCACACACTCAGTATCACTCACTCCAAACAAATACACGCATGAACATATGCATTCACTCAAAGACCCCATGCACCCCATTCACCCATACATTCTCTCTCTCTTCCGGGCATGTTCCAGAAGTCCGAACGTGGAGCCGCCCCATCCCCACCCCAGCGTCCCTGGCTTCACTTCGGCTGGGCAGGCGTGGGGCACCATCTCACCCACCCAGGCCCAGCTGAATCCTTGGGCCAAGCTGGCTCACAGCCAATGCACATGAGTGCTGTGCTGTGCCCGGCGCCCCTCTTAGCTTGGCGCTCTAGGCGGCGGCCTGAGTGGCCTCTATGGTAGCACTGGCCCTGCCCTTACCTCTCCCACACCCCCAAATTAATCAGTTCACCAACACTCAATTAATCAGTTGCCCCCATACTTCACAGCCATCCAATAGCTCTGCGAATATACGGGAAGGTTTTTGGTGCAACACTAATTGTTTCCCCTTCCTTGAGTTGCCCTGATGCAATCTTTAGTTGCTCTTTCTTTCACCTTCTTGGATTAGTCACATGACTGATATCACCAATGTTAGATCATTCAGTGTCCATTAAGTACATAAATGCAATGCATAACTAAAGCTAAGCTAACACAAATACTCTTGACTTGGGTTTGGTTAGGCATTGTATTCATGTACTGCATAGTTTGAATTGAATACTTCCCCTCTAAGAGTGCCCCATTTGCTTACATCTAGTGGCAGAAGATCCTGCTTCCCCCCACCCCCCAGATATTACCACATTATCTGTGGTTCTTTTAATAGTGGGATTTCAGGGGATAGAGCAGAAGGCATCTTTGTTGTTTACAACGTCGTGTAATGGACCTGTGAACTTCCACGGGTGACCAGTCACAAGCATGCAAAACACTAATACGGTAAGAAAGATTTCCTTAGTGCTTCTGTGGAGAAGTATAATTTTTCCAGTGCTTGAAGCACCTTTTTAGATTTTTGCCACATGCATTTCCTTATTATACTTATCTCTCTCTTTCATAGGAAAATTAAGAGCAGATAACATGGGGTCTCCTGATATATAGACACTGGGTACCCACTTCTTCCTCCCTCTTGCTGGTAAAGTGTTTTCTTGCCTAGAGACAGCTAACTTTGGAAAATGAGTAATTTATTCTCCCCCCCGCCCCCGCCCAATCATGGCGCCATCATTTTGAGGTTATTGGAGTGGCTTGTTTCCATGATGCTGTGTGCAATTTGGGCCTCAGTGTGAAGATGATCTCGGTGAACGAGATAATCGCAATGGTGGAATGTGTTGAATAATATCTGTCTTAAAACTGCAGTAAATTTTAAAATGCAGTCGATTCAGAACCCATTCTTTGGGTGACAGGTATCATCAAAGCCCATGACATCTAGTCAAAAATAACACGAATGAAACCATGTTCATTTACAGATGAGATGCTGGTAGAGCAAAGTAATTCCAAAGTTAGGATGAAATATGCCTGACAATGCCTCTATTTTATTTAGATTATTTTTGTTACTAAAAGTTTATTTCTGATTTTTCAGGTTTTTAAAAACAAGTTTAAGTACAATGTCTCCAGTACCTCCAGAACCCACCCCTCCCAACTCTACATTGCTTGTTACAGTTCCATTTTTATGGAGATGTGGGGAAGGAAGAGAGACACAGAGAAGGGGGGAGGTAAAGAGATAGAAGGGGAAAACAAGAAGAAAGAACAGGAAAGAGAAGTGAGTTAATTGTTCATTGGCTTGTGTGGCGGTCTCCGCTGACTGCCTACTTCCAGCAGACTGGTTCCACTCATTTTGGGTAGTCCTGGAAGCACCAAGTTGCCCTCGTGCAAGCGGTGGGGGCCATTGGCACAATGGAATTGGTGGGCTGTAAGAGAGTCGGCCAGGGTGTAAGCAAGGTGAAAGAGAATCTGTTGGATTCTGCCCAAAGACTGGAAGTCATGATGGCTGTATGCAGCCTCCAGATACCCAGTACTGTGGAGCAATAACAGGAGAGAGCTTCTTGTCCTATTTGTGGGCTTCCCAGAGACACCTGGTTGGCCATGGTGGAAAGCAGGATGTGGGTGATGGAACGCGGTCTGATCCAGCATGGCTCCTTTTTGTAATGTCCCTTGGGCATGGACAATATGGAGGTGAGCTCAACTTGCAGTTCACCCTAGGCCTTCCTTGAGAAGTAACGACTCTGAAGCTTCCACAACAGTACCCTTTATTGTTAAACGCTTGGGAGAAGACCAACTCCAAAGCCCACACCAAGAGAGAACAAATAGATGCCCCATCCAGGCCTCCAAAAACAGGGAAGGGTAACTAACAGCTACAGGCCTCTTAAAGATATAACCACATACAGATATCACACTTCTATGTTCTTCTGAAAGGTTGTGGCCCAAACATTACAAAGACGCTTCTTACGGTCCAATACACGTTTATTGATAGAAAGGACTTCACATTGCAATGGAGAGAAGACATACCTCTGCCAAGGAATACACTTCTCTGAGGATTGCTGGCTGTGCCAGCTGTTTTTATTAGCTAGTTCGGCAGAAGCAACTAGAGCATGCGCAGAAAGCTTGTTTACCAAAACGGAAATTCTAGCTGACCACAACTTTCCTGCAGCAGGCCTGTTACCAAGGCGACTAGGGAAAAAGGATGTCTGGCTTGGTGGCTAAAGAAAGAGGGGAGGTCTAGCTTTTTCCTGTTTGTCCTGCAAGAGATTGCTTGTCAATCAGCCACTCCAAAGTTCACCCAGAGTGAATGCCACCTCTGCACCCGTACAAGATTTTTTTAAGGAACAGTTCACCTCCAGTGCCAACATGGCTTTGCTTATGCTAAGATATGCCTATGTAGCTGTGACAGAAGGGTTACAAAAGATTCTACACCCGCCCCCCAACTATGGGGTAAAATGTCTCACATGTGGCTGCAGATGCATGTGAAGGAGCCACATTTTGATCTATTGGGATTGTAGTATTCCTTAGGGCTTACTCCAGTGAATAATATTGTGTGTTAATAACATGATGAACGTGTTTAATTCTCCCTTTGAAATAAATGGCACTTAGATGTGTTGGTTGGAGCACACCTCTGATTTTAATGAAGGACTACAAAAAACAACAAAAAGTAGTGAATCATCTGCCTATAGCAGGGGCGGGAAATGTCTGGATATCTAGATGTTGTTGGGCTGTAACACCCATCAGGTCTAGCCAGCATACCTAATAGTGAGTGACAATGGGATGTGCAGGCTAGCAACAGCTGGATGGCCATAAATTCTCCAACATTAGCGTATAGTAATAGATACATGTGATAATGATAGTGATAATAATAACTTTATTTCTTACCTGCCTCTCCGTTTGGATCGAGGCGGGGAACAGTGTGTGTGTGTGTGTGTGTGTGTGTGTGTTCTGTGTTTTTTTAATAGATGGGTTAAATGCCCAGGATAATGGAGGGACATTTAATGGCAATGCACTTTCTATCAGTGTTGCTGTTATATAAACATTATTAAGCCTCTCTTTTTTTATGGAACATTTGGTGTAGAGAATATTTACATATATAGTACTATAGCATGTCTTACAACAGAATCCCTCCAGGTAACAGTGAAATGATGGTTTCATGAGGAAAATTATGTGACATTATTTTAATATACCCATGCTGAATTAAGACCAGAGAAGCTAAGGCAAAGGATTGTAGTAATACATCTGTATATTACCTCAGAAAGTATTTGGCTTCCATGTTAACTGTTAGTTTGATGGTTGCCGAGAGACTGGCAGAGCATACAGAATTCAGAGGATTATTTTGTACCTCCCTGGACTTCTGCAGTAATTCGAATGCCCTGTTATGGCTTGTTTCCTTTCTGAAAATATACCTGCTATTCAGCACTGCACAATTATTATTGTTTTAAACGTAAAGCAACTTTCCCCAGTAACTTTGAACATTTCAGTCATGGTTGGCCCTAGTACTTGTTAGGATCAGGAACCATGGGTTTCTGAAGACCGCCATCAACTTCCTGACTATTAGAGCAATACAACAATGGAACCAGTTACCTAGGGAGGTTGTGGGCTCTCCCACACTAGAGGCCTTCAAGAGGCAGCTGGACAACCATCTGTCAGGGATGCTGTAGGGTGGATTCCTGCATTGAGCAGGGGGCTGGACTCGAGGGCCTTGTAGGCCCCTTCCAACTCTACTGTTCTATGATTCTAACACTTGGCATGATCCCTTATCCATCCTTCCCACTGCTCTCTCACAATGCAATCCCACACAAGTTTACCCAGAAGTGAACTCCAATGGAGGGGGAGGGGAGAGTACTTCCCAGTAAATGGGTACAGGCTTACAACCTCAGTTGCTGGTTAGGCAAAGCACCCCACAATCCATGTCTAGAATACTTGTTATCGGTAAATAAATATGATATACAGGATTTTAAGCAAGAATGGAATTGGGAATGGGATTGCCCCATCCTGCCTAGTCAGTGGATCACTGCTTTGGGATCTATACCTGTCACATCTATGCCTCTTAGGCTTCGTCTTATTCAGCAAAAACCTTTGTTTCATGTCTATAGGACACCACAATTTCTCTTTAATAAGGGATTGACTAATTTGGTTAATTGGTAGTGGCACAATGCAGCTAATGCTTCTTTTTAAATTGATGTTTTGGCAATTTCCAGTAGCTGCTTCTTTTTGGGAGGATATTTTATGATTTTTGTTTGTTTGTATTGGAACAGCCTTTAATATTCACCGAAGTACATGCTCTTTTAAATTTACTTATCTGCTTCATGGAAATTAATGAATGGTCATCATAAATGGATGCTCTGCACCCTCTTGACAGCTAAAAGACTGATATCACAACACTGGAACAATAAACACTTCTCTCCTACATGCAATGGATTGAGGCCCTTACAATGCTTTCAACATTAGAACTGATGGCATGTAGCCGCTACCTTCAAATGGATACTTTTTTGGATATCTGGTCCGCTTTTGTTGAAGGCAAGGCATAATTGTTAAAAAGTCCTAATTTCATATAAATGGATTTCATATGTATTCATTGGTATGGATATATCTAAATTCATGTATGTATATTAAAACCTCCAAAAATATATGAACCTCATCCCCCAAGGATAACAGCCTCAATTGCTAAATCAGTGAGGGTAGATTAAGGATCATGGACAGGAGTAAATGGACTACTCTTACTGGGAAAGGGCCAGTCCTGGGACAGGGGATCTAGGAGGCCTCAGAGGTTCACAAAAGACTCCAGGGCAGGATCTACACTATTGCTTTAAAGTGCTTTATAACAGTTTTGACAACTGTTGGGGCCCAGGACACACTCCATATACAGTTGTCAAAACTGTTATAAAGCGCTTTAAAGCAGTAGTGTAGATCCGACCAAGGAAATGTGGAGCTGGTTTTATTTTCATATTTTATCCAGTCGTTTTGTGCATATTTCTGTATTTCAGGGACTTTACATTCAACATTTCCAGAGATATGTAGTTCTGAATCTCTTTGTGAAATAAATAAATAAATAAAGGAAGAAGACAATATTGAGGTCTGAAGAAATGGAAGCAGAATCAATCAGATAAGAACTCTTAAAAGAAGGAGACTTAGCACAATTGAGAGAATCTGAACAAAAGTCTAGACCCCTGCTTCTGAAAGTGACTCAAACTGGATTGACACATGCAGCAAAGAAAAGTGGGGGAAGAGTGAAGCTACCTGTTACAGATGTAGGTGTGCAAAATGTTTGAGAGCTGCTTTTTCTAGTGAAAAGCTGTTTTCGGGGGAGAATTTGCTCTGCTGTTTCTCTGCTACAAATTCCTCTCCCCACAAGCCTCCTCTTTTGTACTTTGCATACGAATGCGTGTAACAAATGCCATCTGGTGTAGAATGGGACCATGGCACTTCTGAAAATAGGTGCAGTATCACATTTTTCAATACCCTCTACTCCTTTAAGGACAAAGTATTTGTGGAAAATGTGGTATATAAATAAATTTGACATGACTACTCTCAAATTCCATGAAGGGTGACCAACCTTCAGGAATTCCCCAGATTTGTCTGAGTTTTTGTTCTACCATGGGTGTCTGGGGGGATTTTCTATAATTTTCTATAAAGTCTGGGAAAGAGTGCTTCCCCCTCCTACTGCTCCAATTGGGGCCTTAAAGGAGAAAGTGTGTCATTCCCGGACATTATGGAAAAGGCCTCAATTGGAGCAGGGACAGGCAGGAATGATATGCTTTCTCCTCCTCCACTCCAATCGAGATCTTTAAGCAGCCGACCGTTCTCACGCCCGTGATCAATATCAATCTCCCCCCCCCCGATCTGGGCAAAGAGGCTTACTTGGAGGTAGGAAGGTGCCCTGGTGTGTGGGTGTGTGGAGAATCCTTAGCTACCTAGTCTGGAAACTTCAACTACGTGATTCTAAGATGCACTTTTTCCCCATATAAACATCTCTAAAAACGGGGTGCGTCTTAGAATCGTGGGTGTGTTTATTATTTCTTAGAATCAAAGCTTTTTTTCTGTTGGTGGTACTGAAATTAGTGTGCGTCTTACAATTGATGGCGTCTTAGAATCGAAGAAATATAATAGTTCAAAATATGGCAGCCAGGTTGGTCACTGGTACATCTAGGGGTGATCACATCACACCAGCCTTAAAAACTCTTCACTGGCTGCCAATTAGTTTCTGGGCGAAGTATAAAGTGTTGGTTATTACCTTTAAAGCCCTACATGGTTTGGGTCCAGGCTACCTGTGGGATTGCCTTCTCCCATACAATCTGCCCCGCACACTCAGGTCCTCTGGGAAGAATCGACTTCAGTCTGCAAAGACTAGGCTGACAACCGTTACCCAGAGGACCTTCTCTTCTGCTGCTCCCAGACTGTGGAATAGCCTGCCGGAGGAGACTCGTCAGCTTGACATTCTTTTAGCATTCAAGAAGGCTGTCAAGACTGATCTCTTCCGGCAGGTCTATCCAGTGTAATTTTAGGATACTTTTAGTATGCTTTTAGGATGGTTTTTTTGACAGTGTATACTATGTTTTTAATCAGTATTTTATGTATTTTATGTTTGCTGCTGTTCCCTGCCTCGAACCAATCGGAGAGGCAGGTAAGAAATAAATTATTATTATTATTATTATTATTATTATTATTATTATTGGTGCCCCCATACCGCAGCACAAAGGGGGATTCTGGTGGGAAATGGGTCTTCCCCATGCCTTCTTCCTTTAAGGTCTTCTTACTTTAAGAAAGGAAACATAGTGCTTCCCCAGCTCCCCATAGGGATCTCTCTCTCTGCCTTGCTGTGGATATTATCTTCTGCCTCTCATCAGCATGGGATATCCTGTGGGGAGTCCAGGGCCGATGAAGATGAGACTGGCCTACACATCTTGTTCAGTAGGAAAGCATGGAAATGCATTCTAGTAGTCTTTTTGCAGGCTGTTTTTTTTCTCAGGCTAGTAACTTTTGTGGTCTTATTTACAGGGCTGTGAAAGTGGAATTTCTCAGGGCAGTTCTACCCATCCCTAGGTTCTGAATTAACTGACATTACTGAACAATGCCAACCTCTATTTCAAGTCTTTAATATCATTCCGAAGCCCTCCTATATTTAGAGAGTCAGAGAACTTGCAAAATGAGCATGGTAGAACACTCTGTGAAAATGACAAGGACTCCTGCTTTCACAAGTTCACAACCATACGGCTGGGAGTCTTTATTTCGTTCCATTCTACTGTGAAAGTAATTTGCTGGAAAAAATAATTGCTTCCCTTTAGAGCACTTTTTAAAAATCAAAACACACAGCAACTATTGAGGACTCTTCTGTAGAGTACCTGCTTCGACAAGGGAGTGACATTTGAGTTAATTAATTTTGTGACAATATTGTTAGAGAAAAAGTGACTATTGTCGAGGACTTGACAGCTTTCCTTGCATTTTGAAAATACTTTTTATAAGAACGACCTACAGTAAAATACACGGCTATGATCAAACCCCCTTAGCTAATCCATTATCTTCCTTGGTGCTCAAAGAGCAAACAGATACTTTGAATCTGAATGTTGTTTATTTAAATTGTTGAGAACCAAATTATTTAGAACAAAAAGCAAACCTTTGAAAGAAGAAGACTGTGCTGTTTCTAACTCCTTGTATTTGCTGAAATGAGTATAAAACAGCCACGGCAGATAGTTTAGCCTGCCCCTATTTAAAGTAAACAGTGTTCGAGTTAGAGTGTATGGTCTTTCTTGTTTGTCTGTTTCAAGAATGTAGTTAGTAATTATTCTGGCATCCCTGAATTTGTGCTTATTGAAGTATACTGCCCTTCCCCGCTCCCCACAAACAAAAATCAGAGGCACGTGTTATTTTTGTATGAAAATGATTTCCTTGCACACAATGTGGGCTTAAGAACTGCTCAACTATTCTGTTCCTGGTGAGTCAGTGTTCTGAGCATGCCATTAATTCTGCTGTGTCTCTGCATTCAGAGAGACGTGAATGATCGAATTGTACCCAATCCAAAGAGTTGGCAGAATTACCTACTCAGTGGAGTCTGACTAGAAGGAGGGAAGGCAGAGACACCTCTCCTGTGTGGGTAAGCTCATGGGAGCCTTCAGTGATTCTGAAATGGCCCTCTGGCTTCACAGAGCTGTTCACAAGCTGAGAAAAGTGGGGGCCCCTCTCTCAATGATTGTACAGGGAGACTTTAAAGGGAGACTCTATTCCCAGGTGTTTAGCAGCATGTCATGAGTTTCCATCAATCCCAGATTCGTTTTTATGGTTCAGCTGATTACTCAAAGTTGTTTTTAGATGCCTGTTGTCTGTGTGTATACTGCCTGTTCTTTTTTATGATTTTAAATTTTGCATATTTTTAAAAAAATGTTTTGATCTTTGTAAACCACCCAAAGAGCTTCAGCTATGGGGTGGTATAGAAATGTAATACACCACCTCCATCATCATCGAGACAAAAATATTACCAGTATATGTGTGGCTTCCACTTCATCCACATTCAGGGTCTTCTCCCAGTCCCTGGCATTTATGTGATGGCAGCTGTAGCAGTGGCTAAGAAGACGACTGCATGGTGAATTACTGTCTGATTTGGCTATGCAATAACATCACTGAGGGCAAGCAAGGCTACTTTAGAATGAAGGCAATGCCTGTTTGGGAATAATTAGCCTCACTCTGAATTAGCTTTGTTTCCTCTCAGTGAAGTTGTGACCATTCACTCAGTCTTAGGAAGATGAAAAAGACCTATATGTTTCCATATGGCACCTGAACAACAGCCAATCAAGGCTGTTCAGGTGCTCAAAAGCAGTAAGCATTGTGGGGGAGGTTTTTTTTTTTGCAAAACATTGCGGGTCCCCTATAGTTGCTTCTGTCATGCTGAAAATGTTTGGCTATAAACATTTGGCACAGTCCTCATTTCATCAATGAATTTCTCAGGGCACATCAGCAATACTCTCGTTGGTTACTCATCTCAAAGAGTTGTATTTTACCACTTCCAGTTTAAGAAGGGAGCAAGCGTTAGGGCAGTCCATTGTAAGGTGTACTGGAGACATATAGAGTTCTTGGAATACATCTTTATTGTCAAATACACAAGTTGAGAAGGGGAAGGGGAGGAGGCAGGTATTCAGAAAGACTTTCAAGCAAAATATGACCGTCCAGATGTTATTGGACTGCAACTCCCTTCCTTACCACTGGCTAGGGCTGATGGGAGTTGAAATCTAACAACATCTGGATGACCACATGTTCCCTGTGCCTCCTTTAAAGCAACTTTTTAAAAGTAGTTTTAGTCCTCCCAAAATCAACAACAGTCACTGTGGCGTTACACCCCACAAGTCAGTTCCCAAATGTATGTCTGGAGTTTGTAAGACTTTGGTTTTTAGAATGTTGGCCTGAGTGGGTGGAGTTAGAATGTCTGAGGCAGGGAGGAGTGATATATAAGGGAATGACTGAGGGGATTGAGAGACTTTTGGGTACTCTTAGGGCTCTCTGTGTATTAGTTTAGCTCTTGGGGTTTAGAGTACTTGGGTCTGGAGAATTTGAGGTTCAGAGTAGAGAGTGGTGTCTTTGGAGTGTGGTGTGCACATAGCTGATGTATATTAAACAATACTGACAATAAAGAAAGCTCAAGAGTGATTGTGTGAGAGAAAGGAAAGCACGTATGTGAATGGCTGAAAGGATTAGATGAAAGGGTGAACTTTTAAAAATAAATTTTAATTATGTTGTTTTTAACTACCACAAAAATCCCACGTGTCTGTTTGGCATTTACCATCTGAAGTTTATACATTTAGCACCCACTCTTGACAGTAATTTACCTCAGCACATATAATTCACAGTGTTTTAATTTATTATTGAAATCCTTCTCCATTTAACCCCTTTCTCCACATAGTTTGGAGGAAGGTGGTTTTTATCCCTCGCCTCAGGCGTATCAAGCGGTGGTGCTTGGCTTGAGCAGGGAGTAGCCGCGGCCAGGCTTGGTGTTCAGAGCCTGTGTCATGGCAGTCACCAGCCCAGGATGGCTGCTTGCCAGTTAAACACACATGCATGCATACCCCGTTTCCTTATCTGGCTACATTCAAATCAGCTTCAATCAACTTTATCTGAGCTGGTGGGAGAGGATGGCATCAGCCATCAAACTTTCTCTAATCTACAGATACCGTAGTTCTGCATATCCAAAGAACACACTTTCAACAGTGTTAACAGAGCATATGTTAAATGCACATTAAATATTATATTAAAGGGTCCATTAAAGACCATGTTGACATTATTGGGACTGTGCCAACGTAAGTGGTCTCTGAATTGGCCCTGTAAGTGTTGAAATTGGATTGTGCCTGGCAAATCATCAGTAGGAGCGGAGGAGAATGTAATAAGCTGGAATGAAAAGTGTCCAACATGTATAATGCTGTGGTGGGTGACCTTTCTGAGCCACAAATCAAATTGAAAAACTATTTGATAATGTTACTCTAGCGTATACTAGAGTACCTATCCAGCCCCCTGTACCTTGGTGGTGTTTTCACTAATAGTCTACTGAGCCAGGGAAGAGGCCCAGGAGCCGAGGGGGTATCATTTTAAACAATCTCGTTCATTTGAAGTTAAAAGTTTTGACTTGATTTCTGATGCCAATCATGGAAAATGCTACAAGAGCAGTCTGCACATCTTGAGACTCATTAAACCAAACACAACCCACCAGCCATGTGTAGCGTCCAGGCTAAAACAAGCATCCTGTTTTTGCAAACCTAGGCTGCTAATAAAAGCAAGAGGTTTATCAATCTTTTGGTAGGCTGACATCAGTGGTGTCATGGCAATTTTTGAGGTGTAGGTGGTCAGCATGACACCCCCTCCCCATAGCAAGGCCACGAATGAGAGCCTGCAGCTGCACCACATTTCTGGGCCAGAAACTGAAAGAACTGGGCATGTTTAGCCTTGAGAAGAGAAGGCTGTGGGGAGACATGATAGCACTCTTCAAATACTTGAAAGGTTGTCATACAGAGGAGGGCCAGGATCTCTTCTCGATCATCCCAGAGTGCAGGACACAGAATAATGGGCTCAAGTTACAGGAAGGCAGATTCTGGCTGGACATCAGAAAAATCTTCCTGACTGTTAGAGCAGTACGACAATGGAACCAGTTACCTAGGGAGGTTGTGGGCTCTCCCACACTAGAGGCCTTCAAGAGGCAGCTGGACAGTCATCTGTCAGAAATGCCTTAAGGTGGATTCCTGCATTGAGCAGGGGGTTGGGCTCGATGGCCTTATAGGCCCCTTCCAACTCTACTATTCTATGATTCTATGACAGGATTCCTCAGAAAACCCATTACACCAGCTAACACGGTTGCCATTGCGCTGGAGGTTCCTTAAGCTAGTACAACACAATTTACATTACTAGATTGGATACATTTCATTGACCTCAGTGGTGTTTACTCCTGGGTAAGGAGGGCTCCATGCAGGGCAAGAGGAAACTGTGCTTGAGACATAACAATAGAGGACAGGATGGGAAGGTAGCACTGACTTTTGTTGTTGGCTTACAGAGGGGGTTGGAGAATGATTTATTTATTTCATTTCATTTCATTTCTATACCACCCAATAGCTGAAGCTCTCTGGGTGGTTCACAAAAATTAAATAGTACTATATAAAGTGCCAAAAAGGCACACAACTACTCCAAACACCAATAAAAGGTGATAATTATCAAATAACCCATTTATTCACAAATTATAGGGATATATAAAACCAACTGATGTGTCTCAAAGTGGTTAACAATCACAATGTTGGGTACTATAACAACCAATCATATATATCATATATGGAAGAATACAAATCTAATAGTCCAACAATATTACAGACTTTCATAACATTTAGCACCTGAGACAATACCATCAATAATATAAGTACAGAAATAGGGTTTCTTTTCATTTTCTATTCTTGTCTGCGTTGTCAATACATTGAATGACAGGAATTTGCAATTAAACTTCCTGTTTACGCTGTTCCAGCTTCTTCGGACTCAACGCTATAAAGATAAGAGATTCAATACAAAATTATCAACATTAGTTCTAACCCACTTTATAGTTAAAGACACCAGATACTCGTTTCCACAGTAGCGTGAGAACACTCACTCACCCATATCAGGTAATACCCTCATTAGAGCTGTTTCTGTCTTGGGGAAACAATCCCTCCAGTAAAACTCTGTGAAAAACATATATTTAGCTTTTTAAAACATAAACATGATACTTTTATTTTAGTTTTAAAAGCATAATCTTGGACATTCAGAAAATAGTATCTTACCAGCTTCATTTGTTTGTTCTAGTCTTTAACAGACTGCAGATCGCAGCTGTGTAAGATAAATGCTACAGCATTCCTTTTATCCAGGAAAACAGTTACTTAATTAGTAGAGGCTCTTATCCTGTCACAAAAATTAAAACCATGAAGAGCATAATAAAACAACCAACAATTTAAAAACACAAATACAAAATACAATATAAAAAGCACGACCAGGATAAAACCACACAGCAAAAATTGATTTAGGTTAAAATATGAGATTAAAACAGCGGAGTTTAAATTTAAGTTAAATTAGGTGTTAAAATACTGAGAAAATAAAAAGGTGAGGGGGGCATTAGGTGGACTTTATGCAGTTGCTGTGTCAAAAAAACAATTTTCTCTGGTTAAAGTAATGCAGACCTTTGCTGTGTGCATACATTCAATTTATTTATTTATTTATTTATTACACTTGTATACTGCCCAATAGCTGAAGCTATTGGGTTTTATAAAATGTTTTTTTGTTTTTTTAAGGCAGCAAGACTCAACTTACAACCATCTCTCTCACTTCTAACGCAATGAAAGCACTATGAAATGTCATGGGACACAAATCTATCATGCAAAGTGACACAAGTCTGCTCGTGTGATCTTTCAAACTTCTCCTACTTCTCCTTGAATTATAACCCACTGCATTGGTGTATGGCAGATGACTGCACATTATAAATACTGCAAATACTGCACTGTATTTATTAACATGTGTCCACCGAGCAGCAATTGCCTTTGAAAAAAAAATACCGGCACAGCAGAGCCTCACAAACCGAAGGGACTCCAGTGTCAATCCTCCCCTGGTATTTTGACCATGCATGTCCCCACTTCCGCTACAACACTGGCTGACATACATAGTTACTATGCTGCATTTGGCTTGGTGAGTCTCCAATTGTGCACACCACCATTAGAACAAGTGATTTATTTTTTTCCGGATGGAAGAGTAGCATTTCATAAATCTGCCACACAGTAAAAACTTACCTGTATTGCTCTCCTGACAGCTTTGCTGCCTAATTTAATAGCTGGCTGTTGCTCTGAGTTTGAATGTCTAACCAGCTTTCTCATTGTACAGGGCAACTGTAACGGATAAAAATGAGTGTCTAGCAATGCAATGGAAAAGTGCAATGTAGCTTAGTTTTTGTAATGGGTGACTTTCTTCCATAAGTAGCAGAAAGTTAGGAACTTCTCCAGATTGTGTGGGTTTTAGTCCATACGCTAGACAACATGAAATTTTTCAGATGACTTTTAAAGAAGACCGTTGTTTGATTATGAAAATGAAATGTGTGCACAACTTCTTAAATAAATTCTCCTAAACTGCTCATTATACCTGTGTCAACAAGTTGCTTAGAAGTGAGCAAAATTCTTTAGTTCGGTTACTGGCAGTGGGTAGGCAATGGCATACAGATTTAGGAAAAAGGATTCTATCATAAATTCCCCACTGTTCTGCCTATGGTTCTGCTGAAGCAGTAGACATAACTGTTTATATGCCTTATCTTTGCAGAGAAGTGGAGCGGGAAGTTCTCATCAGATGGAAATTTCCCCCTCCTACTCAAAGAATAGTTCCATTTTGCTCTCAAGTCCCATGTTCAGGATTTTTGAAGGCCTTTTAGGAAGGCATCTTTTAGAGGCCCCATTAACCTCAAAAAGGTATGGTTTTCCGACTGAACCAGGGGCATTTCAATGTACTCTGAGGATTTGAAACATCGATCTATAGACACAAAGTTGCATAAATGCTAACTAAAATTGAAATATTACAGAAGGAAAGACAATTTCCCATCCAAATCGCTCTAAATAAATTCTTCAATTAATTTTCACCCAGCCCCCAGATCCTAAATCAGTTCCCCTCCAATTAATTTACATCCAATTAATTTCCTGACAGACCTTGCTCCAAATCAATTCAATCCAAATAAAGTGATTTAAAATTATTTCCCCCAAATTAATATCTTAACAAGTAACGCAAAGAACATCTCCCCAAGACAATTCCCCTCGCCCCCCCCACCAGCTGCCTTTGGTATTTGTTCTGATTACAAAGGTGGGGTATAAAATCACTACATAAATAAATATAAATAAGAGGATTTACTGCACTACGATGAGAATATTTTACTGGGGCATAGACCTTACCATACCTGGTATAATACTAACCTTTGTTTTTGCAGGCAGGGACGTAGGGTGTGTGTCCCCCTGTTCTATATTAATCCAAGCATTTTGAAGGTTATCTGAAAAAAGAATGGATTTTTAAATAAGCAAGAGCAGTGTTCTTAATAGTTGAAATGGGTGTTGTAAGGGCAGTGGAGGCTGGTGGCTCTGATGTCAGTGGGGCTTGGTTATCCCTTTAAAGTTCTGTCTGGTTCTGATTGGAACCCTGAGTCGATTCACTGGCCCACTAACACTGGAGGACCCAGCATCCACTTGGTAGTGGGTAATGACACAGGTGACCACTTCAGATGGCAGGCTGGGCAGAGGGCCAACTACTCAATTTTCCACTCAAGAGCTAAAACAGGTACTGAAAGTGGTCAATCACACTGGTCTGAACAACATCAGTGTCCATTCAGCAAACCATGTGCATGTGATTGATGTTGATCAGATATGGGTATACAAATGATCAACTTACATGATAGCGATGCGTGCAAATTGTACACCACAGCTATGAAATGGGCTACAAGTCCAACGAAAAAGTATTCAAGAGTTGAACCTATGAAGAGGCCCCCAAAGATGCTTCTCTCCCAGGGCACGATTGGACCAAGGGCTAGGTCTGGTCATGGTATATAAAGTATTCTTTCAAATACTTCAGAGGTTAATAACTGATCCGTTCTGGCATTAGGGTTCTGAAAATGACAATTCTCCAAGCTGTTATATTTCTGAAGTCCATAATTGAGAAAACACAAAGGTGCATGTCGTTGCCTCTTGTTGAGAAAAGGAAGCTCTGTGCTGGAGGTAGCCACAAGTATGGTGGTGATTGCTAGTTGCAGAAGGCTTGAGAGGAAATTGATTTCAGAAAACTAGCACTTTTATAGTTCCCTACCCTAAGATAATAAAGACATTCTATGGGTTACGAAATTGCTATGATGGGTATAAAAGCTTTATCAAAAGAAAAAAAAAATGTTTGAAAACATTTCATTTCTTTTTTTAAAATACAGCTGTGTAAAGGTTAGTGCCAGACAAAACCTTCAATATCATATAATGTGACATTTGTCAAAACTCCCTTGTTGGCTCCTTGCACGAAGCAAAGCTTGTAAATGTTGTATGTGGCTTTATTTGCCCAAGACCAGGGGTTTGTGTTCATGTGAGCTCAAATGCTGTAAACGTGCATGTCAGTTAGGTGGCAGAGTGCAACTCTTTTGTGTGCTCTCTATTTTTGTATCATCAAGAATAGTCTCAAGAGACGGGGGGGGGGGGAAGTCCACAGGTTCTGCAGAGAGAAGTGTACGAACCACAGTGCTTTTTAAGGAAAGCATGCTGAGCACTGAACACCCATCGTTTTGTTTTTAAGCAGCTGTTATCAAAGACTGTATCACTGTCTACTGCTGTCCAGGCTGTCTTGACAGCTCAAGCAATGTGAACAATCACTTGTCAGCAATGCTGTTTGGGGCACAAAATGAAGCAGTGTGCGATCCCTTGTATTGTTCAAGGGGACACCAGGGCAAGTCTCTCAGATTGTACATGGCTGTGAGTGCTCCAAGATTTGCTCCCTAGACTTCTTTGCTGCAGCCCGTCAAGAGCTCCCCTCAGATAGCAAAGCACATCTGCTTAAGGGTGCAAACATTTGCAAGCTGAGCTTACCTGGATCAGCTGCCCTGACTACCTTCCCTCATCACAATGGCTATGTGAGAAGGTTTGAGGCTTACTGATGCAAAGTAATAAAATCAGGCCTTAGAAGCCTGGGGTTTTTCTGTTTGGAGGAGGTATCCCTGAGATGAGTTGTTTCATTTCTCCATTTAAGTTTCATTTCTTCAAAGTACTTTCTGGACTGGGGGAAGAGGGTATAAAAGAGCGATGAGAGAGCCAGGAAAGATCAGAACATAAGGAAGAAGCAGACTGAAGAAGTCTAAGTGCTGCTTAGGGTAAAAAGAATTTGCCTTTTTGCAACTCTATTTTCTTCTAATGCCTTTTGTATCACTCAGCTCTATTGACTAGTAAATACCTTTAGTTGTAAACTGCCTGTTTTACTTTACTGTTGTGTTAAACAGTACTGTTGTGTCTGGAGTGTTACCCTACATCTACAGCCTAAACCCCACTTTACTGGGAAAAGGAAAGCAAACGAAGAAAGGTGGGACTCTTAAGGAGGCAGAGAGGCGATGTTCAGGGGTCCAGGTCATAGACACTATGTAACATATGACAGTCAATCCATTAACCTGGCCAATTATGTACAGTTCTGACATTTCCCACATCAGTTGTGTAAGGCAAATGAGGAATTATGGTATTTGTCTTCTTTCTTAACCCAGTACAGTCAAGACCTCCTGGGAAGCACAGACTCAAATTTCTTTGGAATTTTTTTCTGGGGTGGTGGGGTGGTATTCCTTAAAGCCCTTTATGATATTGGACCAGGATACTTGATGGACTGTCTGACTCTGATTTTATGTACTCATATTAAGATCTTCACAAGAGAGCCTTCTGTAGGTGCTCCTGCTGTCTGAGGTAGGTGGGTGACTACCAGAGTGATGGTCTTCTCAGTGGTGGCCCCCCACTTCTGGAATCCTCTCTCCAGAGCAGTCCGCCTGGTGCCTACTTTGTTTTCTTCTTAGCGTAGCATCATTTTCCCTTACCCCGTCAGAGTTTCATTGGCTACCTGATGGAACACAGTTGAGTCAACCACTCATAAAACCTCCTGGGTGGCAAGTCCATGCTCAGTACTATCAATCTGTCTCTGCAATATGCAGTCATAGATAAGAGAGTGAGGTCTGCTCTAGCACCAGGTCCCACTCATGAAGGGCAACGGTGACGTTCAACAGGCCTGGCCTATCTTCCCTTGTAAAATTGAGTGTTCCCCCTGGATAGGGTGGCTACTTAATGCATTGTCAAAAAAAGAAGGCATACATTTGCACAAGATGTTGCATATGCTAATCTGTATGCCTAGATGCAAATTTATAAATAATGACCATAATTTAAATCGAAATACCATGCATCTCACCATATGGGGATGCATGACCAGACGAATTGTGTGCCTGCTCAGACTGCTGTCCCAGTGCTAACTGTTAATGGAAAACGTCAAGGCCCCTGGTGTTCCTTTTATGGTTTTTTTATCTGAAAACTGGGCTTGAAGTAGACAATCCTTCAAATAGAAGCCTTCAAATAGAGGATTGTCCCCTGTGAAGTGGGACATATGGCCACCCTATCCCTGGAACATACCCTAGGGTCCCTGCAAAGTACAGGAGTTCCTCATAGAAACTCTGAAACTAGTATATAACACCCCTTCCTGCCACTCTGCAAGAGCTGGTGATTGATAAGTACCTATTTAAGACAGGAACATGGAAATTAATGTTATCCAGATTTCTATGATTAGAGAACTACTCATTAAGGGGCTAGCGTTTGAATTATATTTAGGATATTTTTTTTTGGTAAAAAGAAGAAGACATAATGGAGACAAAAAAGCATTCTTATCACCATTTGTGATGGGAAACTTTGATCCTTCCCTGTTTTAGGTCCTATCTAAAAAGGCATCTAAAGAGAGAGAGAGAGAGAGAGAAAAAAACATTTATATTGTTCTTTGATCAGACAGCTTTGTATGGTGCCCGGTTATTGGGCCCAACTGCAGACACACAGTTCTTGTTATGCTAATTTTGATATCCTAAAAATATGCTTTAGCTCTACAAAGTAATATTATGTACCTTCTGAATCCTATTGAAAATGTTAAAGCTTATAACAAAGGATCATGCTGTTAATGTTGCTCTACTTTTATGTTGCTATTTTGGTTTTCTTTCCCCAAGATATTTTTTCATGTCACCGGTAATAAATGGGACCTGTCCTCCCCTTCCCAAGGGGATGCGAGTTTTATGTACTTTGCTGCGACTGTGGAAATTCAGGTAGAGGTGGATGGAGAGGAGAGTCTTCCATCAGGATCTGCCCATTCGTAACTTTACCACTGTGTTTGCTGGAAAAAGTAAAAGGATAACAATTATTTGTGATGTACTCTGAAGCCATTCTTCTATTTTGTTTTTTGACAGCTCCTCTGGGAAATTTTCTTCGCTGCTTGGTATGTATGCCTTCTAAAGCCACAGTGGCCAAGGTTTAAGGTACTTGGCAAATCTTCAAAGGTTATTTCTTTTATTTTGACACCCACTGTCTCATTTGAAGATGATAAACAGGGTACTGCTGGGTATGCCTGCCTGTTTGCAGTAGGCCATGAGGCCATCCATCAGACCACACAGGTCTGAAAACTGAAGATACCGCAGAAACTGCCCCAAGCACTTTGGTGGCAAAGGCAGAAAAGTCCAAGAATGCCCCTCCTGTGGTGCCCAAAATATAAAAAATACACCATATCAGGGGGGGTGGGAAAACCTTTTTTTTGGGGGGGGGATTGAAGGCCATCCTGTAAACCTCCCAGGGGTCACCTTGCAGCAGTGGACATGTCCAAAAGCCAAAGTAGATGTGGCCACCTTACTCACTCACTCAAACACCATTCCCTGACACACACCCATAGCATTCACACGTGTGTGTGTGTGTGTGTGTGTGTGTGTGTGTGTGTATGCGGTGGAGGAATTTCTTCATGCTTGCCAGGGAAAATCTCCAATCAGCTGCTGGTCAGAGATAAATGCTCTTCACTGTCTGGAGAAGCAGCTGGTCGGACTGATGGTGAATCCTCATGGTCCATATCTGGTCCATGGGATAGAGGTCCCCCATGTCTGCACCACATAGTCGATCATTTTGCTTCTTTAGTAGCAGCCAAAAAGTCTCCTGCTGATGGCATGACACTGAAACTTGTAGAAAAATACAGAAAACAATTCACAGAAAAATATGTAAAATTAAAAAGAAGAAGGCTAAAATGTGCATTTCCAACATAGGCTAAAGTCTGAAAATGGCACATTTTTGGGAGATTTGTGCATTTTCACAACTACAAATTCGTGGAAGTAAGGATCTGAGGCACCAGTAACCTCTGATTCTGTTTCTCTAAGGACGTCCCTGGGAAGGCTGCGCGGCGGCTTTCGTTATCTGCGTTTGCATTTCAACGCTCTCTAAATTCACTTGGTAGTATTAATAATGTATAGCTAGAATTGAAGGTTTAGTGGTGCTGGAGTGTGCAAAGTTAATGTGATGAATAACTGTCTATAGATGTAATAAGTCAGTAAATATATTTTGCTATTAACCCAAGTTCATTGTGTTCTTGTCACAAGGATCCCCCCCCTCATTTTTGCTAGGGAATAACTTGATGATACTTATGAATTAGAATATATGGGAAGCTGTTACCAGATAGCTTACTTCCCCCCGCTTTGCCTCTTTCTGAATGTAGATTGGAGAGACGATCCTTTCCTTTGTCCCCTTTTAATGCTGTTCTGGTCCAAATCCAAAATTCTGCCTCTTTGATGTGGTTCATTCAACCTGGTCTCTATTGCCTACTATAAGCGAGTGTCTGTTGGTACCTGTGGGTCACTGCAAGCAGCTGTTCCAGGTGGTTTCTGCTCATGTCCTTAGCTGGAGTTGGGCAGCAAAACCAAGAGAAGTGATCTCTTGGGTGGTGCACACATTAGGGCATCCTGGGCCTGAAGAGACATCTTGGCTAAGGGTGACACTATCAGTGTTTACAGGTAGCCCATGAGTTAAGTGGTCTGGGTATCTGGTTTCATTCATAGTGTTGTCCAGCTTGTTGGCAGGTACATGTCAGCATGTCCATAGTATATAGCTGTCTTTCTTGTTGTGCAACCCTTCTCTGTTGCTCATGTACATGATCATGTATATATTTTGGTGCATTGGTCTTGCTCATGCAATGCATCCATGTGTTTGTATGTGAATTAAACTGGAATGTTTAATCATTCCAGGGCAAATTCAATATTGGAGAAGCTCTTGGGGGCAGCATTCCAGTGGCAGCCAGGTCAAAGGCAAAAGGGGTGCCCCCCCGGCATATTTTAACTTAAAGCTCTTACTATCAGTAACAGTATTAGGAGAGGTGTTTAAGAATAGGAATAGGAACAAAGCTGCACAAAAGCCAGGACACCTCCAAACAATTAGTGGTCTGGGGAAATGGGGGTGAGGCCAGGAGAAGTGAGTGTGTCCATCTGGGGAACCTCAGATGGCTGGACTGGGATTCCAGGAGACTGGATTGGCCCCTGGGCCTGAAGTTCTCCACCCCTGGGGTAGAAGATACATCATTCATATGAATGTTTTCCTCTGGGCCACATGGTGAGAGATGCATGTGAGCCCATTACTTGCTCTAGATGTCCTCTTTTCTAAAGTCAGCACACTGCCATGAAGTTTGGATAGACTGAGATTTAGAAAATTGCTGCCCCATGAGAGAATTGTCCCAGGATCAAAAATCCTAGGTAATGTAGGCTTGCCTTAACCATCAGCAGCTATACTCATTACAGTTGTGGGACCACAGTGATGTTTTTTTTTTTAAAAAAAAAAAATCTTCCCCTATAAAGGATGGGTTGGTTGGAGAAGTTGTAGAAAAATTATAGATTTAGTAAAATCAAGTTGTAAGATCTGGATTCTACCACTTTCAGTTTTAAGTGATGGTTGTGGTTCCCCCCCCATCTTTAGATACCCCCCCCCACAATAACAAGCCCCTACACACTGAAAACTAGAATGTCAGGAAGAAGGGTTCAGCCTAGGCTTCCCCTTGACATAATGTTTTCTGTAAATATGGGGTTTGTTTTGTGGGGAAGGATTATAACTAGGGGGGGGGGCATGTCAAAAATCACCTCCCACTTTCATGGATCTATTCATCCCCCAATAAAATTGGGGATATTTTTTAGCTGGTTTGCGGGGTGGTGTGGTAGTGGTGATGGGCTGGCACACACCTCAGTGTAACCCAATGAGGTGGCCAAGAGGTTTTTTTCTTGCTTTCTGAACTTAAACAAAAGCTTTGCACCCACTCATATTAATGGTGGACAAATTAATGCAGCAAATTAGGACTCAAGAATGGTGACAGAAATCTGATTTTTTTAATGCAAAACTGGTGATATATATTTTGAAGCTGAACCAGTGAACTGGGATGAGCCAATAGGTACAAAACCATATGTTTGTATTTACTGCCTCAAAAAATATTGCTTTTTAAAAGTGCTAAGTGAAGCTAAATAAAAGTAAGCAATGGGGTGGGAAAAGGTAGTTGTAAATCTATTCATGTTTATTTATAGGGAAGGAGGGGTGAGATATGTATACACAGAGGGAGAGAGAAAATAGAGAACTGCGTGGTTCTCCAATACCTGGCTAGTACTGATCACGAGAGTTGTGCAGGTAGAGTAAAATAAAACATTGTTAATACTGCAACATGATGCCAGTTTAAAGTAAGATAAATACTTTAAATTGACAGAGTGCTGCTGTGTTAACACTGCTTCATTTTACCCCGCCTGCACATCTCTGATGATCGTGATTTAGCTGGAACAGGATTTGTAGCAAAAAGAAGTTATACACACTCTCAAAAAAGGCTTTTTCAGCATTATATTAATTGGGTTGCCGCCTCTGGCTGTCCTAAATTAGTTTCCTGTTATGCATATTGTATGTGGCTAGCTATCATGCACAATGGCTACATAAATCTGATTCACAATTCTTGATGAAATGGGACGCAGGTACTGTTCTTTTGCTAGGTTTGCAAGCATGGTTCTATGTGATATGAACCCAGGTCAGTCTGATGTGGTTTTAGGACTGAAATGGCCTTGGTTGTCCTGGTGGATGATCTATACTATGAATTGGACTGGGTGATGTGCAACCCTGTTAGTCCTCTCAGTGGTTTTCAATATCATCAATCATGGTATCACCTTGGATCATCTTGCCAGGATACACTCTGAGGGCACAGTATTATGGTGGCCCTGGTCCTTCCTGGAGGGCAGATTCCAGGTGGTTGGGGGACTCCTGCATCACACCTTGGTCTCTGGTATTCCATAATGATAGAATAGTGTTGCTAAGGGTGTGGGTCATCTGGAAGTTTGCAGTGAGCTGTATATCTGGATAACATAGATCTCTATAGCCCCATTCACGTGTTTGTGTGAATGCATAGGAGCATCCCCATAGGTGACAATTCTACTTCCAACCATTGCACATTCAGAGTATCTCTCTCTGCCCTCCCCTCCAGGACCCAGATCTTAATGTGGGATAGCCCTTCTTGAGCTCAGTACAGTTTTCAATACCAGAGTTTGGTCCATGTAAAGCAGTAGCCTCTGGCTCCTGCAGAATAGCTTGGTCCAGACTGTGGCCCATTCAGAAGACACTTTAAACCATGGCTTTAACCACGGTGGTTAAGTCAGAAAACCAGGCTGTGTTCAGAAGACACCTTAAACCATGGCTTTAACCATGGTGAGTAAAGCAAAAAGCCTTATTTACTGTGTTTAAAGCCATGGTTTAAGGTGTCTTCTGAACACAGCCTGGCTTTCTGGCTTAACCACCATGGTTAAAGCCATAGTTTAAGGTGTCTTCTGAATGGGCCCATAATGATCTTGGCTGTGTCCAGGCATTCCCTCTTCCCCTTCCCTACTCCCATGCACACCATGATGGAACACTTCCAGGATCATATGCTGGTTTGTAAGCAATGATTAACCCATGATTGCCTGATTCATGCATAATGGTGTGTGTGGGTTGTTTTATGAACCATAACAGAAGAGCTGAAGCTGGGGGATACAAGAGGAGGATGAGATGGGATGGGTAACACAGCCTCAAGGCTCATTCTTGGTCTAATAAACCATAGTTTATTAATAGTTCAATGAAAGGAGCTGTTGATTCTGACATTTACAATAAAAAATGGAAGACTGCAGTGTATTATCACACTTGTGATAAACATACTGATAGTCCCCCCTATAAAAAAACCCCCTAGCTTTAAAACAGCCACCATATTGCAAAATGGTAATCATTTCTATTTCGCTAAAGCAGGCTTCCCAAGTGATGCCTTCCAGATATTTTGGACTTTAACTTCCATAACCCCACAAACATGGCCAATGGTCAGGAATGCTGGGAGTTGTAGTCCACAACTGGAGGCAGCCCAACTTGGAGGGCAAAAGTTTGGGGAGGGCTGGTAGGTAAAGGCAGCCATTTCTTGGATACAGATGCTACGTATCTGAAACTAACAAGCAAAATTGAACGTTCTTCCTCTCAAAATGGCCGGAAGATCTCAGAGAGCAATTTTAGTTTGGATTTTTAAATGTATGGTTTCGGGCAGGGGAAAATTTCCATAAGTTTATCAGAGCTATCAAAGGAATAGATCTTGTAATTTTCAGCTTTTTATTCCAGTTGTCTGGGTCAAATGCTAATTTCACAGCATTACTAAAAAATGGATACATCATTGTTATTGAAGGACATTTTTTAAAAAAAAAATTCAAGTGCCTACAATAAATAGTAAACTGAAATAAAAACAGCTTTGCTTCTAAGTGTAGAACACCACTCTCAGCATATTCAAAGTTGAGAGACTGTTTTACTATTGTACTAACCACATATTTGACAGTTCACAGGAAGTGTTTCTGCAGTTTCCAGCATAATCTTTTCAAGAACTTGGCCAGTTTGGAAAGGTGGTAAGGAACGGGGCAGGGTGAACAGGCTTGGGAATGTTCAAACTGGGGGTGTTCATACCCAGGCAGCCAATTTTTCTGAAATTATTTCTTACTAGTATAGACAAGATTGGGTACTGTAATGGAAGGCACACTCACACCATTTTATAAAGGTAGAACGGGGTAGGAAATGTTTTCTTCTTAAATCTATCACCACTGTGTTAACTTTCTTAAATCTAGATGTGTGGAATCCAGATAGAATCATAGAATAGTAGAGTTGGAAGGAGCCTCTAAGGCCATCGAGTCCAACCCCTGCTCAATTCAGGAATCCACCTTAAAGCATCCCTGACAGATGGCTGTCCAGCTGCCTCTTGAATGCCTCTAGTGTGGGAGAGACCCACAACCTCCTTAGGTAACTGGTTCCATTGTCATACTGCTCTAACAGTCAGGAAGTTTTTCCTGATGTCCATCCGGAATCTGGATTCCTGTAACTTGAGCCCATTATTCTGTGTCCTGCACTCTGGGAGGATCAAGAAGAGATCCTGGCCCTCTTTTATGTGACAGCCTTTCAAGTCCTTGAAGAGTGCTATCATGTCTCTTCTCTTCTCTTCTCTTCTCTTCTCTTCTCTTCTCTTCTCTTCTCTTCTCTTCTCAAGGCTAAACAGATCTGCAGAGTTTACTTATAGAGAAGGAGACATACCTGCTAGAAGGTTGCCTTTAATTCTCAACAGCTTGGAGTGTGGATAATTAGCAAGTTGTGTATGCTAGACAGATGCTGAGTTTGCAAAGTGCATAGTCACTTCCAGAGATCTAATTTAAGTATTTTTTTAATTAATGCAAGTGGAAAGAAAAGTTATATTCAAGAATATAAAGGACTGAGTTTTTCCCCTAGCTAAGGCTCACTCTTTTACAATTCTATCTTATGTCAGTAAAACGTACATAAAGGACAATCTCCACCAATGAGGGAAAGGTCGGGACTCACTCTTGAGATAAGTTTCAGACAAAGGCGAGGGGAGACGGAGACAAAGATACATTCAGAAATCAGCACACGTATGGTATTTTCCAGAAGGGCTATGATTGACAGATGGAAGCACTCTGCCAATCAAAAGGTGTTTCAGAATGAGTTTGTTTTTAAGCTGAGCATCACAGGCATAGGATGTTTAAAGCATTGTCATGCACAAAAATGAATGACAGGGAGGTATGAATTTGTGTCCTTTCCCACTGGCTTTAGGAAGGGGATAATAACCTTTTGTATGTTTATGCAAAAAGCCTCTTGGATCTCAGAGTTCCATCACACCTACTTTTTTTTATCCGGTTTTCATCTGTGGTTTCCCCCTTCATTTCCTTAGTGAGTCAAGCGTTAGGCACTTCCATGTCTGTGCGTTGTTGCGTTCTTTCAGCTCATGTATCTTTTCACTTGGAGTGCTACTACGCTGGTGAAATCTTCTGCCTTGCCCCTTTGGAAAGGTTTACAGGGGAGGAGGAGCGAATGGTTGTTTTGCTCATTTCAAAGGGTGAGCAGATGAACAATCATTTTAACTAATTTCTTTTGTAAAGGTCCCCTCCTTCACTCCAAGGTAACCAAAATGGTTAAATCCGCATAATTTTAAAAGATAAAGAGATCAAACTTGACACAGTGAAAGCTCTTAAGGAGGGCTTTAGCCATGCTAATTTTGAATCACATCCATTCAACCCTTGATTTTTAAAGGAATTTTTGTAATTTCACCCCTTAAACCCTTTTCCTGATAGTCTACCAGTGTGAAAGTCCACCTGTCTGCAGTTGTGAAGGATCTATTTTCCTTTACTTTGATCATGCCAAGCTGTGCCTCTCCAGTTCATAAAATAGAGATTGGCTGTTCCTTTACTCAAGAGTAAGTCCCATTGATTTCAAGTGCATTTACATCCAAGTCATACTAAAATCCCATGCATACTTACATTTGAGTAAATCCCATTAAATCCCATTCTGGCAAATGCAATTGAGTTCAATTCTGGTAGGCTGAAGTGGTGTAATGATGCAATGGTGTTTTTAACGTATTAAAGTATTAGGGAAAGTCAACCCCTTGCATGTCCATGGACTGACCTATCCTCATTTCAATGAAGCATTATTTTCCTCTACAACATCCTGCTGTACTAAAGGAAACTTTGCTCCTTCATCTGTGCACGCCCTGCTGAAATCACCTCTTTCTCAGGCAGTCTTCTTGCTTCTTGTATGTTTATGCCCCTTTATGAAGCCAATCTCCATTTTAGAAGACCAGAATGTCATTGGGCTTAGACAGTGGCAAGAATGTCATTGGAAGAGGGAACTGTCAAAGGATCAGTGTCTCCTTCCTGGAAAATAAACATTGTGATTTTGATCAGGCACGTTTCTAGCAGCAGGATATCAGTATTCTCTGATCTTGGTGCTAGATGTTAACTAAGGATGGAGACAGCAAAATATTAGCTTGGTTTGGGATCTGCTTAACACAGACCTTCCCAGATGTCTGATCGCTAAGGACCATTGGGTTCCCCCCACCCTGAATTAAAATGGGAGCTACATTTCAATCTTGCACCCAGCAAAGTTTACGTTTACAATGTGAAATAGTCAGAAGGGCCCACCATAAGGAGAACTCACTCCTGCATGAACTACTGATTGGAAAGGTGCAACCTGGAGCACTGACTCATGCAGACACACAAGGGGCAGCTTCCTGTGATGCCAGGCATTCCTGCTGTTTTTCTGCATTGGGATTTTGATAGAATGATCCAATCACACCCAATGTATTGTTGTGCCGGCATTACCCGCCTGCCCTAGAAAGGTTTAAGCAGATTGGGAAAAGCACACAGAGTTGTTGCAGGAAGCCTCCTCTGCAGAGGGTGGCTTGTTCTCACAGAAGTCAGGAACGAGTCATCTGCTAGCCTGCAATGGGTAGAAATTATCCCAAGAGTGAATGTAACCGTTTAACCCAGGTGCAACTCCAATTCCCATCATCCCAGAGCAGTTGCCATGGAGCTGGGGCTGACAGCAGCTGGAGTCCAACAACAGCTGGATGGCCACAGGTTGCTCACTCCTGGTTTAAAACCCCGTTGCATACACAGGGCTGAATCAGCTTTTTGTATGGAATCTGTCTGTCTCCTTTGGTTTGTAAATGATGACTCCTAGGCTGCTGATTCATACTTAATTGTAACAAGCAGCAGGCTGTTATACTCTTCAGTTTAACTTCTCTTGCTTGCCCTGAGGCTGAGTCATGACTGTCAATCAGAGTGAAGCAACCCTGCAGGTTAGTAATTAACTCTTACACTGCAGTTCTTTGCACACTTAAATCATGAGTATGCCCCCATTATACTCAGCAGGACTTCTGAGTAAAGATTATAGGATCAAAGCAGAGGCTTTGTTAGGCACTTAAAAGATTCAGGGTATAGACCATAGGACACAAATTTGCATAACATTTGCATATACAAATTTGCATATATGTACATTTAGAAATAGTTACTAGGATTTTTTTACATTTCATAGAGGACGAAGCCGGCCAATTACTTTGCCATCCAAATTGTCCCAAATAAAATAAATTCTTCAATTAATTTGCTTCCTACCCCCCAGATCACCCCAAATCACTAGTTCCTTGTTAAGGAATCCATTTTCCTTTTGTGTCTCAGCATCCCAGAGTGCAGGAGATGGAATAATGGGCTCAAGTTATAGGAAGCCAGGTTCTGGCTGGACATCAGGAAAAACCTCCTGACTGTTAGAGCAGTACGACTAAGGGACTAATTACCTAGGGAGGTCGTGGAAGGAAAGCATTTCTGTGGAGGACGTGGGTGAATAAGATTTTTTTTTTTTTTACTTTGGATCAATTAATAGGCCTTTTCAAATTTGTGTATTAAATTTAATTTACCTGCTACAGCTCAATGGCGAGACTTGAAATTGCAACACCTCTTGGAATCTAGGTTTGGTCCAGCTGCTTTTACAGCTTTCAAGCCTCCAGCACTGGCAGGATCTACACTTTTGCTTATAACGGTTTATAATGGTTATGACAACTGTTCAGGCCCAGGACACATTACATATACCATTTTCATAACGTTTTTAAAGTGTTATATCCTGCTTGGTGTAGATCAGGCCCCAGTTAGAAACAACTGAACTGACATGTCGATCCACAACCCATACATATAAGTATTTAGTAGCAGTAAGTAAATATGATAACCATAGTTTAAGACTGGATTGGAATAGAGAATTGGACTGCCCTATCTTGCCTAACCAATGGACAGTTGCCCTAACATCTGTATCTGAAGCTTCTATGGATTTCAGGTTATGTCTTATTCAGCAAAAAAAATTGTTTCGGGTTTATTGGACTCCACAATGCCTTTTCAATAAGGGTTTATCTAACATGCACAATTGTTGGAGATGTAATGCATCTAATGGTTCTAACTAATATGTTTTGGCAATGCCCTATAGTTGCTCCTTTTTGGGAGGAGGTAACAATAAGTATGAACTTTGTACTGAAATGATGTATAATATGGAACAATGTCCATGTCCTCCTAAATTACCTACTGGCTTCTTGGAAGTTAACACATGGTCAGTGCATATGGCTCTTCAGAGCCCTTATAACAGCTAAAAGACTTATATTATCACATTGGAAGGACAAATCTACACCTCCCATAATGCAATGGATTGAAGACCCAATAACATTATCAACTTTTGAATGGGTGATGTATAGATGAAACTTGCAAGTGGACAAATATATGGATATCTGGTCTGCTTTTCTTGAAACCTTTGTATAATTCTCTCCCTTTTTTCTTTTTCTTTTTGTAACGAACAGTACCCATGATGGAAAATGACAATAATCTTATATACATAATGTATGGGGTTTTTTGTTTTGTTTTCATAATGTATTTTCTGTTCGGTTTTGTTGATATTCACAATAGGAAAAAATGGAATCTTTTGCACCAAAATAGTTTCAAAAATTCGACAAAGCACTAATCCATTAGCAAGCCAAAAGTGAATCAGAGAACTATCCCCAGTTAATTTCATAATTCCCTCACAGTTCCTGTTTCAAAATTTAATCATGTCCCCTTTGATTAATAACCTCATTCATCAAACAATATTACCTCCATAAATTAAATTCACAATAAAATAAAGTGGTGCTGGATTCTGTTTGGGTGGGTGCATCAAAATGCAGTGTGTGTGCTGGGAGGGAATAGGGCTGGAGAGTGGGGCAGGGGAGGAAAGTGAGCAAGGAAAATGATCTAGAAGAGTAGAGGGAAAGCCTGAATCCCTTGTCTTCTGAGTTAAGAGTTCACGAAGAGGATTCAGTCATGAAAAGGCATCATAATGTTTCCACCTCCCCAGGACCTAATTCCATAATGATCCTAGAGGTCAGCTTTCCTGTGTCCAGAAGAGGTTGCCTCACCATCTTTGGACTCTGAAGACTCTGGCCATGAAGACACTCACATGCTGTATCCACTTCTATGTTGTGACTGTTGGATGGTGAAAGAATTTTCTCCCCGGGTGGAGAGAACGCAGCAGCCAGGCGGATTCAGAGAAGTAGGGTTAGCACAAAAATAACACACAGCAGACAGCAGTTTCTTCAGTAATAAGGCTTAGAAGATCAGATTTGTACAGCATAACATTTCATACTCACACGTACGGACTTCTTATCACACAGGAGAGGGAATACATGTTTGCCACAGAAGACTTTTATACAAAACATTATCTCCCTCAAACAATTAACACATTGCACTGTCAATCAAACCACACCCGTGAAATTAATCTCTGACATTTAAAGTGGCTGATGAAACAACTTGCAATCCTTGCATCAGGAAGGTGAGCTTAAAACTGTGGACAGTAAAAATCCATTCCCGGACAGTGCCAGCTTGATGCTGCTAAAACAGGCGAGGCCCGTTTAAGAAACAATACCTCATTCAGTATGGAGGTGGGGCCAACCAGACTAAATTGAGCAACGCTGATATTTAAGCCACAGTCTTGCTCTGTTCCTTGTTGGAGCAACATACAGGTGATCTTGAGCTCCTTCACAACAGTGCTGTAGCCCTCCGTCATGGTGAGTTACATACAAAGGATTCAGGTGATGCTGTCCATGTCCTGCCCTGATCTCACCTCTCTCCCACCTCTTTGAGAGGAAGGAACGTTTTTTCCAGCAATGTGCTCAACTCTCTAGGTGCATTTTTATCCCATTGTACTCAATCCGATGTTCTGAGGGTGCGAGGCATTGCTGATGAAAGGGAGGGGGCATGCCAGGGTGAGGCGTCCTTGCGAACAACCAATAGATTGTTAGGGAAGGTACAAATGAGATCTGTGGGGTGGGGGTGGGGAAACAACGATTCTGAGGAGAGGTGTGAAGATGAATGAAATGTGAGGCTTTCAAACGCTAAGTAAATGGAGGGGGATAATACAAGGGCAAATGCGTGATGGAGCTCCTTGTCTGGTCTCCAGCACTGCTTGGAGCTGTCCGTGGTGCTGATCTTTTCCCACTTTGCTTCCTGAGAAACCTGATCCCTGCTCAAGATCTGATCCCTAGCAGAACCCTGCAATCCAAGCTACCTACATTACAGAGCATCTTCAGAATTCGTGGCCTGAAATGATACACATGCTTGGGGGTGGGGATCATAGAATCACGGAATAGCAGAGTTGGAAGGGGCCTACAAGGCCATCGAGTCCAACACCCTGCTCAATGCAGGAATCCACCTTAAGGCATTTCTGACAGATGACTGTCCAGCTGCCTCTTGAAGGCCTCTAGTGTGGGAGAGCCCACAACCTCGCTAGGTAACTGGTTCCATTGTCGTACTGCTCTAACAGGAAGTTTTTCCTGATGTCCAGGTGGAATCTGGCTTTCTTTAACTTGAGCCCGTTATTCCGTGTCCTGCATAGAAAGATGAAGGATGCTGCCAGGACTGGGTAGCATGGAGGAGAAGGAGCCTGGAAGGAGAAAGGTGAAGAGGAGGTGGAGTTAGGGTGGTGGTAAAGGATGGCGCTCTCTCTCTCTTTCTCTGCTTTGCAACTTCTGACGGTTTCTCTCTATGAGGTGGAGATGCACACATACATATTATTAAATTATTGTTTTATTTGATGGAATGACTACAATAAATAGTAAACTAAAATAAGATCAATTTTGCCCCAAATTGTAGTATGCCACCAGTCTCAGTCTGATGAAACTTGAACAGTTTTACTGTTGTACTGTGATTTGTCTGCAACCATATACTTTACTATATATATATATATATATATATATATATATATATATATATATTCTCCGTTATTTATTCTGCAGAGATTTCTGTCTCCACTTTGTGTCACTTGTTTTCAGGCATCACATAGTATAAGGAAATAAGATCAATTTTGCTTGTAACTGTGAGTCTGTAAGGGGTACTTTCCGCTGCTCTTCCATGTGTTGGGCATAGCTGTAGCAACCACCTGCCTGTGAATATTATAATCTTCAAGTAGATGTTCTTTTTCAATAAAAAAGGAGACAACCGTTGGTGTCTTGATACGGTGACAACTTGGAAACATGGGAGATGATCTGCAACTCCCATCATCCCCAGCCACTTGAGATTATGGGAGTTGTAGATCAGCTCCTACAGTCCCAAGAAAAAGGAGACACAACAGAGTCAAGTTGCTGGCAACTTCTCCTTCCACTTTTGAAAGAAGCACAGAGTAGGAGGAACTGGCAGGCTATGGGTCTCTTCCATCCAAGGAGTCCTCGTGCTTTGAGAGCTGCTAGTTGCTGATGTCTGCACAGCACTTCACCTCGGTCAGGTGCTCTGCAGCTGATATGTTTCAAATGCTGCATTTTTTAAAAAATGAAGCCGAATCAGTGCAGGTCACTTAAAGTAGGTTTTGTTTCCCATCACACTTCTCCTTGCAGAAATCAAGCAGGGTATTGTAGTGGAATTGCTCCGTTTGGCTTTGCAATTCCCCAGCCAGAGGATGGGGGTCTGACTCAGCCAGCCCCGACACATGCCCCTTCATTGCTGCTTGTTAACCCTTTAGGTTCTCAAGGAAACCACATCACACTCCAGAATAGGGACCAAACGCTTTTATTCTTTACACACATACACTACCACAAGGGTCCACACGTTAAGGTTAACACTTAGGAGGTTTGGGGGAAGAACACAGACCAAGGAATGACACATATAAACTGCAGGGACTGACACTTCACCCTTCCCTCTCACATGCTCAAGCCTAACAGGATTCACACTCGCTCCCCGCTTAACCACCCCCACCAGCCGTTACTCTGGCAAGGTCCCTTGCCCCAATTGTACCCAAAGGAAAGGAAAGGAACCTCTCGTGCAAGCACTGAGTCATTGCTGACTTTTGGCAGGGATGCCAGCTTTCGCTGACATTTTCTTGGCAGGCCTTATAGCGGGGTGGTTTGCCGTTGCCTTCCCCGGCCGTTATTACCTTTCCCCCAGCTAACTGGGTACTCATTTTACCGACCTCGGGAGGATGGAAGGCTGAGTCGACCCGAGCCGGCTGCCTGAAACCAGCTTCTGCTGGGATCTAACTCAGGCCGTGGGGAGAGTTTCGGCTGCAGAAACTGCTGTTTTTCTGCTCTGCGCCACACGAGGCCACAATTGTACCCAAACCTAGTCTAAAACAAAACAAACACCTAATTTCTGCGACTCAACCTTTGCTACTCACCCCGACTTGGCTTGACGTCACTCGAGCTAACCTCCTTCTCTCAGAGGCCGCGTGGAGCCTCCGCCATCCAGCTGGTCCGGCCTGGATGCCTTGACTCACCACACACACGCTGGCCTCCTAACACCCACAGGAAAGAGGCCAGGCACTTAGGTGCCTAAGCCTTTTATCCCTTTCTGGAACCCCCTTGTTACCAGACCCACCTTGACCAAAAGAAACCCCTTAGCAACCCACACCTCTCCCAAAGGGAGGGGGGAAGGCTCCCAGACACTGCACAGCTGCAACTTGTTACTCTCCCCGGTTCCAGCCCGGGGAGGCGTTATCAGATGCCAGGCATTTCTCGCCCAGCGCGGCCTTGGCATTTCACTTGCTACTCCCTTTTCAGACACAACGAAACCCCTCTCCCTCTCCCTGGGATGAAGCAAAAGACGTTCTCTTAAAGGGGCCATGGGCTCAGCCCATGACAGGTATTTTGACTTCCGAAACCCCCTTTTCGGCCTGCCTCAATTTCTTGCAACACCCCTAAGTATGGCTTCTGCAGTCAGCTCCATTCCCCCCTAAAAATATAACCTTTAGTTGTAAGTCATCCTTTCAAGCTAATAAGTGAGGCACAAGCCCTTAGCTTTGATTAATTCTAGTGCTGACACCTTTGCTAATCCAGACTCTGCTGATAAGTATAAACACTACAATGCGACATCCCCCTTGGGTCATGTGCTCTGCAGGTTATGTTTCAAAGGCTGCATATTGCTAGAAAAGCTTTTTTTTTTTAAAAAAAAAAATTACATGCATTGCTCTTTTCTGCCTTCTCAAAGTACTGTTACTTAGCTTACAAGGTTATTGATTCATAGTTCCCATTTGACCCAATCCAAAGAAACACAGGTTCCTTTCCACGTCTTAAGCATTTTATTTACCATGAACAATCATCTGTAAAACTTAACTGTGATTGACCCACCCCGGAAATTTTTTGGACGTTTTCAATTCTGAGCCTTCCCCAAGTCGGAATAGCTAGTTTGTTCTTTCGTGGACGAACAAATAACAAAAACGCTTTCTGTCAGTGGAATTACCATTCAGCTCCTCTGAAGAAGGAATAGAAAGAAAAAAGTACATTGATTCCCAAGAGGAAAACAACCTTTTACTGTAAGGCATTTACCCCATCTAAGCCTTAGAATAAAACGTTAACTGCATGTTTTGCTTGCCTGCCCCCTTCCTTGCTTTTAAGGTCCTGAATATTTTAGAATATGGCCAGTATGGCTAGGCTTATTGTATTTTCATATATTCTTCCACCTTGTTATAGTTAAAAAGTCAGCATTTTTTATTTTCCATCTCCTTACAGGCTTCTCCTTTGACCTTTGTAAGTAGAAATACTTCAGTTTGCTGCAAAGTAGTTTGGAAAACTCTTGGCTGAAAACAAACCAATAAATGAGATGGTTGTGTGTGGGGTGGGTGGGAATGAGCTTCTCTGTTTTTAACTGCTAAACCCTACTGTAAACTTCACATAAGGATATGCAAGTTCTTCATAAAGTAAAGAAGATTCATATTAGGAGAATCTACACTGGAGGCCGTTTTGCTTCTGAGATCATAAAGATGCATGGTCAGCTGTGTAATTTATTACTTCAGGTCTACCGGACAGATTTTGCTCATGGTTGTTTTAAACTGAAGCTTGAGTAGTGTAGAAACCTTTGAAAGTTCCAAAGAGTTCAATGTACTTTAATAGCTAAACAGTTTGTTTCTTTGTCAAGGCCAGGAGCCTGAGGTACTTTGGGAACTACTGCTCCTGCGTCATGCAGGCGTATAGGGAGGAAAACAAGACAGTGGTGACAGAGGGAGGGAGGGCCTTGTACCCCTCTTGAAGAGGCCATATTGGTGGCAGGGATAGTGGTGAAGGCGGTAGCAAATGCTGTAGGTGGTGGTGGCCTCAGAGAAAAAGAAGCAGCCCTAGGTTTTAAAATGTCAGGGAGGAGGGAAGGAAGTGAGCTTGAAGCCTGAGGGGAAGAAGTGAATGTTGTTCAGTAGCGCCGAGTGTGAGGAAGCAAAAGCCAAAAGTCCTCGGTTGCGTTGAAGGAAAGTAACCTCCATACAGCTTCTAGAGGACTGACATAGTGGGAACAGTATGTTTTGTCCTCAGACTACTAGTGCCCATGGTGACACGGGCTTTACACTAGTGGCAGAAGACTGCAGCAGTGATGCATTGTGTGTTAATTTGCCCTATAAACTTTCTTGCCATGCTTGAGACCAGTTGATGTAAAACATAACACAGCATAGGAGCGTGTTGAAGAAGAATATATGTGTGCATATATTTAAATGTGCATGCTTCTGGGTCAATTGGAATCAATATTAGTGATTCCACAGTGATTGTCAACAACCCACAAACTGTGTTCATTCACTTGAATGAGGCTTGTGGGCTTATGGGCTCCGTGGGTTCAGATTTAGGCATGCACAACTGGGCGGTTGGAAACTGAATTGCCCATCCTCATGGCAATCTTCTAGTCGCTCACTGAAGACCTGAGGAACAGGGTAGGCTGTCCTGTATGTGGAAGCCCTGAAACGTGGATGGAGGCACCTTTTGTGAGAAGATCCCTGCATTGCAATCTACTCCATTTAACAGAATTATATGCTTACTAGCAGAAGCTGATTAGGAGGCAAGACCAGAGTAGTAAATCATGCAGAAGTATAGTGGGCACACTCCTCTGTTGGTGAGTACTTGGGGACCTCAGAGGAGACTTTAATTAGTTATTTCTCACTGCAAAAAGTTTGGGAATTACTGATCTAAGCAAATGAACTTCTGAATAATGGACTAAAGTTCTGGAAAGCAATCTGGATGTAAGATGGATGAATTTATTCATTAAAGTAGACCAATTAAAGAATAATAAAAAAACCTCAGCCAAATAGCTTGCCCATTTTTTAAAAATCTCCTATTTGATGACCTCACATGTAATCCTACCAGTGTAAAGGAACAACTTTGAATATTATTCCGGACTTATTTCCACGTTCTTTTCTTACAGTGTATACTCCCATGAAGTGACTGACAGTTTAAAATCAAGCTTTGTGAAAAATTCATTAAACCATAAAAGGTTTAAAGTTTCATTTACATAACCTGAGATGAAAGAAGATGAAATATTGTAATTATCTTTTCAAGTGAAGTTTGCACTGCCATTTAAAATTTAATCTATGCAAAGATAGGTTGAGCTAACCCCCACCCCCACCCCACCTTTTCCCCAAGGTGGAATTTTAGGTAGATCTGTATACTGGTTACACAATTAAGCATTTGTAGGAAGCTGAACTAACATTTTAATAGTCCAATCCCAAGTAGGCTTACTCAGAAGTAAATTCCGCTTAGTTCAATTGTGATTTATAAGTTCATATTTCCAGAGCTCGCCCAAGACATTTTGCTGCCTGAGGCAAATAACAAGATGGCTTCCATGTTCGAAAGCCGATGGAACTGTGTCTTCAACACTGACATGGAACGGCATCCTCTGCTGCACCCAAGGGCAGCTGGTTATTTTATTTATTTATTATTGCATTTATATCTCACCTTT
Source organism: Elgaria multicarinata webbii (assembly GCF_023053635.1). Classification (NCBI taxonomy): domain Eukaryota; kingdom Metazoa; phylum Chordata; class Lepidosauria; order Squamata; family Anguidae; genus Elgaria; species Elgaria multicarinata. The sequence goes on along the minus strand of NC_086180.1, from coordinate 83,834,361 downwards.
CTTCCTCTAAGGAACCCAAGGTGGCATACATAATCCTCCTCCTCTTCTCCATTTTATCCTTAGAACAACAACACTATGAGGTGGGTTGGGCTGAGAGTCTGACTGGCCCAAAGTCACCCAGTGAGCTTCCATGGCCGAGTGGGGACTAGAACCCGGATCTCCCAACTCCCAGTCTGACACTTTAGCCACTACGCCACACTGGCTCTCAGCTTAGGGAGTGCAGGGCAGCCTGCATGGCACTCAGCTCTCTCTGCCAGCACCTTGTTGACGCCTTCCAGCATCTGCCACCTCAGGCGACAGGTAGGCCTGCATATTCATATTCCCATGTAACTAACTGGTAAGGTGTTCAAGGTGACCCACAAAGAACATTGATGCAATTAATTAAAATGCACCCTTTAAACATATCAAAAACCCAATATTAACAGAAAGCAGAGCAGCAGGCTATCAGATGTTAGGCATTATAAGAAAAGGGATTGAGAATAAAATGGCCAGTATCCTACTGCCCTTATACAAATCTATGGTGTGACCTCACTTAGAATACTGTGTACAGTTCTGGTCACCACACCTAAAAAAGGATATTATAGAGCTGGGAAAAGTGCAGAAAAGGGCAACTAAAATGATTAAAGGGCTGGAGCATCTCCCCTATGAGGGAAGGTTACATCAACTGGGATTGTTAAGCTTGGAGAAGAGGAGGCTAAGGGGAGACATGATAGAGATGTACAAAATTATGCATGGTGTGGAGAATGTGGACAGGGAGACATTTTTCTCCCTCTCTCAAAATACTAGAATCTGGGGTCATCCCATGAAGGTGATTGGTGGGAGATCCAAGACAAATAAAAGAAATTACTTCTTCACGGAGCGCATAGTTAAATTATGGAACTCACTACCACAAGATGTAGTGATGGCCACCCATTTGGATGGCTTTAAAAGGGGGTTGGACAAATTCCTGGAGAAGAAGGCTATCAATGGCTACTAGCCCTGATGGTTGTGTGCTACCTCCAGTATCAGAAGCAGTAAGCCTGTGTGCACTAGTTGCTGGGGAACATGGGGGGGAGGGTGCTGTTGCACCATGTCCTGCTTTGTTGGTCCTTGGTCGACAGCTGGTTGGCCACTGTGTGAACAGAGTGGTCGACTAGATGGACCCTTGGTCTGATTCAGCATGACTCTTCTTATGTTCTTATGTTTTATACGTTTTCTCCCTCATGTAAGAGTGTTCTTGTTAGGTACTTAGCAGAGTTTAAGTAAATGCATATCAGCCTTCGACCCTTTGCTCGACGACAAAGTGCCTTCTCGAAAGAAATACTCACAGATGTGGAGTTTCTTCAGTAAAAGAGTTTACTGAGGCATATCAACATACATTGTTACAACGCATAATCGACCAGCAACAACGAGAGAAACAAAACATTCAATATGTACAACTATATATACATTCAGAAACTAGATGATGACACTATTGCATCAGTCAATTATTCAATTAGGGATGAGGGGGGAACGTCTCCCCTTATCTTTGACCTTTACAGTTTCATCATTAACTATCAACACCTGCTGTGATACTGAAACTCGGACTCTATGCCAAGTCCAGTTTTATTCAGGGCTTATCTTTCTGTAGATAAGTTTTCTGCCCTGACAGTTCTATCCATGCGTTCAACTGGTTCTTTCTTTCTTCACAGTTTCCGTAGTTACCTCCTTCATAAATCTGCGGATCTATCTATGTAGTCCCCATTCATCTGACCAATTAGATGTTTTAATGGCATCCACTGAATTGGAGTACTACTATAGAAGAGCACCTGAGGAGTTTGGAAGAACTAATATAATCATGTGTCCATGGACTCTTTGGGGCAATTTCTACATTCTACCAGATTTTCTGGAGATGCAGCCATAAAGGGTAATGTCTAATCTTATCCAATCAAAAGTTAATAGCAATTTGGTATTAAAAATTATATGAATGGAACAGATTGAAGCAGACATGCCATAAATTGTTTTTGTATTGGTATCTGGATATTGCATTTTGAAATTGAATGGGAACTGTGATAGGTGCCCTGCCTGATAAAGATGTGAAAGATATAAGCTATGATTGTTACTAGGTGCATACACGCACACACACACACACACACACAAATAAGGAATGCATTGGGGAAAAAGGGGACTTTGTTACTGATGTTATTTCCTGCAGGTGTCTTCACTAACCTACTTTTTGTAAGCTGAGCTCTGAAACAGAAAACAAGTAAAATATTTTAAAATTGGGACCTTCTGTGTGGCTGATGAAGCTTAAGATAAGATTTTGTGGTCTGAGATCTGTGTTGTGCTTGTACTCTGGAATCAGAGATGTGGGTGAAATAATAAATGAATATTCTAAAGCCTTTGACTGTGTGGATCATAACAAACTGTGGCAAGTTCTTGGTGGTATGGGGATACCAAGTCATCTTGTCTGCCTCCTGAGGAATCTGTATAATGAACAAGTAGCAACAGTAAGAACGGACCACGGAACAACGGACTGGTTGAAGATTGGGAAAGGAGTACGGCAGGGTTGTATACTCTCACCTTACCTATTCAACTTGTATGCAGAACACATCATGCGACATGCTGGGCTTGACGAATCCAAGGCTGGAGTTAAAATCGCAGGAAGAAACATTAACAATCTCAGATATGCAGATGACACCACTTTGATGGCTGAAAGTGAGGAGGAGCTGAGGAGCCTTATGACAAAGGTGAAAGAAGAAAGTGCAAAAGCTGGGTTGCAGTTAAACCTCAAAAAAACCAAGATTATGGCAACCAGCTTGATTGATAACTGGCAAATAGAGGGAGAAAACGTGGAGGCAGTGACAGACTTTGTATTTCTGGGCGCAAAGATTACTGCAGACGCTGACTGCAGCCAGGAAATCAGAAGACGTTTACTTCTTGGGAGGAGAGCAATGACAAATCTTGATAAAATAGTTAAGAGCAGAGACACCACACTGACAACAAAGGTCCGCATAGTTAAAGCAATGGTATTTCCCGTAGTAACCTATGGCTGCGAGAGCTGGACCATAAGGAAAGCTGAGCGAAGGAAGATAGATGCTTTTGAACTGTGGTGTTGGAGGAAAATTCTGAGAGTGCCTTGGACTGCAAGAAGATCAAACCAGTCCATACTCCAGGAAATAAAGCCAGACTGCTCACTTGAGGGAATGATATTAAAGGCAAAACTGAAGTACTTTGGCCACATAATGAGAAGACAGGATACCCTGGAGAAGAGGCTGATGCTAGGGAAAGTGGAAGACAAAAGGAAGAGGGGCCGACCAAGGGCAAGATGGATGGATGATATTCTGGAGGTGACAGACTTGACCTTGGGGGAGCTGGGGGTGGCGACAGCCGACAGAAAGCTCTGGCGTGGGCTGGTCCATGAAGTCACGAAAAGTTGGAAATGACTGAACGAATAAACAACAAAAACATTTAGGCAATCTTCTTACTGGAGGAAGTGAACATTGTTGAATTTGGAAGGAGCAGGTTAATCTTCAAGCTTTTTTTCTGTGGATTTTGTTTCTTTCTTTGGGCAATATCCCATGCAATGTGGATGCTTGCTGTGTTTTGCAAGTTACATGATAGCAACAGATCAGCTCTGCTTGTGCTCATTAAGTATCTTGTTCTGGCAGGGTCAGTAGATGCAAGAAAGCTGACTCAAAGTAGAATCCTGACAAGTCTGTCTATCTGCCTATGATCATATGATGCTGCCTTATACTAAGGATGTATGAGAAATTTGTTTCAGATCATTTATGACCAGAATTTACTCCATTGCCATACACACACACCCTGAACATCAACATTTTGAATTTGGTCCAGAAATGGACTGGAAACAAGTGAAACTGGCACAATACATTGAAAATATGCAGTCCCAGTTAATAACCTTGCAGCCTTATTTTGGACTAACAAAAGTTTCTGGACTATTTTCAAAGGCAGCCCCATATACAATGTAATGCAGTAATCTAAAATGAAGATAACCAAAACATGAATAACTATGGGCAGATAAATCACCCACCAACAGTACCACTGTCTTGTCTGTGTTGAATCTCAGCTGGAAAGTGGACAAAAATAAAAGGGGATACCAATAACTGTGTTGTGCCTATGTTTGGGATGGAGGAGGGAAACAGAACAGCTGAGCCTGAGAGTGTTTGGGGAGGGGCTGAAGCTAGCTGCAGCTCAATGCAGCTGGCCTCACTTAGTCATCAGTATCACAATATAAGGCAAGCCTCAGGCTCTGTTTGATGGCTGGAAGCAATTGTTGTTCTTGTGGCTCTGTCTCAGTAGCATTCCTGCCAGCTCGCTGACTCTGCTCAGACTATACCTTGAACCCGGAACAACTACAACTGTGCATCCCTAAATCTGGTGTTGTTTGCCTTGGCTCCCAATGGATAATTTTGGTAGTAACTGTTGCTTCGGCTATTGGGCGGTATAAAAATGTAATAAATAAATAAATAAAAAATAAATAAATAAACTCCTGAGATTTACAATAAACTGACGTCAGTGGTGGGTTCTTTGGGTCCAACATCTGCCCCATGATGCTAAGTACTGATGCCAGGCCTGTGGAGAAAAAAATCAAACCAGCCATCTTTATTCTGAAATGGTACAGTCCCATGAGGACAATACCATGTGCTTTTTGTAAATGTTTGAATTAGCTTTTAGACTTGCCCAATTAAAATAGTAGTATTAATGGACTTCTTCCGCTGTTATAAGGATGAGTGAGATAAAGATTAAAAGCACTTTTTATAACACAAGTTGTAGAAATAAATTCAGTTTAAAATGAAGGTTATTAGTGATTCTGTACAATAGAGTGCATAGTGAAATATATATTAAAATTGTAACTTGGAATGCTACTTAATTGGTGTGTTGGTTAGTCTTTTCATAGTAATCTGAACATATTTTTTGATTTTCTTTGAAGAAACTAGATAGAAATAAGTAGTTTTTCAAACTTCAATGTGGACTTTAAATACTTGTAGTTTTTGTGTGTAATCATTTATATGTCTTCAGATTTATTTTCAGCATTTTACTTGTTATTTAGGATTGGAGAACCTAACTGTTTTTTTTTTATTATTATTATTATTATTATTATTATTATTATTATTATTATTATTATTATTATCATCATCATCTGTTTGGAAAAGTTTCTACTTTTCCAAAATTCAGCAATAATTCCTAAGGGGCTGTTTCACTAATGTGATGTCCCACTGATATTATAGTACTTTATAGGTCAGAAGTTGCAGAGTTACTGGAGTTTGAGATTTAAAGAAGTAGGAGGATGGAGCTCTTTGAAATGTTGCCCTTGTAGTCCAGGGTTGCTAGAATGGCTTACCCCCCCCCCCCAATCCAGGTCTTGGAAGGGTCAAGAGCAGCAGACTTCATTGAGAATAATGAAAAGAAGAGATGAAAAAGGCCTATTAAACCAACTAACTCATCTTTGTGTGTGAGGAAAGAAAGGACAGCTGTGGTTGTCAGGTTGAAACTCCTTTCCTGGCCCCAGAGAAAGAAGGATTAATTGCTTCTCCCCTCTGTTATCCAAAACTAGACTCTTTAAATATTTTATTAAAGGAGGTCTTTGGTGGAGTAAATTAATTAGTGCTTTCCAAATTTGCATCTCAGTATATCATACAATTTGTACTGCTAAGATTACTATCAATCCTCTAACAAGACATAGGGTTTAAAGATGCTTTAAATGAAGCAAAAATGTCCACCATAAGGAGAAGTGGTACAAAATACCCAACAATGGCCTTACACCTGTAACTTAGATCTTTGGGGTTTTCTAGAATCCAAAATTTGCTTAGATCGGGGTAAAACCCTAATTCCAGGATGGCCAAATACTTTTGGCACATTTAACTGAAGCCTTACAATTCTTCCATTTATGCCATTCAACCTTTTTTTTTAATGGGACCCTTAACCATGTGAAGAGTGTATTTTTCTTCAGAGAGAAAGATACTTTAAAAACAATAAAAGAACAGAATTTCTTTGAAATTGTGTAGAGTGCTTCCTCTGAAAATAATACCATTTGGTTTATTTTTAACAGTGTATTGCACAGAATGTAGAGAAACAACAAACAGTATATCTTTCTTTTCTAGTGACAGGGCGCTTAAAGGGTAATTCCCTCCCCCTCCACCCGCCTTCTCCAAGGATGATTGGCAACCTTACCTATTGGCTTGGGTTATTGTGTTTTTTTCTTCAAAATTTGAAAGCGCTTTCCACTTTTTTCAATGTCTTGGAACCAGGTTTATTTTTCATCAAATTGAATTGCAACACAGGATTTCAGAGAAATAGACGGAGAAAAAAAGCGTTATTTAGCTTGTTCAGCTGGGTTTTTGTCTGAAGGACTGTGTGGGTAGTTTGTTGCCCAGAAGTGTGGATGAGTGGTGGTGCTGCAATTCTCAACCTTTATACTCCAAGACGACAGAAGCAGCAACCAGCAAAATGAGGGCCAAATAGAGACAATAAAACATACCTTCAGACACACAATCAAAGTGACTAAAGTTTTTATAAATCAAATAAAGGGATTGTGATTTAGCTCTGTGGAGAACTCTGCATTTTCAATGAAATGCAGGATATATATATATATATATATATATATATATATATATGAGTTTGGAGGAGTCTTACACTGAACTTTATGGAATTAGGTAAATGGTTTTAAAGAATGGGGATTTTAGAAGAAATATCTGCCAATCTGATCTGATCCAGGAGCAGGTATTCAATTTGTTTGGTATGGATAGCACTTGTTCTGAAGAACCAGGTTCAGAGTTTGGGCTTTGTTTAAAGGAAAGTCTCTCTTCTGATGAAAATTGGTCTATGCCAAGGTCAAATTCTGACCCAAAGAGGGCTTCTGTAGGGATGGATGAATCGGTCAGTGTTGGTTTCTCTCAGAGCTCCATAACACCTTGGAAGAAACGCTGGCTACCATCGCTTCTCCGTGGACACTCAGTTACTTCCTGTTTTCAAACAGGAAGTAAACAAGGTGCACGAGGGCCATTCAGTCCCTCGTTGTGAACACACTGCTTCTCCCACACACAGCAGGAGAAAGCAGCAACTGGACTTTTTCTGGTTTTTCTTGCTGTGCAAGGAAGACCAGAAGGGGCGGAAGGTGTGTGAGAGGCAGATGACGTCATGTGAGCTACCTGAGGAATCCTTGAATCAGTAACAAGCATGCAATAAAATGCTTGTCAGATGGAGCTTTCAGTTTCTCAAAAGTTTTTTATTAAAAGAAAGTTATCTTGAAATTTCATACACATGTTTGTGTGCATTGCTCCTAAAACATGCAATTGGGACACAATTGTGCCTAACATACACATTCCTTGCCAGAAAATGTCCTAATATGCATTTTAATGTTACTTTTGCTAATATATGCATTTCCCCTTAGTATACATGTTTGTACAGAGTTTTTGATGGGAGAATTGCAAAATTTGGAGAAAGGTGAATTTAGAAGGGTGAGAGCAATCCTACAGCTCCTAGACAACAGGGCAAGAGAGATAGGGCACCATATCTTGCTTATCCCAAATGGAGAGAAAAGCAGTTGAGAAAGGGTGATGTTGAGGGGGGGGGAAAATGGCACAGGTGGAAAAGGCTAAGCCCTTCACCATTTATTTATTTATTACATTTCTATACCGCCCCACAGCTGAAGCTTTCTGGGCAGTTCACAAAAGTTAAAACAGTAAACATTAAAAGGTATACAAAATTTAAAGACCATCAGAAACATAAAAACAGCAGTATAAAAACAGTATCCATTTATAAAACAACAGTTCTGGGAGTCTGTTAAAAATCAAACTTAGCGTTGTTAAATGCTGTTAAGTGCCTGGGAGAAGAGAAAAGTCTTGACCTGGCGTCTGAAAGATAACAGTGTTGGTGCCAGGCGAACCTCATCAGGGTGATCATTCCACAGTCGGGGGCTGTCACCGAAAAGGCCCTCTCCCTTGTTGCCATCCTCCGAGCTTCCCTGGGAGTAGGCACTTAGAGGAGGACCTTAGATATTGAGCGCAGTGTACGGGTAGGTTCATGTTGGGAGAGGCGTGCCATCAGTCATTGCGGTCCCAAGCCATCATTTGCCCTTCTTCTGCTCTTGACCACAGACTCCAGTAGCTGCATTTTCTTTAAAGCTAAGGGTTGCATCCAATCCTGATCATCGAACTGTGGAACTGGATCCACTGGCTGAATGGTTGGAAGATGCACAGAGAACTACAGGGAAAAGGAGAGCAAGCGGACGTCCCATTGCATGAACAGAAGAGTACTTGTACAACTTTTGGATGTAAGCCCAAGTCTGTTAAAGAACTTGGGGTGGGGGTGAGGAAAGAGTTCTATTGCATTCCAGATAACATGCAATCTGATCCCTAATGATTTCAGAACTGCCGTAGCAAGAACTTTTTTATTTTGAAAACATGATAAATGATGTTGTTTTTAAATGTTTTCATTTAAATATTAGGCTGGGGGTGGGATGGGGTTTCACCTGTGACCTCCTGCTATGTCCGTTCTCTTTTTATGTTCCCTGCAATTTTTAACACATGATCCTAACAAAATAAATAAATAACAAGCAGAAGACATTCTGGAACACCCACAGGTGATTGTGAATAAAATCTGCACAGAGCAATTAAAAACCCAATGTTTTCAAGCAGATGTCTCAATAAAACTAAGAATAGCAAGAGCTTCAAAGTGACTCCTGAAGAACTAAAAATGAGTGTTTCACACACTGTGAATGCAAGGGTGTGCTATATTTTATTCACAATGAAATTGGCTGAAAATGTGCAATAAAAGTCCCTCTAAACACAGATATCTTAAACACTGATGCAGGCACGGCAACCCACAGTGCTGGCATAATGTACCATGCATTCATAATATTATGGTCACTGATACTGTGCCAACATCTTGGTCTGTGTGCCTATTCAAAACACTCATTTGTGAGTGCTTTGAGTTGTAGGGTGAATACAGGGCAACCATTTTCCAAGGGGTAATGTGCCATAGTAACTAATGTCCCTCTGTATGATGACTGCAAAACCAAAAGATAAGGACTGATAAAAGGGATCAGATGGATCTGGAGAAGGAAATGTTATTATCTTCTGAAAACTATGAGGAAGAGAAAACCATTTTGCATTGGGTTGGCAGTTGGTCCTTTGGTAAGAAGCCATACACATGGCGATGCCATATCAAGACGAATTGCCTCATCGTGGATAGTTTGGACTTCTGAATCTCCCTGCCAAATGGTAAGGATAATTTTATAGCATGGCAGGTGCCAATGTGTTGTAAGGTTTTTGTATCCGCATTCTGTAACGCTAACCAGGTGGTAATGTAAATTGTACCATGCATTTGCATCAGGGAAAAGGAGTAAAGGATAAAATTCTCACAAACTGCCAGGCTGTTACAAATCTTTTCATTAATTTACATTGCTCAATGAATGCAAGGAACTGCTGAAAAAGGTACCTTGGATTTTTTTCTATGTTCTACTTTGAATCACATTGTTAACAACATGCTTAACTTAGGTGTTTCCTTCAGAGTGAATTTTCATTCATCTCTCTCTCTTTTTCTCTCTCTCTCTCTCTCTCTCTCCCACCAGCATCTCTCTCTCGAGTCCTCAGAATGGCTCACAAAAAAATCAAAGATAATAAAGACAATACAATTCCATTCCTATATAATTAAATTGCAACAGCTTTGAATGCCGTATTAGCTAGCAAGAGTATAAATAAAATGGTCTAAAAGCAGCAATAAAATACATCATAATTCCATTTTTCAGAAGCTGATAAATCACTTAGTAAAAACACCCAGGGCAGACTTCCACAAGCATGTTGATTTTTTTTAAAAAAGTGTTATTTGTCTTTCAGCTTCAGTTTATTAGACTTCATTCATCCCGTCACTGCCTCCAGGCACTGATCCAGCACCTGCACAACCTCTCCAGATTCAGATGGAATAGAGTGGTAGAGCGTTATTCACATATTGATGACACCTCACCCAAATATCCGGATGACAGCTCCCAGCAGTTTCATATAGATACTTAACAGCATGGGAGATAGAATGGATTCTTAGTCTGAATTCTGGGGCTAAGTAGCAGTCATCCAGTGCTATTTTCTGGTAGTGGCCCTGCAAGTAAGGTCAAGAGCTCCAAAAATGGTGCCTCAAACCCCAATTCACAGAGAGCCTCCAAAAAGATTCCATGGTCAATTGTATCAAAACAGGGTAGCACTCCCCCACCCCTGGCACTTGTCCCTCCCCTGATAATAGCTGTCAACCAGGGCAAGCAAGGCTCTTTTCAGTGCTGTATCCAGGCCTGAAACCAGATTGAAATGGTTCTAGGTAGTCTGCTTCCTCCAAGAATGCCTGCAACTGGATTGCTATTACCCTGTTGAATAAATTGTTCAAAAATGCAGTATTATTGACTGTGATCCAATATCTCCAGATCTAAGGAGGACCTCCTTAAAAGGGCTGGGCCACTGCTTCCTTAAATGAGGCAGGAATAATCCCCACATATAACCCAGGTGAGGCAGTGGCTGCTCTGAACCAGTGCCTGGGCACAGTAATGGACTGGATGAGGGCTAACAAACTGAGACTCAATCCAGACAAGACGGAGGTACTGTTAGCGGGTGGTTCATCTGTCCGGCGAGGTGATGTTTGCCCTGTCCTGGACGGGGTTGCACTCTCCCTAAAGGATCGGGTCCGTAGTTTGGGGGTGCTCTTGGATCCAGAACTGTCACTTGAGGCACAGGTGAACTCAGTGGCAAAGAGCACCTTTTATCAGCTTAGGTTGATATACCAACTACACCCTTATCTGGACAGAGATAGCCTAGCTACAGTTATCCATGCTCTGATAACCTCTCGTTTGGATTACTGCAATGCGTTATACATGGGGCTACCTTTGAAAACGGTCTGGAAGCTTCAGCTGGTACAAAACAGGGCAGCCCGTTTACTAACAGGGACTGGCCGGCGAGATCACATTGCACCAGTCTTTTTACAACTTCATTGGCTGCCAGTCCAGGTCCGGGCCCGATTCAAAGTGCTGGTATTGACATTTAAAGCCCTAAATGGTTTGGGGACAGGTTATTTGAAGGAATGCCTCCTCCCATATGTACCTCCCCAGACCTTAATATCATCCACAGGGGTCCTTCTCCGTGAGCCCCTGCCAAAGGAAGTGAGGCAGGTTGCTATTAGGAGGAGGGCTTTCTCTGCTGTGGCATCCCGGCTGTGGAACGAGCTCCCCAGAGAGGTCCGCCTGGCGCCTACACTGTACTCCTTTCGTCGCCAGCTGAAGACCTTTTTATTCTCTCAGTATTTTAACACTGCATTTTAACTTAAATTTAAATTTTACCGTTATAACTCTGTATTTTAATCTTATATCATTTTTGCTGCGTGGTTTTATCATGGTTGTGCTTTTTATATTGTATTTTGTATTTGTGTTTTTAACCTGTTGGTTGTTTTATTATGGTTTTAATTTTTGTGAACCACCCAGAGAGCTTTGGCTATTGGGCAGTATAAAAATGTAATAAATAAATAAATAAATAAATAAATAAATAAATAAATATAAAGTGACATTTACCACTATCTGGATCCACCCAGTCAATTTCCCTCCTGCCCACAGCTAGATTTTATTAACTAGGATTTATTAACTAGGATTAACTAGGATTTTATTAACTAGGGTCAAGAAGGCAAAACCCAGGGAGCTTCTTGTCTGATAGGAATTCTTTATTAGTGCTGCCTCCTGTAAAAAAGGCAGCTAGTAGAGAAAAACAAAAGGCAGAACAGAATGAGCATTTACCAGTCCCACATGCACAAAGGCTATTTTGGCATAAGAAAAGGGTGACTACACCTTTACTTTATTGAAGCAAGAAAAATAGCTTTACTCACAAGTATTCCAGCACATACAAATGAAGGCACAGCACAGGGTTTCAAGACAGTAGTAGTAGTAAAGCTTTATTGTTCCAACCCATGGTTACAAAAAGCACAATAAAAACAATACCAAAACAAATCATACATACAAGGTCAGAAATTTTGCTCTATACGTTTGAGCTGCAAGAGTGAAGTTGGTCAATGCCAATATGACAGTCTTGTTGATGCATGTAAACAGAAAGTGTATTCAAGACAGTTTATTCAGTCCATTTTGTGTTCCATTAAACAGGCTGGAGTGAGAGAGGAAGCCACGTTCTCCTAGCAATGGAGGGAAGTCAAAGACAAAGAGAGTGGAGGAAGGGGAGGAGCAGGATGCCACACTGTAGGCTCTAGAGATCCTAAGGGTAATTATGCCCCATATTCCCATGCATTGACTAGCTAACTTCAACACTGCACCCTTCTTGTAGCCAGCAGACAAGGTTGCAATATCCTCAGGCTATAATAACTGAAGTTCATCCCAAGATCGATAACCAGGTGGTTCTCTGGACACAGCTCTTCGATCTGCCCCAACTGTAGCATAATTTCCAAAGATTGTGTCAATGGGCAGCATTTCCAAACTGTTTGTTCATTAAATTTTGAATCCCTGACTTAAATGGAGATACGTGACGGGTTTTTTTGTTTTTTAAATTCAGACGTACCCTAGCCTTTGCTCATCCTTTACCTGAAAAGGATGCTTGTGATCAGGTCCACCTTAACCCTAGGGCCTAAAAAGCTCATGAAAATATTTTTTACCACCAGTACATTAACTTGGTTTCTGCTACAAAATTGCTTCATCTCGAAGATTTCAGAGCCCATGCAGAGATGCCACAGCTCGCAACGGCCCTCGCTTATCGGGAGTGTCACACAATTATACTCACGCAGTGGCTGCTTGCAAAGAGAGACTGCAATCCTGGCCTGTGATGGCTTGCACAGTATTTTTCCATTTACAATGTACTCCTGTTTAATAGATAAACATAAGAGCAGAGCCAGAGGAAATAAGCTCCATTCATTTCCGTGTTGTTGAAAAGTTGTAAGGTTCTATCTGCAGAATTAAAAGCAAAGGGAAAGGCAATGGGAAAAAATGCAGTGACTATCCAAAGAATGGATGGGGTTTGAGAGGTTATTGTAGATGTGGGTTGGCTGCCTGTGTCAAGGTCTCTCTGATCTTCCTTTAAGATTTAGACACACCTCGTCTTGTGACATCATCATGTTGTGGGTTTCCCACCACCAGTTATAGCAGCCAATGATGGTGTGTGGAGGTTTGGAAATTTACATCATTTATTTATTTAGGGTATTTTTATGCTGCTCCTCAGCCCAAAAGGCTCCTGGTGTGGCTTACAAATAATCAATAAAAGAAGATAGTCCTGACCACAGGCTTACAATCTTGAAGACACAACACAAGAGGAAAAAGGAACTGGGAGGGAAGAAGGAAAACTATCAAGACTTTTAGCAGGGCTGGTGGAATGGCCTTGCTGCCCCTTCTCGTCTCCCTCAATACAGCCTGCTAGAATGGTTGAGATGGTGACAGTTGAGGGAAGGGAGCATTCATGGGGGAGGCCTTCAGGATTCATGACCCTGCTTTCCCTCTCATCTCCCTCAGTACAGCCTGGAGTTGGTGACAGATGACAGAGAGACACTTTCATGGGTAGGTCTTTAGCAGTGCTGGTGGAATGATGCTGGTTCCCTTTCTCATCGAACTCAGCACAGCCTGCTGGAATGGCTGCTGCTGGTGACACCATGGACAAACATGCCTAAACGTTATTAGGACTGTTGTGGGGAGAACTCAACACAGGACTCCCACTCTCCATCACCCAGCTCCTTGTGCAGTGCAACATAGAGTGATCATAGCTGCTTTCCTACTTGGATTCCTCCAGAAAATCAGTGATTTTGGGGTGTCAGGGCAGATATTATTTCTGGGTGTGTAGGGGATCATTTGCTGTGGTGAATAATTTCCCTCAGCAAAAACGCTTTTGTTTTAACAAAATCCATTCCCATAAAAGCCCAATTAATTCATTTAGAAGTCTTTTCATGGGGTTGTGTGACTGAATAAACAGGGGATAGGGGAATGCATTTAAGTCTCTGCTGCCATGTGTAAAAATGTCTTTTTGTTTGGTGTGTGTGCGTTTGAGTGCATGGTATGGGTGGATTCTATCCTTAATATAAATACTTTTCAATGTATGGTGCTGCAACTTAAGGTGACACCTATTATTGGGCTCATCTACACCAAGCAGAATAATCCACTTTGAAAGTGGCATGAAAGCGGTATATCAAAGGCAGGAGCCACACGACTGCTTTATAGTGGTAAGGAAGTGCACTGACAACTGTTGGGGCCCATGGACACGTCTACACCAAACAGGATATAACACTATGAAAACAGTATACGGTATGTGTCAATGGGCCCCAACAGTTGTCAGTGCACTTCAATACCACTATAAAGCAGTCGTGTGGCTCCTGCCTTTGATATACTGCTTTCATACCACTTTCAAAGTGGAATATCCTGCTTGGTGTAGATGAGCCCACTGTTAATGTGCTAGACTACACATTGACATTGATTATTTGCTTGTGTGTGTGTCAAGTGTTCCATGTGCTGCTCAAAAGTAAGACTCACTGAATTCAATGGGTCTTACACCCATGTAACCATGCATGTGTGTGAGAGAAATGGTCCCCCTTTGCTTTCAATGTCACAGTGGGGGGGGTAGGGTTGCTGGGGTGATCTGTTTGTAGATTTGGTTGTTTTGCTGCACCTGTGATTATGTAACCCAAACTCTCTCATTTGCATTGACTCTTATTTGACTGCTGCCTCAGTTTGCCTATGTGTGAAATGGGTTGCTTCCTCTCCCATCTCCCTTTGCTTTCAATAAATAGGCTCTGCCACAAACTGCTTTCGCTGTGTTATTCTGGAGAAATTTCTGGGAGGGTTTGTGATCCCCTTGACGTGCCTCCAGCGACCACACTTTGCGCCCCACCAGTTAGGATTAGGTAACTGAGTTTTGGGGCATGGGGGCTCTCATAACTGCATCACAATTACCCCCTGATGCCTAAACTTATTCTCGGCAGTTCTCCAAACTATACTCCGCATCAACAGCGCCAGCTAGAATGCTCTCCTATCACCTTCTGACAATTTCCACTGTAGGAAAGGAGAACAGGGTCACAGCAATACACCAGCTCCCTAGTCAGTGTGTTTAGGATTGGTGCTTTACAAAGTGTAGAAATGTTATAGCAAAATTTCTTTCACATCTTGATAATCATGTAAAGATGGAGGCATATGGGTGCTACAAATGAGAAGTGAGATGTGGTAATTAAAACAGTTACTGAATATCTGTTTTAATTATATAGTGTTAACACTTTTCTTTTCCCTATTGCCTTCAAATATTGAGTTTGTTCGGACTCTATACTGTTAGCTTCACCCTACCCGGTGCCTGTTTGCGCTTCCCTGTGCCTGTTTGCATTCTCCTTCCCTCTTTATTGTTTACTACAACTTATTAGATTGTAAGCCTATGCGGCAGGGTCTTGCTATTTACTGTGTTATCTGTACAGCACCATGTACATTGATGGTGCTATATAAATAAATAAATAAATAAATAAATAATAATAATAATAATAATAATTTACATGGACATGCATCTCACATACATGTAAACTAAACACATACCTGAGGGATCTTTTGTCATTGAACACTGGGTGTTTAGGAAAACCTGATACCCCTAAAAGTTAAGAGAATCAGAGACCACAACAAAGTCTTTGAAAGCAATTCTTTTATTTATTACAGAAGAACTCTAAATGAATTAAAATCACACATCAGGGGAATTAGAATCATACATCAACAGTGAGAAAGTTCCAGATAATCATATATTTAAAGTAAACAGTGGACATATAGGTGCATTGGGATGCATAGAAAAGTGTGTGTGTGTGTGTGTGTGTGTGTGTATGTGTATTTAAAATAGGTTTGATAGAAGTGCAACACATCAAAGAGCTATATTTATGTAGATTAGGGTGACCATATGAAAAGGAGGACAGGGCTCCTGTATCTTTAACAGTTGTATTGAAAAGGGAAGTTCAGCAGGTATCAATTGAAGTGGGTGAAATTCCCTCTTCATCACAACAGTTAAAGCTACACTAGCTATAGTAGAGTGGCCAGATAGAAAAGAGAGCAGGGCTTCTGCAGCTTTAACTGTTCTGATGAAGCGGGAATTTCACCCTCTTCAATTGACACCTGCTGAAATTCCCTTTTCTACATTACTGTTAAAGATACAGGAGCCCTGTCCTCCTTTTCATATGGTCACCCTAATGTAGATGATCATGGGGGAAGGAGAAGAAAGTGGAAGGAAAGGAAGAGGGTTTAGCATGATGCTACATTGGTGGCATTATGTGAAAAATAGAATGTTCTAGACCAGTGGTTCTCAACCTTTTTTGCTCCATTCCCCCCTTTCACCATTGTTCAGAATATAATTCCCCCTTCCCAAGATAGTCTAATTCAAAAGGTGCATTCCAAATAATCTGCATATAATATTGAAAATCTTTTATTTTTTCTATATTAGTCCCATTTAAAGGGGCAACGCAAAGCATGGCCCCTTTTACATTCTCAGCTCTCATGCTTTGCATTGCCCCTTTAAATGGGAAGCTTGAAACTTCTAGGATTGCGAGGAAGGGAGGGAAAAGAGAGCAAAGGCCTGGCTTTTGCAGACAACATGACACTTTTCTGGGACTTTTTTTTAATAACATGTGTAGGAAGACAATCTACAGGACATCATACTTTGCTGAATAGTGGTCCCAATTCCCCCCCCCCCGGAACCCTAAAATGCCCCCCCGGGAGGGAATTCCCCCTTGTTGAGAACCCATGTTCCTGAGCATTACAGGGGCCCACCAGGCACTCATCAAGGAGGCTCAGGGCAGGCTGAAGCAGTGGACCCCGCCCGAGGGTATCCCTGAGGATGTTATGTATTGACACAATTTGTTCTCCAACCCATTTGAGAGCGACACCCCTGACATACGCAGCCAGGAATGGCCTTCAACCAGAAGAGGGTGGGAGGACCACTCGCCCAAGGCTCACTGTAGCTTGTTCTTGTCACAGTAAACCATGCTTTATTGTGACGTCCAAACCAGCTCATTGCTTTTCGTTTTATTTCTATTTCTGGTGCTGCATTTTCTTTCCCCCCACTGCCCTCTCTTTTGCATCCTGTGCGTTGAATCTGGCAGCTTGCTTGTTTTTAAATGACTACGTTATCTGTTTACTATTCAAATGCAATTTTTAAACAGTTTTGCTCAGCACATTTGAATTCAAAATCCCATTAAAGCAGCAATATTCCTTGTCTACCTTGTTCCCCCCACTGCGCTGACACTGAGTTTCTCCATTTTTAAATAGGAATATAATATTGTATGTCTGTTCAGGGTGATGTAATTTCCTGCATTGAATTACGAGTCGTTGGGCACGGTTATTCGCCTTCCCTATCATGGAAATGTGGTGCTCATACACATTTTCTCCCAACATTTACAAAATGTATTATTAGCCTGGCTATCTTGCAATTGCCCCCCACACAGCCCAACTTTCATTTTCAATCTGCAAAGCTTATCACTATGCCTCCTACCATCTGATGGAAATGGTCAGAATTGCTGAGTTAAGATAAACACTCTCATTCCACAGCAAGGAAGGATGAGAGGGAGGGGGTGACTGGGTGGGCATAAGCAGCAAAAAATGTTAATTTGTTTTAAAGTTTAAAGTACTGACCTATGTACTGAAGATAAGCGTATCTAATTTTAAATCTTCCATATCTTTTTGTAATGTCTAATTGCATAGTTAAATGAGCTGTAAAAGCAGAAATGCCGCTGTAACCTCTAAACAATTTTGCACAGTTCTAGAACATTTGAGCTAACAAGAGCAAACCTTAGGAGAGTTTTTGCTTTTCTCCTCTATTAATATTCTATTTTAGAGGGCATTGTTTAATCAACAGGAGATTCTTTCTGCTTGGGCAGTTTTTCCAATTTATTGTTGGGCTCGCTTTATGATCTTGGAGGTGATCAGATGTATGTTTGTTGCATGCCATGTAGAAGAAATGGCTTGAAAGAAATGTTCGCTAGTCCTTCAGAAAGCTGCAATGGAGCAGATCTCAATGGAGAAATAGTGCGTACGAACAGATGTCAGTACATATATGCCGAAATACATGGATTGTAAAGCAGACACAACAGTGCTAGATATAGGAATCTAGAGTGTGACTAAAAACTAGATTGAGAAACCAAAGTATTCCATTAAGGGAGTGGGTATTGATCTGTGTTCTGGGGAACTCTCAGGTTCTTCTCAAGCTTACTAGAGATTTCTTAATGAGAAAATCAATAAGGACAGGCAAAGTTCCTTTGCCTCATCCACGTGGTTTCTGGTATTCACACGCGTTCTGTGTGGAATCCCACCACAGGGAAGTGTCTTCAACATATTTCTCAGTGCCCCGTCAATTATGTGTGGTCTCCTCTTGGGATGTCTTTTGCCAGTTGGTAAATACATTTCTATTCTAGCAGGCTTTTGCTTACATAGCGTTTATTTTATTTAAAGGTCGTTTAAACTGTGGTCTCTTTATGCTTTTATGTTGTGTGCTTTTATGTTGTGATTTGGTTTTATATGGACACGAGGCACTCTGACCTGTGCATGGGCACTGAATGAGCAGGATATAAATGTCAAAATAAACAGCAATATTTGAATGGGGGAGTCTGGCTTGAATCTCAAATCAAAATTTCCAGATCTAAATGCCCCCTAAAGTAAATCTATTATTAAATCAGGCAATTTGTAAAACATTGGTCACTGATTACTTGTATTGTTGGACATAAAATATGCTGACATTTATTTATTTATTTATTATATTTTTTTAATCTGTCAGTAACCAATGTTCTCTGAACTGGTAACAAACAATTAAAAATCTGAATTTCAATACAAATATTTTTAAAAATAAAACGCAGTACAATACAAAACAATAAATAGCACAGGAATTGATAAAACAAGCACAAAATCTTGAAATACGGCGCTGCCTTCATGGCGCCAGCTTGGCACTGCTCCACCACCAAACCACATGTTATCTCTGGTGCTCAATGGCGGCAAGTTGTCCTTATGAGGGGATGCAGCGCAAGCTTTCTGGTGGCCATTAGGCTCACTGGGCCCACCCCTTCCCCCTCCCCTAGTTTCCGGCGACCAATAGGAGGTTGCCTTCTTCCCTGGTGTGGCTCCAAGCAAGGACAGATTTGCAGAAAAGCTGGGCTGACCTCGCTCCAGCTTGAAACGTCGGGGTAAGTCCCCAACTTTTCAGCCTCATATCTTTACCTCTTTGCCCCAACTTCATCATATAACTGGCACAGCGCGGATTCAGAGCCATCCCGGGGCAAAGACAGCATCAAGACAGCTCCCAGGACTCTAAAATGCCTGGAAAATAAGGAAGGTGTTTGCCTGGCACCAAAAACGATAAGAAGGTAGGCACCAGATGAACCTCTTTGGGGAGGTAATTCAATTGGCACTTTTTGGGGTGCTACAACTGTGAAATCTCCCTCTCTTGTAGTCACCCTCTAGCGTCCTGTGGAAGGCCTCTGAAGACGACCTAAGGGACTCAGCAGATACATGCAAAGAGGATGTATCTTGCATGTATTGCCTTAGATACTTTGGTCCCAAGCTGTTTAGGCATTTAAAGGTCAACTCCAACACTTTGAACTTGGCTCAGAAATGGACTGGAGGCCAGTGCAGCTGATGAAGCACTGGCATCACATGGTCATTTTGGCTAGTCTCAGTAATTCAACAGTTCTGTTTTGAACTAACTGAAGTTTTGAACTTTCAAAAGTAGCCCCACATACAACATATTGTAGTAATCCATCTGGGAGGTTAGGGTTGCAGATGTTATTGCAGTTGGTATATCAACCTAAGATGATAAAAGGTGCTCCTGGACACTGAGGCTACCTATGACAATGATGGATCCAGCAGTACCCCCAAGCTGTGTGCCTGATATTTCAGGGGGAGCGCAACCCTCTCCAGAATAGGTTGAACACCACTCAACCAGGCGGATGATCCACCTGCTAACACTACCTCTGTCTTGTCTGGACTGATCTTAAGTTTAGCTCACTTAATTAGCTACGTATAGAAAAGTGGAGGTGTTATTTATTCTTCTATTGGTCTCACGAATTTGTAATTAACTGAACAAAGTTACCAGCGGGTCACTACCTGAATTAATAACACTTCATGTTTTCAAATGATTACATCTAAATGTTAATCAATTCACATTAAATACTTAGTGTTGGTTCTCTCATTTTTCAATTTGCTGTTTGTTTGATTTCATGTTTCTGACAGAGATATTAAATCTTAATGTCATTTACCTTCCCAATATGCTAATCAGTGGTTTCTCCCCATGATAACTAATGGTTGATTGGAAAGGTCCAGACCTTTTATGTACATAGTTATAAAACTTTGCTTAGGAAAGGCGATTAGATACAAGGATACACGTTGCTAGATTGTACATGTCAATAGATTATTATGTTTTGCTTATGATCCAAACACAAATAAACTAAAAAAATGATCTGGACAAATGTTTACTGTTGTACTAAACTGGGTTTGTTGTAATGAGTGTTCTGTGATAATTTTTTTAAAACTTGCAACCATTTATAATTATCCTTCATGTTTGAGAAGTTAGACCAATGTTTCTAAAATTTTCTCCAGTCAATTGTTCCTCCACTGATTGCTTGAGGTGATTTATAGTAAAACCATACAACGAATAAAATACAACAATTTCAGCCTAAAAGCAACACATTATTCACACCGCTTTATTAAATTGCCCAGTTGCAAATAACTGGAGCCACAGTGCTTTACTTTGACCAAGGATATACAAAATGTTCCCTATTATTTCTATGTATTTTTCTGTGTTACCAAAAAATGATGCTGCCTGGTCAAGGCATTTATCTCTAATAGCGTAGGTGATAAGTTTTGCAAGGATGGGATTCCAAGTGGTAAGTCACATCTTAGCATTGCCATTTTCAAGTGCCAATTGAATTGCTATTGCACTGATGACATTGGATTGGATTCAATGGCGCACCAGTGAGTCTTGGTGCCAAAGGACTTCCCTGTCCTCTCCTACTCCTTGCCCCAAACATTGCAGCTCCCCCCATATTTGGAGTGCACATATGGGGCTGCAGGGGGATGGGAAATTTCCATTCTGTAGCAGTTTCCATTCTGATAGCAGATGTCCAGTCCCTGATCCAACCCATTATTCTTACCTGTCAAAGTGCTGATTGGTTTGCCATTGAGCACAGTGCTAGTCTGTTGCTCAACATTGTTCCTCATCGAATGTTGCATGACTTGATACTCTCACGGTACAAAGCTGTTGCTATGAAAACCTGTATTTCACCTCTTTACCCTTGTGAGCAATTGGCTTAACTCTAAGATCTTATCCAAGACGTCACATTTTCTTTTCTGTGCCTATGTTCATGCACACATCTAACGATAATCAATGTTGTGAAATTGTTCCTGATATGAGACACTATATCCATAGCTGTGAATAAGCAAATTTCAAATAAAGATATGCATTCAGTCCCTACCTTTCTTTTATTTGGTGGTGAACTTGAGTAGTATATACTCATAGAATCATAGAATAGTAGAGTTGGAAGGGGCTTATAAGGCCATTGAGTCCAACCCCCTGCTCAATGCAGGAATCCACCTTAAAGCATCCCTGACAGATGGTTGTCCAGCTGCCTTTTGAAGGCCCCTAGTGTGGGAGAGCCCACCACCTCCCTAGGTAACTGGTTCCATTGTCATACTGCTCGAACAGTCAGGAAGTTTTTCCTGAATTCTTGAGGATCCACTTTCTATTGGTGAAAAGACAATGAAGTCAATCTTCCGGGTGCCCATTTGCTAGCTGTGCATGTGCAAAAGAGGCGTCCCCACTTCCTGATGTATTTAGATGAAGAGTAGGGGTAGAGAACCCGAGGCCTGGGAGCCAACTCTGGCCCTCCGGGGGTCCCAATCCAGCCCTCTGGGATTTCCTAGAAGGCCAAACCCCCTTTACATGACCTTCCCCCTCCCCCGCTACTACTGATCATTTGGTTGTTTCTGGCCTTTTGTACAGTTTTTCTCCAAATCTGAAAGGTTGAAATGCCTTTTCTAAGGTTTGGTTACTGGCAGACGGCGCTTTAAGCTAGATCATATTGGTATTGGTGTGTGTGTGTGTATTTTGGCCCCCATTTTATTTTATTTATTTATTTATTACATTTTTATACCGCCCAATAGCCGAAGCTCTCTGGGCGGTTCACAAAAATTAAAACCAACCAACAGGTTAGAAGCACAACTACAAAATAAAGTATAAAAAGCACAACCAGGATAAAACCACGCAGCAAAATTGATATTAGATACAGAGTTAGAACAGTCAAATTTAAATTTAAGTTAAAATTAAGTGTTAAAATACTGAGAGAATAAAAAGGTCTTCAGCTGGCGACGAAAGGAATACAGTGTAGGTGCCAGGCGGACCTCTCTGGGGAGCTCATTCCACCACCGGGGTGCCACAGCGGAGAAAGCCCTCCTCCTAGTAGCCACCCATTCCTTTTGTTTGATGCCCTCCGGATGTGTTGACTACAACACCCACCTCCCCAGACAGCATGGACGATGGTTAGGGAAAGCTGACCTAGCTCAGCTATTACAAGAGGGAGCTGATGGAGATGCTTGCCTCTCTGGAGAAAAAAACAGTTTCTCCCATTCCCCAAAGCTGAGACTGCTTTGAACAGCCCGTGCCTCTTCCAAAAAGAAAGGGAAAGGGAGGGAAAACACACACTGAAACAACGGGTAGGTTTGCATGATCAGTGTAGCACACAACCCTCAAACAACCCCTTGTCATCTGGATTTGGACAACATGACAAACCATGGCAGCCTTCTGCAAGAAGATGTACATATTCAAAATGGCCACTGGCCATTTTGTACCAACAAATGTTAAGTGAAACAAGGGCCTTGGCTTGTTTCCAGGATGATTTAGCTCTGTAGCAAGTGGGAACTATAGGTTCCATGATAATTAAAGACCCAGGCATAGCTAGTAGCATTCCATATGTTAGATTAGGCTGGGTCTGAAATGGTAGGAACCAGGTCCTCTCATTCCTTCCATGGAGTCATCTGTGTGGATAGAAGTGGCAGGAGCTAATCTGGTTTCTGCCATTTAGACCCCAGCAGGTACTTTTGGAGTACCTAAGTGAACATGTATGCTGAGGACTTCGTCATGCGAAGGCCTAGAAATTGTAGAGCAGACCCCAGCATTCTCTAACTCTGTTTCAGACCTTAACAAGCCAGTGTTTCAAAGGCCCTTTAGGCCCTTTCTACCCCTACCTTCCCCCCGCCCCCCAGGATCGCTCCTGGTTATCCCGGTTTTATCCGTGGTCCCGGGACGATCCCAAGGACTGTGGGTGTTGCAGGCACCTGTCCTGGCTTCTTCCCTCCTCCCCATGAGTAGCGGGTGTCAGCAGAGGGAATGAGCCGGGCTGGGGGGGAGTCCAGGGACATCGGGGGTGAGGGGGGAGTGGGGTCGGGGCTTTATTTATTTATTTATTTTAAAAAAAATACTTTTCAATGGCGTGCAAGTGTGCTCTGGGTCCTGTGTTGTTGTTTGTAAAAAATGACGGGAGCGACAGATGCAACATCCCTCTTCCTGTCCGGGATGTCAGGCTTCTGTTTGGATGCCCAGGGAAGATCTTAGAAGCAGGTATGTCTGGAATCACCCCCCCCCCCCCACACACAAAGGCCCTTAGGTGTAGAAAGGGCCTTAGTTTGCACAGTACAGTAGTGAGGCCCACCTCACTTGGTCAGTGCTCCAAATGAACCCAGATGCCCACCCTATAATACGCCTCAGAATCAGCTATAACACTCAAGGGTTTCTTGGTGGATGTGCAGAGGTTCTTGAGCTGGCAGGTGAGAATGTAAATCGTCCCCTTCATTCAGAATGCCTGTTCTCTAGATCAGTGGTTTTCAAACAGTGCTAATATTGACATAACGTTGAGGTGAGAACTTATCACCCCATTTCTTGCCCTCCCTTATATTCCATCTAACCCACCCACCCCCCAAATTTATATAGTTTGTCAAAACTGAGTGAAAAAGACTTGGTGATAGCAGGGTCCTTCTAAGAACCAGATATTAACAACAGCTTTTGCACTTGCATTTTTGGCATTTACACTTCTAAAGCAACTTGTTCATTAGCATACAGGAGCACTGTGCAGAGTTCAGTGACCAGAAGCTCTAAGCGGTAATTAAAAAGATATTCTCAAATGACATCTAATTAAAAATGGTTTCAGGCAAATAAATTATGAACCTAGTTTTCAGGTTTCTTAAGGCATCCATCCTCCTGCTGTCAGCTGGAAGTTAAGTTGCAAAAGTGACTCTTGGAACGGTATAATCTTTGGGCAGTTGCTAACTTCAGAAGTCAGCGGAGAACAATCTGTAATAATTTGCTACTAGATTATTATCTTGCCATTTTGGTGTTGCGGTCTAAAGTTCATAAATGTGATTCTACACCTACCGTCAGAAGTGTTGCAGCCCATTCTACGCTCGAGACTCTTCTACTGCATTTCCACTTCATTCTGCACATGCTACAAGGAGGAAAATACAAAGATGTAGGTTCAGTAGCCTAACTTCTATTCTGCTGTTCTGCATTGTTGGTACTTTGTTGGCTGCTAGGGGCGCTACAAGGTCTTGTTGACCATGTATAAAGCCCTGCATTGCTTGGGTCCTGGATACCTGAGCGCTCGCCTGTCTCCTGTGTCTCACCATTGGCAGACTCACTCTCAGGAGCAGGGCACCCTGATGGTCCCCTGCTACAAATTGGAATGTGCGGAGGGGCCAGGGCTTTTTCAGTGGCTGGCCCCCAGTTATGGAATAATGTGCCACTGGAGATTAGACAGGCTCCCACTCTCAATTGCTTCAAGCGCCTTTGTAAATAAATAAAATAAATAAATAAATAAATAAGCGCCTTTGTAAGGCATTTTTATTTTCACCAGAGTTTGGTGAGGGGGTGGTTTAAATTGGGTTGAGGGCTTTTAATGGTTTGAGGGTGAGGGTTTTAATGGAATTGTCTTAATGTGGGTTGAGGGTTTTAATGGAATTGTTTTGTCTGTTATTCTAAAGCGCCTCGATGCCAGAAATGGTGAGGCGGCGCTATAAAAATGCTTTAAATAAATAAATAAAATAAAAATACTTGCTGATTTTATGTAAGGCTGCAATCCTATGCATATCCAGACAGAAAAAGTCCTGTAACTTCCAGTATGCCCCATCCAGCACACATGCTGGGAGTTGTAGGACTGTTCTCTGTCTAAGCATGCATAGGATTCTGCCCTAAGTTACTCAATTAAAACTAGATATGTATAAAATATGGTAGGCAACAATTCTTCCCTGGATGGGGTGATGTCTGACTGTCCCACTGTGTTCCCCTGCTGCCACTCACCAGAAGCCTCTGCTTTTTAAATGACACTCATGCGAGGTTGGGTTTTCTCTTGAGATTCTTGCCTCAATGAGATTGCTAGGATCAGATCTTAGTGACCCTTGTAAATGTTTTTCTAGCCATTGCGTGATTTAGCTTTGGAATCTGGCTCTAGCAGGTCTGCTATTAATTCCCAAAGGCAGGGATGGTTCAGAAACAAATTAACACTTATGCAAAAGTGATGTTTCACCAGTAACTGAACACTAAAGTTTGTCACGTTTTGGAGGAAGCTTATTGAGATGTCTCAGAGACCATAGGAGTGTGGCAACTCAACTCCCTGGAATGCTTTTTGCTGTTTTCTGGAGCATAATTATGGCAGCCTGCTCTCTCAGTAGACAGTAAGGCTGTGCTCCGCTTCACTTCGGTTTGTAGAAGCGATAGTGGAATGGCCTGATTTGCCTCCAAGAAAGGTGGAGACAGAGCGGGTTGGCGGGGCTGCGGATCAAGGTGAAGTGGTTCGCCTTGATCCGGAGCTCAGGTAAGTGGGGGGAAGGGGACTCACCTGGCACTGCCGCTGCAGTCCATGCGGCGACAGCAATGGAGCCAGGTAAGGGGGGAGGGGGGTTTACCTGTGTCCGTTGCGGGCTTCAATTGAGGCCCCGGCTTCAAGTTGGAAGAGGCCGCGGCCTGCTTGCTCTTTGAGGCCTGGGTCTCAGTTGAAGCCTGCGCCGGACCACGACGGAGCCAGGTTAGGGGGTAGGGGGGAGTTTTGCTTACCTAGCTCCACCACTGCAGTCCGTGCGGTGACAGCGGTGGAGCCAGGTAAGGGGGCAGGCTGCAGCCTGCTTCTGCTTTGAGTCCTGGCCCTCAGTTGAAGCCCGCGATGGACCACCACAGAGGCAGGTAAGGGGGTGGGGGGAGTTTTGCTTATCTCGATCTGCCCCTCCGGATCTCACTTCGCTCTGCGGAGCGAGGGATGGGCAGATCGACCCAAAGCAGTTTGGGCCTGATCCGGAAGTTCGGGGGGTCTGTGCACAGCCCTAGTAGACAGTTATGGACAGCTACTGCATCCACAACTAGTAATCAAGTTCCATCCACTTTTCTTCCCTTCCCTTATCAGCATGCTTGAAAACACCACGCTCAAAATGGCAAGCAGAGTTTTGAGCTACAGATCTCAAAACTAGTCCTCACAAAGAGCGGATGAGGTGGCAAACCTGTTACTGGACTGTACCGTTTCAAATTGCAGGTGAGGGTTAAGGTGTGTTGCGGGAGGACAAGATGCAATTGCTCTGGTAAGAGCACTACGCTCCTGAACAATGTAAGATGAGGCATGGGGTGGCCTGCTGGGGGAGCACGAAATAGCACAAAATTAGGCAGAGGTCTACCCAATTTAGGGCAATTCCCCCCTCCTGTGGCAGTTCCCTCCCCATGTTGCTCAGGAGAGCCCTTCGACTTTCTGTGGAGGCTTTTTGGGGACCCAGGTGGCTGCAGGTGGGAGGAGGGGATGGGGAACTTTCCTCCCATGAACTTCTTATGATTACTTTATCTGAGAACCCAAGCCACTTCATACCTTACTTTAAAGAAGGACCATGACCAATGATGGGAAAGGGAATTCTTAAATGAAGAAGAATGGGCCTCCAAGACCAAGACCAATAATAGCCCTTTCAAGAGGTTTTCTCTACTTGTGCTATGAAGAGGGATCAAAATTGTCCATTTAAAAACTGCCCAGAGAACTTCAGTTATTGGGTGGTAGAGAAATGTAAAAACTAACTATCAAAATAATAATAATAATAATAATAATAATAATAATAATAATAATAATAATAATAATACCAGTTACCTGAACAAGAGCCAATTCACTCAGCTATGCTTTCTTCACAGAGCTGATGGCAGTGTTGAAAATTGGCAGAATGCAAAGGATGTCGTCGTTTTTATTGTCCATGGATCTTTTAATGGGTATTCCCCCCCCCCCAAATTGCCTAATTACTGTAGCTAAGAGCATATGTAGACATCAAGAGTGGGATGATACGGAGGAGGGGAAGATGGAATCTAATAGAGCCTAACTGTATCCGTGCCGTACAAATTAAGTATTAAAAACCCGACTGCTTCAGGCAGCACAGAGGAGAACAGTTGTGCCTACACCAACATAGAATTCCAGATGCTCTGTCAGAATCCCAGGATGAACAGTGTCAACTGATGTCAAATGCTGCTGGAAGATCTAACGTAATAAGCTGAGGAAAGAGGAAGTCCCTGCAGAAAGCAGGTGATTAGTGATTCTCCACAGGGCAGGCTCTGCGCTATAAACAACTCTTGCAAGCCTGGACGGAATTTCTTTGCATGCAGGGAAATCAAAATTAGCTTGCCTTGCATTTGACAGGAAGCTGTACAGCTACCACTCTGGCTCACGTGCAACCTTTTCTTGGAATGTTTTATATAAATCATCGTTCCGCATGGCAGCAATTCGTAGAGCAGAGGTGTGGAACCTCAGGCCTGGGAGACAAATCTGGCTCACCTGCAGTCCACATCTGGTCTTCCAAGGTTCCCCAGATGCCCCCCATTTCTCCTGATCACCACTTGTTCAGTGGTTTCTTGCTCTTGTGCAGTTCCCCCCCCCATTATAACAGATGGAAATTCCTTTCTTAAGGTGTAGTTAGTGGCGGGGGTGGTCAGGGGAAAGAGTAACCCCAGAGGGTCCTCCCATGAAAACAGCAGTGGAACCATGGGCTATTGCTGTTTCCATGGAAAGCAGCTAGGTTTACTCTTTAAAACAACAACAACAGGTCTTGCTCCTGTGCCTTTAATACAGGGGTACACAACCCACTGCCTGTATGCAGGCCCCAAGTGTGTGTTGTGCAGCCCTCATGCTCTCTCCATGCTGCTGCATTCCTCACCCCTTCACTGTGGCTGCTGATCAACGTTGTTGCTTCCATGCTGCTAATGGAGGTGTGGAAGCAGCGCTGGTAAGCCAGAGTCGCCAGGAAGAGGAGGAAGCAAAAAAAAGCTCCTGTCAGTGACCTCGCCTGAGAGGTTGCTGTTCTTCTGATGCTACTAGAGCCAGAGAAACAGCAATGTCATTGAAGAGAACCAGGTGCTGGGAGAGACTGTTGCCTCGCGCACCCCGCCCCCAAGTAATCCCTAGATTTCAACCAACAGGGAGGGGAAGCTTAAGCCTCCCCATCCTTACGTAATGAGATGGGGTGGTGGGGAGGGGAGGGGGGAAGGGAGTGTGTATGTTTGTGTGTGGGAAAAGAATGCGTGTGTATAAGGGGGAAGAGTATATGTGTGTGAAGTGTGCCTGTGTTCGAGTGTGTGAATTGGAGTGTGTCTGAACACACACACACATGTATGTGAGGCCCCTGGCTCCAAATCCAACACCAGATGTGGGCCTTGGAGACAAAACATTCTTTAACAGTAACTTGATTTGAAACAGTTCATAGAATCATAGAATCACAGTAGAGTTGGAAGGGGCCTATAAGGCCATCGAGTCCAACCCCTGCTCAATGCAGGAATCCACTTCAAAGCATCCCTGGCAGATGGTTGTTCAGCTGCCTCTTGAAGGCCTCTAGTGTGGGAGAGACCACAACCTCCCTTAGTAACTGGTTCCATTGTTGTACTACTCTAACAGTCAGGAAGTTTTTCCTGATGTCCAGCTGGAATCTGCCTTCCTTTAACTTGAGCCCGTTATTCCGTGTCCTGCCTTCTGGGATGATCAAGAAGAGATCCTGGCCCTCCTCTGTGTGACAACCTTTTAAGTATTTGAAGAGTGCTATCATGTCTCCCCTCAATCTTCTCTTCTCCAGGCTAAACATGCCCAGTTGTTTCAGTCAAATTGACTTAAAAACTTTATCATTAGGCTTTCAGTAGCTTTTGCTAATAATCTGGTTATTCTAGTGGTAGCAGCAAAACCAGGGTATTTATCAAATGGTGTTTCCCCAGAAGTTTACTCTGGAATAGCCACACTTCTTTCACTCCCTTTTTACCAGGTTGTCTACATAATGTCATCTTCTGTCTCTTTTCCAGAAAATCTGTCCTTTTTGTGTGTGTGAAAGAATGGAACAGTACTGCAATATCCGCAGTGTGGATAATCTTATTGTTACACTTCTGTCTTTTAAAAAATGGCATGATTTTGACATGTGAAATGACATATCGAGCAGGTGAGTGTATTGCTACACATCTTTGAGGAAGCACCAGTTGGGAAGCACCCAGAATTGGACTATTCTGAGAGAAGGAGATAACTGTAGAGGTCACAGTTTAATATTTAAACTCAGCTCTCTGTATATTTTATAAATCAGCTCAGCAGTTTTTAAATAATGCCTTCCGTATTTGCTCAGATCATGAGAATTTTTTGTCCAATTTCCTTTTATGTGTGTAACTAGTTTGCTGAGTAAGAAAAAAACTATCTTCAGATATGGCACCCAAGGAAGACTGTATCATTCTTTCCACTTATATTAGGAGTGGATTAGCTAAATGCCTTTCTCCTTGCTTATTATCTTCATTTTTTATTAGAGTGGATTAATTTATCACATTTTCATCCTCTCTTATGATCTTTGACATAAGAGCGAATGATCATACAATATAGGCGTTTGCTGCTATTTTCATCTGCCAAGCAATTTTTTTTGCTTATGAAATATTGTTTCTCCAATAATGCTGAAAATAAAAGCAGATGCACAATCAAAACAACAAATATGATATAAAAATCTTAATAATCTTGGAGGCATAAGAACTGAAAGGAGCTCTTGTCAGAATGTAATCAGGTTAAATTCTCTGTGCCACAAAATGTGAGCACAATCCATATCATATTCATTTTTAGGAGTCTGTGGGAATTCCTGCATTGCTACAAAGGAAATTCATAGCTTTATCTCTCGAATAGGAGTAAAACCAAAAGAAAGACAAACTTCAAACTGATGTTGAATGGAGAATACGCTGAGTTGAAAAGAAATATCCAGGACATTTCAATGATGTAGTTATGGTCACCAATTTCGATGGCTTTAAAAGGGGGTTGGACAAATTCCTGGAGGAGGAGGTTATCAATGGCTACTAGTTCTGATGGCTAGGTGCTACCTCCAGCTTCAGAGACAGTAAGCCTGTATACACTAGTTGCTAGGGAACATGGGTGGGAGGGTGTTGTTGTATTGTGTCCTGCTTGTGGGTCCCTCGTCAACATCTGGTTGAACAGAGTGCTGGAGTATATGGACCCCTGACCTGATACAGCATGGCTGTTCTTACGTTCTCATGATGTAGAGCCTTGCTAGACCTACCTGATAATCTGGTGGGGAGACGGGGCGAGGCTGCGCTGCAGCTAGCATGCGCCGTCACCCCTAGCTAGACGTAAACACGCGACAGGGTAAGGGAAAGCCCTGTCGCGTCCTCCAGTTTTTTTATCTTAAAGGGCCATGTGCGCAGGAGTGCACCAACGGAAAAGTAAGTAGTTTTTTTTTAAAAAATAAAGGATTCCCTGCTCCCCCTGCCCCTGATTTCCCCCCGCAATGTCTGATGCCCCCCTGCCTCCTTGCTCGTCCTCCACCCACTCGCCATGCCCTGTCCCTGTCCGCCATGCCCGTCCCCATTCTTCTTCCCCCCTCCGCCATGCCTGTCCCCGTCCGCCATACCCTGTCCCCATCTGCCATGTCTGATGCCCCCCCAGCCCACTCGCCATGCCCTGTCCCCGTCCACAATGCCCGTCCCCGTTCTCCCCCCTCCGCCATGCCCTGTCCCCGTTTGCCATGCCTGTCCCCGTTCTTTTTCCCCCCGTCTGCCATGCCCTGTCCCCGTCTGCCATGTCTGATGCCCCCCCGCCCGCTCACCAGCCCACTCGCCATGCCCATCCCCGTTCTTCTTCCCCCCATCTCTCCTGCTGGCTCCGCTCTTTCCCCCGGCCCCCATTTCCCTTCCCTGGCCCGATGGGCACAGCGCTCCTATGGAATGCTGTGCCCAGTGCGTGGCTTCTTTCGGCTACTCACGAGTAAGCGAGCAGCCGGGAAAAGCCACGGAAGTCGCTAGACTTTCCGCAGCCCCGGACTCAGCCCGGGGCTGTGGAAAAGCCAGGCCATAAGCGGGTCAAAGAAGGACTTAGCCCGGCCTGACCCCAGGGATCCCCTGTGCGTCATCTGGATGCACAGCAGGGAGACTGGGCCTCACACCGGGCTAAGTCACCCTTGTCCATGCTGACTGGGGATGATCAGAGTTGGTCTAAAACATCTGGAAGACACCAGAATGTGGAAGACAGATGTACTAAATGGACTAATGGTCTGACCTGGTATAGCAGCAAATGCTTACATTGTATGATGGTTTGTTTTTACATCCAAGATCATGCAAGGTAATTCTACGTCTATGAACTGCATGGCTGTCTCATATTCAGAGGCAGTATACTTTTAAATGTCAGGAACTAGGGGCAAATAATATGGAGATGGCTACTGCAATCATGTCCTCTTTTTGGCCACCCTGGATACATCAGGCTGGCAACGTTTTGAAGCAGAGCCCTAGACTAGATCCGGTGGGGATTTTTAAAAACCATATTGCCCTCCCCCTGTTCATTTGTGACTCATCAACTTAATAGTCTTTTAGCATTTAAGAAAGCTATAAAGACTGATCTATTCTGGCAGGCCTATCCAGTGGAATTTTAGGATGTTTTTTTTAGGATGTTTTAATAATCTATACTACATTTTTAATTCAGTTTTATGTAGTTTATACTTATTGTTGTTTCCTGCCTCGATCCAAATGGAGAGGCAGGTAAGAAATAGTTTATTATTATTATTATTATTATTATTATTATTATTATTATTATTAGCAGCCAGCTGCCATTCCTGATGATCTTTAGAAAGAGGTTGAACATGAAAATGTCACTTTTCCATTCTGCATTTAGTGTAATTTAATGTAGCTGGTAGGTTTCATATAGTGAAATAATAAATCTACTAATACAATAACATACAAATCTGAAGAATATGAATCGAGACTAAATAAAAACATTGTGTAGCATGCCGTTGCTGTCTTAGAAATATAATGAAATGTGGAGAAGCTTATTGTCTGTATGTTTGTTTATATTGTATTTGGGTTGGGATTTCGTTTGTTTGTTACTCATAGGCTTGGATCCAAAGGCACCATCCTTGCATGAGCAGAAAGCAGTGCTACTTCCTCTAGCGCAAGTCAGGTTCCCCAGTTTTTACGGGCTTCCTTTTCATGCTGTAACCCACCGTACCCTCCCCCGCAAGCTGCTCTTGAGGCTTGCGGATCCACCAGAACAGGATGGGATGGATGCAGAGGATGTGAGAGGGCCTTTTCTGTGGTGGCCTCCCAATTGTGGAACAATCTCCCTGACGAGGCCCACCTGGCGCTGACATTGTTATCTTTGCCAGGTCAAGATTTTTCTCTTCTCCCAAGCATTTAGCAATATGTAATTAGCCTGAGTTGTTTTCGTATGTTTTTGTGGTTTTAAATTGTATGTTTTGTGATTTTAAATTTTTGTATATTGTTTTTAAGTGTTTTTATCCTATGTAAACTGCCCAGAGAGCGTCGACTATGGGGCGGAATACAAATTTAATAAATAAATATAAATAAATAAAACGTGAGCTACGAGCCAAAACTCTTTGATTAGAGGCAGTTCAGCAGAATGCTCAAAAAGGAAAAAGGCTCCAGAAAATATTTAAAATATAAGAATAAGGTTTTCAGCGTCAGCTCCTGAAGAAGGATTATTTTTAATCCGAAACATCAAGCTTTCTGGACACAGACAAGAATTATCAAAGATTTTAATCACTTTTATCAGCACCAGAGCTAGTCTCCCAATCCGCGCCTGCACGGTGGTGCCTTCTTACCCTGCCAACTGCACACTGTGGGATCCAAGCCACGGCCCTTAAAATAAAACTTTTAAAAATCACCTCATAAGAATGATTATGTACATGTAGAGGATGTGGGCATTTGTACCTCAGGTCAGTGTTCCTCCAGCCGTAGGAGACTCGTCAACATGACAGTCTATTAGCACTCAAGAAAGCTATCAAGACTGATCTCTTCCGGCAAGCCGATCCAGGGGAACTTTAGGATGTTTTTAGGATGTTTTTAAGATGTTTTAACAATGTATATTATGTTCTTAATTCAGATTTATGTACTTTATATTTAC
Source organism: Elgaria multicarinata webbii (assembly GCF_023053635.1). Lineage (NCBI taxonomy): Eukaryota > Metazoa > Chordata > Lepidosauria > Squamata > Anguidae > Elgaria > Elgaria multicarinata. The sequence goes on along the minus strand of NC_086180.1, from coordinate 83,800,998 downwards.
TGTTGTTCCCTGCCTCAATCAAAATGGAGAGGTGGGTAAGAAATACTACTACTACTACTACTACTACTACTACTACTACTAATGGTGGGCAGCTTCTCCGGAGGCCGTCTCCAGGGCCACCTCACAGTGTCCCACTTTGAGGGACAACCAGTCAAAAGTGTGGCATTCAGGCCAGGGCAGTTCTCAGCAGAGGGCAGCCCAATCTCTTGTCCTCTGCATGTGTGCCAGGTGGGTGGTGGGTGGGCAGTGCCAGCAATAATGGCAAGAGGGCAGGTGACAGTAGCAACAAGAATTGGGGGAGCGGCGGTGTGTCGTCGTCGTCGTCCCCCAACCTCAGGGAGCGGGACATCTTACACCACCACTGTTGAATATCTGAATCAGTCTTGAAATTGCAGAGTTTCGTCAATTTAGGTGTCTGGTGACCTTTATGCCATGCCTCAAAGATGGCTAGTGGGCTGCATTACACTTCTTTCAGTTAAAATAGTCTGGGGAATCAGGAGAGAGGTTCCCCCCCTTTCTCCTCATTTCAGTAGCTGATCAAGTGTGAGGTTTGCTCCTTATAATTTATTTAATCTTACCAATCTATTTTCCTTAATAATGAATGCCTTTTGAAGAAGTGAGCCATGCTTATGGTAATTACATGCTGCTAAAAATCTATTTCCCTTTATTCATTTTAAATTGACTGCCTTTTAATTTCATCAAGAGTCTGCTTGCCCTTGTGTAATGAGAAACAGAATAAGGATAACAGGCCTTTATAATATCTTGTAATTTTACATGCTGACCAGTAGGGGGTGTGTGGAGCGGAGGCCATGTGCTCTGTTTTTTTTTTTTTTGGTTCCTAGCATCATCCAGCACTATTCTGTTTTAAATTTACAATTTTTATATTACATTTTACTATGTTATTGTATTTTATGATTTTAAGTTTGTTTTGTGAACTACACAGAGAGCTTTGGCTAATGGGCAGTACAGAAAAATAATAAATAACATAATAATAATCAGCAGTATAGAAATTCAATAAATAAATAAATAAATAAAATAATGGGAGGCATAGAAATGTAATAAACATATAAAATAAAATCTGATAATAAATTATTACTATTCATTCTATTTATATCCTGCCAGTTGGCAATAGAGGTATCTTGTAATTCTAGGATTTCAGTATATACATTGGCCTCGGGCAGGTTCAGACATAAAGGGAAACCATGGTTTTCTGCTACATGAACATGCCTTGGATTCAACTGTATCTCTCTTTCCCTCTTCTCCTTTTACGTTACTGAGAAGAAGCTTGGAAGCTTTAAATGCTTATTTTAAGCAAGCCACAGTTTCCCAGGATGTCTGAACTCAGGGAACTGTGGTTTGTTAAAACTACAGTTATTGAGAATGTGATATGCTTTCTCAAACTACTTAGTGAAGATATAGTCAGCCCAGAAACAGAGATGCTCTCATCTTCTGCTAGGTGTGAATTTTCCCCCATTCCCATTATTTTTTTCCTTTGTTTTTATCATTCACTTTCACAGGGATTAGCACAGGGATGGAAAACTTCTGCCCAAGCCGATGCAGTCCTCAGAGGTTCCCAAGCCCCAAAGTTATTTTGCTGTGACTTTGGATTGCTGATCAGAGGGTATTTAAATGCAATTAACCTTTAAAAATTCTGCAAAGATTTTGAGCTGTACATTTTGCATTATTATTATTATTATTATTATTATTATTATTATTATTTATTTATATAGCACCATCAATGCAGGCAGGAGAGCTGCTGCACAGCACTGAGGTGTGTATTTTGCATGCGGGAGACCTGCTTTCTTGTGAACAGACATACAAATGCTTAGTATTTGGGATGCTATTTGAAAGTGCTGCTGAGTGATTCCATCCTGCTTACTTCTGAGTAGATATGCAAAAGACTTGTCCTGATTACTTCTGAGTGTTACCAGTCTAAGGTGACTGTATGGAAAGGAGGACAGGAGCTCTGTATCTTTAACAGTTGCATAGAAAAGGGAATTTCATCAGGTGTCATTGGTATGCATGCAACACCTGGTGAAATTCCCTCTTCATCATGACACTTAAAGCTGCAGGAGCCTTACCCTTTTTTTGTATCTGGTCACTCTAGTATAGCTCCTGCAGCTTTTAACTGTTAGGAAGTTTAGCAGGTGCTGCATGCATAAAAATGACACTTGCTGAAGTTCCCTTTTCAATACAACTGTTAAAGATACAGAAGCCCTGTTCTCCTTTCCATATGGTCACCCTATACCAGTCTAGGGTAATACTGTAAAGGCCTGTCCACAGAGAGAACTGGACTGCAAGTAAGTGCTTTACTTGCTTGCTTTATTTTATGTAGACTGGCAGGGACCCACGGTCACAGCTGGGTTTGTGGCGTTACACCCCACAAGTCAGTTCCCTAATGTATGTCTAGAATTTGTAAGTCTATGGTGATTAGAGTGTTGACCTGAGTGGGTGGAGATTGAATATCTTAGGAGTGGGGAGGAGGATATATAAGGGAATGACTGAGGTGATGGGGTGGTTTTTTTTTTAAGTACTTTGGTTCGAGGGAGAATTAGAGGATCAGGGTAAAGAGGGTTGTCTTTTGAGTGTAGGGGGCAGATAGTTAGTTGGTGTATATTAAACAATCCTGATAATAAAGAAAGTTCAAGAGTGAAGGTGTGAGAGAAAGGAAAGTGTGTATGAGAAGAGAGAAAGGATTAGATGAGAGGTTTTAACAAGAGTCTGAAGAGTTTTATTATGAAACAAAGTTTGTGAACAGTGAAAGAAATTTGTATTCAGTTTGTTTTACTACCACAAAAATCCCACGTGTCTCCTTGGCATTTATCATCTGCAGTTATATACCTATAACACCCGTTCTGACATCAATTCACCATCAGCACATATCATTCACAGCACATTCTTTTATTCCTGAAATTATTCCCGTTTAACCCCTTTCTCCACATAGTTTGTAGAAAGGTGGTGTTTGTCCCTCACCTCAGGCTCGTAAAGTGGTGGTGCTTAGCTGGAGCGTCCGTGGACAGGCCTGTGTCATGGCAGGGTTCCCTCCAGCTTCGTTCAAACAAAATTAGGCTTTGGTGCTGCACACTGTGCTAAGCGACGACCTAAGAGTTAACCCAAATTACAGAGGCAGCGTTAAGACCCTTCCCTGCCCTACTGGCATGGCTAGGGCAGGGGTGGGCTTTTGCAGGCGGGGAGAGGGAGGAAAGGACAGCCAACCTGTCCAACACTGGGACAAGGTCAGGTGTGGGTGGGATCGGGCTTAAAAGTGGGCCCTGTTTGAGGAAATTACTGGGTTAAGAATAAACTGGTCCAAATCAGAAATGATGTTGTTTAATTATACTAAAAAGGAAGAGAAGGATTGGGAAGAAAAGGGAAGAGAAATGAGAGTTAAGAATCAGATTAAATATTTGGGAATAAAAATTACGCAGAAGTTAGAGAGTTTAGAGAAAGAGAATTTAAATGTGTTAAAAAATTTTTTTTTTAGCAAAATTGGAAAAATATAAAAGATTAAATTTATCCTGGTTTGGAAGAATAGCATTAATAAAAATGAAGATTTTAGCAAAGATTAATTTTGTGTTTAGGATGCTACCAATAAGAATTTCAGAATTAGAGATAAAAAGTTGGCAAAGTATTATAAATAATTATTGTAATGGTGATAAGAAAGCGAGGGTAAATAAAAGTAAATGGTATTTAAGTCAAAAAAAGGGAGGATTGGGTCTCCCGAATATTAAACTATATTATGTAGCTAACAGATTAAGACATATTGTGGTGGCAATTACAGGAATAGGAGAATTAGATTGGATGGAGGATAAAACTACAAGTAATATAGAGATTAATTTGGAAAATGTTTTTTTTAGGGAAGGGAAAAAAAATGGGTAGAAAGTATAGATAACCCGTTTTTGAGGTCTCACTGGGAAATTTGGAGTAAATATAAAGGGGAGCTGCTTCCGAGCAGCTCCCCTTTGTCACCGGTAATAATGTTAAAGAATTTCCCGGAGGAATTAAAGAGTAGATTATGTAAAGTTTTAATAGAAAAAAATAAAATGAAATTACGGGAATGGTTAAGAGGAATGAATACAAGAGAGGATATGGAAGAGGTCCTTAGAGATAAAAAATTAACTTGGTTAAATTATTGGCGATTAGAACAGTGGACTAAAAAGTGGGTAAGAGATAACGGAGATTGTAGAGAATTGACGAAGTTTGAGGAATTAATAGTTAAGAAAGAAAATGATAGGGAGAAAAGAACAGTGTTAAAAGGGTTGATGAGTGAAATATATAGAATACTGGTGGAGAAAGGGTTGATGGATAATTCAGGTAAAATGGTTTGGGAGACAGATTTGATTGTACAAATAGGACAACAGGGCTGGGAGGGACTATGGAAACAAAGAGCGTTGAGAAATATGTCAGTAAGAATAAAAGAGAATTATTTTAAAATTATATGGAGGTGGTACCTAACTCCAGTTAGATTGAATAAGATAAATAATCAGCAATCAGCAAACTGTTGGAGAGGATGTGGGGGTAAAGGAACGTATTTACATATGTGGTGGGAATGCAACTATGTTCAAAAATTTTGGAAGATGGTGTTTTTGGAGATTGAAGAAATTGTGGAAATGAAGATAGAACGAACACCAAAAGTTGCATTACTGTCACTATTTGAAGATTTAAAATGTAAAAAGGAAATCAAGGAATTGATAACGAATTTGCTGACTGCAGCAAGATTGATTGTAGCTAGGAACTGGAAGATTCAAGGGGAATATTCTATTGAAGAATGGTATAAAGAAGTATGGGATATAGCTATTAATGATAAATTGACATGTAATATTAAATGGAGAAGAGGTATAGCTAAATCAAATGATTTTGAAGGAATTTGGAAACAGTTCCTAATATTTGTGTTTTCTAAGGGAAGTGGGAAACCACCAGCAGAAGAAAGTATGAGATTCTGGAATCAGGAATGAGATCCCGAGGTGGGGGGTGCACTTGTAGGTTAAGTTTGATTATGTATTTAGATAAGATATTATGTATTCAACATTTCAATATTATGTAGTATGTTATGTTTTTTTTGTGATAATGTAAATGTGTATGTTTAAGTATTGTAGAAATATATATATATATATATATATATATATATATATATATAGTGGGCCCTGCACACATCCCAGGCCTCTTTACTTTTCCGTCTCCCTCCCTCCCTCCCTCCCTCCCTCCCTCCCTATTTCTAGTATGGGATTAGCCATTCGCTCCCTTTGCTGGGGGGGGGGGGGAGAGAGAGCTGAGTAGGAATTTTGCCTGACACGGATTGGCTCAGTGCACAGGTTTTTGCCTACTCCATACTGGATCTTAATTAGGCAAGTGTGGTATAAATAGGTCAATTTGAAGGTGGGCAGGCTTGTGTGGGAATCTTAGGATATCAGAGGAGGTTGGTGAGCACTCGTTGGGCACCTTTATGGTGATTGGCAGGTTCTGAGGCCTGGTCCTCGGAGACTGAGTGGCTCTCGACCCAGGATACAGCCTGCCTTTGGGGACCTCACAGTCTCACCTACTTGAGTGGCCCGGGCGGGGGTGAGATGGGGTGGTTTCCCCCCAAAACACACGTGTAGCACAAGAAAAGAGCTGGATTTCACCCGACTCCTGGCTTGGCTGAGTGGCTCGCCCATAATGCAGGATAGTAGCCTGGAGACAGAGGTTTAGATTCCCTCACTTTCACGTGCAGATCCAAAGAGGGGTGAATTACCAATATTAAATAAAGAGGCCCTAGTTTTCCCTGATATCTGGTGTCTGTGTCATTATTTCCTCACTTCTTCCTCTATCCGCAAGGGCAGGTACCTCGGAAGCAGCCGAGAAAAGAATGGAAATGAAACTAATTTATCACCAGGACTAAAGAAAATCTGGGGCAACTCACAGTTCTTTGAAAACACAACAAAACACAGGAGATATACACTTAGAGTCATTTTTAATCTAAAGCTTTGGATTCCTTAGAACAGGCAGTGATAGCTTCAGACGCTGGGAGGGGGAGAACAGATTTCCACCAGGAAGGGAGCTTCAGGCTGAAGCTGTGCCTAGATGTTGTTGCTGGATGGACCTTGCCTGGTCTCAGCATGTCCTGGTTTGGTCTCTTCCCCTCTTGCTGCCATCATCCCGTGTTGCTGATACAGCACTTTTTTTATCTCTCTTGGACATATTGGCCCACTCCTACCCTCCTGGCCCTTGCTGGCTGCTGTGGCTATTCATTAATGGGGTCTGTTGCATGTTGACTGCCTGAGATACTGGATTCTCTTGGGTGAGGTCTGTTAGGAAGCCCAGGAGTGTATCAGAGTTGCCTTCCCCAGTAGGCAAGATTAGATTGAAGGGGAAAAGGGACCATGTAAGCCCTCCCTACTACTCTGAGCAGGCTTGAAATGGTAATAATCCTATTCCCCCCCCCCACTTACTCTGTCTTTGGCCCCAACCACAGATGGGATGTGTCCTCCTCCTCAAGACCTTTTCCTGTTTTGCAATTTGGCCATTGAGATGAAATGGGTTCCCCATCCCTGGATTAGTATATGATGATCATATTACCCCAGTAGATTTTCATTTACCTTGGGAGTTGTCAGATTTTCTTCTGTCTAAACATGCATAGGACTGTGGCCTATCTTGAACAAAATGCTACTAGTTGTAATTACAACAGAGTTAATTTTCTACTTGTAAGCTGCTGTCTGAAAACCTGAGCTTGGGTAATGTCCTGTTTGAAAAAGCTAAAGTGCATGTGCCTTTTAAAATATAGCTTTGTAGACCTCTGTTTTACAACGGTGTGATGAGAGTAGATAGAGAGAAATCTGTCTCTCAGCACTAGAACTTGGCTTCACCTAGTGAAATTGGTTGAGGGTAGGTTCAGGACAGGACAGACAAAAAATGTTCTCCTTATTCAATGCATAATTAAATTCTGGACTTGACTCAGGCCATAGCTAGACCTAAGGTTTATCCCAGGATCATCCCGGGTTCGTCCTTGCCTGAGCACTGGATGCCCTGTGTGGCACTTAGATGAACAGGTTTGACCCCAGGACAATCCTGGGATAAACCTTAGGTCTAGCTACAGCCTTAATCAAAATGTGGCGAAGGGGAGAGTTTTGGAAATTAAAGGATTAGATACAATCAGAGATGATAGGTCTATCAATGGCTGCTAGCCAGCAATGCAAGGTTAAACTTTTTGTGTTTACCGATACATTACACTTTTGCCCTGGACAAATAATGGGGGAAGAACGTTAGTTTATGCCTCAATTGTAAGCGTCCCAGATCGGCCATACTTGGAAAAAGAACACTGTAATGCAAAGGTGGGGAAAACTCTTCAATCTGAGGGCTGAATTTCGATCTGGGAAAGGTCTCAGGGGTGCATTCCATTTGTGGGACTGGCAAAAAGGCAGAGTGGGCCAGGCCAAAAGGTAATTATTGCAGATTATTAAGCCTACTCAGAAACAAGGCTTCTGTGTGTCTGCTCAGAAGTGAGCAGGACTGAATCACTCAGAAGCACTTTCAAATAGCATCCCAAATACCAACCCTCTGCAGGTCCACCCAGAAGTAAGCATGAACAGCTTATCTACTCAGAAGTAATCAGGGCAAGCCTCAGGAATAAGCAGGACTGAATCATCCATCACCTTCCTCCCCAGGTCCACTCCTTCTTACCCACAGGGAAAAGTTCTTATTTCTCATTAGAAGCTGATTGAAAATAAGAACTTTCTCTTGCTGCAGAGTGACAAAGGCTGCATTTCTCAAGCTCTTCCATGCTGAAAGAGGGGGGGGGGGCAGGATGGGGCAGGGGAAGGAGCTGGTGGGCAGGGAGGAACTGGTGGTTCAGATGAGGAACACTGCCAGCCCATTGCTGCTGTAATGGATCTCCCTTTGGGGCAGATGTACCTTTTGGTCCTAGCCTGTCAGCAGTGCTGTTGCTTGGCTTTTGTTTTGCTTTGGTTTTCCTCCAGTTGCTGGTCTGTACAGTTGCTGGGACAATGGTGCTATTAACTTCCTATTGCTAATAATAATAATCTGAAATGGGCCACCTGTGCCTGTTTCTAAATCAAATCCACATTCTGATCAATGTAGCTTTTTTCCTTTAGATTTACAGAGATGGCAAATGTGTAAATTCATAAGCATCACTTGTAAACATGGCTTATAGTAATTAGACTATAAAAGTTTAGGCTTTGCTCGGAGAAGTGCATGATTGCTCTGGCAATGTCGGCTTCCTCCCCCACATCCCTAAGAGACAAATTAGCAATTAAAATATGTTGTAAGTGAGAATATAAAAATAATGCATTTCTCATTCTTCAGCTTCCTGTGCGGCGGGAACTAGGTGTTACAGCAGAGGCGGCTATCAAAAAGAACAGCCCTGTGTTTCTTTCTGTCTCCCGGTAACATTATAGTTATTTCATTGTGCTGTAGGTTTTACGGACTCCCAGTGGAGCTGCTACCTAAATAACAATCCAGAAAGTGGTGGGCAACTGGAGCTTGTCAAACTGGCCATTTGTCAGCACCCTGCCACTTGCCAGATTGGTGCCACTCGCCACAGATTTCTTTTTCTTTCTCTCTTTTTAAAATTATATAGTCAGCAGGCAGCTGGCTGGGCATTTATATGGTTACAGATGCTCATTTTATTACACATATTGTTTTCTACAACAAAATTGTGTTTAAGCCCAAGTCAATGTGTTTAGCACCAAGGCTTCATTTTATGTAGTCATGATGGTGCTATGATTCTGATGAGCTTAAAATGTGAAACTGCACATCTTCTGGAGTTTTTCTTCTTTTCTCTCTTTTTTGGTCAAGGTTGGCAAACAGGTTTACCCCCCCCCCCCTAATGTATTAGGAATGTAGAAGCAGTTGTATCACGTCTAGAGTGGGGTTTGACATCACATTATATATTATGTATCCCTATATGTTATGAGGGGGGAAAGAGAGGAACATAGGCGGCTGTTCTCACTAGCAGCCTCACTGTCTCATTATAGTTTGGGGGCCAAACTACATGTTATATTTTCTTTGCTTAATAGTAGGTGTGGGGTACTCAATTAACTTCAGTGTGGAGAGAGAGAGAAGGAATCTAATCTTTCCCCCCTCACCATGGTCCCAAGCTGGGTGTTCTTCGCACATGATTATCACCCCTCCCATTCCATATGGGAAAGGTCCATGCAATTGACTGATCCATGTGGCCCTGTGTTTCCAAACACTGCTGTATCTAAGGGCATGTCTAGATGAGGGCTTATCCCAGGGATCGCCCCAGGATCATCCCTGTGCGTCCACATGATGCACAGGAGATCCCCGGGGACAGGGAGGGATGATCCCTCCCTTTCCCCGGGATAACCAGGACGGCTTTAATCCTAATTTTCTTGCAGTCTCAGGATCGTCCGAAGACTGCAGGACATATGGGCAGCCATCCTGGGTTCGTCCCGGCTCCTCGCGAGTAAACGCGAGGAGCTGGGAACTAGGCACGGAGCTCCTCAAAAGCTCTGTGCCCATTGGGAGTGGATCTTTCTTTTTCTTTTTAAACCCCTATCTGTATCGATGGAGCACTCGTGCACTCATTTTCAATAAGAAAACAAAATGGCGGGCACAACGTCCTCTTCCTCCCAGGATGTCGCATGCCACATATGGACTGAGGGGGAGGGTCTCACAATCACCATATCACGAGATCCTCCTGCTCCCCTCTCTAGGTCTAGACATGCCCTAAGTTAGAAGGTGCCGTGTATAAGAGCAAAATCCAGGTCTTATACACGGCAAATCCCAAAGGCCAAATCCAGTCTAGCTCTCAGGGACCACATTCCACTGGTGATGAGCTGAAGGCAAATGGGGGAGGGGGGGGCGGAAGCAAAAGGAGGTGGGAAATACCCAAAATACCAGCCTAATTTAGCTTAAAGTTCTTATTGCCAAGAATTAAGCCTTAGGAGAAGAATTTCAACCCATTAGAATGGGGAAGAGATCAGGCAGGAGGGGGGAAGCAGGAAGCACCTGGTCATGTGGGCAAGGGTGTGTGGCCCTCTGGGGAACCTCGCAGGGCTGGATTGGGGTCCCATGCCTCAGGTTCAACACCCCTGGGTAAGAGGTTCCTCTGCCACTGCAATAATTGCTGAAGTTTGGTTATCCAAACGTCTAAACGTTTCGACATGTTTGCACGTTTACAAATGTTTCCTGTACCCCACTGGATTCTTAAAGAATGCACACATGTGCCCTGTCAATCCAATATATGACCCACATTTTGTACCAGATTCCATATCCTGGCAGGAAACAATTTGGAACTTTTTTTCTATCACTTAGATGCTGTTGGGGAAAAAAAAATAGTTCCCATCAGCATGGCCCTTGAGTCATGCTACTGTCTCTGGTTATTGAGATTAGAACTTTTTAAATACCTAGTTTTTGACTAATAAGCAATCATGTTAAAAGAACACCACAAAGGAAGTAATAGCTGGGCCTGGGTGTAAATGGGTACTTTGAAGAAGGTTACTGGCAGCATTTCAGGTCTTAAATTTTCAAGTCATTTCAACGAACGAATGATATGGGAGAAGCCTAATGTGTACACTGTGTGATTTCTTAGACAGTTTCCTATTGTTTTAATGTGAACACATTAAAATTAACATTTGATGCCTTTTTTATATGTATCTGGCATTTTTATGGGTAGACTATAATAAAGAAGTCAGTTGTGACTATTAGACTCATTTGAGAAGAAGGAATGTTGCACAACTCAGCTTGGATTATTAAATTTTAAGTCTCGGCTGTTCTCATTCTGAATGCCAATGATGAATGTTGCCAGATGGAAACCTTTCATCAGATCTTTCCTTTCTCTTGTGGTTAGCTGTAAATCTTAACAAAGTGATGGTTTGCATGAACTATGTTGATTAAATGCCTTCTATTTTGATGGATTCCAATATCATCAGTACCTTGAAAGTAAGAACCTCATCATATTTTATTGTGAACCACTTAGGGATTTTAGTATATTAAGCGGTATAAATGTATTATAATGAATAATAGCTCCTCCCCCTGCAACTGCCCCATTGAAGTCCTGACCAACAAAAACTCTCTTTGACTTGTTTGCAAATTATTCTTGCTTTCACTTTGTCACTTGACATCTCATAAGCAAATCTAACCATTTTCAAACCTGATCAACTATCATGGCTCCCAACTAAGGGGCACTAGTAATTGCAGTTCTTCTGTTAGCAAATTGTAACAACAACTTCTCAGCACTTATGCATGGAGGAGAATTTGTTGGGATCTTTGAAGACAGGGAGAGTCATTACAATTAAACAACCTTGAACATGGCTCAAACTAGTTGTCATGTCTAGCCCTGCTCCCTCTGGGTTGGAAGAAGGTGTTTCAGGTGTTCAATCAGGATCAGATTCTGAAGGAGAGGAGTCGGCACCAGAAACAGGCCAGCCTGTACCAGTGGGGGAAGAAGCTCTCACAGGCTCTTCACCAGCTGGGAGTGAATCCTCTCCAGAGCTTATCTCTTCAAGGGCAAACAATACACAGTCAGTAGGAAGCCAATATTTTTCTGAGGGGGAGAGCACAGAGAGGTTAGTCAATCCTAGAGCATGCCGCAAACTAAAATGGGAGGAGCTAAAGGAAGGCGAGAGAAAGTCAGCCCAGCTGGTGTCCCATCAGAAGCTGCATCACAACCAGTCTCTCTGAAGTCAGCGCGTCTTGGGAAAGGGCTTTCCATTCTTCTGGAAAGGACAATTGTCTCGCTTAGTTTGCATAGTTTTGCCTAGGGGAAAGTTCCTAGAGATTAGACTCTCTTCAGGTGGGAAGAGATGTTTATTGCTTGAATAAAGCTTTGTGGATTACTTAGCAGGCCTCATTATTGTCTCCCAAGGAGGCTGGAGGTTTTGAGAAACACGACACTAGTATAGCATTGTAATGTATCTAGTGGAGGTAGCGTGGCCACCTTGCACATTGGCAAAAAAAAAAAAAAAAGGGAAATGCATCACCAAAGAAGAAGACAAAGCAACACAAATTTGCATAACATCTGCATATGCAAATTTATATACACAGGGGGAAATTTAGAAATAGAAATATAATTTAGCTCTCCATAGAGGAGAAGAATGACCAGATGACCTGTCCAGGTGCCTGCTGTCCAGGTGCTGAGTGCTGATGGGCCCCTGCTCTCCCTTCTTATTGGTTCTTTACCCTTAAACTAGCAGACCTTCAAATAGAGGACTGTCTCTGTAAAGTAGAACAGCTGGCTTCCCAAAGTGGAGATTGGGCCAGAGTTGGGCATGCCTTATAGAGCACAGCCACAGTCTGGCTAATAGTCATTGGCTGGAGAGGCTCCCCTCATTACTGGTAGGATTCACCTCTTGCCAGTGGATTATAAGGCTCTTCTGACCATCTCACCCTTCCACAGTACATGTGTGCAAACCCCTCAAGAGGTCTTCATGGCTGCAAGTGTCCTACTCTAACATTGGCATTTCCTGGTTATGTCTGCTGTTGTGGACATCTAGTTGGAGTGGGTAAAATTGCACGAAAGCCAGGAACCACCAAACAGGTGGGGCCAGGGATGGGAGTGGGGCCATTTGGGAGGGGGGAACTCTGTGTCAGGATCAAGCCCGGCCTCCCTGGTGTGTATCCCAAATTGGACTCAGAGCCTGAAGAAGAAGTAGACCAGCCAAGACAGGAAACAGGGGAGGAAATTCTCCAAGACACTCCAGGAGTCAAGAAGGAATCTTCCCAGGAGCTTACCTTCCTAGGGGCCCAGGCTCCTCCCCCTCCCTGGGAACTCCTTGGGAACACATCCCGCAGTCCACTAGGCTAGTCACTCACCAGAGGTTACAGCTTGAAGAGGTATTCAGTAAAACCCTTTCAAGCATGGTGGGAAACTGTCCATTCGGTTGATATACAACTGCCTTGCTTGGTTAGGCTAATTAATTTTAGGGGATAGCTCCTAGCATTCACACTCCCTTCAGGTGTGAAGAGATGTCCGTTTACTGAATAAAGCTTTGTGCACCGCATGGCAGACCTCTTTATTGTCTCACGTCTAGGTGGGAGGGGGGGGGGCTTGGAATCATGACACCTTGGAGAACTGGATTTGGCCCATGGGCCTGAGGTTCTACACCCCTGTTCTAGACTTAATGGTGTGCCAGGGGAATTATGCACTTTCTGGTGGCCCTGGAAAGTGCACTTTGCCTTCCTCCCACTGTGCCAATCGGTGCCTTAAAGGCCCTCTTAATCCATGCCATGACTGGTGCAGGGGGAGGGGGAGAGATGCAATTTCCCCAAGGCTAGCACCATTAGAGGGGATGGGTGGGAAAGAGAAATGCAATTTCCCCATGACTGGGGAAATTGCGTTCTCCCCCCCCCCCGCTGTGTTTAATGGCAGCTGCCATTAACGCAGTGGGGAAAAGGTCAGGGCAGAACTGAATTCGCCTGGACCTGCACCCCCTTTTTCCTTTCAGTAGCCTTGGGCAGAAATCTGTCAGGTGCATCCTCCTGGGCCCATGGGGGATGGATGCAGGGGTGTCTGCTGCCATCACAGGCCCAGGCAGTTTTTTGCCCCAGTGCTATCCATAGTAGCCAGCAGTAATTTTGTAACAACTATCATGGTGTTTTAATTCTAGGTAGTGACCTGGGGTCTACACGAGTCTGTATTAGGTAAAGCATATTAGGAAACCTTCTCTCTAATTGCTACATGAGGATGCTGTCTGTAGCCTGAGGCAATGCCTGTTTATTTGTAGTTTGCATAAGAAAAGCAATTGACTGGAAATACAATTTGACAGCTTGACTACAAGGAAAGCCAGGTGCTGGGGCATCTGACATGTACATCCTTAGCAGATCTTGCAAACCTGACATGCACTAAACCAGTGTGGTGTAGTAGTTCTCAAGTAGGATTAGGAATTTTGGGACCTCACTATTTATTTATTTTATTTGTACCCTGCCTTTCTACCATGAAAATGGCACTCAAGGCAGCTTACCATCACAGGAAGATTCTCTCTTGTGTCAAACACTAAAGTCATCCCTGAAGGCAGCGATACCGAAAGAAGGGGCTCTCCTAAAGAACTGAAAACCGGGGCAGACTCATGTGAGAGAAGGCAGATGTTCAGGTTGTCTGAAAGTTCAAATCCCAACAGAGTTGATGTGAGGATAAAATGGGTAGGGAACGGAGCTTCTTCGGAAAAGGAAATGTTGTAGATAAAAAAATATAGATATCTTATACTGCTCTATAGTGATACTGCTCAGATTTGTCATTTTCCAATCTATAATATGATTCTTTTTTCAAGGCACCTGAGGTCTTTACCATACTTGGAAGTCTGGAATATCTAGTTCTCAGGTAAGGAAGTCAGGTACCCTGAAAAGATTATGTCGCCAAGAGTTTCTGGTGCCTGAGATGTTTCCAAGTAGTGATCCAGGTACCAGGCGAGAGTGGTTCCCCCCAACCTTACCCCTGCTAAAACTGCTGCAGATTGAGCCTTTGTAGCAGCAGGAGCTGTTAGAGATGTTGTTCAATATCTCTAATCCCCAACCCAAATTGAGCCCAGGCGTCTTGACCCATCACTAAGGTTTTGTCTTGAGTTATGAGTCGTACCTGATCAGCATTGATTTTTATTCCAGCTAAATGGCAAAGTAAAAAAGAAATTCTGATTACTTGTGGGGAAGACCAATGAAAAATGGAGCAACAAGTTGCAGAACTTCCTCAATGGGATGGAATGACCTGGGAATGCAGGGGGGAAAGATGATAGGAGAGGAAACTTAAATACCTATGCGTTGACAAGTATTCCCAGTAGCAACCTTGGCAGTTGTACAGGTAATGCAATTTTTTCCTTTATTGAGTTTTTACTCACTGTCTTGCTCCTTATTGATTTGTTTTGCCATTCATTCTAAGCTCCATAAATGCGCTTCCTCTATTATTATTGTATTAGGCATCATGCTTCTCTGTCAGGCCTAGTTTCTGTGCCGTTTGGGATAAAGTCTGCAGAGAGCAAGAACAGATCTCTTTCTTCCTTAAACCCGAGACGATGCATGACCCTGAAGCCTTTAGAGAGGTCAAAGAAATGGAAGAACCCTTTGCAGAACTGGCATCTGCTGACTTGCTTGTCTTGGGCAGATCAAAGTGGTGATGCACAGGCCTAAATGGTAAATGCCTGCATACCATTCCTGAGGTCAAGACTCCAAACTTAAAATCATGATCGAAGTTCTGATTGTAAGAAAATAATTAATACAGCAGGGTTTCATGACTTGCAGAGGTTGATGCTGTATTCGTTAATTTTCTGCTTTGTGTGTGTGTGTGTGTGTGTGTGCGCGTGCGTGCGTGTGTTCTGTATGGAAACACCTGTCAAAACAACACTGTCACTGAACAAAAGGTATCAAATATATCAAAAGGTAAAGGTGCCAAAGAAAACATTTCATACAGTTCCAAGAATTCTTTGACATAGTCCTGGTAATTAGGGTATTTCATTTGCAACAACTAGTCTGTAATTAAGCCTGACCTTTCAGTTAATTATGTCTTGACATTTTTTATTTTAAACACGCTTTCCCTATGGTGGCGGTGTGTTATGTGCAAATGCAAATAAGCACTTTCTGTAATGAAAGCAAAAAAAGGTTCAGATGCTGCTGAGAGCTCAGTAGAACCTATTGCCAAGTGCTTGAACCAAGGATCCCAGGAGGATTTGAGGCTGGGGCCTAATTTAGTGAGGGCCCCCAGAGCCCTCTCCAGGCACAGCAGGGAACAGATGTGTAAATGAGAGTAAAGCTCTTCTGTTTGGCAGACAATGCGAGGCCTCTGCATTAGCCAGGCCAGGCATAAATACTTTGAGACTGGCCCTAGTCAACAACTAGGGTGGCACTTATCCATTGCTAAAAAAGAGGATTTGCATCAGGAGGAAAGGGGACAGAATAATAATTTGCACATGCTAATTTATATGTATAGATGCAAATTTATGCATAAATACTGGAATTTAAATAGAAGTACAGTACAATTTACAATCATGGCAAAGGGTTTGACTAGTTCACCAGGTGCTAAGTGTTGATGGGCACCTTCCCAAAACTCCTTCTCTTCCTTGTTATGGTTCTTTATCTTAAATTTAGCTCAGACATCCTCCAGTTTGTCTCCTCTTGTTCCTGGTTAGTTTTACCAGGAGGGGATCTACACTAGTATATGAAACATTGTTTGTACAGTCATTGAAAGTTTTGTTTTTGAACGATTTATTTATTTATTTAATTTATATACCACCCCACAGCCGAAGCTCTCTGGGCGGTTTACAACAGTTAAAATGGTAAACATTAAAAAGTATACAAAATTTAAAAACCATCAAAACCATAAAAACAACAGTATTAAAATGTAGCAGTTTTTAAAACGTTTACTTACTTTTCTCTTTCCGTGGGAATGCATTCCTTTTGGCCACACCAAGAAAAGAAATCCATTTGTTCTTTTTCCCCTCCCACTTCCTCTTCTCTCCGAGACAATCCTCCACCTACAAATAATCCAGCAAGCAGCCTCCCAAAAGTGAAACTAAAAGTGTCTGCAAAAAAGAGGCTTGAAAGAAAAAAAGTCTCCAACTTTGGGTGCGGAAATTACATAAACATGCCCCCCAGGAATGCGACTGGCTAATTAAGAACTATAGGAAACCCATTTAATACGATGAAATCGGCCACATCATACCAAATAGAATGACTTATTTCAGAAAAGTTCAAAATAAAAACCGGAGAACAGACAACAATAAAACATCTCAAACTGAATGTCATGTGGCGAAATACTACCAAACGCACACTTAAAAACGGTAAGACATGTTCTAACTTGACTAGTGTAGATCCCCTCCAGCTCTTCTGTCTGCAATTAGCAGGGTACCTTTTGGGCAGTTCATCCATTTAGCCTCCCCAGGCAATTTGCACACCAAGGTACCCTTTGGTGTTGCGAATGTAGCTTTTTCAGATAGGATATCTAAAATATATTAAGATCTACAACATAACAAAACATTTTCTGCAGATGGAATTCAAAACACAATTTTAAACAAACAAAAATGGTTCATTATTATTATTAATGCGTCGCTGCGACAAAACGGGAAGAATCATGTCTTAACTCAAAGTCTTACATATTTATTTCACATTAAATATCAGACACTGGTGGGAGAGGGTGGAAAGGAAGTAAGGTACATTGCTGTGCCCGCCTCAGACTTACCATTCTTACTTGGACACTCTTTCGTGGCGCTGGAGGGCTGCTGCAGAGCCTGAGAGTGTTTGTTTGTCCCGCCCACTCCAACAGGTACTAAAGGGACCAGGGTGCTGCAGGGCTCAGCCTGAGGCTCTCAGCCATGGGCAAGAAGCCACTGGAGGGGACCTGCCACCTTGCTTGAAGAACAGAAGCTGAGGACAGCTTCACCTGATAAAAACTGGCCCTCACTCAGCTCTTTCTGGTTGGCAGGACTGGAGTCTTACATTCTATTTTCAGCCCTTTCAGGTATGGGCTTCCAGTAAAGAAAGGACCAAATTGAAAGCATGTAGCAAAAGGAGGTGTGGTGAATGTGAAACTGAGGGTGGGGGGATGCTTTTACACCCATGCCCTCTTTCTCTCATTCCCCCCCCCCCCGGAGAAATTGTGTTTAAAGATTGTGTGAGAGATTGCACCTGCTTGCTTGCAGCTGTGTATGCGCATTTGTGTGTGGGTCTCTTGCACATACACACACAGACAAGAGACTTGAGTATCTAAGTGTACGTCAGTATTTGGCCTGGAGGCCTGGAAGGAAATGATCCTTAGTGCCACTGCTGGGTGGAGAATGGGCACAGTCGCAGCTCCCTGAGTCCTTAGCTTCCTGACCTCCCAGTTTGTTGGGTCTCTGATTGCCTCTGCTTGGGATAGAGGAGAAAGGCTGAACAGCTGAGCCTGAGAGAGTTTGGGGAGGAGCCCTTCACGGGAGCTACCTGCAATCCGATGCAGCTGGCCTCATTCAGGCATCAGCACAATATAAAGAAACCCTGAGATGCTGGCGGGTTTGCTGAAAGCAATGGTTGTTCTTCCTTGCTTTTGCCCTGGTTCCTTGCCACCAGCTCCTGAACCTTGCCTGATCTTGGACTGGACTTGGACTATGCTTTGACGCTTTCCTGATTCCAGTATTATTGACATCTCTCACCTGCTTATCTCTGTAATGTTGGCGATTTATGACACAGTTCCACATCATGCCCACCTCAATAATTAGAGCACATTGCTTTTTTACATACCTGCCTTATCGCTGGCTAAATTTTTAAAAATTCAACAAGCATGCAAGATGAAGGACTGCTGCTGGGCATGCCTGAGAGACACTTGCTACTGCCTGACTTGCTGCTCTTTGCTACCCTGTGCAAGTGTGCACAAAGACAGGCACCTTCTGCTATCTCATGCTCATCCTATTTCTTCTCTTCTCCCCCTAGCATAGGATGTATAGATTTTGTAAAATCATTCCATCTGCATTTCACAGATTGCCAAGTGTCTTTCATTCCATTGTCTGCTCATTGATGGAACCAGATTCTTTCCAGTTGCCCAAATTTGAATTTGCGCAAATGCGCAAATCCCCTCCAAGTGCGCATTCTTACGCTTTAGCCTATAAGAGAAATGTGCTTTTTCAGCCAGTGTTTTTTTTTAAAAAAAATCTTATGTATTTTTAAAAAATTAAATAATTTTTAAATTATTTAAAAATAATTAATTTTTATTTTTTTAAAAATACTAGGGGTGTGCACGGACCCCCTGATCCGCCATGTGGGCCGATCTGAAAATTTTGGATCAGGCCCGCTCCGCTCTGCACCACTCTGCCCATAGTCCGCTCCTCTTCGCCGCGGAGCTCCAGCTCCGAATCGGAGCTCCACAGTGGAGGGGAGTGGTGCCAGGTAAGGCCCCCCTCCCTCCTCTCCCTTACCTGCAGAGCCCGGTAAGGGACCAAGGGGGAGGGGGCCTTACCTGCGTCCATCCGCAGTCCCTCGGCTTCTTCAATTGAGCCCGTGGCTCAACCAGGAAGTCTGGGCCTCAAGTGCGGCCTAGACTTCCTGGTTGAGCCGTGGGCTCAATTGAAGAAGCCGAGGGACCGCGGACGGACGCAGGTAAGGGAGAGGAGGGAGGGGGGTTTACCGGGCCCTGCCGCTGTCGCCACATGGGCGACAGTGACAGCAGCATGGCCCGGTAAACCACACTTACCTTTCTTGTTGAACTCCGGATCGAGGTTAAGGATCCGCCTTCTCCTCAATCCTCCTTGCAACGCTCCGCCAGCCCCCCAATCCTCTTCGCCTCCGCTTTGAGGGGAGGCGAAGCACCCCGCTCCGCTTCTAATTCGCCGGTCCGATTAGAAGCGGAGCACATCCCTAAAAAATACGTAAAAATTCTGCGACAGAATTTACATAACATTCTGAAAGGTAGAAACAAACAAAAAGCAGTCTGCAAGTCCACAGAATCCAAGCGACTTGGGAAAAGCCCATCGGCTGCAGAATCTGTGGGCCAGATTCACAGAAAGCCAAACTCATTTGGCTCCATTGTGGATTTCTCCATCATCCTACCAATAGCCCTGATGCTCTGTGCAGCCTGCCCCTGCCTCCTCTGCGCTCGTCCACAGAATCAACAACAGCAATAACCAACCAGACCTCACAAGCACTGCAGCGTCCAATCCACAACCCCAGATTTTAACCAGACATACATATTTGATCACAAGTGGATTTGGGGAGGGAAAGATTAAGCCACAAAGAGGGCAGTCTGGTATAATAGAACACATCTGACTCCCCTATCAACAAAGCAATGCTTCTTTTCTGCTGCACACTCTCTGTTCCTAGTCCCTAGCCTGTGCTTCAGTCTGCTCTGACACCCAAGTTGGAAAATTGTCGAACCAATGCTGCCATTTGCCTTTTGAACAGCTGACCTTTACTTCAGGGCCTCTCATCAGGGAGTACATGCAGACTCCCAGTGTGTTTGGGGCAAGTCACAGGGTGAATATTCGCAAACGTTATTTCTGGGATGTAGACAGCTCTCCAGTGGAAGGAAGCCATATTGTGATCATACTGTGGTCATATGGTAGGGTGACTATATGAAAAGGAGGACAGGGCTCCTGTACCTTTAACAGTTGTATTGAAAAGGAAATTTCAATAGGTGTCATTTGTATATATGGAGAACCTGGTGAAATTTCCTCTTCATCACAACAGTTAAGGCTGCAGGTGTCCTGCCCTCTTTTAAATCTGGTCACTCTAGTATAGCTCCTGCAGCTTTAACTGTTGTGACGAAGAGGGAATTTCACCAGGTTCTCCAAATATATAAATGACACCTGCTGAAATTCCCTTTTCTATGCAACTGTTAAAGATACAGGAGACCTGTCCTCCTTTTCATATGGTCAACCTATCATATGGTACATTCCATCCTTCAATATTATGCCAGGAAGTATAGGAAGTATCACTAGCAATTAGGTCCTCTCCACCCCTCAAATATATTTTCAGTGTCAGTTGTGCCTTCTTGATTCTTACAGCTCCCCTTCTACTTTTAATTTACTTCGAAGTAACTGTGCAGGGCCCCAATCAGAAGTTGGACCATCGTGTGTGGTAGGTACGGATGACTTAATCCTTTCCTTCCAAAATCCCTCCCCCATATAGTACTTTTTAAAAAGAGGACTAATGAAGGTTCCCCCCTTTGTTTTTAGCTGCTGTGCCTGGGGGGGCGGGCATCAAATTTTGGGAAGAAAGTGGCTAGGGATCAAACCTACCTGCATGAGGTAGTCCCAGTCTGAATCCGGTCTCCACATGCTCACTTTAGAATAAATAAACATACACGGGGATCTGCAAGCAGCATAATTAATGTAACATGCAGTTTGACCCTAAGTCAGTCAGTAGTTTCTTCTGCTTCAGACACAGCAATATGCAAAATACATACTTACATTATCCTGAATCCTATTTTGCCAAAACAGTGCTGTACAATTTCATTTAAGGATGTGCAGACGCTCAGCCTTGAGAGATTTGGCTACCCTTAACGAATTGTTGCTGCAACATTAAGATTAGAAGTGTATCCAGCCTGGGTCACGTGAATGCCTTCCTATAACAGTCAATTACATGTCATAGAAGTGGAAGATAATAGTGGAGCCAACATCCAATTAACATGCCGCTTATTGACATGGGAGGTGCAAAACCCCATGCAGGTCGCTTGGAACACCTCTCATTTAGGAACTTCAACTGTTACATTCATTTATTTAGAGCATGAGAGCTGTTTATTTTCCGATTAAGTCAAGAGCTTCTCCTGACCTATTGTGTTACAGAATGTTTAAAGGGATGCAAAGCAATGATTTTCCTGGGCCAATTGTTTCTGCTCTGCAATAATAATAATAATAATAATAATAATAATAATAATACCACCATGGTGTATGGTAAAATCCTAGATTTGTTTTCTTTCCTTCCTTAAAACAACACCACCACAATATTTTTTGTTACGTTTTATGGAAGGGTCACCTCTGATGAGGAGAAGGTCAGAACAAATCACTACAAAGTTGAATGGCCTAGTCTTGCTTGGACTATCCAGACCCCCCTGTTGGCTGACCTATTCATTGACTGGGCTTTCTAATTGGGATGCTGGATGCTATTCAGCTGACAGTATAGGGCTGCTAAGTGCTTGTTTAGTCTGAACATGAAAATCAATCTGCCAGCATCTATCTGAAAAGGGAGATAGCAAACACCATCCTGTACCCGTCTGTTTGGCTTTGGCATTTAACAGATGCTTTGTTTGAACTTTTCCAGGAAAGTGTTCTAGATGCATTTCAGGTCATTATTGGCCTGTAGCTGGTTTCGTGCACTAAACTACTTTGTTTTTCATTTCATTTGAAAAAAGAAGCCGAACAGAAAGCAAAATAAGCAGCATTCATGTACGGAGGTTGTTGACTAAGTGGCGCCAATTCCCCGTGGCTTTGTACTAGATTCCTTATAGAACTCTGACGTGCTTTGGTCGCACAGCGTTTTGTCCTACTGATCGCCAGTGTTAAATGACTTCTCTACTGACTAAAATAATGAAGCATGAAGGGTTTCAAGTTCAGTTTGCGTTGTTAGCACTGTATGAAACAGGTGAAAAACATTTTCTTTTTTTAAGATGTAGAAACAACAATGTATAATACAAATGCAGGTTCTCTCTAATTAGACCATTCTTCATACTTTAAAACAGGCCTGCACTACCCGTGACCCAACAGGACAAGCTCATCAGATGCATAGACTCAGAGCACCCAAGCCCCTTGGAAGTGGGCAGGCAGAAGGAAGGCGGTGGGCCAGACACAAGGTGCAGCAGATGGGTTGGCTGAAAACCAGTGCAACCATGTGATCTTAGGATGACAACCATGTGATCTTAGGATGACCAAGTGTCCTACTTTACAGAAGGTAGTTATCTGTTTGGAGAGCTTGCAGAGGACAGTCTGCAAGCTGTGTTCTCTCTTTGAAGAAGTGTCCAGTCCACATCTAGTTTAAAGTCAAAGAAGCGCAAGGTAAGAGAGTAGGAAACGAGATTTCCTTTGAGATATATTGTAATTCCATTTAAACTATAGTTATCCCTTCTAAATCTGTATGTATCCATGTAAATTTGCATATGCAAATCAGTGCCCTCTTTTGTCCTATTTTTTGGAGATGCATTTCTTTGCTTTTTTTTTTTTTAGCAGTGCATAAGTGGCTAACCTACGTGATCTTCCCTAGATGAGTTATCCAGACTAAGGAAGAGAGCAGGCCTGAGAGATGTCCTTCTGGATTGGTCCTTCTGTGACTTCAGGGCCAGGAGGATTATGGGCTCTTACATGGGTCTACTAATTGGAATTGCCTGAAGTTTCCCTTTGGGGCAGCAGATCTACTGAAGGTAGCCAGGGCCTGATGTACAGGGCTCAACAAACATTCAGGTTTTGCTGCTGCTCTGGGATGGTAAAACCTAGGAGGCTATCTAGGGTGACCGTATGGAAAGGAGGACAGGGCTCCTGTATCTTTAACAGTTGCATAGAAAAGGGAATTTCAGCAGGTGTCATTTGTGTATATGGAGAACCTGGTATAGAAATGCAATAAATAAATAAATAAAGTAAGTCACTTTATCTCCTGTATTTGATGTTTGATTAGTTTATTAAAGCTCTTTAGGTTTAAGATCCAAACCATTTTCTGAGCTGGTGTCATTGCTGCAGTCTTTGCCCTTATACATGCATCTTAGTTTCGTAAAATATTTAGAATCATCAAAGGATTCCTTGACTTGTTGTGTCTACAATTTGTTTTCTTTCTGAGTCATTGTCGCTGGGATGGTGTAAAACAGAGAAGAGTCTGCATGACATCCTTTCTAATCAGCAATTCATGTAGTCTCTTATTATTGATTATGCGGGTGTATATACTAATAAATGGAATAGAGCTCTTTGTTGATAATTATTGATAGTTTTAATTGGCTGGTGGGAAGTAATGACTCCAGTCATACAAACCTATTCTAGCTCACCAACTCACCCCCAGAACTAACAACTTCTCTATATTTTCAGTGTAGGCCCTGCCTTCTGTCTGTGGTTCCAATATCAGTGAAGTGGTGAATCTGGTCTGGGTTTTAGTCTGAACCAGCCTTAGCTCTAAAGGCGCTATCTAAGGTAGGGTGACCATATGAAAAGGAGGACAGGGCTGCTGTATCTTTAACAAATGCACAGAAAAGGGAATTTCAGCAGGTGTCATTGGTATATATGGAGAACCTGGTGAAATTTCCCCTTCATCACAACAGTTAAAGCTGCAGGAGCTATACTAGAGTGACCAGATTTAAAAGAGGGCAGGGCACCTGCAGCTTTAACTGCTGGGATGAAGAGGGAATTTCACCAGGTTCTCCATATATACAAATGACACCTGCTGAAATTTCCTTTTCAATACAACTGTTAAAGATACGGAAGCCCTGTCCTCCTTTTATTATGCTCAACCTATCTAAGGCAGCACCTTGGATAGTTCTTTTTGAGTTGTGACTGGTCCTGGACCATAATCACCACTCCACTGACATCAGAGCCACCAGCCTTCTCTGTCCCACACCAAGTATAATGACTGTTTTCTGAGAATTTCAACTCAAAAACAAATAAAGACCAAATGATTTGCAGCATTTGCAAGCAGCTGCTGACACAGGCAAGTTAATGTTGGCAGAGCTTTGCTACTACTAATAAAAGGCAAGGGGCTCTTATTTATTTATTTATTGTTTTTTTCTCCTTCCTTTTAGGTACTGCACATAACTTGCAGCCTAACTGAGTAAAAGCCATTTCACAGCAATGGCTCTGAACCACTTGAAATGGATGCTAGATTTGTAAAGGTTCTGGTGTAGATGTGTGTGGTCGGGTGCTGCAATGAAGTAGCTTTTAAATTTAGCCAGGATGCCTCCTGTCAGACATCCCCCCTCAAATGCCTATTTTCTCCCATTTTTATTTGAAATCTCTTCCTATGACTTTGCAATAATGGGTTGGATCCGGATTTAAGCGGCCTTCCCTGATTCCTCTTTCCCATGCAGGCCCTTTCAGACTCCTGAAAATATTGGACAGAGCGCCTGCTGTACAGCGTGCGCTGTGGTGTGTGTAGGGAGGGGTATCCCGAAAAACTGGATGGAGGGACCTTCTATGAGTAGACCCCTTGCTCTTGCAGAAGGTCCTTTGCTCTCATGGAAGTCAGATTCTGGATCAAACCCAATATTTATGTATTTATGCTATATATGCCTTCCGTTACTGTGTAAAATGTTGTATGCAAAGTTTGTAAGAGTGATTTCCAGGTGGTAGAGTTAAACAACATTACACCTCCTCTTCTTATATGTTGGCAACCACAGGTTTCTTAAATATTATCATGTTAAATCAAACCTGACCACTCCTAATAGGGATTGCAATCAATTGGGGACTTGGGCTGGATAACATTTGATCCTTGCTTCTGGTTGTGAAGTTTCGTGACTTTTGCTGTGTCACCAAGGATATTTTGCATTGTGGCAAACTAGTTCGGTTCAGGAAGTCTCAGGTATTTTCTGACTTTTCTTTCTCCATGTCAATAACCTGCAGGGTGCCTTTCTTTCTTTGACACGTAGTTCTCTAACTCCAGTTGCTCACTGATTGGTAAGGAATTGAGGTAGGTGTCTAAGGATCAATTCGCACACACACCTCTTAAAGAACAGACGCTCAGGCGTATAGAACTTACTCGTTCTGATGGAGTTTGTTTCCCCTTGGAAAAGAGATGCCACCCAACAATGCAAGTGTTGAAGAAGAGTGAATGTTATGAAACTGGGAGTTGTGCCTGAAAGTGGTGGCAGCACTGGAAGCACAGGAAAGAGAAAGAGATGGGAACACGTGGTATCAACCAATGGCATCCAGGGGAAAGGGAGACCATTGTTCTCAATGGGATACCTATAAAGGCAGATGATACATTCTATATTCTTATAACACTTCAGTTAAACATATTGTTCTATTTGAATTAGTGATCTTCACTATTTTTCAAGCAAGAGCCACCTTGGCACCAGGCACTGCTGCCTTGGACACTTGGAGGCTGTACTCAGGCTATGGGGGACCTCTTCTCTCCCACCTCCCAAGTCAAGTGGCCACACTCTGCACCGGACTGGACTGGAGGACTTTTTGTGCCACTCCTCCCCATTCCACTCCACATCAGCCAAGCAAGGCCTCACCAGTCAGTCACCAAGCCGGCACATTCTGACAGGGTTCATGGGTTGTAATCATGGATTTCCTTATCATTAAGAGAGTGCGCTCTTTCATTTAGTGCTGCAAAATCTCCCAGCTAAAGCTGTTGCTTTCACTCTCAACTATATATTTATGCATTTGTTTGCGGCATTTCTATACCACTGAATAATAAAATCCCTCAGTGGTTCTGGAACTTGGGTATTCATTTTCTCCAACAGCACCTGCGCAGCGAATCACTGCAGCTATCCAATCACATTGCTCTTTACCTCTTGAGCTTTTCCTGCCTCACAGCTAATGCTCTGCATTCTCTTTTCCTACCCCCTCCCCAGCCACCTAAGAACTGAGGAGTGGAGGTCTCTTCCCGACTCCCTAGCCCTGAAGCCTTCTCCAATAGCACAAATCACGGCACAACGGCATCACTAAAGCAAACGCGGCAAAGCTAGACAATGAGAGTGAGTGGCTATTGTGAAAAGAGAGAGAGAGAGAGAGGGTGTTGTATGTGGAGAACCACTCTTGAGGTGATTGGTAGCTGCCAGGGACCCTCACCCCTTGCAGTGAAGAACACTGATTACATATATTAAATGCCACCAAAGAAATGAATCTTGAGGTCCTCAACCCATAAAAATGCCAGTCATTAGGAATGAATCTTGGAAAGAAAATAGGATACTGGAATGGAGCAGACAACTGTTTGCTTCCTTCCTGCAGCTTAAAGCTTGTTCCTGTTGTTAAATTATTATTATTATTATTATTATTATTATTATTATTATTATTATTTTGTTACCTGCCTCTCCCTCTGGATCGAGGCGGGGTACAACACAAATGCAAACCACACAAAATACATATAACTAATTAAAACATTTAAAACTAATACATAATTAAAAGCAGCACATTATTAAAAGGCATCTTAAAATTCAACTGGGTAGGCCTGGCGGAAGAGATCAGTCTTTATGGCTTTCTTAAATCCTGGAAGACTGTTAAGTTGACAAATCTCTCTCGGCAAGCCATTCCACAAACTGGGAGCGGCAGAAGAAAAAGTCCTCTGGGTAATAGTTGTCAGCCTTGTTTTTGTTGGCTGGAGTAAATTCTCAGAGGACCTGAGTGTGCGGGGTGGATTGTACGGGAGAAGGCGATCCCGCAGGTAGCCTGGACCCAAACCATGTAGGGCTTTAAAGGTGATAACCAACACTTTATACTTTGAACAGAAACTAATTGGCAGCCAGTGAAGAGATTTTAAAACTGGTGTAACATGGTCACCCCTAAGTGTACCAGTGACCAGCCTTGCTGCCATATTTTGAACTAGCTGAAGTTTTCGGACTAGGCATAAAGTTAGCCCTATGTAGAGCGCATTGTGGAAGTTGAGCCTCGAAGTTCTGCACTTTCAATATACATGTTACTTTACAGAGTAATGTAAGCAAAAAGACTGGTTTCTTTCCCAAAAACGTACGGTCTAAATGTTGACACTGGCATGGAGCAGAGTGTTTATTAATGATTGCATGAGTATATTTATCAATATTCACCTTAATACTACGTCATAGATGAATTAGATGATATCTTTCTGCAAGAGTTATTGTGGAATATCCCAAGATTTACATTTGTGTTTATACATGTCAGTTTATGCTGTTTTGCTATAAGTATATAAGACAAAATTATTTTCAATGTATGTTGATAATTCACTTACATCTTTTAAAAACCATTTCAGCCACTACACATTGTGTAGTAATAAAACACATTAAGTTAAGTTTTGCATGAAGATGTACTTCGTTGACTTATCGTCAACAGCCATCAGCCATGAACCCCCAATATTTGTTGAGAATGAAGGCAGAAGGCAGTTAAGTGTGACATTTGCTATGAACAGCAGAAACAACGTGGATGTTTTTGATTAACTCTTTACTGAAGAAATTAGGTTTTTCAGAACAACCTCTTTCTCATTCAATTTTGAGAATACAGTTCTGCTAAAAGATATTTCTGAAGACAGTACATAGTAAACAATTAGCATTCACCTCATTCTAAATCATTGCTTGCCTATATCAGATGTTTCTTCCTTGTAAATTAGATGCTTTCTGCATGAAAGAACTAAATAGGAATAATTAATAACCATTCAAGCATAGAACTGACAGAAAGAGATTTGTGGGTTATGACTCCATCACACCAGGCTCATTTGCACATTGATTTATTAAAATTGCATGGAAAGGAGAATAATAATTCTAGATGGGATAAGAATCGTCTGGCTTCACACTTCCTTTACCTGTCCCAATTGCCATTCTTTCCACAAGAAAGCCTAGCCATGCCACACCTGTTCACAGGTATTGTAGTGGTAAGCTGGGCCCATGGGAGGAGAGGTGTCACTGAACTTTGGACCATCCATATAGGGCCAATAAAGCAGCTGTGTGAGGTGAATGCCCCCTACATTAGCAGTAGGCAGAATACCAGGCCCAAATCTTGTTCATACCAATTTCCATGGCAATGCATCCTACCCTCAAGCAATGTTAACAAGTAGTCTACCACTGTTAGGATGAGTGGAGCCTGGTTATTTGTTCACCTCCCATGCTTCCAAGCTGCAATCTATTAGATAACTCTTTAAAGCTCTTACCTGTTGTGCCTTCCTAGTAGGGATGAAATCTATCGGTTTCATAGAATCATAGAATCATAGAATAGCAGAGTTGGAAGGGGCCTACAAGGCCATCGAGTCCAACCCCCTGCTCAATGCAGGAATCCACCCTAAAGCATCCCTGACAGAGGGTTGTCCAGCTGCCTCTTGAATGCCTCTAGTGTGGGAGAGCACACAACCTACCTAGGTAACTGATTCCACCGTCGCACTGCTCTAACAGTCAGGAAGTTTTTCCTGATTCCCAGCATGGAGAGGACCATGTGGTATCTGTCTACCATGTGTGGTGGTTAAAGATGAGGAGTGTCATGTTTCTCAAAACCGCCTGCCTTCTTGGGAGACAATAACGAGGCCTCCTAAGTAATCCACAAAGCTTTATTCAAGCAATAAACATCTCTTGCCACCTGAAGAGCGTCTAATCTCTAGGAACTTTCCCCTAAGCAAAACTATGCAAACTAAGCGCGAGACAATTGTCTTTTCAAGAAGAATGAAAAGCCCTTTCCCAAGACGTGTTAACTTCAGAGAGACTACTTCTGAGGCAGCTTCTGACGAGATGCGAGCCGGGCCGACTTCCTCTCACCTTCCTTTTGCTCCACCCGTTTTAGTCTGCGGCGTACTCTATGATCGGCTCACCTGTCTGTGCTTTCTTCTTTGGAGGAATGTTGGCTTCCCACTGACTGTGTATTGTTTGCCCTTGAGGAGATAAGCTCTGGAGAGAATTCACCACCAGCTGGTGAAAAGCCCTTGAGGGCTTTCTCCCCCACTGGTACAGGCTGGCCTTTGTCTGGCGCTGGCTCCTCTACTTCAGAGTCTGATTCTGATTGGTCACTTGAAACACCTTCTTCCAACCCAGGGAGAGCAGAGCTAAACATGACAAGGAGCCTGGCAGAAAAATGAGGTGGTAACCCTAATTCAGCACTAACATTGTTGAAAACACAGGGATCCCAACCCAGAATAAAGCATGCACTGCTTTACAAATCTGTCGATTTCCGTTTCTCCCACTTTTGATTTTTTTTAAAAAAATCTTGAGTTCTTTTCCTCCCAAATATGGAAAACTGGTAAATTCCTATCAAAACTCAAATGAAACAATATTCTCACCCTACTTCCTAATTTCAGCCCCCCTTTCCCCCTTGCCTCTGCATGAGCCAAGCTGAGGAGCACTGTTGCATTTGGTTCCTTAATGAAACCAGATGTTTGGGGGACAAAACACGTAAACCAATTCCATGGTGACTGAAATGTCTAGTAGCATTTTATTTAAATGTTTACTTAAACCGTGATTTCAGTTTTAATTCTTAAACACTGGTGGCTAAGGAAGATTAAAGGACATCTCTGTCCCCACATCCCCTGTGATTCACTTAAATCACTCATGAATACGTTTTTTTGTTTTGCTTTTACCACTGGGTAATGCTTTTGAATATTTCATTACAAACTGATGGGGTGCCTAATCGTGTCTTGTTATAGTGCTCTATAACAACTCATCATCCTTTTTCTTCGTCCTTTGGACATAATTTGAATAAGGAATGACCTGAGCAGCATACAATCCACTGGGCAATGTTTGTCTTTGCAAGGTCCTTGGACTGGACTAGAGTGAAGATGGGGCAGTTTTCAGCAAGAGCACTGGGAGATTTCTGCAGAATGTATCACCATTGTAGGAGATGGATAAGAACCCTAATTTCCTGTTTGATTATTACCCTACACAGCCATTACTCACACACCATGGACCAATGCAAGTACCAATGCAGCTGAGGCATTCTGGGAGATGTAGTCCAACACATCTGGAGCGCCCCAGGTTGAGGAAGGCTGACTTAGTGCAATGAAAGCCGGGTGAAAAATCCCCACTCAGGTCTTGCAGTGCCTCGCAAAAGTGGAGGTGGATGCATTTTCTATCACTTTTGTGCAAATGTAGGCCAATTCAATACATATTTGGTGATAGGGGCCTTAGCTATATGATAGGAAGTGGACAATCCTATGCAAACTTATCTGGGAGAAAGCCCAGTTTGGCCATTGAACATAGTGGAATGATTTTTAAGTAAACATGCATAGGTTTATATGATAAATCATAAGAACTGGTACAAACAAAGTCTTCTAATAGATCTTAATAGGGCCAGTGTGGTCACCGGCCTCCTTCTCACTGGATATTGTGTGTGTGTGTGCATGTGTGGGGAGGATAGGGCTCATTGGTCCCAATCCCCAGCACAGATTTGCCAGCGAGAGGCTGAGGCTGATGCATCTTCCACACAACCAAGCCTCTATGTTTCACCTTCCTGAGAGAAGGTGTGAAGAGGTTGCTCACCACAGCGTCCAGAGATGATGGGCAAGAGGAAGGAGGCAGAAGCTATGGTTGCCTTCTATTGCTTGTACATGTGCATGTGTACACATATACACACATACACTCATCCCACCTGCACACAGGTACTGTAATATGTAGTTCGACCCTCAATTTCCCCTCCAGTATAAGAGACTTGATGAAGGTGCCCTAATCCTGACCAGATTATCTGCCTTGCCCCTCATCCCAATTGCATGTCCCAATCCACCCCCCTCTGGAAAAGGCACAGAGAGAGTTAATGAGGGCATCTCATTGTGCCCCCTGCTTTCTCCCTCATAGGAGAAGGGGCTCAATCCACCCCACCAATGCTAGCCAGATACTCGCTCCCTCACTCATGGCAGCAGCAGCCCACGGTTCAGTCACCTGGCTGGCATCCATCACACTGCTCTCGGATTGCTTCTTTCCACCAAAACTGCAGCAGTAGTGGTGGCAGCAACAGTCAGTGGAGTAGGCAGCCTGGTTCCTCCAGCGTGGAGAGAGGGGGTCAGCTGAGATTGGCAGCCAAGGCACCCTCCTTTAGCCAAAGCTGCCTTGGCTTGGTGGGGCAGCCTGGCAGGAGCACAAAGTGGGCAGCAGCACAATTTGCTGCTCTTCCCTCTTGGGGCTGCCTCATGCAGGAGATTCTTCATGCTTCACAATCAGGCGAGCTCTGGTCAAGATGATAGCTTCATCACACCAGGGTTATACTGTGCAATCACTGTGAATTGCGTGCAAAGGACGTCGAAGTTTTCCAGTTTATAATCTGCTTTGACTGTGAAGTACTCCCATGCATCCTGCTTTAACCGTGCTTCATATATAAAAGAACTGACCTATTTTGCTACCTCTTTAGGAGAGATCTTTTGTTGTTCTTCCAGCGGCCACTGGGGGTGCAGGAGAATGATTTGATACGTTTAAAGTACAAATTAAACAAATGCTTACATCTGCGTAAGTTTTAAAAATAAAGACATCAAAATTGGCACAGTAATAGATATTAAGGAGGGCTTTAAGTGTACCAAATTTGAATCGGATTGGGCCATCCATTGATTTTTTACATTTCCCCCCTTAAACTCACTTCCTGGTATGCAAAGGATCGCTGTCGCCCAGTAGCAAAAACAACTTACATCTGTGTAAGTTTTAAAGATAAAGACATCAAAATTGGCACAGTAATAGATATTAAGGAGGGCTTTAAGTGTACCAAATTTGAATCGGATTGGGCCATCCACTGATTTTTAATGATTTTTTACGTTTCTCCCCCTTAAACCCTTTACAGAGGATCTTAGCAACACTGCCGCCCGGGGTGTGATTTAGCTAACAACAACAACGACAGCTTTACGCTATGGGGATAATTCGAGGGAAACAGGTACGTGGGATGAAGCTCTTAGGCCAGTCTGGTAAACCGCTCTGCCTGAGCCTTCTTAATCCAGCTCCATTGTTCCTCCTTCTCTGAGCTTCTAGTACTAGGCTTTCATCCTGTGCTTTTGCCCCACTTCCTCCTTCTGTTCCCTCAGAGTCCTGGGCAGGATCTACACTACTACTTTATAACAGTTTATCATGGTTTTGACAACTGTTTAGGCCCAGGACACATTATATATACTGTTATATCCTGCTTGGTGTAGATCTGAACTTGGATCCATTCAAAGAGCCCCTGTCCTGATTCCTTTCTCTTCTGTTGAACCAGTAGTCAACTGTGGTTGACTACTGCTGTGAGGCAAACAGGAATTCCTAAGGGATTCTACAGAGACCCCCGATGTCTCCTCCCAGTAGGCCAATACATGAAATATGAAGTGGCACAAGTTAGAGGAAGTATATGGTAAAGTAGGGTGCCAAATTCATAGGAGGGTTAACAAATGCAGGAATGTGCCACTAGCAGCTCTGTATGAGCAACAAGTGTGATGACCTTCCAAGGGTTCTTGAGAGTTTGTATCTGATTGTAATCTTCTTCTGATTAGAGTCACGATTGCAGCTGTCATCTGTATTGGGAGAAGTAGAAGCTTCGAGTTTCTTACGCTGATTGTGAGATCTTTTTAAAGAGCCTGAAAAGACGTCTGTCCAGGAGCGTGTTAAACAGGGGAAAGGAGCTTGTGAAAATTTGGCTGACGTGGGAAAGAAGAAGAAGTTGACACTGGGCAAGGAAGACACAGGTAAGCTCAGAAATAAGTAAGAAGTATGTGGATCTCATCCATCAATTTTGACTCTGCGTGGAATAATGAAGGCAAGCCCTCCAAGACATGGGTATAACACCTTCATCATATTTTCAACATGATGGATTTTTTTATAATTGCTAATTTAATTTGAAGTGAAGTCTGACAACCCTCTTACAGGAAACTGGTCAGAATTATGTTTTCGCCATCCTTGCCTGTCTCATTGTATCATCTTCTCTGTAATCATGTCAAATTAATGTTCATAAAAGTGTCGATGTGTTCATACAGGATGTATCTCACAGCCGTACTGCTGAAAGGATTGTATTTATGGTCAGATTTACAGAAAAGGGGGCAGTTTTCAAGGTCTTTTTCCTGGATGATTCAATCAAACATGGATAGCTTTCAGCCTTCTGTGACATAAACTGGGAATTGTGGAGCGTGTTGGAAAGAAAACATAGGTTTTCCAATGAAATCTAACTTGAATATCAAATAAAATCACCAACTGTTTGGTTATGCAGGAGGTCAGTGCTGTAATTGTCAGTTCTGAAACTGGCAGTCATGAAGGTCTAATCAATTTGGTTTTAAGAGGCAAATTCAAATTAGTATTGAAATTGCATCATTAAACATTCATCACAAGAATCAGAGTTATTCATATTAGACTTTCTAGATTGTTTGATACAGAACAAAAGATCAGTTAAGTTTAAGTTATTTTATATTGAAATGTTTTGAATTGGGATTGGTATTCAAATAATGGTATTTTTTATGGATTTGATATGCTATACTAAGCCAGTTGCAATGGATTACTTGGGACAATCTTCAAAAGCAAGGCATATCTATTATAACATAGTCTTGTCAATTTTCCTGCCATTTTCCCCTCTAAACACTTGTTGCGAAGTTAGCCTTCTGTGATTTTCCAGCCAGCTTGTCTGTCTTGAAGAAACAAGATTTGCCTCGCAGGAACAGTCAAGCATTCTGTGTCCAGCTGCAGCTGACCATGGGGCTGTCTTCACGGGTGTGTGTGTGTGTGGTTCCTGCAGAATGGGTGCATTGTGATGTCATTTGTGGCACACGACACCGTGGCCAGTGCACTGCCAACCAACAGTTTCCAACTCATCAAAGTGCTAGAGTGCTCTTTTGAGCCTTCAGAATTGCGCTGTACTTCCTTTTCACTGCTGAGACTAACTAGCCTTTGTTTCACAGCCTATCCTCATTGAGAGCTGTGATTATGCACTTCTCTGATGCTTGCATTGCTTCCCTTATGCTTATGTTACATTGCTGCTTCTCTGATGTTGTGTGAACCATTCCTAACCATGGTGGCTACATAACCACGGTTTAAACGTGCTCACTAACCATTTTCTGCAAAAGGGTTAACGGTCTAACTATGGTTTAGCGTGTTGTCTGAAAAGGATCATACAAAATTAGTATGCAGAGAGAAGGCTAGCCTCTAACTTTCCTGCTGACATACTAGCTTCGATGTAAAGAAAGTTTATTTATAGTGGGGGGTATTCAGAAATTCCTCTCCTGCAGTCTGTGGTTGAACAGTTCAGTAGCAGATATGAAGCTGATGATCATGTACTTTTCCTCTGCTCTGTCAACTAAATTCTCCTTCTCCTTCTCCTCCTCCTCCTCCTCAGTTCTCTGATACTGGCAGGTTGGGTTCAATGGGTAAAAATTAAGTATTTGTTTCCAGTGGAGGCTGGTGGCTCCAATTTCAGTAGGTAGTAAATCTCTTCTGGGTTTCAGTCAGAACCAGTCAGAACTCTAAAGCAGCTATCCAGAGTTCTGAACCCTAGTCCCAAAATGGGTTCAGCATCTTGGATAGTAACTTTAGAGTTCTGCATGAAATCCTGAGCAGGTTCGCTGCCCCATGGAAATAGGAGCCACCAGCCTCCACTGTGTGTTTCACTTCCCATTTTAAATCACCAAGGCTTAAACGTTGTGGTTAACTTCGGTCTGTTCCTGGAGTTTGCAAGTTTTGAGCTCCTTCTATATGCTAGAAGAATACAATAAGAATGAACAGGAGCAGAACAGATTGCGATGTTCTATAATTGTCACCATTTGGCGCAAATGCTGGTCTTGTTTCCAACTTTCCAGCGAAGGGCATTGCCCTTTTCTTGTATGACGCCTTCTAGCTCCTACTGATCTTTTTGTAATTCACAGAGTGATCTGGTGTAATCACTTGTGTCTTCCCATTAGCGTTTGTTTTTAAACACATGCATGAACACCTGTTCTGCCAGTGTGAAACCCTCACATATCATGAGCGCACGCTGAGTTTTAATCTGCTCTAACTTGGAAAACCACCCAGCCACCAGTTTATCCTTCCCATTTAGTTTATTGAGTGAGGGTGGACGTTATCTGTGTGTTGGCCTGGAAAGTACAGCGCTCCTGGGCTGACATGCCTGCTCTCCTATAACCATTCAGCACAGCTGCATGTGTAGCAAAGTGCGGGTGAGGAAATAACGTCAATTAGCTCTTTTGAGTGGACGCGAAAAGAAAATGGCAGGTTTTCAGCCTTGAAGGTGACAACTTG
This sequence comes from Elgaria multicarinata webbii, assembly GCF_023053635.1. Lineage (NCBI taxonomy): Eukaryota > Metazoa > Chordata > Lepidosauria > Squamata > Anguidae > Elgaria > Elgaria multicarinata. The sequence goes on along the minus strand of NC_086180.1, from coordinate 83,765,852 downwards.
ATTCAAAGCCTATAGTAATTTTCCTTCTACCCTTCATTGTACATGTTTGCTAATGGAAGCTGTAAATTAAAGGATGATGGAGCTGCCAAGCACCTCTTCTCAAAAGCCCATTATAAAACTCTCCTTAACTTTACTTGTGAGTTTGGGGTATGTATCTGTTGGAAAGGAATCAGTAGGACTTAATGAATCACATGAGAGGTGAGTGTGCTACAGCAGTGGCCTGTGTCACCAAGACAGCTAGATGGGAACGTGAAAAATAAGATCTGAGAATGGCTATTCTGCCACGCCCGAATTCGGCATGGGGAAGCGTTTGTGGGTGGGGGGGATGAACGAGACGTGCCCTCCTGTCAGTGGTAGGGCACATCCAGGCCTCGAGGTGGGGAGGGGGTGTAGAGGCTTTAAAGGAGGCTCACCCCTCCCACCTCTCCTTTCGCTGCACGGCGCCCTCCCTCCCTCCCTGTAGACAGTGTGGGCTTGCTGGTTGCCTTTACAGGGCTGAGTAGGATTTTTTTATTCATATACTGAATTGTACATGAGTTTTTTTGCCTACTTCACACTGTAAAACAGTTTGGGATTATTAATAGGTTAATCTGCTGTAATTTGGTCACATTTTATTTGGCGCTAGGTACGGGCATCCAGAGGGATTGTGAATTGGTGAACATTCACAGGCGCTGTCCAAGGTGACTGGTAAGATCTGAGGCTCCCAGCTTTGAGCCTCGCAGCCTAGCTAGGGAGATAAGGCTTACCTTTGGGGCCAACCCTACTCACCCACTCTGAACCTGGCGGTCTGAGTTGGGGGTGACAAAGAAAGGCTCCCATACCAGACAAGGCACAGGCCCATGGGAAAACGAATGGTGCAGCGCTTGCCCATGGACCATGAATTGCTCGCCCGACATGAGGGGCCTATAAGCAGGCCATACTGGATGCCCGATAGGTTTTCAACCCCCTTTGCAGATCGCTAAATAAATACGTGGCCCTGTTTAACCCCAGCTATTGTTGTCTGTCTCATTATTTATCCACCTACACTCCACAATAAGACCTCCTCAGAAGATCTATGGAAGAAGCCATTCCCTCAAGGGTTCTCATAACCAGTTATGATATGTGTCCACCAAATTGCTGGAGATATGAACAGACCATCATTTTAAATAGCCAAATGGCCTTTTGGGGGAGGAGGATTGTGTACATTTTTTTATAGTTCAGTGATGTTCAAATTTTCTACCTTTAGGGAATACCCTCTTACAGAAAACTGCATTTCCAATAATAATAATAATAATAATAATAATAATAATAATAATAATAATAATAAAAAATCATGTCTGCTAGGAGATCCCTGCACATTGCAAACTATTCTGGGACATGAAAGCTGTAAACTCAATTCATACAGGAAAATAATCAGGCCTGCTGCATATTTTCATTGTCCCACATCATGAACTGAAAATGCATCCTATAATACACCTAATATTGACAAGCATTTGTATGTTGTAGGGGATGTGCAAATGGATAGTTGCAGGCCAGGTTGTTTTCAATGGGGCAATCCTCCCCCCACCCCACCCCACCCCACCCCATAAACTTCCAGGAAACCCCAGAGATCTTCAGAATATGCCCTGAAAACCACTGTTATAATTTCCAAATTTGAAATTCTAGCTCAGAGTTAAGGGCAAATAATCTTTAATTAAACACAAGGTGTCTATATGTAACGAAAGCGATGTGAGAACATGCCACCAATATAAATGGAATGCAGTTCAAACATGATCAGTAAGCATGAGGTACTTATTCGTTGAGGACAAACTTGATCAGGAAATAAGAATGTAAGAAGACTCCTGCTGGATCAGGCTGAAGGTCCATCTAGTTAGAGTGACCGTATGGAAAGGAGGACAGGGCTCCTGTATCTTTAATAGTTGTATAGAAAAAGGAATTTCAGCAGGTGTCAATTGCATGCATGCAGCAGCTGGTGAAATCCCCTCTTCATCACAACAGTTAAAGCTGCAGGAGCCTTGCCCTCTTTTGTATCTTGTCAAGAGTGCAGGACACAGAATAACGGGCTCAAGTTACAGGAAGCCAGATTCCAGCTGGACATCAGGAAAAACTTCCTGACTGTTAGAGCAGTACGACAACGGAACCAGTTACCTAGGGAGGTTGTGGGCTCTCCCACACTAGAGGCCTTCAAGAGGCAGCTGGACAACCATCTGTCAAGGATGCTTTAGGGTGGATTCCTGCATTGAGCAGGGGGTTGGACTTGATGGACTTATAGGCCCCTTCCAACTCTACTATTCTATGATCTATGAAGAGGGCAGGGCTCCTACAGATTTAAGTGTTGTGATAATGAGGGAATTTCATCAGCTGCTGCATGCATACAAATTACACCTGCTGAAATTCCCTTGTCTATACAACTGTTAAAGATACAGAAGCCCTGTCCTCCTTTCCATATGGTCATCCTAATCTAGAATAGCATCCTGTTTCTCAGAATGGTTAGCCAAATGTCCCTGGGAAACCCTCTAGCTGGCTGGAGAATGCTGGGAGTTCTAGGACCTTTTTCTGCCTAATAGGATTGTGCACTAAGTTGTTAAATGTCAAATGCTAAATACCATTGTGTGTCATCTATTGAATGCTGACAGATACTAAAAATACCATCATATGCATACTACTTAAAAGTAAAATATGTTTAATTTAATGGGGCTTACTCCAAGGTAAATGTATATAGGATTGCCACCTAAATGTCATGATAGTAAAATGCTAAATATTACTGTAAGTTAGGGTGACCATATGAAAATGAGGACAGGGCTCCTGTATCTTTAACAGATGCATAGAAAAGGGAATTTCAGTAGGTGTCATTTGTATGCATGTCGCACCTGGTGAAATTTCCTCTTCATAACCACAGTTAGAGCCGCAGGAGCTATACTGCACCTGTACTGTGACCAGATTTAAAAGAGGGCAGGGCACCTGCAGCTTTAACTGTTGTGATGAAGAGGGAATTTCACCAGGTTCTCCATATATACAAATGACACCTGCAGAAATTCCCTTTTCAATACAACTGTTAAAGATATGGGAGCCCTGTCCTCCTTTTCCTATGGTCACCCTACTATAAGTCAGCTATCAACTACAGTAAAATATCATCAAATAAAATCAAATACTACCTGCCATTGCATGTCAACATCAATGCTACCAAATGCACAATGATATTTCATATCAAACACTGAAATGGAATATCAGATGTCAAATATAGGTATCAAATATTATATACATATCGGCAGAATATCTGCTGAAAAGTGAAGATTAAAAATTTGCAGAAGATACCTTTCCAGAGCTGAGGAGTTTTGAAGCTGAGGAGCTTTCCGTCCGCCCTCCCTCTGGAACTGCAGGGTGGCAGTGGGCCCAATACTTCAGGCACAGCCCTATGGCGGATGAGAAATCCCTACTGTGGAGATAGTTTTGCACCTTTCAAACTGTACTGCTGGCCTGCTGGTGTTTAACTGCTTTTTCGAACTGCACCCTAGGAGAAGATGGAAAAATGTCAGCTGTGTCAGAGTGAGCACTAGGCTGCCGTGCCTGTGGATGGTTAGATTCTTACCTTGAATCATTTGAATGAAATCTCTTAAGGTTCCCAGGGGCTAGCTGTGAAATGAGTTCTCTGGGGAGCCTATAATCACCTCATTGACACTCCTGAGCTGCATTAATATGTACCTAGAGCCATGCTGGCAGTTTCCAGAGAGCAAATTACAGAGTTTCTCTTTCACACATCCTGCAGGAGTCTGCCTCATTGACATATAAAGTGGACGTTATTAAACCAAGGCCGACATCTTTGAACTCTAAATTCCAGTCTAGGCAGACATTGTGGATTCTGCTTGGGGAATATAAGAAAGTGTTTGCTTTCCACTTTGGTTTCCTGCCTTCTTCTTCCCCTTTTTATTTTCTGAATAAAACTGCAGGGGGAAAAAAAAAGCTATTTCGGACAAATCTAAAAATCAATATCTCCTCTAACATTACTGTATCAGGGGAGAGAGCAGGTTACTGGGGAATCCTTGGCCTTTTTTGGTAAGATCCTGACAGCTTTAAGAGGAGCTATCTCATGAAAGTCTTTTAAAAATAGTTTCTAATTTGGAATTTAGTGTTCGTAATGTTTTCTTAGAAGTATAAGAATCAAATCCTTTTTTTAAAAAAAAATTCTACCAGGCCCAACTCCCACAGATGATCTGGGCAAGTGGGTTTGCCATGATAAATTCAAGGATCCTCCCGGCCTCTTCCTTTTCTTAAGGCCAATTCCCCAACTTTATCTCTAATGTGTTGGATCTAAACCTAGTTGTATTTAGAGTGGACCCACTGAATAACTCTTGAAACTGTTAGATTTCCCCTTGCCCAGTTGGTCAGGATTCAGAGATGGGGTTGTGTTTTCTGGGCAATGGTGATTCGACTGGGATTCTGAGTTGCCTTAGAAAATGCCAGAACATCCTCTCTCCCTCTTTGGGATTGATATCACTGCTGTCAACATATTGGCATTGAGGAAGGATCAGTGCTAAGTGCAGCCTCCCCAGCTCAAGGGCTATAATGTAGCAGAAGCATTCATCATTGTGGATGCTAGTACACTGTGCTACATCGTTCGGGGATCACTGGCCTATGATAACTAAGATCCAGAGAGGCAGAAAGGAGGCTTCAGTTCCTACCGTTAAGTCTGAGTACAATTTAGCCTAACACCAATCAGCTCCATTAATTACTAGGTGCACAAGTGTTATAATTATTCAATGATTTGGTCCTAGTGAGAGTATTTACAGATTGTCAGGTCAAAGGCACAGAGTAAGTGAAAAATGTAATTTCTGCATTTGGACTGCAGTCTTATAAAAGCTGCTTAGTTAGTGTGTTGTAGACATTATTAAAACATTTATTTCCTTCTGCCTGAGTGCAATAACAAGTCACTTGAGTGAGTATCTGCTTCCCAGGAAGCCCTGGTAACTTGTCCATTGGTTGTTGTTGTTTTTAAAAGTTTGTTGATGGTTCTCCCCTCTCTCCATTTTATTGCTCATTTAATGGGATCCATTCTAATCTCTACCCTTCAGCATGATTACTTCCATAATACTAAAATGCAAAAATATGTATTTGCAGAATAATTATATTTCTTGTACCAATCAAGGAAAAGCATGATGGGAAAAAAATACTGCAGCCTGATCAAGCTAATGATTTGCAATAAGACTTTCAAAAATTACAGTGGAATAATTACTCAGAAAATTCATTTATATAGCTTTTTAAAATTTTATTTTTTCTCCAGCCATACTGGGCTTTATCTATAAGCCCATTGTGATGTACATAGGGATGCAACCAATATCCTAACATTAAAATCCCATATACACAGTGAGAAGTTAGTGTCCTAAATATCATCATCATTATCTGCTTCATCATCATCAACAACAACATCTCCACCTTTAACGTAAACCCCTCTCATGGCAGCTTATACAATAAAATCTGATGCAATAATAAACATTAAAATTAATGAAAGCCAGCACTAATAATAAACCACCCAGTCCAGAAAATACTAAAATCCAGTCCATAATAGCAGTTAAGAATTGTCAACAGCTTACATAAAATACAACTCAGTAAAATGCCGAAGAAAACAAATGGCTCTTCAGGACTTTCATAAAGGCCTGCAGTGATGGGGCCTTTCAGACATAGTGATATATTTCTAAACAGTTATCAGGGATCTGCAAAAAGCTGATGTTTCTTTTGATGTTAGTACATAAGGCCAATATTTTAAAAACAGGGAAAGATGAGCTATAGCCCAACATGCTGTGAAAGAGCAAGTTAATCTGGAGCTTCTTTGAATAGTGATTCAAATGGTGATGAGAAATAGTCTGACACACTGTGCAATAGCACTTTTGTAATGCAATGTATAGGTTGAACAAGTCAATGGCTGTACCTGTGATATTAATTGGATAGGAGTAATGGTCGGAAAATCCACAAGAATAGTATATGTAGTGGAATTCTTTGATTATTTAAAGTATGAACTGCCTTGAGGACCATGAGTTTCCACCAGAGCCAGGATGGTGAAACTGACAACTTGAGGGGCCCACAAATCATGGTGCGTGTGAGATACATACATATGTAAACCAATTGTGGCACATAAATTTGTTATATGTCATTAGATTCAAGCAAGGAACGAATGGGGAATGGAAGGCTACTCACATGCAAAACACAATCTGGCCACCTCATCACCTCGGCATAATTACAGATCTGGCCATGAATAAACTACAACCCATAAACACAGGTGATTTGCTGCTTTCAAAGCATTATTTTCTGGCTTTTCACATTCAGACTGTCACTCATGTTTCATTCCTGAAAGAAGTGGCATTAGCATTCATATTAAGAGATTATTTTGCAGTCTGGCTTCCACTGCATTTGGCTGACGTTTGGAATGACATTCTTGCCACAAAAGCAAGATGGACGTGACAGGGATTATTCTGCCCTTTGGCAATGCTACTGAGAGCGATACTCTTTCTAAGGGGCCTGAATAAGTTGATGAATATTTTAAAATTTCAGTAGAATATTAATACTTTTGGCAAATCTTGTGTTGTCCAGAATGAAGGGCGTTAAGTGCTTCAGTTCCTGAGATACAAAAACAAGTACACCATAGCAATTCCCCATGTCATTGCTTTTCGAAAGACATACACATTCATTTATTTAGCAGCACATTAATAGGAGTCCAGAAGCCATGGAGCTCATAGATTTTTAGTTGAAGGCCCTTGGCCCATCCTTTCTAGAGTGAATGATGCAATCTTGCACAGAGGCTGGATAAAGCCTGTGGAATCAGTGGGAATTGTGTTGCATTCAGGTACAATGAACAGACTCTGTACTGATCCCTTAAGTACAGCCTAGCCTCCCTCCTCCCTTTTATCCCCAAGACTAGAAGAAGCCTTGTGCAGGCCTGTGTTAAGAGTCCTGGCAAAGAGTTATATATAGCCTTGTAAAGTTACCGATAGTCTTTTCCCAATCTTCCCCAGCCAAAGAGTAGCTCTAAAGGGAATTAACAAAAATGCTTATAACTCCATCATTTTTAAAGATAAAGGCATGAAACTTGGCACGATGGTAGCTCTTAGGTAGGGCTTTAGTCATACCAAATTTGAAACAGATCCATTCATTCATTGATTTTTAGGATTTTTTTAAAAAAATGTACGGATTTAAAATAATTATTTTTCTTAAAAATGTTATTTTTAAAGATAAAGAGATGAAACTTGGCACCATGATTGCTCTTAACAAGGACTTTAACTATGCCAAGTTTGAAACAGATCTGTTCATCCACTGAGTTTTGGGATTTTTTTATAAAAAGTTTGAGGTTTTAAAATTATTATTATGTACTGCTTTCGTCGCCAGCTGAAGACCTTTTTATTCACTCAGTATTTTAACACTTAATTTTAACTTAAATTTAAATTTTACTGTTTTAATTCTGTATTTTAATCTTATATCAATTTTGCTGCGTGGTTTTATCCTGGTTGCGCTTTTTATACTGTATTTCATAATTGTGCTTTTAACCTGTTGGTTGTTTTATTGTGGTTTTAATTTTTGTGAACTGCCCAGAGAGCTTCGGCTATTGGGCGGTATAAAAATGTAATAAACAAATAAAATAAATAAATAAATAAAAATGACATTTTTAAAGATAAAGGGCTGAAAGTTGGCACCATGATAGCTCTTAAGGAGAGATTTAGCCATGCCAAGTTTGAACAGATCTGTTCATCCATTGTTTTTTAAAGATTTTTTTAAAAATTGAGGATTTAAAATAATTATTTTTCTTAAAAATGTTTTTTTAAAGATAAAGAGATGAAACTTAGCACCATGATTGCCCTTAACAAGGACTTTAGCTATGCCAAGTTTGAAACAGATCTGTTCATCCATTGAGTTTTAGGATTTTTTATAAAAAGTTTGAGGTTTTAAAATTATTATTATTTTAAAATGACATTTTTAAAGATAAAGGGCTGAAAGTTGGCACCATGATAGCTCTTAAGGAGAGATTTAGCCATGCCAAGTTTGAACAGATCTGTTCATCCACTGTTTTTTTTAAAGATTTTTTTAAAAGTTCAAAGTTCTAAAATTATTAGTTTTTAAAACTTCTGGAGCCATATCCTTCAAACTCAGGTTGTCAAACCTCCTCCTTGGGGTGTTGCACATTGAGCAGTTTCAGCCCTTGGCATTATGGGGATCTCTAGTCTTTAGGTAAGAAGTCCTGGGCAAGCAGGGCACCTTTCCTGTTGCAGATTTGGTGTGCAGTCGAGTACCTGGAGCTCAGCAGAGGCAAGGCATCCACAAATCAAAATGTGGGAAAGGAGAGGTCAGTCAAAGCAGCCCACAAGGCAAAACAGAATGGGCCAGAGGCCTTTTTCTCAAATTTCCACATCATGGGCAATGAAGGGTCACCTTTAGAGAAAAACTCTCACGACCAGCAGTAACGTGCCATTCGAGAGAGAGGCTCTCTTCTTTGCGGATGCCCTGTTGCTGTGAATGTTGGAACCTGGCATATCATTGCTTTGCTTCGCTACCACTTCCCTTCCACTTCACTTTGTACACTTGTAAGCTAGGCTGTGACTGCACTACTGGGATGCAATGCAGAACATTTGAAGTGCATACCAGAGAAAAATAGATAGATTTGTGGCTTTGGCTACCTGGCATATCTCTTAGAGACAGAGTTAGACTGAAGCCACAACTCAGAGATGGCTGTAGCTGAGCCCTGAGAGGCTGTTGTACCACTCAGAGCCTTTTTTAAGAGTGTCTCAGAGTCCAGTTTTGGTGCAGGCAGAGGCGGCTGGCAGTGGAGTTTTTTTTAAAAAACAAGAGTCACCGGATGCAACCAAGCTATAAGCTGTTGCCCTACCCCCAGCCACAGGGTACAAGTGCACAGCCTGGCTGGACCGTTGGGAGATTTTGGCAAAGAGAGAGGGGGCTGGGGGATTATTTGAGGCTGGAAATGTTGGCAGGCTGGTATAAGGCAGAGAGAGGCTGAAGGCAACCCAGATGCACCTGTAGCTTGGCCCTGAGGCTGGCTTGCCACGCAGAGTGTTTTAAGAGTGCATCAAAGTTGTGCAGGAGGAGAGGAGGTGGAGGCAGCTGGTGGCAGAGGTTTTTAAAGTATTGGGCAAAAGGCGGGATATAATAATAATAATAATAATAATAATAATAATAATAATGTAAGAATTACCAGACATGACCAAGCAATAACCTGCAATAAGCAATATCCCAAGCCACAAGTGTGCAGCCTAGCTGAACCATTGGGAGACTTTGGGGGGTGGGGGAGAGAGAGAGATTGTTTGAGGCTGGAGGCTTTGGTTTGTCTGCAATGACTTAGAGTGAGAGATAACAGAGGCTGCACAGACAACCCAGAGACATCTATTGTAACTTAGCCCCATGGTGCTGGCATGAAACGCAGGGCATTGGGAAGAGGGTCTCAGAGTCACATGTTTGTGCAGGAAGTAGACAGGAGCTCTAAGTCTGGATGTGCGAAGTGGTGCCAACACACAAGCCTTGAGAAGCTAATGTATATAAGTGAGAAGTGTGAATGGGCAAAGTAGGGTTCACTGCCACAACACCCACCCTGATGTTAGAGTAGAGAAACTTTTGACAATTATACACATGTTATTTTAAAAAAATTGAAATTAAAAAAGCCAGCCATCCTGCTGGCCAGTAGCAAACCCTATTAACAACAACAGCAGCTTGCAATGAGTGAAGATACAGTCAGAAAAGATATTTGAGGGAAGGGGAGAATGTAACACACAGAGTACAGCAAAAGCTTCAAAGTACAGCAAAACCTACAAAAGTAGGAGTGAGTGAAGTTAATTTCAGATACACTGAATCTCTCACTTGTTCTTTATTTCAGTGATTTTAACATTAAGATGTTATGTAGAACAGATTTGTCTTAAATGTGTGCTGTAAAATCAGACATGTGACCAAGGCTATGTTTGGGTGGGCACGCCCCCTTGGTGCTTGACACGCCCCCTTGGGGGTCGACCATGTTGTTCTCCTTTTTGGTTTCCAAAATATGGTCACCCTACTGATAGATGAATCCAATAATTAAGATTTGATAGACAACACTGCAACCCAACTGTGTAGTCCAAGTCTTCTAATGTCTGACTGATTTATTGGTACCTTTATTTTATCCTTGCATTACAGCCCAAGGATTATGTGCTGCACAGCTGGAATTCAACAGACAGAGTTTAAGGCTGCAACCCTAAATAGGCTTCCTGGTCAGGAATTGAAATCAATTAGATTTGTGCCTGAAAAATCTTTATGCTTGATGGTCTGGATCAGGGTAAATCCTGAATAACATGGCAAACAGCAAATATGACCGTGGAACATAACAAGCTGTTCATATGATATACTGCTGGCATTTTTTTAAGTCAGAGGTAATCAAGGGGATTATAGAACAGTGAGCTTTGCTTCTTTTGCTGGGAAATTAATTATAAGCCTAATTAAGAATATAATTGTACAACATTTAAAGGGAAACTTGATAGGTCACAGCAACAATATACCCATGAAGGGAAAAGGAGATTACCCATTAAGGGAACTTTGAATATTAATAAAGCAACATTTAACTCAATGATAGGTATTTATTTTTATACTTTGATTAAAATTGGGCCTTTTTAAAAGCGTTTGGAGTATTGAATTCATCAGCTGAAGTTGTGAAAGCTCAACACAGAAAAATCTTCTATGACAAAGATGGTCTTAAAATCCCTTTTAAAATGGCGGACACAGGTATGATGGTCATTTTGTTCCCATGCTGGCATACATCACATCCAAAGGACACGGACCCTTCAGACATGCAAAGCACAACACATATACAGCACAAGAGAGTGGCTGAGGGTGTGCACTTTCATTTCCACTGCAATGTGGAATTGTGCAATTCTACCTGCACCATAAAATGCAAATGTGTGTATGTGTGTGACATAAGGTCATGTGTCATGGCTAGAAATGGGTGGCTTGACCTGTATCTGATTTGTTATGGGTTTATTAAAAACAAGTCATTAAGTCATTGACCGGACATCCAAATTATATGATTTTATTAATACAACAAACCAACAAGACTTCTTAGGCTGCAGCATACATCTGATCACTGGTCTTTCTCAACCCTCATTTCCTCCTATGCTGGAGGGGTCCCTTCCTGCCAGCCCACCCTCCATGTAACTTTATTAGAAACAGGAGATGGCACAGAGTCTGTCCAGGATGTAAAGGGCATAGACTCTAGGAAGGCATTCCTAGCAGTGCATCAGAGTCATCCAGGCTCATGGGTACTGAAGTCATTGAGAGCAGAAAAGCACCCCATTTCAAAGTTCACAGACTCCAAGACAGGGCTGAAAAGAAAGTGATCTTCCAAATCCAGTAGGCAAAGTGGGACCTTATCTGGGGTACCATCTATGCTATTGTGCCACACAGACATTCATGGCACATGACATTCCTCCCTCTCTGCAGCAACTGTGGGTTTTCATGCCATAAAGCCCGCATTTTTGCAAAGTCATTTCATGTCCGATTTCCCCATGGCTCTGGTTTCTGTGTGGTTTGGGGGGGGGGGTCTGTGTGACCTCTTGCTTCCACGCTGGCTGGGGGGAGCAGCGCTGATAGGAGGGGCTTTGTTTCCCCCCACTTCTGCCTTGAGAACAGCCCACTAAACCTGTCTATGTAGAAGTCATTCCCATTGATTTCCCCTGCACTTTCTCAGCATGGAGCACAGAGGGGCGGAGAAGCCTATCGTTTTAAATCTGCACTTATCCGGAGGAGTGCACCTTTGCAAAAGGGCTAATGGCTTTTTTTTTTTAAAAGGAAGCCTGTTGATGCTGCTGGACTTCTTGCCATTTCTCATGCAGTCTGCCCTGCAAGAACGGTGTTGTGTGTGTATATATACACGGAGCTTTAATCGGCTACATGTGCACGGAAGGAGTAAATCGGATCAGATGAAAATGCGGTTTTAAACTGAATCACATTGGAAAGCCTCTCTGTCTAGATTGCCCCTGGATCATCCCCTCACTAGTCACACCCAGATGCACTTGTGTGCCCACATCCAGTCAATATATATGGTTTCTGATTCAGGAGGAAAATGCAGGTACAAAAGCTGCTTCTGTGTGTAGATTTCCCTTCCTGCACTGGGGCGAAAGTATTTTTGCAGACTTCTTTAAGAACCTGCAGATACCATTTAACGGGTTATATATCATTCCGGTTTTCATCGGCATGTTACATACATTCATTTTGTTGATTTACTCAGTGAAACATTGGCAGCTACTATATAATTGACAACTTAGAAAGCTTTAGTTAATTTGTTTGAATAATGCTGTTGCTTGAAATATGTGTCAGTATTTGCCTGCACTTGTTTCTAGGTTACTCTGAATCTACCAAGGAGCTTGTCTGAACTTCTCTTTTAACTACAGCTGAAAGCTTTATAGGTTTAATTGATGGGTTAATCAACTAAAGCATTAATTGATTAATATATGAGGGCAAATTTTAATTGGTTAGGCTGTGAGTTGTTTACGACCCACACTTATTTTAGTGATGCTTATATTGAAGATTTGTGAATGCCGAAATTTATTTAAATATAATTGATTAAAAGGGCCAGTGACTGATAAGCTTAAAATTCTTTAATCAGCTGACAGCTCATCTTTTAAGACATTTGTTCAGAACAAAAAGCCATCCATGTGGACTCCTCCATACGTTACCACAGTGATGAGGGAGCCATTTCCCCCCCTATGGTTTCATCACAAGCAGCCATGGTAATGTTTGAAAGGCTAGAACCACATGGGTGGTGCAAATGGCAAAGATTGTTTCCACGCAATTGTCCCCTCCAAAGTGGTTCTGCTCTTTCAAACACCACCACAGCAGTGTGGGAATGAAACCACAGAAAAGCAACTCCCGCGCTGCAGTGCTAATGTATAAACAGGCCATCTATTTCATGGTACCTAATAAAAGGCTCTGGCAAAAAATTTCTAGTACATCCACGTTTCTGCAATACGCTGATTTTATCAGGAAAAACCTTCTCTACCTCAAGGTTACATTTGTGAAGTATTGGTCTATTAAGCCTGACTATGGCTCAATGCATCTCCTGGTTTTAAAATTGCAATGCTGGATATGACCTTGCACAAATATCCCTACAGTAAAATCAGACATTACCCCCAGAATCTGCAGGATGCTTTAGAAACACAACCATTTTACTTAACATTTATTGTTCCTTCTCTCCGATGAATAGGTCTCTCCAATTTTAAAAAATCCCCTAGATGGCACTGCAGAATGCATTATTTAAAGGTTTTATATGATGCTCTTAGATGGGCAATGTTAAATAATTGCTCCCCTAACCCTCCCCATTTTTTCAAAACAAATTTAAATTGTTTAGCAACAGAAGGGGTGGGGGTAAAACCAGTCAGTGATTTGGTTTAATAAATTTTAAATAATCTATATCCTGGAATAATTAAACATATTGGAAGAAACAATATCATAACTAGGGAGCTTAAAAGCAATGCTGCTGTTCCTCGGAACTGTGTTTGCTCAAGTTCTGAGCACTGAGGCACAATTTATTTCTGAATTAAATGGGGAGTCTTACTTTTTTTTTTTTTTTTACTGCTTCTAAGGTTTACTTTTAGACTGTGTCAAGGTAACAGTCACCTGCCCTCAGAGGAGGTATCCCTTGTGTTAGCCCAAACACCCGGGAATAAAGATGCAAGACAAGAATATGGTGTGTAAGGTGACATATTTATGAAAAGAACTTGAAGAAATGCAACAAGAAGCATGAAACTTCCTGAATGAAACCTATGTGGGTCTCCTAATGATGTGGAAACTCCAAATGCCAGTGTGGTGTAGTGGCTAAAGTGTCGGACTGGGAGTCAGGGGTTCTAGTCCCCACCCGGCCTTGAAAACCCACTGGATGATTTTGGGCCAGTCACAGACTCTCAGCCCAGCCCACCTCACAGGGTTGCTGTTGTGAGGATAAAATGGAGAGGAGGAGGATTATGTATGCTGCCTTGGGTTCCTTGGAGGAAAAAAGGTGGGATATAAATGCAATAATACATACATACATACATATGTCTCCAATGTGAGTGACACCACCCTGGCTCCCAGTGCCAGATTAACTGATGTGCTGGATCTGTGCTCATCAACACCTTCTCATCAATCAGAAAAGCTGGGGCTGCCCCCTTCCTGCACCCTCCCGTCCCTGTTGGACTCCATGGGGCTTCCTTAGGGTCACACTGTTAATGCAGTACTTGCTTAGGCAGCTTCTGCTGTTTGGGGCTGTCTCTTGTGCTTGGTGCTTGATCGTCTTCAACACGTCAGATGAAAAGAATTCTTTCTCTCACTCTCTAAAAATGTACATTGTTTGCAAGGTGGACCGTAGGAACAATCTTAACAGTTTAGATTACTCACAAGCATATATTTTGCATTTGGCATTTCATTCTCTGCTGATCCCCCAGCAAATACTACACCGTACTGTTGAAAAAGAGTAGAAAAACATTGCCATCTGCAACTACAGCTTGCAAATTGCAGTGTGCAATTGCCATCCATTAAATAAAGACCCATTAAACAATATTTTGGCTTTTAAATTAGCAATTGATATCAGAAGGCTTTGAAAATTGCTATTTTCCCCTTTTGCTTGATTGCTTTTTTAAAAATTATTTTTAACAAGGAGCCATCGTGTAACTTTTTAAAATTGAAAATGTAATGCAAAACTTATATTTGTTTAGAACAATAGCAGCTGATGGCAAGTGAAGTAAGCAGATGGTCACTCTCATCTCAGAGTGAAGCTTAACTGGAGTGTTTTAACCACAGGTGCTCCATTTGTCCTCATTTCTCAGGAGTGGTCTTATTTTCTGAGAGCAGTCCTTGGTCTAACACTTGCCTTATTTTTTGACTCTAGGGAAAATGTGTAGAGAAGGTGCCGTACTAAATTCCTATTGGCGTGGATGCTAGAGATGCCATTATTCAGTGTATCACTTTCCATTTTGCTTCTTTTAAAATCTATATTAAGGGGTTTTATTCTGTTTCTATTTTATTATATCGTGTACACCGCTCCAAATTTTGAATGGGGAGCAGTATATAAATATTGCAAATAAATAAATAAATAAATAAATAAATCTTCAATTCTGTAGAAAAAACTCTGGTGTAGAACCAGATACATCTTGAGGGGATCTACACTAGTCAAGTTAGAATGTGTCTTACCATTTTAAACTATGTGTTTGGTAGTATTTCACCACATGATGTTCATAGAATCATAGAATAGCAGAGTTGGAAGGGGCCTACAAGGCCATCGAGTCCAACCCCCTGCTCAATGCAGGAATCCACCTTAAAGCATCCCTGACAGATGGTTGTCCAGCTGCCTTTTGAAGGCCTCTAGTGTGGGAGAGCCCACAACCTCCCTAGGTAACTGATTCCATTGTCGTACTGCTGAACATTGTTCAGTTTGTGACATTTTATTGTTGTCTGTTCTTCTTCGGTTTTTATTTTGAACTTCTCTGAAATAAGTCATTTTATTTGGTATGATGTGGCTGATCTCATCGTATTAAATGGGTTTCCTGTAGTTCTTAATTAGCCAATCGCATTCCTGGGGGGGCATGTTTATGTAATTTCCGCGGCCAAAGTTGGAGCCGTTTTTTTCTTTAAAGCCTCTTTTTTTGCAGCCACTTCCAGTTTCACTTTTGGGAGGCTGCTTGATGGATTGTTTGTATGTGGAGGATTGTCTCGGAGAGAAGAGGAAGTGGGAGGGGAAATTGGCAGAATAGAACAAACAGATTTCTTTTCTTAGTGTGGCCCAAAGCAATGCATTCCCATGGAAAGAGAAAAGTAAGTAAACATTTTAATAACTGCTATGTTTTAAATCGTTTAAAACCAAAACGTTCAATGACTGTGAAAACAATGTTTCATATACTAGTGTAGACCCCCTCCTTGTCTCCACTGCACAGGTGGGAAATTTTCACGGGGTTCAGTTTTCGTTCCCCAAACTGAATGCTGTGTTGTCCCTCAGAAACCACAGCCATTTCTGGGAGTGGGCTGCTTAGCAAGTTTGCCAGTTCAAGTGGGGTCTTTTACCTTACCCGCAGCAGTGGCCGTGACAGCTCTTTAAAAGCAGCAGTCCTATTCAGACAACACACTAAGCCATGGTTAGCTCACTAACCTTTTTGCAGCAAATGGTTAGTGAGCATGTTTAAACCGTGGTTACGTGGCCACCATGGTTAGGAATGGTTCACACAATACGCTAAGTACACATGACACGCTAAGCCATGATGTTTAGCTCCAAATGTTTAACCACCATGGCTTAGCATGTCGTCTGAAGAGGCCCAGCAACATTTTAATGCAATTGTCTGTGTAGGGAGCTCCCCCATCCCGCACTTGCTCTGGCACTCTAAATTATGGCCAACATATGCCGGCGATGGGGACCCATGGCAGCCGCCATTGCAGGAGCACTGACTGCTGTGGCTTTACCTTAAGATGCTGGAGGGGATGCAAGAGCGAAAGGATGCAGCCTCCTGCTATCACCCACCGCTACAATTCCCTCCCCAAGGAGGTCAAATTACTGCCCTCTTTATTATGCTTTAGATGGGTAGTGAAGTTTATATTGTTCCATTAAGCAATTTATAAACGTGTCAAATAACTAAACTTAGAGCAATACCGCTACACCCACATGAACTGGCAAACTGGTTGGCTCCCTCCAGCTTCCAGGAAATACTGACCTGGTCTACCCTGTTCATCACCTGCAGATTGGGGCGGTGAGCTGGTGGTGGTGGGGGAACTGACGCGCTACAGGCCGAAAATAAACGCATGCAGATGGACATTAATATAGTGCACAGTTGTGCCATTTTCACACATTGCAGCTGAGAGTGAGGGTTTTTAGGAAAACTGCATTTTTAAAACTTGTCTTTGCTCAAAGGAAATCAGTGTGACGGGATAGGCTGTCATCAAGTATAGGAATACGGCAGACTGTAGTGGAGAAGAGCCTTCAGTTTGTGAGAACACAGAATCAGGCTGCAATAAGATCTCAACGTGGCTCCATGGACTTGCAGTGGAGGCTGGTGGCACCGATGTCAGTAAGTCAGTGAACTTGCTCCAGATTTCAGCCAGAACCAGTCAGTACTCTAAAGGAGCTATCGAAGGTGCTTTGATTTATACTTGCAGTTTGAGCTGGGTTTCCAGTAGCTGCCTAACAGCATACTTCAACTTGGCAGGAAGAGCTCTTTTTCTTTTGAAAATCTAATTAATGCAATTTGTTCCCTCTCTCCTATGGCTCTTTGGCGATTTCTGTGATGATGACAGTTGTGGTTTATTAACCTTCCTAGCTTTCGTGTATGTGTGTGTGTGTGTTGTGTGTGTGTGTGTGTGTATACACATGCACACTCCATAGGCTACAGCAGGGCTCAGAACACTGGGTTTGATAATGTTCCCTTGGGCTAGCTGGAGGCCACGTTGTTTTAGGGAAGAATGCAGAGCTGCTTCAGGCTGTGCTCAGCAAGCTCAACAAGAAAATCTTCCCTCACATTCAGACTCTCCGGCTCTCGGGAATTATGAAAGAGACAGCATCTAGCAACCTGGATTTATCTGTGCTAAAGGGCATGATTTCAAATGGACTTTGTGGTATCAAGCATGACATTTCACAGTTGTGGGGTTGGATGAAAACAACGGGAGGTTACGATCCTCGGAACTTTGCAAAACTCTCTTCCGTCAAACATGTTCACCTTGAAGGTATCCGAAAGCATTGATCAGCCCCTTTGCAGAAGAAAAAAAAAGAAAAAAAGAAAGACCTTCCTGGACTTTTTGCCCTCTCTCAATTCTGACAGTTGTTTTTAAAACGATGACAATGACTACAACAACAACGTAATACATTCCTGTTCATTATAAAAAATAAAATACTCAGCTGATGTGAGCTTGATTTAAAATATTCTTACATGCAACCCACTTCTCTGGGCAGACAACTAGATTACCTTAGCTGGGATGGGGGCGGGGGGAGAAATGTCCTCCTTTCAAGTACTTCAAAGTGGAGCTGTGCACCACCTCAGGCTGAACCCCTGAATCTGAGCCGAGGTGGGCTGATTTGGCCCACCTTGGCCCGAACATGGGGTGGAACTGGATTGGCCCGAGCTGAAGTGGATTGAGTCTGAAGTGCTTCCAGCCGATTCAGGGTGGTGGTGGGCTGCTCCCCCCTGTTATAGGAAAGCCAGTGCAAGGCTGACCGTGACTCTTTTGGACGCCCCTCCTTCTCTCCCCCCTGCTGCCCCCAGAGCCACTGCCCTTGCTGCCCACGGGATTTAGCTTTGCAGTCTGCCCTCTTCCACTAGAGCGGAGATTTAAAAGTAAGACAGGGGCTCTGCATTTTCATACGGCTGCAAACTTCTACAGCTGCAAAGGGCCATTTCTGTAGTTTGTGTCTGTAGATCTAGAACAATTACAGAACCCCCATCTTTTAAATTGCAGCTCTAATAGAGGAGAATGGATAGCAAAGGTAAGGCCCACAGGTGGTGGCTCCAGGTTCAAGGGGTAGTGTGGAGGAAGGGAAGGGCAGGACTTCTGGTTGGCATTTCACCTGGATTTCCTGGTGCACCCAGGAACCCGCAAGGGCTGAACCAGTTCGGGGGGGGGGGGGGATTAACCTCACTTTGGATTTGGTTCCAAAGTAAGATGGTCCAGGCTTGAAGACCCCAAGTCAAATTGGGGCCATTTCAGAGACTCCAAAACAGCCACCGAGTCAGTTTTTTGTGTGCACAGCCCTATTTCCTAGTTCCTGTCCAACCTGCAATCCACAACAATATATTTACATTCATAAAAGGAGCTGTAAAAGTAAGTTATATATCACTGATAGGTTGATCAACCTGTCTTGTGGACCGACAGAGCACTCTAACACAGTGGTGGGCAGGGTTCAGGCTTGTGAGATTTCCTTGGCTATTTACTAGAACCTCAAGATCCACCCACTAGAGCCTAGCGAAAAAGTCTTACACTTAGAATTAAATGTATCTTGCATCTAGGGATTTGTTTTGAGTGCCAGAACTGAATGCAGCTCACACTTCTTCCAAATTTTAGGAGTATAACCTAGAGGTGTGTGTGTGTGTGTGTGTGTGTGTGTGTGTGTGTATATATGTGTATGTATGTATGTATATGTATATGTGTATGTGTATCATTTTGTAACGGGGGGTCAAAAATACCTGCCAATCTACTGCAAATCAACCAAAGATCTACCATTAGTACAATATCTACCTTCTACCCATGCCTGCTCTAGCAGATAGAAACTCATTTTCTTTTCCCTTTGTGGTGCAATGTTGATGGGAAATGCCCATATCACTGAGGAGCAGAACTGCACATTTTCAAAAAAAACAAGGACTGTTGCTGAAGACAGAAGCCCAAGTAGAGTTCATCAAACATAATAAGAAACCTGCAAGATCAAACTAAAACGTTGAGACTCCTGTGCTAACTTGTGAGGAAGTACGGTTGTTATTTTAAAAAGTTTCTATGCCACCTTTCCGAAGCTCAAGGCAGTTTACCATAACTGTTAAGGGAGAGGCTAAACTGTTAAAATAGAATATGCAACTACCTAGCGGAAGAATGAATTTACTAACTAGCAAGGGTAAAAGCCAAGCAAAAAATATGTATTTTACAGACCTTGCAACTCTTATATACATCTTCACAGAGGCTGGGAGATGGGTGGGGTGTGTTATTTCACAGTCTTAAATAAATTGATGTGGTTAACACCCTCCTTCTAGCTGCCACAGTTCTTGCGCTGTGTAGATTGGGAACATGAAACAGAGCGTGAATTGATGGCCAAAGTTGCCATGCAAGTTTATATAAGGAGAGGTGATCTCTGAGATGGGTTGTGTCCTGGCCATGAAGGGGTCAAAATTCCTTGAACTGGGCCTGAAAGCAACCTGGCAGCGTTTGCACCTGTTTACCATATAGGTTGTATATGGTTGTGTCTTCCAGCTCTCATGAGGAGAAGTGCTGGAGTGTTTTGAGCAAGCAAAGCTGCTGAGCTTTCTTCAAGGACAGCCGTACATACAGAGTGTTGTGGTAGCTTTATAGGTGACAAAAGCATGGATCAGCATTGCAAGGTTCTCCCTGTCCAAAAATGGATGAAGTCTGCACAATAAATGAAGCAGAAACGCCACCCGCCCTACACTGACTTACTTATGAAAAAGCAAGTTTCGGTCAAATGCACCCAGACATTCGTTCACCAGAAAAAGCAACTTTCAGATGTTCACTAACAAATATACAGCTTTATCACACCAGCGTTATACTGTGCAATCACTGCGAATTGCGTGCAAAGGACTCTGAAGTTTTCTAGTTTATAATCTGCTTTGACTGTGAAGTGCTCCCATGCATCCGGCTTTAATTGTGCTATAAAGCCAAAAGACCCGTCCTATTTTGATACCCCTTTAAGAGCGAATCATTTGTTGTTTTCCGAGCGGCCGCCCTTACTTCTATGTAAGTTTTAAAGATAAAGACATCAAAATTGACACAGTAATAGATATTAAGGAGAGCTTTAAGCACACCAAATTTGAATCAGATTGGGTCATCCGTTGATTTTTTATGATTTTTTTTTACATTTCCCCCTTAAACCTTTTTCCTGGTATGCAAAGGATCTTAGGAGTGCTGCCGTCCAGGGTGTGATTTAGCTAGCAGCAGCAGCAGCAACAACAACAACAGCTTTGCGCTGTAGGGGATAATTCGAGGGAAACAGGTACGTGGGATGAAGCCTATAGAGCTGGGTGTCTGTAGACTACAGGTGACAACTGACTCCAAAACAATGGATGATCTTGCCTAGTAGCTACATATAGATTAGGTGTGGCCAGCCTGTGGCTTTCCAGATGTTTTGACCTTCAACTCCCATCCTATTTCATGATTGGCTATGATGCTAGGGCTGGTGGGAACTATAGGCTAAAATATCTAGAAGGCCATATTCCTGGTATCCATGTAAAAAAAGGATCAGTGCTAATATTAATTCTTGAGGAGCACCGAAGTCCAAATCTCAAAGTTCCCTAATGATAACTTTCTGTGAAATAAATGGAGATCCCAAATGAGAATTAGAGACGCTGTAAGAAAATGGTAGGGTAGACACAAGCCTTCAAGAGGTCCAGTAATCCAGTAATAACAACATCCTCTGTCAAGCCTGAGTTGAGATAAAGATAATCTGCCAGGGCAGCCAAAGTTGTTTCTGTCCCATATTCCCATCAGAAACCAGACTGACATGGGCCGAGAGGGAGAGAAGTCAGTGAAATGAAGATAACAGTCTCCAACGTTGACCCTGCCATTGATCCATGCGCTTCCCACCCCACGGAAGCTTTGCTTCTCTATATGACAGCCATGGAGGGATTTGGCCTAGTGAGTTAAAGGATTGGGCGTATCCTCATGTGTGCAAATTTAAGTTGGGGAACTGGCTTTAAGCAGGGATGTATCAAAACAGGAGAATAGATTGATGTCTCCTCCCCATTTCTTACGGATGCCAGAGGTGGTGAAGAGTGTTGTCCAAGCCTCAGCATTGATTTGGTGTTATAAGTGAGGCCATAGCTAGACCTAAGGTTTATCCCTAGATAGTCCAGGGGTCAAACCTGTTCATTTAGGTGACACGCAGGGGTTCCAGTGCTCAGGCAGGGCCGAACCCTGGATGATCCCAGGATAAACCTTAGGTCTAGCTGCGGCCTGCATGTATTCAATTTAGGGATGGGGGATAATTTACCAACGTTCACAAATTTCTTCATATTTGGAACAGATTTTTTTTTTTAAAAAATGAATGTGGGAAACCATAGCTGACCGATTCATCCATCCAGAACCAGGGCTTTGAGTGCTTAGCTCTTAAAAGTCTGGATATGATTCCCTGTGTATTCAACCATGTTAGTGCTGAATTAGGGTTGCCACCTCTTTTTTCTGACAGGCTTCTCATCTTTAACAGCTTTATGGCAGACAGGTGCAACATGGTCTTCTCCATGCTGGGAATAGCTGGTTGTTATTATTATTATTATTATTATTATTATTATTATTATTATTATTATTATTCTTTTATTATTATTAACACTCTTCTGTGTTGAGAGAAACACTGCGCAGGGCAGAATGTACTACTTGTGAAGCCAGCAAGCTGAACTCAGCCTACCAGTGATCTGCTAGGGACTTGGCAACACTTCAGCCTGATTGTGCACTGCCCCACAGATAAGGAGAACAGGCTTTCTGAAATCCTGGTGGGCCGCCATTTGTGGCTGGTGGGCAGGGTTTGGCTTTGTGACTCACAAGTTCTGCAGCCCTGTGTTACTGAAGTTTTCTTCGTAAAGTTCCTGTGACCGATAGTGACTCATTTGCTCTCTACAGCTAGAAAAGGGACAGCCAGCTGATTTATGGGTTGCTGAATATACAAAATAGTGGTGCTCCTGAGAATACACCTCTCCAACTGGCTGCTAAATTTATTTACACTAAAGAACAGACCTTATGCTGTATGCTGAGTCTTGCTTTCTACATTCTATTATGTAAAGTGGCTTTCATGACACTTTTGAAGTACCCGATTCCTACATACACCTGCCAACAGGCGGTAAAGTGAACCTCTCAAACATATTGTCCAGTGAGATTTATCTGTCCTTAGGGTGTGCAAGTACAAAATCCTTTAGAATGCAGGTACCGGATATTTCAAACGTATAGCCATCCGTTGCCTACCAGTTGTCTACCATCTGCTCCCTGCTGTCAGCTTCTGAGCAGTGGCAATGTTAGTCCATCAACATATTTGTTTTTCTGTGACAACAAAAGCAAATAGATTAAGGAGAAGTAAGGGAAACGGCTACTACCAATGCAGATTCTCAGCAGGCAGTGAATTTGAAAGCTGATAAAGGGGCACTCTGGGCTTGGTTCATGTACTTACCAGGTGCCATTCCAATTCACATAGTGGAAGAGCAGAGCAGAGGAAAGTCAACGCATTCAGCACCTGGAGTGCGTGTAACACATGTGATGGAAAAATGTGTGTGTGGGGGGGGCGCTGCTCCATGATCACATGAATTGGAGCACGCCATGAAATTTATTTATTTATTTATTGCATTTATATACCAACCCATAGCTGAAGTTCTCTGGGTGGTTTACAAACGTTTAAAACAGTAAACATTAAAAACAAATATACAAAGTTTAAAAACATAAAAAGCATAAAATCCTTGTAAAAACAGCTATTCTGGGGTCAGTTAGGAACAAGCAAGCTCAGCACATGTTGTTAAGTGACTGGGAGAAGAGAAAGGTCTTGATCTGGCGCCGAAAAGATAACAATGTTGGTGCCAGGCGAGCCTCGTCAGGGAGATCATTCCATAATTGGGGAGCCACCACTGAAAAGGCCCTCTCCCTTGTTGCCATCCTCCGAGCTTCCCTCGGAGTAGGTACTCGGATTAAAAATCCGAGTAAAATCACACATTGTTATTGTTAGGGGATGCTGATTTGTGGAACACAGTTTGGAACTGAAAGAGCTGACTAGGGGAAGCACATCAGTGATGGAGGAACAGATATTGAAATAAAAAATGAGATATTTGGTGAATATTAGGAGAAATATGATTAATAACAAGATTCTCACCAAAACATGGGGATGCTTGGGAAAAATCCAACATAAATTCTACTTAGAATAGGCACATCGAAATGGATTGGATTTAAGTTAATCGTGACTAACTTAAGTCCCATTCAGTTCAATGTGTCTACTCCAAGTAGGATTGTGTTAGCTTTTACCCATTGAAATCTGTAGCATGGCTCAGCCTGCCCAGAATTAGAATTTGCATGAGGGCCCAGAGTTTTTGAATGTGCACTAAAGGGAGAAGGAAGAGTGTGTGGATTGGTCTACTGGCTGCTGATATCATAATGATTTTCATCTATGCATAGTGAGATGCTTTTCCTTGCTGCTTTTCTTTGGTGGATAGGGCACGTGCTACTGGTTGTGAGGTTTCTCTCACAAGTGAAATGTCACTGTTTGCTCAAACACAGCCTTCAACCTTTCCTTTCCTTTCCGCTTTCAAAAAAGACCTCTCCTGGCCACACAAGCAAGGCCGTTCCTGAGGAGGAGAGGATAGATTCAGTGATATCGAGAACATTATTATACAAATTCAAAGAATATTTTACAGCCAGGTTTGCAGAAGAGCATTTTAAGGAGCAAAATAATTTCACCTCTAAAATTAATCAGCTAAATATCAGTCCAGTAGTTCCCCCTCCCCAAACGTTGATTTAATGTCAATATCTGAACATTTTAGTAACCTTCCTGTCAGGCTTTGATAAGCTCTGAAATCATGATTTTTCTCAACAACTGATAAGAGCGAAGTATTATCTACTGATCTGCATGGAGGCAAATCTATATCAGTGCTAAGTAGAAGGAAACCAGAGCACTACCATGGCTTTGAGAAGAAGATAAGCTAAGCATGTAAGACTTTTACATGCTATTTGATGATAATTGGAAAGGCTGTTTAAACTTTACCATTATCAGCATATTGCGCTGTTGACGGTACGCAGACTGTTTCCAGGCTTCTAACCTTTTAAAGCAGTGCAGCCTCAGAACTGGAATAATCTTTCTCTTGGGTAAAACCACCGTTTAAGCTCCTGTGGTGTTGGCTTTTCACTCCCCTGGAGAAGATAACACAGTAGGTTGAATTATCTGGTAGAAAATTGCCTAGGATTATTTTCTCAATGACAGCTATTGTTAGCAACCCACGACAGTTTCTGAAAGACTGATGAGCATTATGCAGTGAGCAGGAATACTTTCTCAAAGCCGGAATTAGCCAAGTTATGCAATTTGCAAACTCTGCTGAGGGTCTGAAGGAGATCCTTAATATCATGTTTTGTGAGCCATGTGTCTGCCTGGGCATTATCGCGTTTGTCTTGTGGCAGCTATATCACAGTGGAGGGTATAATTTATATGTGTCCTTTTGCTTAACTTTGAATAATGTGTACCCAATTACAAGAGCTAAGAAAGGTTAGGTGAGCTATCATTTATACCTTGTGCTGGCTTTATTTACCCCATGGCGCCACCTAATTGTTTCTCAAATGACCTTATCAAGCTAGTGAAACTCATGCACCCTACCCAATTAAAATTGCACAAATTCCATGTGTTTGTGGTCATTAATCCTTGCACGTGGATTGCTTTCAAATGTTTGTTGCAACTTAATTTTTTTCCAAGGGTCTGCTGTGTTAACTGCTAAGCCGAGTTCACCAAACACAGTTCTTTGCAGTCTTGCCCTAAACATGCTTAAGCAAGTCCCACTGGGTTAAATTGAACGTAGGGCCAAACTGAGTTAGTACCACATCTGTTTGTTTGTTTTTTAAAAATGAAGTAACCCCCCTCCCATTTTCATTGGGACTGCAGCGCATGGAGAGGAGAGGTTTAACCTTTCCTTCCCCAGCTGTGATCCATTGACACTGATGGAACATGCATTTGGGGATTTATGTCAGGATCATAGTTGGAGTGGGAATGGTAAAAATTCCCATATGCACTGCAATCCAAAATAAAAATCAGGACCTCATCACCACCACAATACCTAGAATTGATGATGATGATGATGATGATGATGATTAAAAAGATGTGGTTGGTAGCTACACAATTAAAGTATGGGCTACTTTGACTTTTACTCCTTTGAAAGCGTTCTTGTCAAAGAGCTTGTCAATTTCATCCCTCCCTTCGGACTTCCCATGCAAAGGGGGTGGAGAGTTGGCATCTTGTTTGACAAGTAGGGAGGAGTATGGTTCTGCTGGGCTAAATGAAGTAGCGTGTGAAAAGGATGAAACTGACAAGGATATTTACAAGAAGGGAATACGCCTCTGCAGGGCTACATAGCGAGCAGGCGGACTTATGGTCTTGCACACCATTTTGCTCAAACTTTAAGACCCTTGTCCCCAATTTTTTGCACAAAAATGGAATCCGCTCAGATTGGCTTGACTCGATACAGCTCAAGTGGACACCAGAGGCGGGGAAATGGAATGAAATCTGTAGGTCCAAACCAGAAAGGCCTGTTGAGTTTTCACTCCCCATACAGGATTCTCATATATCCCTATTTAGGACTGCAGACTTTGACAGAACTACCCCACGTATACAATAGGGAACTGTGGCTGAAACAGCAGTCCTGTTCCCCCTCGATAACATCTAGTTCATCTTGCTCCATGTTGTATTTTCATTGCTATGTGCATTGTCCAGCTCAACCATTAGTTGTCAATGATGTAGAGTAGACATGGGAAAATGCACATCAGGACAGAATAATGGTGGGGGTAGGGTGGGGTGGGGGAGCAACTCCATGCACTTTGTAAGATATTCTTCCACTTTTTGGCTGGCAGATTTGCTGGATCCACTGAACAGAATAGAGGCTGATGAATCCCATCTGTTTTAGCTGTTCATGTTACACCAGTATGACGTCCCTTCCTTGCATTCCAAACCTTGTAGAGCTTATCTGAAGTGCTGAGCACTGCTTTGGTGGCATGAACCCACATGGAGCCAGGACAACCCATTTGGATTGAAGCCTGAACTTGTATCTGGACTAGTGCAGAAGCAACTGCAGAACCAGCTGCATCTTCAGCACTTAAACACATGTGACATGAAAATGGGGTGTCAGGATGACTGTAAGCTCCAGCACACCGGGGGGAAACACGCTCCCTACCTTCGCTTCTCCGCCCGTGTTTTCATTCCTTAGTTACTTCCTTTTTCAAAAGAGGAAGTACATAACGAGCATGAGGCCCATTGAGTCCGCTGTTCTAATGATGCTGCTTCTCCTGCACACAGCACGAGAGAGCTGCAATTTCAAATTAAAAAAAACATTGAACTTAATGAGGGTTTTTTTTGCCACGAAAGGAATGCCAGAAGGGGTGGAAGGGGCGTGGGAGGCAGACGACGTCATATGAGGGACCTGAGCAAACTCCGTGAGTGCCCAGTAATGGGCATGCAATAAAACACTCATTGGATGGAGCTCTATGTATCACTGCAATGACGTCCGAGGACACAAAAGGAAGTAGCAACCATTTTATTTTGATAAAATATAAATTGGTTCTATTAGTAACTGCAATGTATAGCCAAAAGCAAGAAGATGTGTGCCTATTGAGCTCATGTATCTTCCCATGGGAAACAACAGATAGTGAAAAAACTCTTTCATGCTGACTATACATGAGCTCACAGAGGGGTGTTTCGAATCGCATCCACTCACCTACCTTGATTTCCACATGTTTGAATTTCCATTTGCATAGACTCTTACATGCAATCTGTACCCTTCCAGTTTTGCAGAGAGAGCCTATGCATATTTGGGTGTATGTATGCACCCTCCTGTGCAAACCAGATTTTGAATGCATGGCGATTGGAGGAGGGCCTGCGGGCGTCTCCCCATCCCCTCCATGCATTCATTTGTACTCTTCATAAACATCTGTGTGGGGCTCAGGAATGCATCTGACTCGTGTATCTGCTAATTTGTGGACGTTCTAATGTCTGCAGATACCATTAGTGACTTGTGAGAAATATGGGGCAGTATTTTGCTTATACCGTTTTATATTTTTAAAATGTTTTATATCTTTATTGATTTATTATTACAAACCTGAACCTATAGGGCAGGGTCACTTTTAAATTGTTTTGAAACGGGGCAGGGATTGTTGTACTATAAATGACCACTTCTGCTGTAACATGGAGGGGATTGGAGCGTTAGGATCTCACGGATGGTGAGATTTGCTCATCACATTCCTGCAGAAGAAGGCAAAAGAGTTAGTTACACTTCTTTTCCTGTTCCTGGAGCCACTTCTCTCTATTCTTACAAATCCTTCCTCAAAACTGCTTCTTCCATAAAGCCTTTGGCTTAACCCCTTCACCTCCACCAGCCTTCCAACTTGAAAGCATGTGTAGTTTATTGACTGTTGTTGTTTTATTACTGCACTGACTTTTCTAGCTGTTCATAAAACTCTAATATAAACCTGGTGGTCTGTAGTTCTTGACAATTCTATAGACTTCTTGGGTGAGTGTGGGGGTTGTGGGTGATTATTATTGTGCCCTTCAGTGGTTTTTGTTAGCTCTTTCTTTAATATGGAACTGAGCTATCTTTTCAATAAAAATAAACCGAAAAAAATTATGTCCAACTTAAACTCTCCTCTCATCTCCTGCCATAGTTTCCGTCATTGTTGAAATTTAGTTTGTCAGCTCCTCTGGTCAGGGGCCGTTCTATTTTTGCATGTACTGCTTTGTAAAGCACATTGTAGTTTGATTGCACTGTAAGTATATGTACAATGTATAAGATAAAATGGAGAGGAGGAGAATTATGTATGCCGCCTTGGGTTCCTTAAGAAGAAAAAAGGCAGAATATAAATGTAATAAATAAACACATTAGTAAAAATAATAATAAGGTACCATTTCTGAGTATCAGATTAGATTTTGGTCAATGTGCATTCATGTGGATATATAAAGCTTGATTTTTATGTGAACAGCCTCCTATGTTTTTCAATCCACTTCAAATCATGCTCCCCATTCATCTTCTCTTATTTTCTCTTCTACTCTTTCATTTCATTAAAATCCTTTCTTCTCTATATTCATGAACTGTTTGCACAGTAACGCTATGGTTTATAACATCCAAAACAGCAGTGATCCAAATTGTCACTTGCTATTTATTCATAACCCATGCATTATTTAATAGATGATATATCTGCACAGTGCTGATGGTAATGTATGCATTTCCCCCCCCTCCAGTTATTGGCCAAAATGTTTGTTGTCTGTTTTGGTATCAAGCCAAGAGTGTGTAAATTTGAAATTGCCAATAGAAATGTGACAGATTAATTTTAGTGTTGAAGCCAGGGGTCAGTAGAAGAACTCTGAAAACTTTTAATGTGCATTAACAACCCATCCCTGGAAAATAACACAATATTTTAGCTGAATAAAATTGTTGTTGTTAAATTTCTAGAACACATATAATAACTGAGCACTATACATAAATAGACCAGAATCTGAGGTGAGTTGTTTGGCATTTAAATCCAGTTGGGGCCAACCTGATTTTCCCTTGCTGGTATTCCTTCTCGTTAGTGGGCAGACTTGCAGATAACTGGAACATCGTTTTAGAAGACTCTTAGCATTTATATAGTGTTTTCTGAGTGTGCAAAGTGCTTCACAATGCATTTGTACTAATCCTTGCAACCTGCCAGATAGGCCAGTGTTATTATTACCATATTCTAGTTGAGGCTGAGAGAAAACATTTTTTTATGACTTTTTAGGACTATGTCCTCACAAAGTGACAAACAGTCAAAAGGAAAGGTAAAGCAAAAACAAAATGGCCACATTAGCAAACGTACAGGATAGACTCAAAAGTTGCTCTGAGATACGTTAAATTAGTTACAATTTCAGATTAAAGGCAACATGGATGAGGAAGGTCTTCAAACACCTGTACAGTTCTACAGGTTTGGAGCCACCACCAAAAAGGTCCTAGGTTTTGTGAATGCCAACCAGACCAATCATAAGGGCAGGCACTTGAGAAAGACCGCTGTGGCAGATCTTCATGTATGGGCAGGACTGTATGGATTAAGGCAATCCTTCAAATAACCTTGTCCCAAGCCACTTAGGGCTTTCAATGTTAAGATCAGCACTTTGATTGGGCCTGGACATTTACTGGCAGCTAGTACAGCTAGAACAGAATTAGAGTTGCGTTTTCAGGCTTCCTAACCCTCACCAGATCCAGGCAGCTGCATTTTGCAGCTTCCAGACTGTCTTGCAAGCACAGCCTCAAGTAAAGCATGTTTCAGTAGTTCAGTTTGGAGGTAGTCATTGCATGGGTAACTGAAGCCAAGTCAAACGTCTCCAGATAGGCTCACAGTGGACATACAACTGGACTGCTTGGACTGGCAGTATTTTTGGCCACAGGTGCTACCTGCAACTCACCAGAAAGTAATGAGTCCATAAACACCCCTGAGCTATGCACCTGGTTCTTCAATGGCCCATTAGGGTGACCATATGGAAAGGAGGACAGGGCTCCTGTATCTTTAACCGTTGTATAGAAAAGGGGATTTCAGGAGGTGTCATTTGAATTCATGCAGCATCTGGTGAAATTCCCTCTTCATCACAACAGTTAAAGCTGCAGGAGCTATACAAGAGTGACCAGATACAAAAGAGGGCAGGGCTCCTGCAGCTTTAATTGTTGTGATGAAGGGGGAATTTCACCAGGTGCTGCATACATACAAAGGACACCTGCTGAAATTCCCTTTTCTATACAACAGTTAAAGATACAGGAGCCATGTCCTCCTTTCCATATGATCACCCTATCAGTGTCAGCAGGGAATCCCACTCAGGACTGATTTCAGAGCACTATCCTGAATCTCAGCCTTTCCCAGAGCTTGTCTAAGGCCTGATGCTGAGGTGACATTTAAACCAAGTACTACCCAGATTTTAAATTCAAATGGAAAATTTCAGATTGGTATTTGGGGGGGGGGTCATTTTAGTCCATTAGTTTTCTTTTTTAATGTGTTATTGTGTGTTTATATCTTTACTTGCTGGGTTTGTTTTACGTTGGTTTTATTTTGTGGTTTTATATTAGGTTTTATCATGTTGCATTTTAGTATTCATTTTTTTGTTAACTGCCCAGAGAATTTTGGCAATTAGGTGGCATGGAAATGCAAATAAATGAATAAAGAAATAAAATTATAAATGTATGTACTGCATTTATATTTGTGAATGATAAACTGAATCCTTGTCTTAATTGAATAATCCAACAGAACAGAGGTCAACAAGATTAGGAAAGATGGTAAAAAGATGGTAGAATGAAACCCAACTGTTCTTTCTTTCTATCTGGTCTTCCTTGTAAAGTTTTGCAAATTAGATTCTGGGGTGGAAACTCATCCCTTGTCCTTGCTAAACAACTATTTATTGTTTTCATTCTGAAATGAAGCTAAAATTACTGCCTGTTTTTCCCCTCTAATCGAGTCTAACTTTTAAGTAGCGATTTGCATATTTTAGCTTCCAAAATATGGCAGAGTGAACGTTTTATTAAAGTGTTGTAAAAGGAAACCAAAATGAGAGGATTTCTGGGCAAAGAGATTTCTTTTAGCTCCAGCCAGAACCAATGGGATAACAAACAGCTTGGCCAGGATCCAAGGAGCTACTTTACACTAGCCCAGTGATTCCCCAACAATGTGCTGCAAGAGGGCTGAAGAAGTGTGCCGTGAAGAATTAAGCCAAAACAGACGTGACTTTAAATCCTTATCTAGCAGCTACATCTTTTTTCATTTTTACTATAGTGTAGGTACAGGGGCTCAATCCAGATTCTGATACGTGTGTGTGTGTGTGTGTGTGTGTGTGTGTGGAGAGGGGGCTTTTAACATCTGGATCAGGAATTGCTTTGTCTGTTTTTGACAAGAGTGTGCAAATCACACGCACATCTAGTTTTTCTGTTTGAGGATAATGTGCAAATTGGAAACTTATACATTTCCTCTATATGCAGGTACTAATAATGTGTGAAATTCAGGAGATAGGTGTAAGTTTCCCTTTAGACATTGCAGTGGAAGAGTAAGCTCCCTTTGAATGGTTTACAGAACATACAGGAAAAACGGCAGTGGTATCCGAGTAGGGGCAAACAAAAAACTAGCAGAGCCCAGAGGCCAAACAAACACAGGTGGGTCTCTCAGTGTGCATTCACCATGCTGGCAATGCGGGAGGTGCTCCATTCTGATCCGGCTGCTCCCACACTGTCTTTTGCAAAGCAGGGCTTGGAAGGGCAGCAGCAGCTGCTCCTTCACAAAGCCCGCAAACAACGCAGCAGCAGCAGCAGCAGCAGCAGCAAATGACTGCCCCTGAGGGTGTTGGGAGACTGGTGGAGGTGGACTCAGTAGGTGGCCGATTTATTTATTTATTTATTTATTACATTTATATCTCGCCTTTTTTCCTCCAAGGAACCCGAGACGGCGTACAGAACCCTCCTCCTCTCCATATTATCCTCACAACAACAACAACAACCCTGTGAGGTGGGTTGGGCTGAGCGTCTGTGACTGGCCCAAAGTCACTCAGTGGGTTTCCATGGCCGAATGGGGACTAAAACCTGGATCTCCTGACTCCCAGTCCATCACCTTAGCCACTACACCACACTGTTTGAGGGGAACCCCCTGCCATCTGCATTACCCACCACCACTCCGCAGCAGCGAAACTGCTGGAGAAAGTAGAAGCAACGCAGCGCCATGAAGGCAGCCCCCTAATTTGAATACCTGCTACCTCCTCCCAAATTCCATCTTAAGACTGTGGTTAAATGCTTTATCATCAGCCAGCTTTCTCTTTCCTACTCCCCTTTTTGTTAACCATCTAGCTCAGGATGAGGAAACTCTTTCAGCCTGAGAGATAAATTCAGCTTTGGAGAATCTCTTGGGGTAGCATTCCAGTGGTGGCCAAAGCCGAAGGAAAATCGGGGGACAGGGGGACGGGATGGACAGACGCAAAAGCGGTGAGGCCAAAAATCCAAACAAGGCCAGCATATTCTTATTGCCAGTAACTGAGGGCCAAAGTAAATGTTCTTCAAACCACACAATTCAGAGCGATGTGTAGTTGGCTTCTTTACATCAGTGTAAGCAGACGCGGCCCTAATTTGGATTGGAACCATGGTGCCCCAAGAAGGGGTGTGTGTTAAGCTTTTGCCATCCCATTTTTGTCCTGAAATCCCACCCTCCCACAAGGGGTTAAAAAACTTCTTTGATTCCAAATTTTGGGATTTTGAGATGAAAAAGGTGGGGAGGAAATCTTAAATCCCTCTTCTTGAAGCACCATGGTCCTAATCTGAATCAGGGCTGCAAGTAAAGAAGCTAATTACGCAGAGCTCTGCTATACTTAATTAAAGTGGTAAGCAGCAGTTACTGCAGCTGAAACTCTCCCCACGGCCTGAGTTCGATCCCAGCAGAAGCTGGTTCTCAGGAAGCCAGCTCAGGTCGCCTCAGCCTTCCATCCTTCCAAGGTCGGTAAAATGAGTACCCAGCTAGCTGGGGGAAAGGTAACTGCGACTGGGGAAGGCAATGGCAAACCACCCCGCTACAAAGTCTGCCAAGAAAATGTCAACGAAAGCAGGCATCCCTCTAGGAGACAGTAATGACTCAAGTGCTTTGCACGAGAGGTTCCTTTCCTTCCTTAGCCCTAAGCCTTTCAGCCTTTCAGAATTGGGGATGGGGGAAACTGCACATTAGCCAGGAAACAGTTTTTGAGGAAAAGACAGTGGAGTGAGGGAACGGGGCCATCGTCAACTGGGGAATGCCAGGCAGGCGGATTTAGTCCCTGAATATACTACTACTACTACTACTACTAAATTTATTTGTTACCTGCCTCTCCCTCTGGATCGAGGCAGGGTACAACACAAATAAAAACACCATAAAACACCATAAAATCTAAATTCCCCACCCCTGATTTAAGCTGCTGAGGAGTTCTGGGGAGCTCAAAAGCTTACACATTATTTTCTTGGCCTAATAAAAATACGTTTTTCCCCCCTTTATGGAGCAACACAGATACTTTTGCTTTTTAAATTTTATTATGGGGTAGGCAAACTTTTTCAGCCCAAGGGCCACATTCCCTCATGCCTAACCTTCTGGAGGCCGCCTTCTACAGTGCCAGCAGAACCAAAATAACTGCAGGCGAACCCAAATGCAGGAGAGGGCAACTTGTAGCTCTTCCAGCTGATTTGGCCCACAACAATCATTAGCCCTTGCCAGCATAGCTGAAGATGGGAGTTGTAGGCCAAAACAGCTGGAGTTGCCCACCCCTGCTTTTGAGGATTGAGCCACCAATTTAAAGTTTGCAGCTCTCTCCCTTCCAAGTTCACAGAAGGCAGATATCAAGGAATTCCAGTCCCCCAAAGGTTATGCCCATGTGATTCAGGTGAGATAGAGACATCCTCTCATGTGCTTTTACACTGCTCGTTCTACTCAGAGGCCCGGTCAGGCTTAATCCATCCTCTACTACTGGACTTTCCAGGTAACACTGAAGAATTTTATACCAAGTTCCTCCTTGCCGATAGAAACCCCGCAGTTACTTATAAGGTTGCTAAATTCTGCCACTTGGCTATGTTAAATCTCTGGGAGATGGGAACTAAGGATCTGTACTACTTTGTATGGTTGCTGTTGCTGGATTAATGTTGTGCTGGTCTCGGACCATAATAAAGTGATTTGATTTGAAAGCTTGCAGCTCTATCTAAAGTGGCTAAAACAGGTTTGGGGGTTGAGAGAAATACCAGAAGTGAAAGAGAAGGAAATTGGAACACGAGTAGTGGTCTTGGCTCCATGTAAGCCAGCTGTGTAGTGACTAATATAACAAGCACAGCTAGCTAAAATGAGCTGTCATTTGACCACTTAATTGTCTTTCTGTTGTCCGCCATTCTCTTCGCTTCTAGTTTCCATTTTTATTGCATGGTCCTTTTTGCTTTCCAGCAACATAATATTCAAAAAGACCGTGTCCCTCTGTTTCTTCTCAGTTGCCAGTAGCCATTGTTCTGCTTCTATACAGCTAAGCTTGCTGAGTTCCTTTTGGAAATGGCTCAATATCCTATCTGTAGCTGGGAAGGTACTGCAACAATGCAGAGAGAAATGGTAGGAGGAATAGGCTCCAGCAGCAGAGGAAGAACACTTGGCAGACGGCAACATTATAAAACTGAAAACCTGCAGCACTTCAATTCGGGGAACACCAAGGCAGCATCTACATTACTGTTTTAAAATGGTTTATAACAGTTTTGACAGCTGTTGGGGCCCAGGACACACTCCATATGCAGTTTTCAAAGTGTTATATTCTGCTTTGTGTAGATCTGACCCAGGGCACACGCCATACGCAGTTTTCAAAAGGTTTTCAAAGTGTCATATCCTGCTTGGTGTAGATCTCTCTCTCTCTCTCTCTCTCTCTCTCTCTCTCTCTCTCTCTCTCTCACACACACACACACACACACACACACACACACAGAGAGAGAGAGAGAGAGAGAGAGAGAGAGAGAGAGAGAGAGAGAGAGAGAGAGAGAGAGAAGATGATATATTTTTGGTGGTTATCCTTTGCAAAGCTGCAGCAGAGCATGCAGTAAAAGCAGAATCCAGATCTTCTGATGCTATCTAGTTCTGTCTGTACAGCTCTGCTGGCTTTTTAATGTACTCCATTCCAAAGGCTATCTGTCTGGGCTGTATGAAAAGCTGCTTCAAAAATCCCTTTCTCCGGATTGTTGTGCTCTCACAGGTACTGCTTCCTTGCCTCACGCTGTCATTCCAGTGATACAGCTCTGTCAATAACAGAGCGCATGGCCTCCCCCATGATTAAACTCTGGCTTTACGCCATGAGGTGGTCGTGATAAAATCTTCTGCTTTCTGAACTCTGTATTTGCAGGTGAGTGCCTTTCATAACCCTCACCTCAGGCACACTGTGTGTGTGTGTGTCTCTCTCTCTCTCTGTGTAGAGCTAGCATAGTGGAGTAACAATTTGAAGGTTATTTCTGTTGTCATGTCTATCAAATTCTCATGATCTAAGTGAATTATCACAGCAGGGCACAGCTGATCTTTACGTTATCTTGCAGGGAAGGAAATGGGAATCGAAGGCCGACATAAATTATAATGGCAGGCTTTCAGAAGTAGCAAAACTACAGAGGAAGAGAAAATAGTGTTTTCTCCTTCCCCCTATTCCTAATCTAAACAAGAGGAATGGGCTCCTGGGTCCAATAGAGAGAAGATTTTCTTTCAGATGCAGAAAAGTAAATCCTGTGTGCATGGGTGATTTTGTTTTTAAAAAGAAACACCTTGGGTTACCGTGAAAACTCCTGAGTGTTGATGGACTTATTTATCTGTACAGGTACAGCTTACATCCTGATCACTCATCCCAGTGTGATTAGGACATAAGGAGCAGACATCCCATTCTGTTGTAGATTTGCTGGCTTTTGATTTTTTAAAAAATACAACTGGGAGGGATCACGGATGGGGTGTGGGAAGGCAGTGCAAGGATAAAGCCTACTGCGCCTATGCTGGAGTCCACCAATGGAATCCAGAGGGTTGGCATCAGGATAGGTCAAAGCCTGGATGGAATCCAGCTAGCCAGAGATGGAATTAAAGTAGAACCAGAGCTGGGCAGAACTGATTATACTGACTTTTCAGGTCCCCTAATACTGTCACCTAATATACTCACTGACTTAAATGGGAGAAAGTAAGGTGTTGCATTGTTCTGGGGCATTAATTCTGCCCCCAGTGGGCCCAGAACCTGAGTCCAGATTTTTCTCCTATTCTGCTGTTTACTTTGCTCCATAAAATTCAGTCTTCACTGAGACTTGAATCTCTGCATAGCACCACTCTTTTGTCAGCAGATCCCATGTCTGAACCTCATGCCCAGGGATTCCTGCCTTACTGGGTGTTGTGCCTCAGCTTGGGATTGAGTGGGAAGGAGGAACAGCTGAGCCTTGGAGTGTGTGTGGAGTGGCCCTTCACAGGCCAATGCAGCTGACAGCAATTCCTAATCACCACCATCCCAATATAAGACATGCCAGAGGCCCTGAGTGGTGCTAGGAGCAATAGTTGTACTTCTGTGCCCTTGTTCCTTGCATACCAGCTCCTGAACATAACCTGATCTTGGACCAGACACTTGCTACTTGTTGGTACATTCCTGAATTCAGTATTGTTTGACCTGGTTTCTGATGGATACTTTGGGCTTTTGACCTTGGACTGTTCATTGATGGTTCCAGCCTGCTTATCTCACTAAAGCCAGTGATTTACAACACTGGGGTTCTAATCCACCTTTCTGTGGTTCCAGATAGCAACCCCCCCCTTTCCCTGGTTCCACTCCCTTTCCCCCATCCACAGTTCACTTTGTGGTTTGATGGCTTCTGGGCAGTTTTTTTCCTCCATTCTAAAAGGTTGAAATGCCTCTCCTAAAATAGGGTGACCATATTGAAAAGATGGCAGAGCTGCAGGAGCTACACTGGAGTGACCAGATCCCAAAGAGGGCAGGGCTCCTGCAGCTTTAACTGTTGTGATGAAGAGGGAATTTCACCAGGTGCTGCATGCATACAAAGGACACCTGCTGAAATTCTCCTTTCTATACAACTGTTAAAGATACAGGAGCCCTATCCTCCTTTTCACATGGTTACCCTACTTAAGACTTAGTTACTGGCTGTAAGATCTTTAAGCTAAAGCATGCTGGTATTGTTGGTCTCGCTCCTTTGGACTTCAGCTCTACCCACCACTGCAGCATGCAGCCACTGAGAGCATCTCTGAAACAGAATTTGACTCTTGGGCTAAAAGAGGCTCAACATCCCTATCCTAGACTGATGGAATTGTATTGGCTGCAAAAATGGCAGGCTGTGAATTTTTATAGGGCACCCCTTCCAACATTTCATGGATGAAAATATAGCCACTCCTGTATATGGGTGCTAGGGGCATGGCCTGTCAGTCAAGTTACATGGCCTCCTGGACATTGACAGGGTCAACACAACTCAGGCCTTAGCTAGACTGGGCTTTATCACAGGTTGAACCCTGGGATCAGGGAGGGATCATCCCTCCCTTTGCCCTGGGATAGAGCCCTCCCTGCATACTATACTAACAAACAGCAAGTTTTTTTCCCCACGACTAGGGGGCCTGTTATTAAGATTCATTATTTTCTACACCATATACCAAATGTATTGTAATCTTTAGTGTTAAGAGCAACACAGCTCAGCTCCTTGGCACCAAAAGGTACAGTGCATCTATTGCCAGCAACAGACATGGCACCAAGGAAAGCACTCTCTCTAGCACAAGGGAGAATTCAGGTGGAGTGGGCGTTCTCCAGCAAAGGCGGTCCATGCATTGACAGATGCGCGGTCCCCTTTTGTAAGTTTTTGGAGGAAGCTTTGGGATATGTTGGGAAGTGCTTTGCTGTGGAGGAACAGGTGGCCCAGCAACAGAATGGAGGTCCGTATCTTGGGGTATCAAAGGAGGTGATGGCAAATGCCTCCGGGCTACGTGAGGAGAAGGTGTTTGAGGAGGAGGCAGAGTAAATGGAGAAGGACTGTTGGGAAAGAAAGTGTTGCCAAGTTCACTTTTTCTGCCTAAAGGTGGTGGCTGGAGATGTAGAGGTGAACTAGAGAAAACATCAGGAGTCCGCACAGGTTCCCGTGGTGGCAATACAGGTGGACTTTCAGGGGGGTCCGAGATGGAGGTCCTGTCTGGTACCGAGTACTTCGGTGAATAAATTTTTGATGTTGGCTGTCGAGGAGGGATTGCTGGTGGACTATCCAGATGTGTAGAAGAAATCTTTGATGAAAAAGATTCTGCAGGAGCAGATTCTGGACGTCTTCGGGGAGGAATAGGAGGGGGAACAGTAATTTCATCAGAGTTTTTTGTAAAACTTATGGAGGACACAGAAGCAGACCTTGAATGAAAAGGGGTTGAGGGATCAGAATCAAACACACTGCAAAACATCTGTAGTGCTGGAAGTGGAGGATGGAGGCGGTGGGGTGAGAGGTGTTCTTGGAGAGTTGGGTGCAGAAGCTGCACTCTCTGTTTCACTCTCAGGGACACAACTGTAACTGATTTTTCTTGGCTCCTGTTGCAGAGGTGTAGGATGCCTCATGGTGCCTGGTCTTGGGTTTGATGGACGAATACCCGGAGATTTGAGAGAATAGTTGTACTTTTTGGGAAATCTTGGAGGTGGTTTGACGTTACGTGGTTCTATTTCTAGGGACTTGTTGTAAAGGGAATCAGCAAATTCTTTTTCCATACTATTTCCCATCGGATTCAGATTTTCAAAAAAAATCCTGATGTCAGGTTCTACTCTTAGGCAGTATGGCTGGTTTTGGTACTGCTGGATCTCCCCTGTTATCTCTGCTTTTTCTGCAGTCTCGGGGACCGTGCACTCCATCTTCTTTAAAAAAAAATGGCGGGCACAACATCTCTCCTTCTGAGATTGTCGCGGCTCACCTGTAAACGGAGGAGGGATCTCGCATTAATCGCAACGCGAGATCTTCCCTCCTCCGTCATGGACTATCAGGTAGGTCTAGCTAAGGTAGGGTGACCATATGAAAAGGAGGACAGGGCTCCTGTATCTTTAACAGTTGTATTGAAAAGGGAATTTCAGAAGGTGTCATTTGTATATATGGAGAACCTGGTGAAATTTCCTCTTCATCACACCAGGTAAAGTTGCAGGTGACCTGCCCTCTTTTAAATCTGGTCACTCTAGTATAGCTCCTGCAGCTTTAACTGTTGTGATGAAGAGGGAATTTCACCAGGTTCTCCATATATAAAAATGACACCTGCTGAAATTCCCTTTTCTATGCAACTGTTAAAGATATCGGAGCCCTGTCCTCCTTTTCATATGGACTCAGACTCAAAAATGCCACAAGTAGAAAGGAGGAACTAAAAGCTCATGCAAGCAGATGTCAGCAAACTCTTCATAGCAAGAGAAACATATAAAATATACCCATGCAGAATATTGCTTTTGTATTGTTTAGAGGGTATTGGTCCCATTTTACAGCTTTAGTTGCCATTGGGATGCATAGTGTACATGAAAATAGACACAGGTAAGGCTTATTTTTTCCTGGGCAGGGCTCTAAAATATATTAGAACCTCAGCTAAAATCAGACAGAGAGTAAATTAAACCCATTTGGAAACTATCTAATTCATTTTACACTCTTTTAAAATATTTTTGATGATTTTAAATTTGTATACTTTTTAATGTTCACGGTTTTAACTTTTGTAAACCACCCAGAGAGCTTTGGCTATGGGGCGGTATATAAATTTAATAAATAAATAAAAATACTGAAAATACTAAGCATTTACTTTCTGATTGTTGTAGTACATTCAGTATGGAATTGCCATATCTGCTGTTTAAGCCTATACTATACATTTAGAAAGGAATTCATGAAGGTTCAAATGGTCTGTTGAGAACTTGATTTGTATTAGGTTTTATTGTCCTCTTATAATGTGCTTTGCATCACGAGGCTTTAATATTTTGTAGTAAATGGTTAAAAAAATAACATTTGGTAAACCAACAAACTGAACTGACTCTTAAATATGAGTCAGGTTAAGCATAATGGAGAATTACAAGTTCCTGGTAGATTGCAAAAATAAAAATACCAGCAGTTTACATGACCTCATTAATTTGCTGAATACTCAGCATATATTGTGCTGCAGGATCAAATGTTACATTTTTTTAGCATTAATAAATCTGAGTGAGATGAGGAAAATATCATACCTTTGAATAGCTATGACTATATTTTTGCACCCATCAGCCATATTTTAGTAAATTGAAGAAATCTGAATACTGAAGCTTAAAATCTTCATTCCAGATGTAACCAGAATGCTGTCTTTGCTTCGCTATGACATCAGCTCGCAAAGCTAAAAATACAGGGCTTTTGCAAATATTTAATTTAAGGGCTAGGCTAGAAACCTTTTTCCAGACATAGTACCTTTCCATATGTGTAGATAATGGAGCATATATAAAAACAAACAAATGGATCTTTTACCTGCATTCTGATAGATATCTGTGCCAAGAATGTGGCATTAATCTTTACAAAACTCTCAAGATACCGTTTTGACCTCTTTTAGTTTTGTTTTAACTTTTTATTAGCTTTGCCAAAGAAAAAACAATTATGCATAACATGGTAACAAAATTAGTACAGTGACTCTAATCATAATCTTTCATTAGCAGCCCAATATTAAGAATTACCACTACTAAAATGCATTTTTTCCTATTTGTCTATAAAATTATTGAACAGTTGCCATTCTTCCTTCATCCTTACCAAATAAGTCAATTTTACTAGTCTCATAACATTCCAAAATTGTAGCAATCAAAATTTATAAATAATTGCTAATTCATTTCTGGTTTTTCCATCTCTATGCTCTCTCAGAGCACAGCTAAACATAATATGGGAGGCCCGTCAATGAGATCTCACCTAGTTAAAAAAAAAAAAAAAAAAACACCCTAAAAATAACATTGCATTTCTAATTATGCCTAAGATGAAATTTTCCTTTCTCCCAGTGAAGAGATCCTTTTGGAGCTCTTCATAATCCCCATTTTTGTTTTAATAATTTGTTTTAATAATTTGGTGTCATCAACAAACTTGGCCACTTCACTGCTCATTCCTAATTCATCATTTATTTAGATTACTGTGGGATCCCAGCGCTTACATCCCTCCATTGGGATAATTTATCACATATTCTTACTCTCTGCTTTCTCTTTTTTTCCCAGTTACTGATCCATAAGAAGACCTCTCCTCTATGACTGTTAGGTTTACTCAGGGTTTTTTTTTTTGGTGAAGGACTTTATCGAAAGCTTTTTTGAAGTCTAAGATAACAATGTCTATTGGAGCACCCCTGTTTGTTATTGACACTCTCAAAGAAATCCAAAGGGTTATTGAGACAGGACTTTCTTTTGTGGAAGCCATGTTGATTCTTTTTCAGCAGGGCTTGTCCTTCTGTATGCTTACTAATTTTATCTTTAACAATGCTTTCAACCAGTTTACTCAAACATTAAGCTAACCAGCCTATAATTTCTCAGATATCCCCTGGATCCCTTTTTAAAAGTTGGTGTTTCATTGATCCTTCTTCAATCTTCAGTAGACAGGATGATCTTAGAGGCATGTTATATATGTTAGAAGATCAACAATTTCACATTTGGGCTCTTTATTAGCTTTCAATTTGTTGGTTAGGTCAAGAACTTCATCTTTTGTCACCACTATTTGCCTCAGTTCCTCAGACTCCCCCCCCCCTGTAAACATCAGTTCAGGCACAGGTATTTGTCCTACCCCTTCTGCAGGTGTAGAACCTTGTCACCTTGAAGATAAAGGGGAAAATGTATTCAGCTTCTCTGGATAGGAACTTCTATTTCACCACTAGAGGAGCACAGCAAAGTAAGTGAGGGAGGTGGTGGAATATAAGGAAGGGTCTTGGGATCCTATGTATACTGCTCCCTGGCCTCAGGTGTCTGGGAGGGAAGGGGAGTGTTTGTAGATCTATGGGAGGAAAAAGGGAGTCAGGTTCTTATCTGGCTCAGATTTAAATCCTAGCCAGGGAAGAACTCAGGGGTTTGTAAAGTTTCCCTCATACTTGACGTGAGCATTACAATGCATAGTCTTTATAGTCTGAGCCAAGCAGTTACAAAGCTTGGCAACATTTACAACCATTATGTCAGCAGCACAGCAAGTGGGTGTGGAAGGGGAGCCAGGGAGAAGCAACTCATTGCTCTTCTAGCTTTTTTCTGGTTTGGATGGCAATACAGGCCTGCAGTATGAATGCACCAAATTCATATTCCCAAAGCAGGGAATTATGAGGCTTGGCAGCTCTTACATTTCTCTGGCACCTGAAATGCTGTTATACCCAGAGAAGAAAAGAGAGGAAGAGAGGGAGGGAGGATTCCAGGTGGCAGAGTGGGAGAGAGGAACAACCCTTCTTCTCCAGTTCTGCTCTGTCTTGGATAGTAATCGAATCTGGAGAAGACCTATGGGTGTGAATGGGTGCCAGTTCCTATATGTAACTGGGAAAAGATGGGCTTTTCCAAGGTGCTGGGTACCTGCAGGAGGGAGGGAGAAGCAGAAGGGGAAGAGAGAGGTGGAGTTCAGCCACCCATCCTCCCCGCCATCTCTGTTACTGAACCCTACATAAGTAGGGGAAGGGAATAGGAATACACCCACACCATCTTTTCCAGCTCAGGTTGTAATTTTTGATGGAGAACTATGGGGGAAATAGGTCAACCTGAGAATAGACATGGATTTCAAGGACAGTAGATAGAACTTGGGCAGTGATGGGGATGAAAGGGCAACATTTGCCTATTGTGCTTGGGGTTAGGGTGGAGGGAATAGCTCCTTGTGTTGACTAGGCAAAAGGTGACAGTTCCCGCTCTTCCTGCGCTGAAACTGTGTTATCAGATATCCTTGGCTGAGAGATCCCACAGCTTAGCAAGCCAAATAACTATTAAACCTCATCTCTTCCTAACTACACTGGAGGCTCCTCCCTTTTGACCCTTGATCCAGGAACTTGCTTTATATCCCCCCTCCCATATTTGTATTTTTTTTTTCCATCTCGAAGAGCCATTCCACTGAAACCTATAGATCCACCCTCTCTGATGGCTCAATTTCTTGTTATGTAGGGTGATGGGAGAGATTGCGGTTCTCCTAATGGGTGCAATTCTTCCCCTTCCTAAATCTTGTTTGGGTTTTTCCTTTACCCCGTGATGGTGTATTTGACAAAGGTTCAATTTCATTCTCTTCCTGGATGTCTTTTTGGTAGGCTGCTTGTTACAAATGGAAATGATTTTGTTTACGGTTCCACTTTGGTGAGGATCTTGCGATATGCTGATCGTGAGAGCCTCCCCTCAGTTCACATGCAGTGCGTGATGTCCCGGGAGGAAGGAGAACGTTGTGCCCGCCATTTTGTTTTTTGTTTTTAATTGAAGATGAGCACACGAGTTTGGGGTTTTTTTATATAAAAACCCAAACTGATCCCGATCCGAAGAGCTCTGTGCCCCATTCCTTGCTCCTCACGTTTACTCATGAGGAGCCGGGACAAAACTGGGATGGCTGGCCACACCTCCTGCGGTCTCGGGATCATCCTGGGACTGCAGGAAAACCCATGAAAAAAGTGTAGGGCAATATCCTGGGGAAATGGAGGGATCATCTCTCCCTGCTTAGGTTGTCATGCAGACG
This sequence comes from Elgaria multicarinata webbii, assembly GCF_023053635.1. NCBI lineage: Eukaryota > Metazoa > Chordata > Lepidosauria > Squamata > Anguidae > Elgaria > Elgaria multicarinata. The sequence continues at coordinate 83,722,347 of NC_086180.1, read as the reverse complement.
CACAGGGATGATCCCGGGGCGATCCCCGGGATATTGCATCGTCTAGACATGCCCCAGGTCAATCTGGTCTGTTTCAATCAGAAAACATTGTCTAATGACAAAATCCTGGATACATTCAAATGCCCATGTGATTGTCAGTGCCTTTTTTTCAACATGGATATTGGGACTGGAGGAAAGCCTCCTCAACTTAATCGGACCTTCTTTCCCAATGAAGTGGGGAAGACCTGGGGGAAATTCGTTTGTGAGAGGAGCAATTCAAGTTGTAGGTGGGTTAAGCATAATCAGCCTACAGGGGGCAGCCTTCCCCCCATTCAAATCTGAACAATGCTACGTCATCATGTAGTGCCACTCCCAGGGTCCCTTGCAGCCCGATTTACAAAGTCTATGGTAATCAGACTACTTCAGAGTGCACAGGTGAAGCTTCAGCTTGCTTTTTCAAGTATGAATGAAAAGGGAGAAAAATTAAAACAGCCCTGATGTGTGCTTGTCCTTCCTAGACGTTCTCCCACATGTTTGCCCCCCCCACTATTGTGTCATTCAGTTAGTGCAAATGATGGTGCGCTAGTAGAAGCTAGGTTCTGATCTATGCACAAGAGGAGAATCCAACTAAATTTCCATTTGCACATTATGCTTACGCAACCCGTTGTGCAACCAGTTGAGCATATTTGTACAACCCGTGACACAAACCCTGCAATTGCGAAGAAATTCATCGGAGGTCTGCCCAAGTATGAACACTGTTCACCTGAGGCATACTGCTGGTGTCACAGAGGTCTAAAAGTTGTTTTTAAACCCTCTCTTGCTGCATGGTGCCTGCTTTTCCAGGTTGTGCTTCTCATCTCGCTGAAGTTTTTCACACCCTTGGAGATCTCTGTCCCCCACAACAATTCTGCCTCTGATCATCTCATCGTGAAGAGTACCATACTCACAATACTGAGCTAGGGAGTATAAAGAGGTAATAAAATCATCCACAGGTTCATTTTATTTTGCCTATGTGGATTAATTTTTTGTTGTTGCCCTTTCATAAATCACATCACATCTGACAGTGAAATGCTTTTCAGAACTTACCATCACTCTACTCTGTTTCTTTAAATCCTCTTCACTCGGCCAGAATAACAGGATATTGTTTGCCTGACCCCCATTAGACAAATCAGAGTTAATCTCCTCTTCTTCAGGTTTGCTTTTAACCCTGAAGCTATCCGTAACCTTGCAAGTCTGCGCCTCCAATTGGGTCACTCACTGGGTGTTGTAAATGGAAATGGCTCAGGGGGATGGGCATTAAAGCTACTGCCATCCTCTCTCTGCCCAAGTGGAAGGCGTCCTCTCACCTTTGCTGCTGCTGTTAGGCTGTGGTCTCTCTTGGGACTCTTTCTTTTTGCAGTCAGGTTGTGCAGAATCCTCTGTTCTGCTTCCATGCCTTATCAGGTGCCTTTAATCAAGAGGTTCTATAATTTAGCAGGGCGAATGACTCTCTGTTAATTCTTCTACTCTCAATTTTTCCTGATTTCTCAGGAAGCGCCTTCCTTTGACCCCTTGAACCAGGGGCCCTCACAGCACAGTGTAGGAAGGGAGAGAGTCACTGGGTTGTTTACTCTCAATATGCGAGACTCTTCCCTCAGTTCTTCTTCTGCTCTGCTCTCAGTCACAGCACAGCAACTGAAGAGAGGGGGAATCAGGCCTGGAGCCAGGGCTGGGCTCGGGATGTGTGTGTGTGGTCCCCTAAATTTTATCTGCACCCAATTTGTTTGCAAACAAATGATTTAAAAACAATTTACAACTTTGTGTTTAAAAGGCCTGCAAACCAGATGAAATTCCCCTACTTTTTGGTCCCCCCCCCAAACTTTTTAGGCTAGCTATGGGCCTGGGGAGAATCACCTGACTGCCTTTGTAATTGACTAATTCTCCCTGTCTTCTCATTTTGTGTGCAGAGCTCCCCAGGAACACCGTACCCATCAAGGGTGGGGTGGGGGGAGTGGGGATTTTTTTTAAAAAAAACACCTTACCTTTTGCGCATGAGCGCTCAGGCACATCTTCTTTAAGAAAAAGAAATGGTGGGAGTGACACCTCTCCCTCTGAGGTCGTTGCATGGCGTGTGTGAACAGAGGGGGAGATCTCACGATAAAAACCCCTCTGTTGCACTAGACCGGTAGGTCTGGCTAAGGCCTTGGTCTCAAACTTATTCACCTTAGCCTGATATGATAGTCGGTCTCTATCTGGTAACAATAGAAATATCAAAAAAGGGAGGAAGGTGAGTGACAACTAAATAGCTATAAACTGATCAGCAGTAGATCTGACCTGCAATATGGATAGCTTTCTCAAACTTCCATAGTTACAGGGTAAAAATTAAATTACAGTCTCTTAGAGGCTGTAATAGTTAAACCCATGATTATTGTTTTTCTATCTGTTGAGTATGCAATTCATGCAATCATGATACTAACACTAAAACTGAGGAGTTAGGAAGAATCCCCAGTTGTATGCATAATTTCCTAGCCTAATATAGGAGCCAGAACTTTTTCACACATTGCCCGGTAAACCACGTCTGAATCCTTGCATTCAGGAGAGGGAGCCGGCCATGGTTTCAAGTCCATTCTTGCTTTCAGTTCTATCTCACAGGGCTGTTTGGAAGGATCCCAGCTTCTTTTCTGGGGCTGTGTGCATTGTGTAGAATCAGGGACATAGTTTATTTCATCTTTGAGATATAATGTAGTGAAATAAGTGGACCAGAGAGAATGTAATATCTTCCTACCATAGGACTTAGTATGTCCACTCCTTTTAGCAAATACCTCTAAATTTTCTTGCATGCCCACCATCTGGTCTATTTTTTGTTTTTGTTTTAAATATCATATTACACTAACTAGAAACTTTTCACATTCTGCAATAGATGCAAATTGGTATGCCCACACACAGAAGACTAACCTTTGCTTAATACAAATCTGTCTTGACAAAGAGTAGTGTTCATATGGCCTTTATTCAGGTAGGAGAGTTGAGTGGAGGGAGGTATGTGTGTACATACAGAAATAGCAAGAGAAAGAATTCACAACCCCAAACTTTTCAAAGCACACTATAGATTTAACAAAAGGCATACAAAAGTAGCCAGAGAGAGGTTTTCAGAAATGGATTTTTCTTATTTTTGTCTTGTCATGTCTTAGAATGGTACTCTTGTGACCTGCAAAATGTCGTAACCAGAAAAGTCTGCTGCAGAAAATGAGTGAAGACCTGAAGTTTCTAAACCTTGCTTAAAAAGAGACACAACACAACAGAATGAAACAATCACACAGTTCCATTTTCATGATATCCTATACTATAGGCAGCCTTATTTGGGTAAGCAAAGCTGTTTAGTGCTTTATAATTTAGGCTATAAAGTGAGCCATTGGCCCCGTTCAAGACGACACCTTAAACCACGGCTTTAACCTCGGTGAATAAGGCAAAAAGCTGGCAGATGGAGCAGCCCAGTTTTGCTCTAGCATTCCCATGGCACCCCTTAGCTTATACGTGTGTCTGTTATGGAGAAGCATACTCAAGGTGTCTAGACTGCTGAGTTTCGGGTTAGGATCTGACAGAGCATCTTTTACATGAGGGTTCAGGGTCTCCTTCTCTTTAGTTGAAGCTCTCATTTAACTCCCTTGTGTTGCTGCTCTTCAAGGCTGGAATCATGACATCAATCCAGAGCACTCTAACGATTCTTCATTCTACATTTATCTCCCATCAGAGTTCTCAATAATTTAAAGGAAGGCAAAATATCTCTGAGAAATGTCACTGATGATATTTTTTTTTAAAAAAAAAAAAATCCCCCCCCCCCTCAGAATTTCTGCAGATGTTTAGACGAATGGGATCCTCCAAATTTCATTTTAGGTAAAATTTGGTAGCGATTCTAGGTTGAGGCACTATTACAGGACAGGGTTTTTTTGTGACAGGAATCCTGATATGAGTAAAAAAATGCTAAACACTGTCAGACCACACTTGCGATGTCATTACCAAAACCAGTAACATAATGGGGGAAAGGCCCATGAACAAAATACAAATTAAATCCTATGTAATAACAGTGATGTAATTGTCAAATTTCCTGAAGCCCCCTGCCTGAGTGGTGAAGTGATTTTGGTATGGCTCCTTAAGAATTCACTTTGTATTCTTCTTGTACTTCTTAGTTAAGTCTTTGCAAGAGCCACGAGAAGGGCTGCCTTGCTTCTAATGGCATTTGCAATTTGGTTTTACTGGGAGCTAGTGGAATTATTAAAATAATCACTTTTTCCTAAGGAGTAAACCTGATACTTTGTTTGTGAGATGGGAGTTTTCCACCAGTTCTTTTGGCCCAGATTTTCCCCAATTACTGCAGAATTAAAGCACCCTTTTGCACATATAGGGCTAAACATGTGTAGGAGGAATGGAACCAGTCATCCTACCTCCGCTGATGTAAGCCCCACTTACCCCACCAGCATTGGGGATCCTATGTGCCCTCCTCTTCTGATGCAGTACCACCTCCACATGTATAACCCTATTCATGGAGGCCAACTTTTGAAGAGGGCTCTTAATTTGTTTTCCTTGTGGGAGCATGGAGGTGGTGGACGTCTTCCTGCCATCATGCATGTTTTGTCACAGGTGATGTAGATGTTCACACCTACAATTCCTCTAATTTCCACAACCAGCCATTCTCTCCAAAGGAATGGATGACTGACATTGAACAAATTGTACATATGCTGGTGTGTGAGAGTACACAGTTTGCTCATGACATCATTTGCATGATTCCAAAGGCACATACTGGCCTGCCTCATGGATGTTTATGGCCAGACTGGTTGCCTGGATGTATATCGGTGAGAGACCCAGTGAACTGAAAGGTAATGTTATCAGATTTGGAACTTCCAACACACAAAACCACTTCTTCCTTTGTTTGTTTGTTTCACCATAGAAGTTGCAATCTAGTTTCAAACCTGAAATGTGAAACTTATTTATTGCTGTCCAGCTGTCACATTTTTGATTTAGGGTAGGAGTCAATAGCAATGTGCAAAAGCAATCAAGGAGGAGTAGCCAGATGGAGCTTTAATTATGTACATTCTTAACAAACGAAGACCCATGTAGGTGGAGACACTTGAAAAGCCACGGTTCATAAACTACCCACAGGGAGTGTTTAATATTTCAGGGTCGTAGGTATGCACTGTGCACATCCATAACTTTCTTTTTTAAAGTGGGAAATTGGACTAGCCTTAGTTATTTTAAGGTGACATCTAAAGTGATGTCTGGTTTCTTCAAGCAGAATGACATAGGCAAATATTCTGATAATCATCACTTATGATTGAGCGGCATTTTCTGATAATTCCCTGAATATTTCTAGGGGGGTTACTAGAATTATCTAGAAGGGTAGGCATTGCAGTAGATTGCATTAGTCGTATCAAGTGAAGACACTACAGAGCATGCGTGGACTATGTTATTCTGTGAATTCTGATTTTGTCTGTAAGTGTAGTTACTATACCTAACTGACACATGGAAATGTGTCATGTGTCTGTCGTGTTTTCCAGGCAGTTATAAACCATGGCTGTGTTTTCTGTGGCGAGGAAGAACTGCTCACAGGTCTTGATCCTCTTGTTCTTGTAGTCTTTGTTCCATGGAATGCAATGAGAGCCACTGTATCCATGGTCATGCCCTGACTGCTACTTTTGTCATGCTTAAGAAAGAGACAGATCACAGGAATGTATGTATGGCTAAATCTGGATCCAAACCATCACTAGCAAAATACCCGTCCTTACTATGGTCCACGTGTGGAGAGAAGGCTTGTGTTATAGAAGAACTACAGAATGGATCCCCATGCTGATGGGAACAACCACAAAGGTCTCCACTCCCTGCCCCTTTGGAAAGTTTTTTTTTTTAATAAATAAAAATCTTTAGGGTGTTTGTGTTCTCATTCCTGTTCCTCGACCTGCTGTTGATCAGCTGCTTGGTGGGCAGATGGGGAAGGAAAAGTTGTTTCCTGGCACTGCACAATATTCTTCACGCACACAGATTTTCTCCTTGGCTCTCGCTTTCTCTCTCCCTCCTCCAGCTTTTAGCCTCACTATTTCTCCCCTGAAACCTCTTCCCCTGTGATTCTCCACATTTCCCCTTCCTTGTCCTTAGCCTCCTTTTTTTCTTCCCCTTCCCCTTAAGAACATAAGAAGTGCCATACTGGATCAAAACAAGGGTCCATCTAGTCCAGCACTCTGTTCACACAGTGGCCAACCAGCCATTGGCCAGGGATGAACAAGCAGGACATGGTGCAACAGCACCCTCCCACCCATGTTCCCCAGCAACTGGTGCACACAGGCTAATTGCCTCGAATACTGGTGATAGCACACAGCCATCAGGGCTAGTAACCATTGATGGCCTTCGCCACCAGGAATTTATCCAACCCCCCTTTTGAAGCCATCCAGATTGGTGGCCATCACTACATCTTGTGGTAGTGAATTCCATAATTTAACTATGTGCTGTGTGAAGAAGTACTTCCTTTTATTTGTCCTGGATCTCCCACCAATCAGTTTCATGGGATGACCCCAGGTTCTAGTATTTTGAGAGAGGGAGAAAAAGGTCTCCCTATCCACATTCTCCAGACCATGCATAATTTTGTACACCTCTCTCATGTCTCCCCTTAGCCTCCTTTTTTCCAAGCTAAATCCCAGTTGATGTAACCTTCCCTCGTAGGGGAGATGCCCCAGCCCCTTAATCATTTTAGTGTCCCTTTTCTGCATTTTCTCCAGCTCTATAATAACCTTTTGTAGGTGTGGTGACCAGAACTGTACACAGTATTCTAAATGTGGTTGCACCATAGATTTGTGATTGCATCCTTCCTAGCCCCTAGCCATTCTCTTTCTCCCACCCCCAGCCTCTAGCCTCACTCTTTCTCCCCCCTACTTCATTACCTCCCTGTTTCTCCGCCCCGCTAAGGATGTTCATGTCAGCAAAACTCGAGGTCGTATCATGAGAAATCCTATTTTTCTCATAATCCCGGTGTATTCTTGTGCATATTTTTCCAAACGTAGGCATCAGCTGGCACATCTTTGAAATGTATGCATTCTTTACCTCCTTACTGCATAGCTCCACCCTAGGCACTGCTTCTCGGTATAAAGCTAGAATGTGATAGAACCCTGGAAACTGGCATTTAGGCGGCTATATCTACATATCTGGGAGTAAGCCTCATTGAAATCAATGGGAGTTACTTCTGGGTAGACATGTATAGAGTTGCACTGTCAGATATGTGAACTCCTTTGGAAATATAAACTGAAGGCTGTGCCCAGAAAACACCCTCTAGTTACAAGACGTCATTGTTGCATTGGTCATGTCTTTGTCCCAAATGCTAATTAAATCTCATTTTAATGTTTGGAGAGGAACAGATCTATAGCAAGGTCCTGTTTAGTAAGCATTTGCTTACAATTGCACATAGGGAATCCCGTTTAGCTTGCTTTAACTTGCATTTAAGGACTTCTAAGAAGTGAGCAACGTAATTTAATTCCCCTTGAGATTTTCTTAAGAGGAATTGGCAGCTCATCTTGCTTTGGGAAGAAATCTGGCATGACAAGTCTATCGATTTTATGGGTCGTCATTCTCTCGCATCGAGAGACAGGCACAATCCACAACTAAGTGGTTAGTCTAATGGCAAAGTGGGAAGAGGATTGCTGAGCAAAACAATAAAAATAAATAAAAAAGAGAGGAAAGAATAAAGGTTTGCATTTTGTAAGGATGCAGAATACACCCCACCCCCAATACAAACTAGTTGGCTTAGTTCTCGTGGAAGAGGTAAATTTGAGTCTGGGCTGTAGTAGTGCAGACTGTTCGCATGGAGAATGCTTCTCTGTTAAAAAAAAACCCAAACCAAACCCTCCTCAGAATTGAAGATTCAACTCTTATTTCCTGGCATAATAAGACTAGGCAGTAAATGCACTGGAATAGACTGAATGCATGATCTGAGAGCTTGTGTTTTGGTTCCCATCCACATGGACTGAGCCAACCACATGGACTGAGCCAACCACATGGACAGAGCCGACAGGATGTACAAACTGGACAGAAATTATCCTGAACATGCATTTGTAGTCCAGTTTTCCCTGTGGTATATGCAAAACAGCAGCACACACCGCTGTCTTCAAACTCTACAGTTATTTATTGCAAAGAAGCACAGCACAACTTTCTTTGGCTTATACCAATAGGTAACTGTTACCGTTATATAGAGCCAGGATTGTCCTGGCTAGGGATGTAGGAGAACTTTGGTTTTGCTCATATGCCCTGTTTGTAACTCCGAACATGATCAAAAGCACATTTCCACTGAAAATGTTTGGAAGCTGCTAAACATGTTCAATTTGCACAACTTTTCCTCTTCGCCTTGAGCAAATTCCCTAATTTGTGCAAACTTTTGGCATAGATTGGAGGGAATCTGTGTACATTTTGGAAAAAATTATGCAAATTTCACCTTCACTTGCTTCATTCGTGCAGAACAAGCAGTGGTCGCAAATGCAAATGGGAATTGGTGACCAGATACAAAAAAGGGCAGGGCTCCTGCAGCTTTAACTGTTGTGATGAAGAAGGAATTTCACTAGGTGCTACATGCACACCAATGACTCCTGCTGAAATTCCCTTTTCTGTACAACTGTTAAAGATACATGAACCTTGTCCTCTTTTCCATATGGTCACCCTACTATAACTGTGCTTGCTCACATTTATCCTTTGTTATCTTTGCCTGTTCCCCACTTCTGTCATTTTTTTTTAAATAATTCTGAGATTTGTATGTCTCTCAAACTAACCTACTAACAAGCTTTCATGGCAAGCCGTTAACAATAAAATCTAGTCATGGGGGGATAACTAGTCCCCCCCCCAGCTTGTGCATATTATGGGTGTTATTATATACCACATGGTTAGAGAAACTCCCCTGTTAGGAGAGGTCACAAGGGTCGGGGCTCGCTTGCTTAGAAAAAAGACAAGTAAGTGGAGATATGATAGGCGTGTACACAATTACACAGGATGTGGAGAAGCTTTTCTCCTACTTTCACAATACTAGAACCCAAGATCTTCCATTAAAGCTGAATGGTGGAGGAAGTGGGGCAGACAAAACGAAGTATGCCTTCACGCATGGGTAGTTAAACTATGGAACTTACTGCCTCAAGTTGTGATGCCAACTTGGACAGCTTTAAGAGAGGATTAGATATGGAGGTGTAGAGCTGTCAATGGCTACTACGTCTCATGATGGCTGTTTATTAGGGATGTGCTCCGCTCCGATTAGGAGTGTAGAAGCAGTAGCGGATTGGCCTGCTCCGCCTTACCCAGAGGCGGAGTAGGAACGGACCGCGGACCCCCTAGAAGCAAGGCGAAGAGAAGCGACCATTTTTTGGAGCTCCGAGTTCAGGCGGAGCGCTCCGGTCGCCATCTTGAAAACATTTCGCCATAGGATTGCATTGCGGCAAATAATCGCGCATAACTACGTTGTTTTTGAAGCTATCATTCTGAAAATTCTTGTGCACAGAGAGTCGTGGATGGGGGTCATTTTGAGACCACTCTCAACTTTCTGCGTTGTCTGGGTCGCGGGCTATATTTTTGTGAAAATCGGGTCAACCGCGCGGCTCAAACTGCGTTTTCGGCTTTTCGCCCATAGGATTGCATTGAGGGAAAGAATCGGGGATAACTGGGGGGGGGGTTTAAGCTATCGTTCTGGAAATTCTTGTGCACAGAGAGTCGTGGATGGGGGTCATTTTGAGACCACTCTCAACTTTCTGCATCGTACGGGTCGCGGGCTATATTTTTGTGAAAATCGGGTCAACCGCGCGGCTCAAACTGCGTTTTCGGCTTTTCGCCCATAGGATTGCATTGAGGGAAAGAATCGGGGATAACTGGGGGGGGGGGGTTTAAGCTATCGTTCTGGAAATTCTTGTGCAGAGAGAGTCGTGGATGGGGGTCATTTTGAGACCACTCTCAACTTTCTGCATCGTACGGGTCGCGGGCTAGACGTTTTTAAAAAATCGGCGGGAAAAATACCTTTTTCAAAGGGCTGAGGGGCAGAGTCAGCTCCCGGTCATGATGATCCCAAAGTTGGAGGAGGGCATAGGCAAAACAGGTAACTTGGGATTCTGGGAAACTTCTCTTTCTTCATCTGAACGGGCTTTTCCCCGTGTTTTTTAACACAGTAGCCCCACCAAATGCACAAACACAACCTGAAATCATATACTAAGCCAAGAATAAGAGATAGAAACACAGCACTGCTCCCCACCCTAACCTTGGGGAACAACTGAATCGATGTGGTGCAAGGGGATGAGCTCCCCTAGGGCATCTCATCGTGGACGTGCCCCCACTCTCTCCTGCACTGGAAGGCCATTAGAGCCTTCCAAAGAGAGTAAAACGGTGGAGCAATGCCTCTCATGAGTTGAAGTGAATGGTCACTTTTCAGTGGTGGAGCAATGCCTGTTCTGAGTCGAAGTGAGCGTTTTACTTCTTCTCAGAGCTGTGGCTGTCAGTGTCTTGAACTGGCAGCTACTTCCCCCTCCCCCGGGCACGTCCCCCTATTGCTGGTAAAAGACAGATATAGCCTTTTTAAAAAAGTTCTTCTTGTTGTTTATTGAGCAACACTGCTGCTTTTAATTCCACCCCTCCTTTGTTTATTGATTGATTTATTCCATTTTATATGCATTACTGGCTTATCCTTGGCTCACTTCCTTATGCCCCCAGAAATGCCAGCTGCATGCCTGCCTGCCTTCCCTCCCTCCTCCCCTGCCCACCTCGCAGGGATGTTGTGTGTGGGGTGCCCGATTTTCAAAAATTCGCCAAAAATCAGGGGATGATGGGATTGCTTTGAAACTTGGCATGCGTGTGTATATCCCCATGAGGTGTCATGGTGCCAAACATGAGGTTTCTAACTTGAACAGATAAAAAGTTGTATAATGTTTTAGCTTTCAATGCAAGCCTATGGGGGGGGGGGGGGGGGAAAAGGAGGTCCGGATCCGGATCCGGAGCTCCGGGCGGAGCGGAGCGGAAGTGGGCGGAGCGGGGGCGGGGCGGAGCGGCCCGATCCGGAAAATGGCGGATCTGCAAGTGAAGCGGAGCGGGGGGTCTGTGCACACCCCTACTGTTTATTAGTTCCAGTACAAGAGGCACCAGCTGCTAGGGAACGCGGCTGTATCTGGTTGGCCACCATGGGAAGAAGTGCCAGTCTAGATAGGTTTTTGGAATGAGCTAGCATAGCTCTTAGTGTGTTCTTATTATAGGAGTCTTCTTAATTTTTTAAGATCTCTGGGGAAAAACCCAAAATGGTACATCTCACACTAAAACTGCCATCCTAACCATATATTCTGAAATAAGTCATATATCGATAAATTTAGTTTTTTAAATATAAACTATATATAAATACATATTATATAACTATATATAAAGACATAAATATAAACTATATATAAATACATATTATTAAACTATATATAAATACATAAATATAAACTATATATAAATACATATTATTAAACTATATATAAATACATAGTTTAAATATAAACTATATATAAATACATAGCATGTATTAGTCAAATTCAAATTACAGCAAGGAAAAAAGCTTTCAAACAAGGTAGAGTCACTACAAAAGCATTTCCTTGACATACAGATTAGACAGACACAACACTTACTTTAGAAAACAGTTTCTTTTCAATCAGTGCAGGCAGAACCAGGAACGTAGACTCTTAGGGCCTTGCTAGACCTACCTGATAATCCATGTGGGAGGAGGGGCTACAAGTAGCCTGGGCTGTCGCCCCAGTCTACACATCAGATGCAACGGGCTGCAGGAAGGACCTGTCACATCCACCATTTTTTATTTTTAAAGGGCCGGGTGCGCAGGAGTGCACCATTGACCAGTAAGTGTTTTTTAAAAAAGCTCCCCTCTCCCCTCTGGCTCTGATTTCCTCCCTGGCCACAATTCCCCCCATCTCTGGTTCCCCCCCATGATCTCCCCACCCTGATCTCTCCCCCTGTACCGATGGGCCCAGTGCTCCTGTGGAGCGCTGCGCCCCGTCCGCCGCTTTCCCCAGCTACTCGCAAGTAATTGCGGTAGCCAGGAAAAGTGGCAGACCAGTTTATAAGCCTACGGTCTTGGGACTGCGGGAAATACTGGGCCACAAGCAGTGCCGGTTATCCTGGGCCAAGGGAGGGTTACCCCTGCCTGAGCCCGGGATCCCCTGTGCGTCATCTGGACCCACAGGGATGATCCCAGGGCTCACACTGGGCTAACCCATTGTCTAGCAATGGCCTCAGTGTAAGGAAAGAGCAAACTGAGACACCTGGGCCCTGCACTCCTAGGATACCCAATGCATATGAAGTAGTAGTCTAAAACCCCAAAAGATGAAGTTTTTGAAGATGACGCTCCTGATGAACCTGGGTGTTTTTTTTATTGCAATCCATTGCCTTTGCAATATGGAATAAAAGAAATAAGAGGCATTGAATATAGTGTGATTAATTGATGAGTAAACATCCATAAGTTTGCACTGTGAGTAAATTCTCCCCACCCCCCATTCCTGTCCTAATTCTCTGAGGAGAAAAAAAGGAAGAAGCGGAGAAGGTACAAATGAATTCTTTCCTCCCCCTTTCATTTTTCCTGGCCTACTGTTCTGAGAAAAAAAAAAAAAAAGGAAGAGATCCATGGAATAAGCAGATTAATTCTTCCGAATTAATTGGTGGGGCAGAAAATGGTTTCACTGGAGGCAGAGCCAAGGATCACTCCCCCTCCCAGAAACCTCTCCAGAATAACACAGAGAAAGGAGTTTGTGGCAGAACCCACTTATTGAAGCATAGGGAGGTGGGAAGGAAGGAAGAAGCTCATTCACACACAGGCAAACTGAGGCAGCAGGCAAATAAAAGCCAATCTGCAAGTAAGTGTGTGTGTGTGTGTGTGTTTGTGTGCAGCATACTAAATTCCCAGAACTATCAGAGATCAGGCTTTTTTTTAAAGTGTCTTAGGCCTTAGCTAGACCTAAGGTTTATCCTGGGATCGTCCCGGGGTCGTCCCTGCCTGCTCCTGGGATATCCTGTGTCATTTACATGAACAGGGATGACCCCGATACAGTCCTGGGATAAACCTTAGGTCTAGCTAAGGCCTTAAAAAACAATTCATCCAGGGTATGTCACAACACAGAGAAAGGCATTTATAGCCAAGCCCTCTTCTCCAAGATTTAAATTAAAGAGAGATGAGAGACCATGTAACCCATTTCACACATAGGCAAACTAAGGCAGCAGGAATGTTGAGTGAGGGGAAAAGGCTGTAAGAGGCTGAAGAGGAGAGGCTGCCCAGGACGCTGCACCTCTCTCCTCTAAAGCAGCTGAGGTTTGCCTTCGAGTAGGCAGCCCCAAGCCTGGCCCACGTGGCTCCTTCTCTGAAACCAGAGGAGGAGAGCAACAACAAAGGTGACAACACAGGTGCCTGGCATCAGCAAGGCTAACTGTTAACCCTTGCTGAGCCTTGCCTGGGTGAGCCCTCCTGGTAAAGTCAGCTCTGCCAGCAACTGGGGTGGCAAGCTCCTTGTTTGGGGGAGGGCGCTTGCCCCCCCCTGCCCCCTGGCACCACCACTGGGGGCCTGGTTTGGTTTCAGATGCTGAGTCAGACTTGGAGGCAGAACTAGAAGAAGCTCAACTAAGGCTGGGTGGGGGGAGGGAGGAAATTCCCCAAGACTCTCCAGGAGTCAGGGAAGAATCTCCCCAGGAGTTTATTGAACAGAAGGCCCACTTTCAAAGATCGTCTCCCCCCTCCTTTGGCAACACAGCCTCTGTCAGAAAGGGAGAGAGCATTGGAATTGACAGATCCCAGCGTCTGCCATGGGGTCAAGCAGGCAGAGTTGAGAGGGGGTGGAAGGAGATTTGCCAGAGTAGGCGAATGTCAGAAGTTGAGTCAAGAGGATCCTCCCTGAAGGAGGACTCCAGTAAAAGTATATGGGGCATGCTTGTTTAGCTAATTAGGCTAAAAGGATAGCTCCTAGTCTTTAGAGTTGCTACAGGTATGAAGAGGTGTCCTCCCCCCCCCCCCGAATAAAGGCTTTGTGGATTGTATCTCAGTCACCTCACATTTTGATGGGAGGGCTTGGAATCCTAACAGTTTGGTGGATATTTCATTTATGAGAACTGTAGTTTGGGAGAAAGAGGTTTATCTCTCTGTATTTAAAAAGGTCATGCCCCCCCCCCATCCCCAACTATGGGGAGGAGGGATGTGTGTGTGTGTGTGTGTGTGTGTGTGTGTGTGTGTGTGTATGTATGTATGTGTATGTGTATGAAGAAACAGCAGGCAGGCAATTTGGAATTAGAGTAAGAGTGAGCGTGAGAGAGCTAACAGAAGGCACTTTGAGGAATATGGCAACCTTCTCTCTGGGGGTTCGTATGTGGGCAACACAGATCTACTGCCTTGTAGGAGTGCTTATGCGCATTTTCTCAATTTCTGTTCTACTTGTATTTTGTAACTGAAGCAAAGATTACAAAACTGCCATAAGTCTCCAGAGCTCTCCCCTCTGAAAGTAACTAAACCTTCATAGCACTGTCCGTGAACATCTCGCTTCTTGTGGAGCAGGAACCTCACAGCAACTCTCTCTCTCTCTCTGAATAACATCAAACATTATAAAACATCTAACCTGTCTTTAGAATAAGAACATTAACTTAAAAATATTGTTTGAAGGCTCTGACATTGTTTATGAAAGAATATATTTCATAAGATATATTTTAATGCTTTATGTGTGTATGTTCTGTGTTTTAGAATTTTAAATGTTGTATACTCGTTTTAATCTTAATTTTAGAATTTCTGTAAACTGCCCAGAGAGCCCTGGCTATGGGAGCGGTATATAAGTGCAATAAATAAATAAATAAATAAATAAAATAAATAAATATATATTTTTTAAAAAGGCAAATAAAGATAAATACTACACACATTTCTTCCAAGATTCTGGAGATTTTCATATCAACATTCACTTGATAGCTCAACACATTTACCTTATTTTAAATAATGATCACTGGTTTCTGACATGCCAGCAGGTCTCCAAAGGTTGGTGTGAATTTTCCCAGTATTCATTAGAATATTGTTACTCTTCTCTGTCTCTCCATCTGTCGCCTCTCTGCTATCAAAATTTTGAAGGCCAGTATCAAACTAGTACAAAAGAAATGGTCACAACATGGAAAATGGAATTTGGTTTGTGTTAAGAGTTCACCAGAAACGCTAGAGCCCATGGTCTGAAAAGCTTAACTGTGAGTTATTGACTATTAGCCTAGCAACAGCTGTAACATCAGAACGGCTGCAGAACCACCGTAAACAAGGTTAGAGGCAAGACTTTGTTAACTGAGGCAGTGAAATAGTGGCTTGCAGGAAAAGATGGAACATCGCAGGAAAGGAGGCAGGACAGCAGACATGATTAAGAGATTGCATCTCCTAGTTTATAGTATTGAGAACATAGTCTAGTCCTCTTAAGTTGTTTTAAACGCATGTAAAATCTACACATGAGGAAAAGAGGGGAGTTGAGCATGCTATCGCTGCCCCCCCCGCCCCAGTTTTCATTCTCATCGCTCACTGTAAGTGGAGGGCAACTTTCTGAAATGTGGAGCTTCGTCTGGAAAACAAGTTTATAAATGATCCGGAGAGTGTTCATGGATAGAGGAGGATCCCTGCTACAGACAGTTGTCCTGTACATATGAAGGGTGATGAGAATGACGATGGAGTGGGTGGAGATAGCATGCTTGCCCCTCCTACCCTCCACATGTGTAGAAGTTACATGCATTAAAAAAACCATCCGTGAAGACTAAACTTCTGCAGTTTTGTCTAGAAGGAGCTGCTCTTTATCTTCCTCCTAAAGCTAGGGTGGGCAACCAAGTGGCTTCCAAGTATTTTGGATTACAAGCCCCAGGAAGCATCTCCAATGATGGAAGTTGTAGCCCAAGACATTGGGAGAATATCAGGTTGCCTTCCCCTGTCCTAGAGAATTCATGTTTACTCTCCTTCAGATGTGTGGTTTGGTTTCTTTTCAGGAGCAAGTCAAGGTGCTCTAATAGCCAACAATATTGTTTTTAATCTCATTTGAACCCCACACCATTCCTCCAAGGAGGTTGGGGTGGCTTACATGGGCTTTATTCTATTTTAGCTCACCACAACGTTGTGAGTTTGTTTAGTCTGAGTGAGTGGGACTGGCTGATGAATACATAGTGAGCTTCATGGCTGAGAAGAGTTTGACCCCAAGGCTCCACAGCCTGTCACTAAGGCTTTAACTAGACCTAAGGTTTATCCCAGGGTCGTCCTGGGGTCATCCCTGCCTGCTCCCGGGATATCCTGTGTGTCATTTACATGAACAAGGATGGCCCTGGGACGATCCCCAGATAAACCTTAGGTCTACCTAAGGCCTAACTCTATCCAGATGCCACACTGGCTTTCTTTTTGTGAAATGCTCCCTCCCTTCCTCTTCCTCTTCTCAATATTAGTTAAAACTAACAAACCAGAATCTAAAACCATAGTTTAATTTTGGTTTATTTAAACTAATGTTGATGAGAGCAAATCACAGTTCAGCATTATGTATGAATTTGCAGAGCTATGATTTGTTCTAACCAACGTTAATTAACAAAGCAGGATGGGAAATCATCATTTTCTCCTGGGATGCTTTAACTAACCTTGACAAGACCAAACCATGGTTCCCCAAGTTTGTACATAACATGTACAGCATCGCTGCCCTACCAGAAACTCTTACAGTGGGGGTAACAATCAGACCTGCTTTTCAACCTGAATATGCTTTTGTCTCATTTCATTATCATCTTGTGTAATTGAGGCTGTAGCTTGTATGATTCATTCAATTTATTTAGCAGCATATTTGTTGATATGTGGGGGATAATGCTCATCTCCATTATACAACCCAAAAAAACTTCTGCTTGTCAAAGGATCAGAGCAGTCTGTTTTTTTCATTCTTCTGGCCTCTTGGCAACTGAAGAACAATACATGACACCATCAAAGAATTATGAAAGTATTTTAGGAAGGAGTATTAGATTGAAATTCTATACATATTTACCTGGGAGTAAGTTCCATTGAACTCAATGAGGCTTACTTCAGAGTAGTCATATAAAGAATGGCACTATTAGGGCCTTGCTAGACCTACCGCCGAATCTGGTGGTGAGGAGGGGCCAGGCTGTGCTAGAAGTAGCATGGCCTGTAGGCCCCATCTACACTTGAGGTGCGATGGGGCCGAGAGAAGCCCTGTCGTGTCCACCATTTTTTTCCACTTAAAGCGGCTGCGTGTGCAGGAGAGAACCAATGACCAGGTAAGTTTTTTTTTTTAAAAAAAAATAGGGCCCCCTTTCCCCTGATTCCCCCCCCCACGACATCCCCTGGCCTCTGATCCCCCCCCTGTCCCCACCTGCTGTGTCCTGCTGCTGCTATCACTGTCCCCAGCTGGTGTTTCCTGTTGTTGCCATGTCCGGTGACAGCACACAGACATGGCGACAACAGGAAATGCCGGCTGGGGACAGTGACGGAGGCAGCAGCAGCAGGACAGAGCAACTGGGGACATTGGCGGCAGTGGCAGCAGGACACAGCACGTGGGGACAGGGGTGGTGGTGAGACATGGATGTGGGGACGGGGGGGGGGGATCGGAGGCCAGGGGAGGTTGTGTGTGTGGGAATCGAGGGATGAGGGGGTGGGAGCACTGTGGCCTGTCTGCCGCTTTTCCCGGCTACTTGCATGTAAGTGCGGTAGCCGGGAAAAGCGGCAGAACGGTCCACACGCCCGCGGTCCCGGCCTCAGCCTGACCTGAGCCTGAGACCGCGGGAAAAACTGGGCTAAATGGGGTTTCACTTATCCCGCGTCCAGGGAGGTTTCATCCCTGCCTGACCCCGGGATCCCCTGTGCATCAAATGGATGCACCGGGGCGAGCCCCGGGCTAAACGTCCGTCTAGCAAGGCTCTCAGTGGAATCTTAAAATCTCCCAAATATTAGTACTATCAGTGGAAAGGATTTAATTCCTGAATTAACATCACCATAAAACAGAGGAGGTTAATATATATATATATATATATATATATATGCCACCTTTAAGAGTAAATTCCTTGTTGCCTTTTCCCAAACGATTCAGAGGCACATGTGCAATCTGGCTTATAACAATGCCTCCCTGACAACACTGTGTGTGCAGTTCGCCCTTTTTTAATGTCATACATTAAATTACTTCTTTGCAAGGGGATTGTTAGGCATATATTTATGTCTTTTGCAAAAGGTCACAGCTCTTTAACACTCAGTGTGTGGCCAAATTTATGGTGGTGATGGCTATGTGTAAATCCGTCTTTGAAGATCTATGAATATCTTTTTGCAAATGCATCTGTATTTTTGACAATGATATCTAAGGCTGAAGCATGTTCCCTCTCTGCTTTGTCTGATTAGGCAGTTTCTTTTTCACATGGTATTACATTTAATTATAAATGGCTATAAATCCATCCCTCTTGTAGCTGGTGGATTTCTACCATGAGCAGCAGCTGTCTCATTTACGGGGAGGCTGAAATGGATTTCTTTCCCCCTTCATTCCGAACAACATATGATCGAGGCTAATATAGAGTTCTGTTACAATGCTGGTCTGCTATCAGGCAAGTGGAAATGCCAGTAATAAATCTTAGCATTTCTTTCTTTCACCCGGGTGATCAGCGCTGTTACAGTGATGCCCTATTAGCTTGCTGAATCTGAACACACTGCTGGAACTCCTTCTCTTTCCAAAAAGATGATCAGATACAGTATCTGGCTAGGATAGTGCTCCTCCTAGCATCTGTTAGGATCAAGGGGGTATCAGAATTAAGGATGTTCAGCACTGTGAGCTAAGTGGAATTGAGAATCTAGGAGTAGCCTGATATACAAGGAATTTGTTAGGGTTTATTTGGGAGCAGCAAATATCCTGCTCTGGGCGTCCTGCAGGAAGAATGGGATTGAAGCTAGATTAATCATCTAGCTACTAGAAGCCAATCATCTAGGAGGCAGTGTGGTGTAGTGGCTAGGGTTGGGAGATCTGGGTTCTAGACCTCAGTGAACCATGAAGGTCACTGAATGCTTTGTGAACCACCCAGGGAGCTTCGGCTATTGGGCCGTATAAAAATGCAATAAATAAATAAATAAATACTCTCAGCCCAACCTACCTCAGAGGGTTCTTGTGAGGATAAAAGGGAGAGGAGGAGGATTATGTACACCGCCATGAATTTCTTAAGGAGGAAAAAAAAGTGGGATATAAATGTAATAAAATCATCATCACTACTACCATCATCATCATCATCATCATCATCATCATCAATGAATGTTAATGTCTACCTGAAAGGGTCAGGAGGGGAATTACCAGGGTTAGACTTGTACAGTGTCTATTCATTTGTATATTTCCACAAGAACAAGCATCTCATAATGAATCTTAGTTGCTGAGAAAATAGTTTGTGAAAAAAGAAAAAAAAAAGAATGTAATAAAACATACAAAATACAAAAAAAGGAAATGTACAAATAAAGCGTATTGATCAAATATTCTCTCAGGACATCAAAATGCAAAATGTATTATTTTGTTTGTACTAACAAAATTAGTTATTGCAACACCATTAATATCTAGCGACAAAAAATGATCCCATATACAATAACCTTATTGCTAATATTACCTCTCAAGTCACATCAGATCTCAATACAAACAATATTATCCATAAAATTATTTAAAAAGTAATTTACTAAATTCCAAATTACAATTACTTGACTGGTTTTGTTTTACACCTAAGACTCCTCTAGCTTCAAAGTGTT
This sequence comes from Elgaria multicarinata webbii, assembly GCF_023053635.1. Classification (NCBI taxonomy): domain Eukaryota; kingdom Metazoa; phylum Chordata; class Lepidosauria; order Squamata; family Anguidae; genus Elgaria; species Elgaria multicarinata. The sequence goes on along the minus strand of NC_086180.1, from coordinate 83,702,615 downwards.
TCCATAACTATAGATCATGTTAGAGGCTTTTCAGTGTAACAGATTACCCCTTCACATTGGAAATACCTAGGTAAAAGACACATCACTTTAAGAGTTACTTTGACAACTTCCATTTAGAGCTCATAAGATCAAATTATCCCATAAAACATTAAGACACATTCTTATAATCAAATATACACATCAATCCCACAATTCATTTTTCTTCTTGTTGCATTGAGATGGGCTATTTAGTTAAATTTCTACCTATGTGATATAGTTTATTAACTACGGTTGAAGTTAATAATTTTCTTGACGCAACGGCAGCCTTTGACAATTCTGAGTGTGTATCCTTACTTCAGCACTGCATTTTTAAAAAAGCTATATTATAGTGCCTCGTTTCCGGCACCTCAGTATTGATCTGCTGCTAGTTTCACACAGGTATAAATTCAAAGATTAAGAAAACAAGAACCTTCAGTTGAAGAGAAGCGTTGAAGTGCTAGCAAATTCACTCTTGGGCCAAAGATGCCTGCAATCCACTTACACACACACACACACACACACTTCCCTTGCACTTTCAGCCAAAATCCTCTTCAGGTTGGGAAAACACTTAAGCTTTGGACGCTAATGGGCAGGTAGTGGTCACTCAGCTGCACACTGACCCCCTGCTTTTATTATGCTTTCATTTTGGATTAGAGATAATGGTAGTACTGATATATGTGGGGGACAAAGTTGATAGACTGAGGGCGTTGCTAGACCAGGCCTTAGCGTGCTTTGAGACCTGGTTTCCCAGATGACGCACAGGGGAATCTGGGCCCAGGCCGCACTGAAGCCTGCCTTAATGCGCCATAAGCAAAGTCGCTTATGGCGCGCCTTTTCCGCAGCCCCGGCCTAAGGCCGGGACTGCGGAACGTCTAGCAAGGGCTGTGGCTTTTTGCGGCTACTCGCTCGCGAGTAGCCGCAAAAAGCCACAGACTGGGCATAGCGCTCAGCGCTGTGCCCATCGGGCCGGGGGGATCCCGGGGGGGAGATGGGGCATGGGTGACACGGAGGTTGATGGAGCACAGGTGACACGGAGGGAGATGGAGCACGGGTGACACGGAGGGAGATGGAGCACGGGCGACATGGAGGGAGATGGAGCACGGCAACACGGGACACGGAGGGTGACACGGGGGATGGGGACAGGGAGGGAGGGCGGGGAAAGAGTGGGCAGGAGGCATGGGAAGGGATCAGGACCGGATGGGGGGGTTAAGTAAAAAAAAAAGGCTTACCTTCTCCGGAGTCTTCGGGGTGCAAGTGGCCCCTTTAACAACAACAACAACAAAAATGGCCGATGCTGCAGGGCTTCCGCAGTCCCTGCGCGTCAGCCGTCTAGGAGGCGGGGTGGCGCGCACTAATGTTAGCGCGCCGTCGCCTTGCCTCCCTGCCGGCTTATCCCGGCAGGTCTAGCAAGGCCCTGAGAGCTCCATCAGACAAGCATTTTATTGCATACTCGTTACTGGGCACTCATGGATTTTTGCAGGTCCTATTCACGACACCTTCCACCTTTCATGTGTCTCCTGCGCTTTCTGGCCTTCTTCCCATGACAAAAAAAGACCCCAGTGAGTCCGATTTATTTTTAGAAATGGAACTTGCGCAATCTCCTGCTGTGTGCAGGAGAAGCAGTGCAATAAAAACACCCACTGAATGGGCCACGTGCAAGTTGTTTACTTCCTCTTTCAAAAGAAGAAGTTATGAGGGACAAACACAGGGGCAGAGAAGCGACGGTAAAGAAACATGATTTCCCCCCATGTGATGATGCTCTGAGAATGAGGAGAGGGGCACCAAAACAGAGAGCAGGAAAACACTGAACAAGTACTTGTCATCATGACAACCCAATCGGCAAGGGAAAGAAGGAGGTAAGACTCACATAGGAGTAAACACATATACAATTGGTTTTGAAAACAGGTTGGCTCTTTAAAATTAATTGATTACAATGTTTAGGCTCTACAAGCATAGGTTCTCATAATACTTGAACATTCTGATGTTTTGATGTTGCTGGTTCTAAATTGTGCTCTGCAGCTTCAGATAAGCTTTGACAGAGGTAGGTTGTCAGTCTTCTTCTTCTTCTTCTTCTTCTTCTTCTTCTTCTTCTTCTTCTTCTTCTTCTTCTTCTTCTTCTTATTTTAAAAGAATTTACAACTATATCCCTTATTACAGATTAACATCCCACTGACTCCAGCTTCATCATTTCTCCCAACATGCATAGAAAGGGGATTGGAACTCGTGCATTGTCTATTCCTCTCCCAACTTGATCTTCATGCAGACTTTATACTGTTAGTTTTACCCTACCCTGTGCCTGCTTACCCTACCCTGTGCCTGTTTGCATTCTCTTCCCCTCCTTATTGTTTTACTAGGATTTTATTAGATTGTAAGCCTATGCGGCAGGGTCTTGCTATTTACTGTTTTACTCTGTACAGCACCATGTACATTGATGGTGCTATATAAATAAATAATAATAATAATAAATAATAATGTTAGGAAGGATTAAGCCTAGAGAAAGTGAGTGGCCTAAGGTCAACCAATGGTAATCATGGGTGAGTAGGGACTGGAACTCAGGTCTCCAGTTTGTGCAAGGTTGCACTACATACACTAGTTAAAAAATAGAATAAAATAAAACTTTTGCATGTTTGAACAAGAATTCTAGTTCAACTTTTGTGAAAAATGTAAATGCATGCTCTTTGTATAGCAATATCCCTGAAAAAGAAGCAGAAGCAGAGAAGGGGAAGAGGAAGAGCAGGAGGAATGAATGAATGTGAGAGGATCTTTCCAAACTATCTGTGAAACCTCCTTTAGTGAGTAGAGACTATCAAGGTATTATGGTCAATTTTTACTTCAATCAAAAATGCAAAATGTTAACCATTATTTATCATTTGCCCCAAACTACAGATTATTCCTGTTCTTCCTTCACTGTCTTTTTAAACAAGGCAGCATGATTTTACTTCATGTTGCTGTCCGTCCTTGGCTGCTACTGCTTGTTCCTGCCATCAGTTAGAGAGCTGATCAATCCGGTCACTTATTACTGTTACATCTCCATCAGTAATGGGGGAGGAAGAAGTCAATTATTCCCAGAAACAACTCTTCCTGACTGGCCTTAACACCAGAGACAGTTTTCAGGGAAAACTTGTTCAGCAAACATTAGGTAACATACTTTCCCATGCCTTTTCTTAGTTGGCTGTCACTTTGGGCAACTGAATAACAATTCTCCAGTCAATCACAATACATGTTATCCTTCTCATAAATCCATAGACGAGGGAGCTATAATTTTGCTTTCTTCAGCATAATCGTATAATGCTCTATATGAGAGGAGATTTAGCTCTTGGGTATTTGACTCATGCATTTAGAAGTCCTGACAATTGTATAATAGCTTTAAACGGTTATTTTGGTATATTTTTCCCTTAGTAAAAATGAACAGTGGGTTCTGTAGGTTTAAAGCACTTCCAAAACCTGCAAAGCCCATGAATAGTAGAATAGTAGAGTGTGTACAATCATGGCCAACAATGAAGACCTTTTTATTTTCTCAGTATTTTAATACCTAATTTAACTAAAATTTAAATTTGGCTGTTTTAATTCTGTTTTTTAATCCTATATCAATTTCTGCTGTGTGGTTTTATTCTGGTGGTGCTTTTTATATTGTATTTTGTATTTGGGTTTTTAGATTATTGGTTGTTTTATCATGTTCTTCATGGTTTTAATGTTTGTGAACCGCCCAGAGAGCTTCGGCTATTGGGCGGTATAAAAATGTAATAAACAAACAAACAAACAATGCCCAGTGATACTACCCTCAATTCTTCAACAGATGTCAACTCTGCCGTTGAAATGAATGGGATATAAAAGTACTTAAAGAGCTTAATTGTACACTGACTTTAGGTTTTCTAGAAGTGGGGAAAACTGATATGGAATTAGATTTTCATACTACCTAAAGTGCCATAATGCTTTTCAGCAGAATATATAATATGAAACTGCTGGGAAAAGACATCTGGTGATTTGGACTGAAGAGTCCTGGGCTGCTGCTTTCAGGTCAATGGCTATTGACATTTCTTGGGACCATCAACGCCTGATTCTGTTGGAACTTAAAACTGGGTTTTGCCATGGTTCCCTATGGCCCAGTGCTGCCATGAACCTGGGACCTTTGTGTTGGATGCTGTGCACATAAATAGATTAAATTATATAACAGAACACTTCCCAACTGACCAGGATAGGAACTGAGTAGCACGGGAAGAGTTAGAGTGGGGGAGGATCAAATCTGCCCACCAGGCCCAGAAGCTCTTTTTTAGAATCCAGAGGAGATGCATTTTGAAACCACAGTATGAGTTTGCTTCACGACTATTCTAGATGCCCCCGGTGATGTTTTGATGTTTCATGCCTATTCTTGTAATGTAAGTAGCTAGAATGTGTTGAGAATGGTTCTGTGTATCGTTTAAATTCTGGCTTTATGCTGCAGGAACCAGGAGGGTAGGAAGTTAGTCCCAGAGGGAGGGGAGTGAGTGACCAGGATGTGAGAGTGTGTGCTGATTGGCTGGTGGTTGGAATGGCAGGGAATGGGAGGAGTTACCTAAGCATGTGGGGATATTGAAGTGCTGTGTGTGAGGGATTTGGGTTTAGGTCTGTCAGGATTAGACTTGATAGTAGGAACTACATGTTTTATTATTTGGGGGGAGTAGTTTGAGGGAGGAGTGATAGAGTAGCCTAGAGTAGGCAGGGTTGATTTTGAAATTGAAGTTGAATCTGAAGCAATATTTGAAATGTTTTAAAACATTGAACTGAACCCATTACACTTTGTGCCTATTGTACCCATCAAAAGACCATGAAATGTCTTTATACGCTCCTACGCATATAAATTATTACACCCAACACAAATTCTTAAAGACAAGTTGCAAAAGTGTTCAAAGCAGAAAGTGTTTAAAGCAGAATAGCCAGTTATCTTCACACTCGAGCATAACAAATTACATTTACATATAGCAGAATTCCTACACCACAAATGGAATTAACTCCTTGTTGGGTTCATATTTTTTTTTGATCGGCAAAAGAAGTTGCGTTCTTGTTATACGTTCTTGTTATGACAGGAATCCGGTAATAAGTTCTGTTTCATCCTATACGATTTCTTCAGATAAGCAATCTTATAATCGCCGTGTGCTCTCATGCCATGCGGGAGTAGCCTCAAGCTAGTAGTTCCAAGACTATTTTATAATTCGTTTAGACATACCCTCCACAGAGAATGTTGTCTTAATCACCGGCTTGCAATTCCAAGATCCTCAAGCAGTGAAAACAATGTTGAACAGGTGAACTGTACTGAGTGAATGCAGTTGGGTGCTCTTTGAGCTCTGTTCATTTTCGTATTTTTCCAACTGCAGCCCATTTTCCTGTTTTTATTGTACCCATCACACATTTACCCGAAGAAACCAATACGCTTTACAACTGCAATTTACATCTTGTTAATAAACCTTTATTTAATCCACACTGGTGTGGTTTATGAGGTACCTTGGTGGGGTACATGTTCAACTGGTGGCAGCAAGAGGGAAGGTTAAAGCTTAGGGGTCTGGTCTGGGTTCCTATGAGGCCTGAAGAGAGTGGCACGTCACAGGGACAGTGAACAGCACCCCAGATGCCCGTTCCAAAGCTGTGTCCTTTGCTTAAAGGAGCAGGAAGGTGTAGGCATCACATCCCTTCTGCACTTTTAGACCTCTAACAGCAAAACAGCCTCCTCCCAATGTTAAGCCTCCCTTATCTCATATTTTTCTATGTCTCTGTTCTGCATCGGTTAGTTTCTGTATTTTGTAGTGGAACTTTCAGTGTTGTTGTTGCTGCTGTTGTTTAATTTTCATCATGGAAACCTTCCATATTTGTTTAAAATTCCATATCATATAACACAATATTAGATAATGGAGACGTTACTTCAGCAATTGTCCTTGCACACTCAGTATTGTTGCAGAAAATGAAGAAGTGCTAGAGCTGTTTAAGTCAAAAGCAACTGTTCAAAATTGTTTATAGGCAAGCAACCTCAGCAAGTGGGACTACCGCTACAGCAAAGGGAAAATATTAATAAGATTGTTTGTTGTCTCATCATTCCTTCCAGTTTATTCAAAATTAGATTTAAAGCTGCTGGCTAATAGAGGGATTATATAGTTTTCCATGCATGATTTGAAGTACTGTTTATTTAGCTTCTCAGAAATAAATACATCAGGGATTCATCAATATACTTTGGGACAGCAACGATATGCAAGACCTAATAAAAAGGATAGAACCATCTATTACAGAGCTTCTTGAAACATGAATTGTAGTCTAGGTTTAATGGTTTTCAATGTTCCCTTTGCCATGAAATACGGCGTTATGGTTGCTAGTCAACCATTTCCTCGGATTTAGCTCAGAATGCTCTGCTGATGGGAGCTAACGCTTAGGAATTTGCCTTATAGTTGGGAATATTCTTAATGTGATGTAATGTCAATATCCGGGAAGGTTCCACATCAGAGCTGAAGGCTGGGTGTATGTGCAGGGCTGTGATCAAGGGTAGGCATGATTGAGCATCATACCTCAGAAGGTGTCCACTCGTCTGGCACCACCTACCTGGCATTGCAACTTGCTTGTTCACCTGCCTCTTGCTGTGATCCAGACAACAGTGGTAGTGAGAAGGTGGAACAGTAGTTGTCACTGCATCCTTGCTCAGTGGCTCTCTTCCTGTCAAGCAGGCAAGAGGGTAGCCATAATGAGAACGAGAATGGGGAGCAATAGCAGCTGGCCTGTGACCTCAGTGACAGAGGGCTGATGGTGTCTTGTCCACTGGAACTGGCTGTTTGTGTGGGTGGAAAAACAAAACAGTTCCAATACTGAAGGCAATCCAATTGTGAAAGAATTTTCAAGCATGAACATTTTTACAATGGTGGCATGCTGTATGGCTGAGTCTTGCTGGACCAACTCCCTACCTGCTGCAAATTGGAACGATTCTCAGATCTGGCCCGCTAAACTTGGAACACCATCTGTCAATTGTCAGCGTGTCGCTTTTCCCCTCAGTCAGCAGTTGAAGCAGTAATTAGCAGAAGCTATGAACGGGAGGCATAAAATTGATTCCCTCTTTCCCAATTGAAAAGATTGGTATCATCATCCACTCCAGGGAGTGCTGAAAAAGAGTGATACCTCCAAATTTAGCTGTAATTTCCCCCTACCCTATTTCTTTGCAAAAGCCAGTGACGCTATTGCTTATTCATAATTGTGGCTATTAACAATACACATGGCACATTTAGCAAACAAAATGAATGCACAGCTCCATTTGGCTTGCCACCACCAGAATCTTGTAGAGAGAAGCACTGCTGCTCCTTCCACCAAAAGCTGTTCTCCGGGCATCTTCCTTTCCAGATGTAAGGTCTAGCAGAAAATGTGAACAGGCTTTTCTTGCTGGTAGCTCTACTGTTATTGAAGCCCACCACATCAGCCTTCCCCAACCTGGTGTCTTCCAGATGTATTGTACTGCAACTCCTGAGCTGGCAATGATGGGAATTGCAGTCCAACACATCTGGAGGGTACGACGTTGGGGAAGGCTGCAGTACACCATCTCACAGTTTGATTTTTGTGTGTGCTGTGAACCTTTTTATTTATTTTTTAAAAAAATTGTTAGTAAATGATATAGAGCTAGGGGTGAACAGCGACCACATTTGTCAATGTCACTGAATCACTGAGAATAATAATAATAATAATAATAATAATAATAATAATAATAATAATTGTTACCCGCCTCTTCCTCGGGATCGAGGCGGGGTACAACACAAATGCAAACGCCATAAAATACATATAATTGATTAAAACATTTAAAACTAATACATTATTAAAAACAGCACATTATTAAAAGGCATCTTAAAATTCAACTGTTGGAAGAGATCAGTTTTTATAGCGTTCTTAAAATTTGGAAGACTGTTAAGTTGACGAATCTCTCCCAGCAGGTCATTCCATAATCTGGGAGTGGCAGAAGAAAAAGTCCTCTGGGTAATGGTTGTCAGCCTTATTTTTGTTGACTGGAGTAAATTCTTCCCAGAGGACTTCAGTGTGTGGGGCGGATTGTACGGGAGAAGGCGATGATGAAAACCAGGGCTGGCCCAGACATTTTTAAAAAAGCAAGGTCTACCCCCTCCCATGTCATGTACAAGAGTTGACTGAACTGGCAGTTGAATGTTTTTTTCAATACTGGTAACAGGACAAGGTCCTCCAATGCACCTGAAGGCCACAGGCTCTCTTAGGAGTCACATACAGCACTCTTCCACCACATTGCTTCTGTCTCCCAGAATCTGGTGCATGAAGGGACTGCCTCACTCTGCCTAATGGTGAAAGCCTGATGAAAACCTAGGCAGACAGTGAACAGCTGCAGAAGGATCTCCTTGAAATGGGTGAATGGGCAACAAACTGGCAAATGCAGTTCAGTGTAAATAGATGTAAAGTGATCCACAATGCAGAGAGGAGACTTGAACTACACCTATATGTTGATGGCATTTGAACAGATGGAAAAAGGGATCTTGGGTTTGTGGTGGACAGCTCAGTTGATAGTGTTGATGCCATGTATAGCAGCTTGTGAATATGGATGGACGAATGTGTCAATTTGAGTTTTGCTTAATATCTAATTTTTATGACCTTAAGTTCGGTTTGCCTCAAACTTTGATAATTTCTCCAGTTCAGTTCATTCTGTACATTGTTAATTTTTTTTTTTAAAAAAATATAATTTGCATGAAAAATCATAAGCATTTTTGCGCACATTTCTCATAAGAACGTAAGGAGAGCCATGCTGGATCAAAGGGGGATTTGTAGAATTTTATGAAATAGTTTATGGTGAGAGAATTGGGTATGGATTATTATTATTATTATTATTATTATTATTATTATTATTATTATTATTATTATTTGATCATCCAAGGACACACTGATTGGCAGGAGATTCAGGACAGATGAAAGTATTTCTTCAACCACCATATCATTCATTTATAATTCACTGCCCCAAGATTAGTGATGGCTGTTAGCTTAGATGGCTTGAAAAGGGGGCCAGATCATTTAATGGAGGATAGAACACTGGTCGTAATGGCTATATGAAACCTCCATGTTCAGAGGCAATACGTCCCTGGATGTCAGTAGTGTTAAGTATATGAAAGAAATACTTGCTTAGTCATTAAAATTGTGTGTGTATGGCTATCTCAGGGTTAAACAGAGAAAGACTATCTGTGGGTAATTACCTTGAGATAGAGGCTGTTCTGGGAACCTTGCCAAGATTCTAAGTTAGCCTCATCACAGCTGTATGTAATGTAGATAAGAATTGTGTAAGATGTGTATATAGTTTCTCACTTGTGTAAAATAGATATGATCACTGCTTACTGATCACTGCTCTATGATCACTGCTCTCTGTGTATGCCTCAGTGTGCTGATCTAAACTGATCTGAATTGGACTGCACAGAAGCCTGAAAGAAATAAACCAGCTCTGCTGTGTAAGACCTGCGTGATGTGTGTTTGTTTCTGAGCACAAACAGAGTTCCAGAGAGAGAAAAGTTCTGGCACAATAACCCAACAAAGGTTATGGGCCCAGTCCAGTCCAGGAAGCCTACGCCAGCCTAATCCAGGCAGAAGAACCAGAACTTGGTGGGAACGGTGCAGTATCAGAACCAGGAGTCTGCTAAAACAGAAAACTGTTGATGAAGGAAGACATCAAGCTAAAGCCAGTGCTGCAAAGTGAGGAAAAATCTCAGTCGGCTGACTCTGAAGAGGACTCTGAGCAGGAGGACGGTGAGATACCAATTCCTAAAGCAGAGGAAATGGCAGGAGCTAATATGTCTGGTTTGCATCAATTGTTAGAAAAGCTGAATGACTCTAACTATGCATTATGGTCTTACAAAATGCAAATGTATCTGATTCAGGCTGAACTGTGGTATGTAGTCACAGAAGATCCACCAAATAGAGCAGATCCACAGAATGCTAAATGGTTTAAGGACGATGCAAAAGCAATGGCAGTTATTGCATTAGCTGTGGAAGACTCTCAAATTTCCTTCATTCAGTTTTTGAATACATCAAAAGAGTGCTAGAATGCGCTACAAGCTGTATATCAAAGAGAAACAGCGGGCAGTAAAGTAATTCTAACCCGGAAACTGTATGGAATGAAGCTGAAACCAGGGGAGTCTATGTCAAACCATTTGAAAAGCATGAGAGAAATCTTCAATCAACTCAGGGCACGAGGGATGGAGTTTACAACTATACACCAAGTCTATGTGATTTTGTCAAGTCTTGATTCATCGTACGACGCGGTTGTCACCATGATGGAAAGTCAAGAAGAGAAAAATTTAACCCTCGAGTATGTAGCTAGAAAACTACTGGAAACCTATGAAAGAAGACAAGCTTCAAAACAACAGAGTTTTAAACATCCTGTGGCTGAATTTCAACAAAGCCATAAATCTTCTGACGTGGTGGCTGCATTAAAAGCAAGGAAATGCTTTAACTGTGGTTCCACAAGACACTTAAAGCGGGATTGCAACAACAAGAAGAAAAAGCAGTCAACAGCAAAGTAGAGAGAAAAAAACAAAATGAATGAAGCTGAATCAACAAAGAAGTGTCTTCTAGCAAGAATCAAAGAGACAATGAATCCTTGGTTTTTAGACTCTGGGGCTTCAATAAGTATGGCAAAAGACAAACTTTCATTTGTAACCTTGGAAACTTCTACTTCAAAGCAAAAGTGTGTTACCCTTGCAAATGGAACAAAAATCCAGATTTGTGGTGTGAGTAATGTATATTTTGATTGTCTAGGAGTTGAACTACAAAGTGTTTTATATGTACCAGAATTAGAAACAAACCTTCTAAGTGTGTTTCAGTTAACAGAAATGGGGTATGAAGTTTGTTTTACTGAAGAAAATTGTACTATAAAACAGGGAAACAAGGTGTGTGTGCAAAGAATAATAAAAGATTCTTTGTATGTGATTAATACTTGTACAGAAAATGAAGTTGTAGCCAGCAAAGTCACAACAAAAACAATAGCCAATTGCAAACCACACCAAGAGTGTATCCATTTAACTCATAAAAAGTTTGGTCATGCCAACTATGAAATAATTTCTAAGATTCCAGAATTGTGTGAAGGGGTAAAAATCAAACCATGTTCTAACTATGTAGAATGTAATGTATGCAGTGAAACCAAGTGTCATAAGTCAAACATTCCAAAACATAGTGAGAGAACAACAAAAAGAATTTTTGAATTAATTCATGCAGATCTTGCAAGTCCTTTTGAGACAAGTCAAGGAGGAAACAGATTTTTCTTGTCTATTGTTGATGATTACAGTAGATTTAGATTTGTGTATGTGTTAAAACAGAAGAGTGAAACTTTTGGAAAGTTTAAAGCCTTTGTTAAGTAGAATAAAAATAGATTTAAAGAACCTATAGCTAATCTAAGAACGGACCGGGGAGGTGAATTTCTTAGCAACCAATTTAAAAAATTCCTCAGTGATGAAGGTATACAACATGACCTTACTGCTCCATATTCACCATTTCAAAATGGTGAAAAACAGAACCTTGCAGAACATGTTAAGAGCTCTATTGAAAGAGTCAGGATTGTCTAACCTGTTCTGGGCAGAAGCTTTGTCCACCTCAAATTATTTGTTAAACAGGCTTTACCACTCTGTACATGAAAAAACCCCATATGAAATGTTTTACAAAAGAAAACCTAGAGTGTCACATATAAGGGTTTTTAGAAGTAAATGTTTTGCTCATGTTCAGAAAGAAAACAGACCAAGAAAGCTAGCTCAAAGAGGTTTCGAATGTAAACTGTTGGGATATGATACACAAACAAAAAGCTATCGTTTGTAGTCTCCATATCACAAAAGTGTAATTGTGAACAGAGATGTAGTTTTTCATGAACAAATGCAAGAAACAAAACAGTATGTAAGTTTGCCTGTAGAACAGAAAGCTGTAGAAACAGAAGAAATTCCTAAACAATCTCAGCAAGAGAAAGAGGAAGAAGAAACTGTAGAAGAAAAAACTATGCCTATAACTATGCCAAGACGATCAGAAAAAGAACACAAAGCTCCAATTCGTTATTCAGATGAATACCAAAGCAAACAAGTTTCTCATAGATCTTTACTAATAGCCTATGAACCTACTTCATTTGAAGAAATTCAAGAAATAGAACCTACAGAAGCTCAGGGCTGGCATGAAGCAATGTCAGAAGAAATCAGAACAATAGAAAAAAATGAAACGTGAAAGCTAGTACCTTTACCTGAAGGTCATAAAGCCATTACCTGTAAATGAATATTCAAAATAAAACAAAATGAGAAAAAACAAGTAGAACGTTCAATAGTAAAACACAAAGAGATGCTTTTAAAGCTGGGTCTCAGATTGTAACACAATTTAAACAACATGCGCAAGAGGAGGACTGTTAAGTATATGAAAGAAATACTTGCTTAGTCATTAAAATTGTGTGTGTATGGCTATCTCAGGGTTAAACAGAGAAAGACTATCTGTGGGTAATTACCTTGAGATAGAGGCTGTTCTGGGAACCTTGCCAAGATTCTAAGTTAGCCTCATCACAGCTGTATGTAATGTAGATAAGAATTGTATAAGATGTGTATATAGTTTCTCACTTGTGTAAAATAGATATGATCACTGCTTACTGATCACTGCTCTATGATCACTGCTCTCTGTGTATGCCTCAGTGTGCTGATCTAAACTGATCTGAATTGGACTGCACAGAAGCCTGAAAGAAATAAACCAGCTCTGCTGTGTAAGACCTGCGTGATGTGTGTTTGTTTCTGAGCACAAACAGAGTTCCAGAGAGAGAAAAGTTCTGGCACAATAACCCAACAAGTAGCTGGGGAGCAACAGTGGGAGAAGGCTATCTGGTTGGCTATTATGGGAGTCAGGGTGCTCAACTAGATAGTCTTCAGTTTGATCCAGCAGGGTGCTTCTTATGTTCCACGTACTACAACATTTTAATCTTAACTTTAATTTATTTGATTCAAAACCTCATAGAACTTTGTTCCACACTTAGTTGTAGGTGCTATCTTAAATAATAATAATAAAAAAATTGATGATGACGATAATTAAATCTGTGGTGTGAATGTCTGCTTTCTCTGTTGCTCATTTAATGCTCTCTGTTTTATTTTAGTATGTTTTTTTAACATAGTTTTTCTTTTAAAAAAATCACATCTCTTTGGTGTGTTATTACATTATGGAAATTGATGCAATTTATAAACAAAGAAAACATTGATTGCGCTGAGAAAACTCAACATGTTTGGGGCTATGAATCATACCTGCTCTCTGTCCCAATCTACTTTATTCCTCAGTTGCAGTGGGAAGGGAGGGAGATTGCACATGCATGTCTCAGTAGAGGCTGGTAGCTCCGATGTCAGCGGGGCGGTGAATCCACTTTGGGTTTCATTCAGAACCAGTCAAAACTCCAAAGGAACTACCCAAAGTACTCTGAACCTTGGAGAACTCCTTTACAGTTCTGACTGAAACCCAGAGTGGACTCACCACCCCACTGACATCTGAGCCACCTGCCTCTACTGCTATATATATAGGATTTTACATGTTAAACCAAAACACACGAAGGCTGCAGTTTGACAAATAAGTGAGATGAGCTGTGTGTGTGTATAGTGATTGTGTGGTAGGCCAACCAATGGGCGTTGAGTTTGCACTGTTTTATATAATTGGGGAACTGAACCTTAATGACTATGCAAAAGATTGTGTGGTAGTTGATTTATATGAGATTATGAGTTTCACTTCCTAAGTCCTAGACTGCAGGCCACAGAATAAGAGTGGCTCTGCAAGCTTACTGTGAACAGGGCCCATTTTGAAAACCTAGTCCAATGTCTTACAAACTACAGGCCTGCTTTTTATGTTACAGGAATGGCTTCACTGCCACTCACCCATAACTCGGGGAGCAGCAATAGCTCAATTGCCATGTGTGCATTCTTTGCATATCTTCTCCAGTTACGAATATTTCACCTAGCAAGGCTGGGAAGGACCCTCTAACTGGAACCCTAGAAAACTGTTGTTTGTTGCAATAGATTGTACAGGTCTAAATGGACCAGTGGTCTGACTCAGTAAAAGCCACCTTCATATGTTCGTGTGAACTCATCCTGGCAAATATAGGACAGTGGAAGCTATGCGGAAGGAGCAGTTCCCCCTCAGATTTGGCTTCCAGTACTACAGTGGACACTGCTCTTTCACATGGCTGCTACACTCACACATTGATGACAGCAGTGTGGGATGGGGACATAAAGGAACACTAACTAGTCTAACTGTTGTGTACATATAGGGTCTGTTCAACTGTTACAATTGCTGTTCAACTAGTCTAACTGTTGTGAACATATAGGGACACTTCAAGCTCTGTGGTTAGCAAAACTAATTCTCTTGAGATTAGCACTAACCACAAGCTGTGCTGTCACACACAACACTTTAAGTCACAGTTAGAGCCATTAACCCTGCTGCAGATGGTCCGACTGTGGTTAGTGAGTGAGTAGGGTTTAGCAAAGTGCATCACACAAGACACCTTAAACGCTGATGCTTAACCAAAAGCCTTAACCAGCAGAGTTAAGGCGTCTTCTGAACAGGCCCATAGTTAGATATAGCCTAAGAATCAGGCCATTCACTTCATAAGATTTGTCTGACGTCACATCTATTCAGTCTTCGAGTGGGAATCTACACTGGTGTTATTCTAACGTTTTGAATGGGTTACTGTGACGCACAGGGTCACGTGACCCTGGGTCTCCAACGTTGTAAATGAGTCGTACTTACAAGTTCTATTTCTTAGTTCCAGCGTGGCTACAGATTCATGTGCCTCGTTCTACTGGTAATTTTCCTCTCCCAACCCAGAGCTGCTGGGTTTGCTCCGCCCACTTCCTGTTCTCCTTCCTTCACCCGTTTGCTATCTTATCTGCTACAGCAGATAAATCACACCAGCATTATACTGTGCAATCACTGACAATTGCATGCAAAGGACTCAGAAGTTTTCCACCTTAGAATCTGCTTTTATTGTGAAGTACTCCCATGCATCCTGCCTTAAAATTTGAATCAAATTGGGTCATCGGTTGATTTTTTATGATTTTTTTTAACATTTCCCCCCTCTTTGCAAAGGAGCTGAGGAGCGCTCAAAGGATCGCTGTAGCTCCGTGCAGGAAAATTAACAAGGGTCTCTGCTCCCAGTCTAAAATGGGGCTGCTGCTAAAACTTTTCAATTTGGTACCTATCCAAACCCTGACCAGACCCAGCCCAGCTTAGCTTCAGCAAAGTGGCTCGCTCCTATGCATTCAGGCAATTCCCTGGGACTTGTGTTAAGATTTTTGGGAGGGGGTTTGTGTGTGCTTAGGACTATTGCCCTGCACTGCTGGCTAGGAATGAGGCAGGCAGTGGGCGGAGCAAACCCAGCAACTCTGCTACGTTCAGAGGGAGGGAGAACAACGAAAGGATTTAACAATGTGCCTTGCAGTAACGTTACAGCTAAACGTAAGTCACGCTAGTGTGCCCCGTGATACAGAGAACCGATACAGAGCACCATGTTAGAAAGGGACACTAGCAACATTATAAGACTAGTGTAGATCTGGCCCGAGATGACTTCAAAGCTGTCAGGGATAACCTGGCTAGCAATACTGAACCCCTTTCTTTAGTTCCCCGTTAAGGAGATTTGATAAAAGGATTTGTTAGGATTGTCCACAACTGATGCACATGCAGAGCAATTGCTGGGACAGGAGCGTCATAGTTATTCTAGGTCTGTACATGCAGAGCAATTATGTAGACTGTTAACCTTTTCAAGAAATTCTTTCTTTTGTCATATATTTTTCCTGATCCCCCTTAAGGCCCAATAATCATTTCCCACATGGCTAATCCTTTTCTCCACAGATCTCATGCTTTGTTTAATTTTAACTGTGGATTCACATGCTTCCTAAATTCCTTAAATTGCTGTATCATTAAGCAGAACACCTTGTCTTATTTCCTAAAGTACAATTAGCAAAGTAGCTCTTTATCTCTTTCTAATTTGCTCATGCTAAAATGGCTAGACAAATTGGAAGAACAGACTGTACCACAGTGAGTTTACTAGACATTTGAACCAACAATGAGCAGAGTTAACGCTGGCAAGAGAGTTGGGTTCACACCCCCAGTCATCTATGAAGAACCTTGGACAAGTTAAGTGTGCGGCCGCTCCTTAAGAAACCAACTCTTGATCCATCGCTGTTGACAAACTACCGACCGGTCTCTAACCTTCCTTTTCTTGGTAAGGTGGTAGAGAAAGTGGTATTGGAGCAGGTTCAAGAGTTTTTTCATGTCTCTGATTTTCTAGATCCTTTTCAATCGGGTTTTAGACCGGGTCACAGCATGGAGACTGCCCTTGCCGCAGTCTTTGACGATCTTCTTTTAGCGATGGACAAAGGTCATCTGTCCATCCTGCTGTTATTAGACCTTTCAGCGGCCTTCGACACAGTGGATCATGAATTGTTGATTAGACGGTTGAAGACCCAGGTGGGCCTGGAGGGCCTGGCTCTTGCCTGGTTCCAGTCCTACTTGGATGGAAGGGCTCAGGTGGTTACCATGGGCACCTGTACATCTACCCCACAGTCCTCCCCTGTGGAGTTCCACAGGGTTCCATCCTCTCATCTTTCATGTTCAATGTATATGTGAGGCCACTGGCAGAGTTAATTAGAGCCCATGGGCTGAGGTACCATATGTATGCTGATGATACCCAGCTTTACATCTCGGTGGGGTCTGACCTTGGCAAGGCAGTTGCTACTCTGTCTTGGTGCCTGGCTGAGATCTGTAACTGGATGTCTAATAGTAAACTAAAGCTTAACCCGGAGAAGACTGAGCTGATGGTGATTGGCCGAGGTGAGCGGCTGGCAGATTTGAGGCAGGAACTCGTAGATCTTCTTATTTCAGGAATCCGACCAAGGATTGTGACTGAGGCGCGGGACCTGGGTGTTATTCTTGACCAGTCCCTAACTATGTCATCACAGGTGGGGGCCGTGGTTGGGAGTTGCTTTTATCAACTCCATGTGATCCGCCAAGTTCGCCCCTTTCTGTCAGAGGCTGATCTTACCACCGTATTCCAGGCCCTGGTTCTTTCCAGACTGGACTATTGCAACTTGTTGTATACAGGGCATCCCTTGAAGCAAATCCAACGCCTACAGGCTGTACAAAATGCAGCAGCCAGGTTGGTCAAGGGGCTCCCGAAGTGGTCTTCTATCACTTTGGTGCTTCAAGAGCAGCCGGTGGCTGCTATGGTGCGCTACAAGGTTTTTTTGACCATGTATAAAGCCCTGCATTGCTTGGGTCCTGGATACCTGAGCACTCGCCTTTCTCCTGTGTCTTACCATTGGCAGACTCGCTCTCAGGAGCAGGGTGCCCTGATGGTCCCCCACTACAAATTGGAATGTGCTGGGGCCAGGGCTTTTTCAGTGGCTGGTCCCTAGTTATGGAATAATGTGCCACTGGAGATTCAACAGGCTCCCACTCTCACTTGCTTCAAACGCCTTTGTAAGGAGTTTTTATTTTCACAAGAGTCTGGGGAGCGGGTGGTTTAAATTGGGGTTGAGGGCTTTTAATGGTTTGAGGGTGAGGGTTTTAATGGAATTGTTTTATGTGTTATTGTAAAGCGCCTCGATGCCAGAAATGGTGAGGCGGCGCTATAAAGTGCTTTAAATAAATAAATAAATCCTTCAGCCTAACCTATTTCAAAGGGTTGTTATGGGACTAAAATAAAAAACTTCATGTATTTGGCCAAATATAAAGATAGTGACTCATAAAGTGTACCACAAATGGCTGTGGTTAGGGAAGATGTTCTGAAGAATGCCAAGCAAGAAACACAAGCTTAGAGCAGCTGCCATTTTATATTGTCGCTGTAAAAATTACAGGTAAATACTCCTTTCAGATACAGGCAAGCCATGCTCAGTGCTCTTTATTTCTGAGGTAATCTGAATTGGTTCTACCATCCCCATGAGCCCCGAAGTCCTCCCTCTGTATTCCGACACTGATCCCCCAAATCCCTTCCCCCAAATCCCTTCACACTGCATTGGTGCTGCCACTGGCAGCGGTTCCAGCTGTGGCAAACTGCAGGCTGAGGAATGTGAGGGTGCTGTCTTTGCTTTCTTTGTCTAGTTTCTGGTGAGCTGAGATGTAGTGCAGCATTACGGCCTGGTGCTTTGCTACCCAGGCAAAAGAGAAGGGGATTCTAAAGGGTTGATTACTGCAGTACTTTCTCCAGCCTTGCCGACATAGTAATTGGGGTTGAAGGAAAGGGCAGTTGGGAGGATCAGTGGGTGGCTATGAAGAGTGCTGGCTGGGTGAATGAGGGCTCATCGACACCAAGCAGGATATTCCACTATGAAAGTGGTATATAAAAGGCAGGAGCCACACTACTGCTTTAGAGAGGTATTGAAGTGCACTGACAACTATTGGGGCCTACTGACACATTCCATATACTGCTTTCATAGTGTTATGTCCTGCTTGGTGTAGATGTGTCATGGGCCCCAACAGTTGTCAGTGCACTTCAGTACCGCTATAAAGCAGTAGTGTGGCTCCTGCCTTTTATATACCACTTTCATAGTGGAATATCCTGCTTGGTGTAGACGAGCCCTGAGTGGAAGGGAAGGGGTTTGAGGGCTTGCTGAATAGGAAAGTTGCTGGAGAGAAATGCTTTCGTAGCTGAGATGAAAGATCTGAGCTGAAGAAAAAATGGAAAGGTCATAACTGCGACGGGTATCACATAGTTGAGATGAGTAAAGCCCCCCCCCCCGACAATGATACTTCCACATACAGAAATTACACGTTCAGTGACAAAACTAGCCCCTTTCTTGCATACTTCAGTCTCTTGTTTGCATCTATTTCCCCATCTCAAGTAGGAGATGGAGTAATAGATTCTCAAAAGTGCTAGTAGAGCCCAGAAGCACACTTCCTGGATCAAATCCCTAGAGCAGGGATAGGTAACGTGGCGCCTACTGTCACCAATGCACTCCTGGGCACCTTTATTGGCACCCACCAAGGTCCCTTAACTGTCTCACTTTTTTTTTTTTAAAAAAAAAATCAACACATTTTCTTACCAGCAGCTGGGATTGCTGTGAAATATGTCTTTGTTGGTCCTGAATTTTTTTCAGAACAGCTGTTTAGTGTGTTGGGGATTCAGACCATACCTCTGCTTTGTGCTCAGTCTTTTGGTCAGGTTACTTTGCCATGGCTTCCATTTTGTGTGGTGCCCAGGGCAGTTTCTCAAATATGTCCAATGATTCCAATAGCTTGCCTTCCCCTGCCCTAGAGCCAAGATTGTCCCTGAAGAGGAAAATTTTATTCTCATATATGCGGGGCTTTAAAAAACACAGGCACCTTCTGAGTATTAATTTCTCCTCCACCTTCTTGTTACACACAACAGTACCTTCCCTTTTCAACTTACCCCTTGGTTTTCATTTTTTGTTTAAAGAAACACTCCACACACATACTCACGTGAGCTTCAGTTTAGGCTCATGTTTTAGTCCCTAGAGCACAATCCATTAACTAAAGCAAGTTCAAGAATTCAACAACAAGGGAGAGGACCTTTTCAGTGATGGCCCCCTGACTGTGGAATGATCTCCCTGAAGAGGCTCGCCTGGCACCAACACTGTTATCTTTCGGGCGCCAGATCAAGACTTTTCTCTTCTCCCAGGCATTTAACAGCATTTAACAATGCTAAGTTTGTTTTTTAATGGACCCCAGAACTGTTGTTTTTTAAATGGATACTCTTGTTTTTATACTGTTGTTTTTATGTCTCGAGTGATGGTTTTTAAATTTTGTATGCTTTTTAATGTTTACTGTTTTAACTTTTGTGAACCGCCCAGAGAGCTTCGGCTGTGGGGCAGTATATAAATGTAATAAATAAAATAAATTATCACTTAGTTTTTATTTTTTTAAAAAAACACCCCTCCTCTCCTGAGAGAAATAGGACCTATTCCTTGCTAGCTTCAGTTTAGGCTCAGGTATTAGGACTAAAGAGCTTACATTCTTAACTAACACTTTGCAAGCCACATCCTCCCCAAATAGGAACCCCAAATCACCTACCCTTTGTCTGCTTTCCACTTCAATGACACATTGATCGCCCCTGAATAGCTCTCTGCCCTTAATAGAAGTCACCATTCCCTGGGGTAGTGGTGGTGGGAATTGACCTACATTCTCAGCTAGTGGAAGCTACTGCTGATCAGGAATTCACGCACAGCTTCCCTTGGTTTTCAAAGGAGGCCCTCCAATCAGATTCACTGCAGCAGAAGTTGAGCATCAATAAAAGCAGGCACACTAGCAAGGAGCCAGCTCTCTGAGCATGAGAAAGCCCCAGTGATGAAGTGTTTGCAAACAAGTGAGTTAAGCAAGTTTAGCAGAAGGGTGAGGAAGCCAGGGCCTTACCCAATTCCCTTCCCTACTCACAGTAAGTAACTTTAAATTAAAACAATCACTAAGCTCTAAATAAACTGTTTACCTTCTCCCACTAACAAACTCCTAGTAAACAAACCCTATAGAAGCAATAATAACAATAAAAAAAATCTATTTATGAAAGCCAGCAGGGGTCTGGGGGCTTTCCAATGTATGACTATCTTCCTGCTGGACAGAAGTCATGGCTGTGTGCTTGGTGTAATGAGCGGCTGGCTCTCAGGGAACAAATTTGCTCCCTTGAGGGCAAGGTTGCTGACTTGGAGAAGCTAAGAGAGGCAGAGCGGTTGATAGATGAGAACTTCAGGGACCTAACAGTGACGTCCCACTCCAACAGTGACAGCTCCTCTGCATTCACGGAGAATGTGGGTCTTGAGGAAGGAGGGTGTCGCTCCAAGGAAGAAGGAAATTATTCCTTAGAAGGGACCCATTCCTTGGGAGATGTGCAAATATCCTCTCACACTGAGGATGTGCCTCCGGGGGGGAGGGGCTTTTGGTAGTGGGAGATTCAATCATTAGGCATATAGACAGCTGGGTTTGTGATGGGTGTATAGACCACATGGTGAATTCCCTACCTAGGGTGAAGGTTGTGGATATCATGCACCATCAAGATAGCATAGTAGACAGTGCTGGGGTGGAGTCTGGTATGTTGGCACCAACAATATGGGGAAATGTAGTCATGAGGTCCTAGAAGCCAAATTTACGTTGCTAGGCAGGAGGTTCAAATAGAAGGACCACCAAAGTGGCTTTCTCTGAAATACTACTAGTTCCATGCAGAGGGCCAGCTAGACAGGTGCAGCTGAAAAGTCTCAATGCATGAATGAGATGGTGGTGCAGAGAGGAGGGATTCAGATTTGTTAGGCACTGGGAAACATTTTGGAACAAGCTGGGCCTGTACAAGAGGGACGGGCTGCACTTAAACCAAAATGGAACCTGACTGGTGGCTGTAAACAAACAAAAACAAACAAACAAAAAAAAAAAAACCAAAAAGGTGGAAGAGCAGCTTTCAAACTAAAACCTGGGCGAAAGTCAACAGGAGCTGGGAAGCATCCAGTTTGGGTTAAATTATCTGAAGGATATGAATGTGAAAATGTTTTTTATTGTCATACAAAGACCTGGCATCTACTTTTGAGACATTGCAAGGAGATTTTAAAGAGGGTTTTTTTTGGGGGGGGGGGAATCTGGAAGCAGATGAAGTGGCATAAGCATAAACAATATATGAAGTGAGAATGGATTAAGGAGAGTTCTATTCGTTTAGTTGGGATTGTTCTGACAGACCTAAATACATTATTTTTAAGCCTCCACCATGATAATATATTAAGTATTTAAAAATGACAAGGCACTTAAAAGTACTACATAAATCTAATGTGTGACATCATTAAAATGTTTGAACACAATAATGTAACACCCAATACAGGTAAGAAGATTTTTTGCTAAGCTGACCCATAAGATGCCATGATTTCAAGGGATTTGTTCCATTTATGGACTCCTATTTGTCCTCTTAGACATCCAAGCCACCTCCTATAACTTTCAGCAGTTCCTGTAATTTTCATCTTTGAAGCTTTCTCTGCTTTGTTTAATTAAGTGACATGTTACATTAATGTACAGGTTGTTAAAATCTGGAGTTCCGGTCTGAAATATATTAAACATACTTTTAGACACAACTGATCTGAAGACCTACCTGATCTTCTTGCTGTTCTTTAAAGATGATTCTTTCCCCCCTCCTTTCAAAATAAAACTAGCAATTTGGTTCACATCAACTGGTTCATGCCCAGCCCTAAATAATCTCTACTCATCCAGTCACAATATAAAGATATTTTAGGAGCTGATGCTACAATTAAAAATATGAATGTGGCCGCAGCTCCCTTTCTTAATGGGGCTAGAAAAGAACTTTGGAAATGAAGTTGGGAACCAAACACCTCCAGTTCAGACAACCCAAAGTCTTTACAAGCCAACCTGAATTGTACACCAAATTTCATCTTAGCTCATAATAGCTCCACATCCCCTCTCAACCATACCAGGGGGTGGGGTAGGAGAAGGGAAGAATTAAAACAGCAGCCAAGGCTAAAGCCTGTTTGTAAACCAGGTGTGCGGAATCTGTTGTCCTTCAGTTGTTGAACTTCTATTCCCATTATCCCCAGTCTGCATGGCCAATGGCCAAGAATACTAAGACTTGTAGTCCAGGAATATCTCTAGTCCAGAGGTTCACCACCTGCATGATTGGAAGAAGAACAGAGGCATACACTCAGGCGTTCTTGGTGCTTGCTCTCCAGCTTTCAAAATCCTGACATCCTGAGTTCCAATGAAGACAAAGTTATTATCCAGAAGTCCAGCAAGACTTTTTTTAAAAAGCATGAAGGATAACTAATGAGGCTTGGGTTGTCATGGGAATGGAAGGAGGGGAAGAGAAGGGTATGGCAGTTGGGAGTAGTTAGGAGAGGAGGAGGGGAGAGTGAAGGAGAAGACGGAAGAAGAAGAAAAAGGAAAGGAGGTAGTTCTTTGAGGGATTTGGGGAAGATAACAAAAAGAAGGCAGCGATGGACAGAATGTCTGTAAGGAGCAGGGAATTGGGCAGTCTGTTATGGTGAACAGCATAGAATCATAGAATAGTAGAGTTGGAAGGGGCCTACAAGGCCGTCGAGTCCAACCCCCTGCTCAATTCAGGAATCCTCCTTAAAGCAACCCTGACAGATGGTTGTCCAGCTGCCTCTTGAAGGCCTCTAGTGTGGGAGAGCCCACAACCTCCCTAGGTAACTGATTCCATTGTCGCACTGCTCTAACAGTGAGGAAGTTTTCCCTGATGTCCAGCCGGAATCTGGCTTCCTGTAACGAGCCCATTATTCCGTGTCCTGCACTCTGGGAGGATCGAGAAGAGATCCTGGTCCTCCTCTGTGTGACAATCTTTCAAGTATTTGAAGAGTGCTCTCATGTCTCCCCTCAATCTTCTCTTCTCCAGGCTAAACAGGCCCAGTTGTTTCAGTGTCTCTTTATAGGGCTTTGTTTCCAGACCTCTGATCATCCTGGTTTCAGGAGAGGCATCAAGAAGTTTACCCAGGCAACGCACAGGGCCCTGCAGGAATGGTTGGACAGCTATTTAGGGGTTGAAATAACTCAGGGACTCACAGAGTGTTAATTGTTAAATTGTTAATAATACATTCATAAGTTTTGTAAAGTCTTGCCGTGTTTGACTAAGGCACCAGGAACCTCACCCAGGCTGTGTCTATACTTGCCTTTTTTCCAGGATCGTCCCAGGATCATCCCTGTGCATGCAAATGACACACAGGGGATCCCAGGAGCAGGCAAGGACGATCCCCCCATTTTTTCCCTGGGATAATCCTTAGTTGTAGAAAGGGCCCCAGATTCCGTCCTTACTAGGATATATTGAATGACTTACTGATAAATCATAAATCCTATCCATCATAGAGTAGGTTTCTTGGGATGACCACTATTATACAGGCAGAGAAAGCTATGAAGATGCCCCTTTGAGGGATATCACTGAGAAAAGAAGTAAGAGGAAGGGGAAGGACAGCCCACTTCAAAATGCATTTGTAAGAGAGACCAGATAGCAAGGTCAGAAAGAGCGAGAGATACCTTTCTCTACAGCATTATCTGTACATGGCTGCAGAAAAGTGAAAACTCCCCAGGCTTAATACAATCACCACAGGAGGAATTTATTAGCATATGCGGGTGACTGACAAAAAGAACAGACTTCGTGTTGAAGTTCTTAGAAGTCTACAAGAAAAATGCAGACAAGTGAGCCAAGACAAACCATTTTAATAAGAGCCATGGATACCAGCTGGCTGAACAGAAAGGATCCTCCAGGTTTCTATTCAGAGACTTAAAATGCAGAGCACATATAGGATAAAGTATCCAAAAAAGGCTTTTTGTTCAAGGCCGGTTTGACAAGTGAATGGCAGCCCGATATCACATTTCGGGTGTACCAATCAAATATTGAAGAGTCACTGGCTGGAATAACAAAATTGCATCAATTGGTATTTGCCACTGACTCTCTTTATTTTACTTGTGTAAGATGAGAACCATCTGTTCTCAGCATGGATCGCTCCTTGCTTTAGTACTTCTAAGATTGCTCCGTCCCCCTGAGGAAAGAACATCCGAAACAGAAAAGGCCACCCAAGGCCATCTTTACTCCCTGCTGTGGGAAATCACCGCCATTACTCCATTTTGGTAATGTACACATTTTTGCAAACTCTATATAGCAATACATTTCTGTGCATTATTTTTTACTATTGTGCACATTTTTCCATAGCGTATGGATGTGTGTGTGTGTGTACTTTTCATGTGTACATATTCGTGTCCATTTTTGGGGGAATGGAAAACTGTAGTGCTAAATTTGGGAAAGTGCACATTTTCAGTCACTGGGCATGAAATTTGTTCTGTCTGAATTGTTATGTGAATTTTAAAAAGTCGCATAAGAACTTGGACAAAACACATTTCTCTCCCAGCCCTCAGGGCCAGTACAGTTCTGACTAGGTGGAAACCTCTTGTTACTCTACAGTATGTTAGCAGGTAATGGTGTCTTTTCTCTTGGCCTGTTAGTTTGCAACATAAGACATTGACCCTTTTCAGACAACATACTAAGTCACATGGTTTGTTTATTTATTTATTTATTACATTTTATACTGCCCAACAGCTGAGGCTCCCTGGGCAGTTTACAATTAAAACCATAATATACGAAGTCAAGATTTAAAACTTTTAAAAATGTAAAAATGTCATATAAAACCAGAATAAGTTATAGTCCAGGGAAAGTTTGTCTAAAAATGTATGTTTTCAGGAGGTGTTTGAAGGATGTTACATTTTCTGCCTCCTAAACCACACGAAGGAAGGTTTTTCTAGAGGGTGGGAGAAGCAATTTGAGCTAAACATTATGGCTTAGTGTGTCATGTGAACCATGACTTAATGTGTCGTGTGAACCATTCCTAACCATGGTGACTACATAGGCCTTAGCTAGACCAGTGGTTATCCTGGGCTGATACCCAGGATCACCCCTGTGCGTCCAGATGATGCACAGGGGATTCCGGGATCAGGGAGGGATCATCCCTCCCTTGCCCCAGGATGCAGCCCTACACTTTGGGCCTGGTTTTTCCCGCGGTCTCGGGCTGAGCCTGAGCCTGGGAGCATATGGTCCGTTTCCTCTGCTTTTCCCAGCTCCACGCGATTACTCACACAGAGCCAGGAGTGCTGCGCCCATCGGGTCTAGTGTGTGTGTGTGTGTGTGTGTGGGGAGAAGCAGGGAAAGTTGGTAAAAAAAAAACCCACTTAGCTTTGCGCAGGATTGGTGGACCACTCCTGCCTCTTTAAGAATAAAAAAATGGCAGGCATGACGCCTCTCTTCTTGAGGCCGTCGTGCCTTACGTGTAAATGAGGGCAAGATCTTGCGTTATTCATAACGCAAAGTCTCCCCTCCTCTCCCCTGGAACAACAGGTATGTCTAGCCAAGGCCATACAGTAATCACGGTTTAAACATGCTCACTAACCATTTGCTGCAAGACGATTAGTGACCTAACCATGGCTTAGTGTGTTGTCTGAACAGGCCCACTGACTTCTCTTGGACTGCAGTTTCAGCTATGATTTTACACCATCTACTTGCTCTGTTTAGCATCCCTTGGCGTGCTAACAATTATCTGTGCTGTAACTCAGAGCAAAAAACGACTGCGCAGAGAAAGCCTTAACCTTTATATATGTTTTCTCTAAGAGGAAATGTTTCTTAGCACTATGCATCATTTAGAAAAAACATTATTCTTCCAGTAAGCTGTTTACAGATATTTAGTAAGAGAAACATTGTTAATCACTTCTTTTTCAGGGGAGATGAAGCAAAATGCCCTTGTTAGTTAACAGGATTTGCCGTCTGCCTGCTACTTTCAACATCCCCCTTGAATACAGTTTTCTTTAAATTTGTATCTAGAGGCATAGAAAATAAAATGAAGCAGCTAGGATTTTTCTTTCTTTCTCCAGATAGCTTGTTAAATTGTCCTTTTGCCAAACAGGGGATTAGGTATCTGCACAAATACAGGACAATAGATTAAAACCCATCTGCGCTGGAATATCATAAGATTCAAGCTATTATTTTTACCACCACTATGTCAACTTCCAATATTTTCGTTAAGAGAATCTAATTTAGATACATAATAAAAACAAGCCAGGTATTACTTCGTTTCCCTTTCTGACTGGTCTAACCATTATGATTTGGAGTAAGCAACTTCATTTCTTGCGCAAGCATTCCTCAGCATTTCTGAGGAGTGATTCCAAAAATGGGGAAAAATTTTGCTGCCAAACTGTTCTACCATCTATTCAAAAGCCTCTAGGTGACTGTAGCAGCAGCCATTGACCCTGTTCAGATGACACACTAAGCCATGGTGGTTAAGCGTTTTGAACTAAACATTATGACTTAGGTTGTCCTGTGAATCATTCCTAATCATGGTGGCTACATACTCACAGCTTATATTCACTCACTAACCATTTGCTGCAAAAGAGTTAGTGGCCTAACCACGGCTTAGTATGTTGTCTGAATGGGCCCATTGCCTCATTTACTAGTTATAGGTATCCAAATAACACCCCCTTTCCCCAGCAATGTCAGCACAACCCCCTTTCACCACCTACTCAACTACTCACATTGCAACTACTCACCCTAGTTTCTTGTAACTACAGGGGTGAACACATTACATCACAGCAAATGTTTATTGGTAAAGAATTTGCATTTTTGCAACTTGTATTTTCTTTTAATGCTTTTGTATCACTCAGTTCTATGGTCATGGACAGTGTTGTGGCAATTCCTAATTGGTTAGCCACAGAAGTCAATATCAAAGCTACCACTCAGCGCCTTCCAAATAAAGAGATATTCAGTTTACACACACACACACACACACACACACACACACACACACACACACACACACACAAAGAATATTGATGCCTGAAAAACAGACAGATAATTTCAGAAGCTTTAGAAGCTCCAATCGAGCACGTCTCCACTCTGATATTAATCAATGGGTTTGGAAGTGGCCAATCTCTGTTCTGGAAGATCAAATGCCCTGCGGATGTTTACGGTTACCAGATAATTCCGGGGAGTAGAGCACACCCCTAAGGTATATAATGTGTGAACTGATCCTAGCACAGTAACCTCTACATCTCCTAACATAGTGAGAAAGCAGAGTGTAGTTGAAAACCCTGGAGTTATTTGTTCAGATACAGTTGGATTGCTATTTTTGGATACTATTAATGACCTTTGAATTGCAAATAAATGAAATGTACAGGGAATTAAATAAAATGTTTGGATACAAATCCTGAGATAATAACTATGAATTCTAAATCTTGATTGCGTAGACATAACTTGGTAGATGCTAAATGCTGGCTAGGATGAACCACTTAGAAAATTTGAATGAGTCATTGTGAAAAAGTGGAACTATCCTTCATAGAGAAAAGTTTGATCCATGGACATAAAAGCCCTGTAAAGTAACTGATGCACTCTGCACTTTGAGAGTTAGTTGAGACTCTCCTTAGGATGAAAAAGAGCACAGAGAGATACAGAAAGATGACAGACCTATTGACCTCGGTAAATGCTATAACTCTAAAGTAGATGGAGGCTTGAAAACAATGCTAAAAAGGGCAGTTGCTTGGGAAAACACAAGCAGCAAGGAGAAATGAAATTTGACGAATGATCTGAATATATGATCTGCAGACTGGTTGGGGATGAGAGACTAAGCAATGTGGCTCAGTAGCTGACAAAGCAATGATGTTCAAAATGATCACTTCATTAACCAGGCTGAAATTGTAGGTTCTTGATTGGTGATGCTTATCTGCAAAACAGATCTGAACAACTGTTTTGCATTACATGCATCCTGTTTGCTGCCATTGCTTTAAATTACACAGCATTACCCATTCAAAAGCATAGTCCTCCCTCAGAGTGGTATATAATGCAGATCTGAATCATTTCCATACATGGCATGGAGGGAGGAAGCAGCAGCCAGGCACCTCTCCACCGTGCCTGGGTCCAGCTCCAGCTGAGAGCCCCCTCCCTCCTGCTACCAACTGTCTCTGGAGAGGCCACCAGTGAAGGAGGAAGCAGCAGCCAGGCACCTCTCCACCGTGCCTGGGTCCAGCTCCAGCTGAGAGCCCCCTCCCTCCTGCTACCAACTGTCTCTGGAGAGGCCACCAGTGAGGGAGGAAGCAGCAGCCAGGCACCTCTCCACCGTGCCTGGGTCCAGCTCCAGCTGAGAGCCCCCTCCCTCCTGCTACCAACTGTCTCTGGAGAGGCCACCAGTGAAGGAGGAAGCAGCAGCCAGGCACCTCTCCACCGTGCCTGGGTCCAGCTCCAGCTGAGAGCCCCCTCCCTCCTGCTACCAACTGTCTCTGGAGAGGCCACCAGTGAGGGAGGAAGCAGCAGCCAGGCACCTCTCCACCGTGCCTGAGTCCAGCTCCAGCTGAGAGCCCCCTCCCTCCTGCTACCAACTGTCACTGCAGAGGCCACCAGTGAGGGAGGAAGCAGCAGCCAGGCACCTCTCCACCGTGCCTGAGTCCAGCTCCAGCTGAGAGCCCCCTCCCTCCTGCTACCAACTGTCTCTGGAGAGGCCACCAGTGAGGGAGGAAGCAGCAGCCAGGCACCTCTCCACCGTGCTTGGGTCCAGCTCCAGCTGAGAGCCCCCTCCCTCCTGCTACCAACTGTCTCTGGAGAGGCCACCAGTGAAGGAGGAAGCAGCAGCCAGGCACCTCTCCACCGTGCCTGGGTCCAGCTCCAGCTGAGAGCCCCCTCCCTCCTGCTACCAACTGTCTCTGGAGAGGCCACCAGTGAGGGAGGAAGCAGCAGCCAGGCACCTCTCCACCGTGCCTGGGTCCAGCTCCAGCTGAGAGCCCCCTCCCTCCTGCTACCAACTGTCTCTGGAGAGGCCACCAGTGAAGGAGGAAGCAGCAGCCAGGCACCTCTCCACCGTGCCTGGGTCCAGCTCCAGCTGAGAGCCCCCTCCCTCCTGCTACCAACTGTCTCTGGAGAGGCCACCAGTGAGGGAGGAAGCAGCAGCCAGGCACCTCTCCACCGTGCTTGGGTCCAGCTCCAGCTGAGAGCCCCCTCCCTCCTGCTACCAACTGTCTCTGCAGAGGCCACCAGTGAAGGAGGAAGCAGCAGCCAGGCACCTCTCCACCGTGCCTGGGTCCAGCTCCAGCTGAGAGCCCCCTCCCTCCTGCTACCAAATGTCTCTGGAGAGGCCACCAGTGAGGGAGGAAGCAGCAGCCAGGCACCTCTCCACCGTGCCTGGGTCCAGCTCCAGCTGAGAGCCCCCTCCCTCCTGCTACCAACTGTCTCTGCAGAGGCCACCAGTGAGGGAGGAAGCAGCAGCCAGGCACCTCTCCACCGTGCCTGAGTCCAGCTCCAGCTGAGAGCCCCCTCCCTCCTGCTACCAACTGTCACTGCAGAGGCCACCAG
The DNA here is from genome assembly GCF_023053635.1 of Elgaria multicarinata webbii. Lineage (NCBI taxonomy): Eukaryota > Metazoa > Chordata > Lepidosauria > Squamata > Anguidae > Elgaria > Elgaria multicarinata. Next base: position 83,672,782 of record NC_086180.1, on the reverse strand, counting down.
TGAGGGAGGAAGCAGCAGCCAGGCACCTCTCCACCGTGCCTGAGTCCAGCTCCAGCTGAGAGCCCCCTCCCTCCTGCTACCAACTGTCTCTGCAGAGGCCACCAGTGAGGGAGGAAGCAGCAGCCAGGCACCTCTCCACCGTGCTTGGGTCCAGCTCCAGCTGAGAGCCCCCTCCCTCCTGCTACCAACTGTCTCTGGAGAGGCCACCAGTGAAGGAGGAAGCAGCAGCCAGGCACCTCTCCACCGTGCCTGGGTCCAGCTCCAGCTGAGAGCCCCCTCCCTCCTGCTACCAACTGTCTCTGGAGAGGCCACCAGTGAGGGAGGAAGCAGCAGCCAGGCACCTCTCCACCGTGCCTGGGTCCAGCTCCAGCTGAGAGCCCCCTCCCTCCTGCTACCAACTGTCTCTGGAGAGGCCACCAGTGAAGGAGGAAGCAGCAGCCAGGCACCTCTCCACCGTGCCTGGGTCCAGCTCCAGCTGAGAGCCCCCTCCCTCCTGCTACCAACTGTCTCTGGAGAGGCCACCAGTGAGGGAGGAAGCAGCAGCCAGGCACCTCTCCACCGTGCTTGGGTCCAGCTCCAGCTGAGAGCCCCCTCCCTCCTGCTACCAACTGTCTCTGGAGAGGCCACCAGTGAAGGAGGAAGCAGCAGCCAGGCACCTCTCCACCGTGCCTGGGTCCAGCTCCAGCTGAGAGCCCCCTCCCTCCTGCTACCAACTGTCTCTGGAGAGGCCACCAGTGAGGGAGAAAGCAGCAGCCAGGCACCTCTCCACCGTGCTTGGGTCCAGCTCCAGCTGAGAGCCCCCTCCCTCCTGCTACCAACTGTCTCTGGAGAGGCCACCAGTGAAGGAGGAAGCAGCAGCCAGGCACCTCTCCACCGTGCCTGGGTCCAGCTCCAGCTGAGAGCCCCCTCCCTCCTGCTACCAACTGTCTCTGGAGAGGCCACCAGTGAGGGAGGAAGCAGCAGCCAGGCACCTCTCCACCGTGCCTGGGTCCAGCTCCAGCTGAGAGCCCCCTCCCTCCTGCTACCAACTGTCTCTGGAGAGGCCACCAGTGAGGGAGGAAGCAGCAGCCAGGCACCTCTCCACCGTGCCTGGGTCCAGCTCCAGCTGAGAGCCCCCTCCCTCCTGCTACCAACTGTCTCTGGAGAGGCCACCAGTGAGGGAGGAAGCAGCAGCCAGGCACCTCTCCACCGTGCTTGGGTCCAGCTCCAGCTGAGAGCCCCCTCCCTCCTGCTACCAACTGTCTCTGGAGAGGCCACCAGTGAAGGAGGAAGCAGCAGCCAGGCACCTCTCCACCGTGCCTGGGTCCAGCTCCAGCTGAGAGCCCCCTCCCTCCTGCTACCAACTGTCTCTGCAGAGGCCACCAGTGAGGGAGGAAGCAGCAGCCAGGCACCTCTCCACCGTGCCTGGGTCCAGCTCCAGCTGAGAGCCCCCTCCCTCCTGCTACCAACTGTCTCTGGAGAGGCCACCAGTGAAGGAGGAAGCAGCAGCCAGGCACCTCTCCACCGTGCCTGGGTCCAGCTCCAGCTGAGAGCCCCCTCCCTCCTGCTACCAACTGTCTCTGGAGAGGCCACCAGTGAGGGAGGAAGCAGCAGCCAGGCACCTCTCCACCGTGCTTGGGTCCAGCTCCAGCTGAGAGCCCCCTCCCTCCTGCTACCAACTGTCTCTGGAGAGGCCACCAGTGAAGGAGGAAGCAGCAGCCAGGCACCTCTCCACCGTGCCTGGGTCCAGCTCCAGCTGAGAGCCCCCTCCCTCCTGCTACCAACTGTCTCTGGAGAGGCCACCAGTGAAGGAGGAAGCAGCAGCCAGGCACCTCTCCACCGTGCCTGGGTCCAGCTCCAGCTGAGAGCCCCCTCCCTCCTGCTACCAACTGTCTCTGCAGAGGCCACCAGTGAGGGAGGAAGCAGCAGCCAGGCACCTCTCTACCATGCCTGGGTCCAGCTCCAGCTGAGAGCCCCCTCCCTCCTGCTACCAACTGTCTCTGCAGAGGCCACCAGTGAGGGAGGAAGCAGCAGCCAGGCACCTCTCCACCGTGCCTGGGTCCAGCTCCAGCTGAGAGCCCCCTCCCTCCTGCTACCAACTGTCTCTGGAGAGGCCACCAGTGAAGGAGGAAGCAGCAGCCAGGCACCTCTCCACCGTGCCTGGGTCCAGCTCCAGCTGAGAGCCCCCTCCCTCCTGCTACCAACTGTCACTGCAGAGGCCACCAGTGAGGGAGGAAGCAGCAGCCAGGCACCTCTCCACCGTGCCTGGGTCCAGCTCCAGCTGAGAGCCCCCTCCCTCCTGCTACCAACTGTCTCTGCAGAGGCCACCAGTGAGGGAGGAAGCAGCAGCCAGGCACCTCTCCACCGTGCCTGGGTCCAGCTCCAGCTGAGAGCCCCCTCCCTCCTGCTACCAACTGTCTCTGGAGAGGCCACCAGTGAAGGAGGAAGCAGCAGCCAGGCACCTCTCCACCGTGCCTGGGTCCAGCTCCAGCTGAGAGCCCCCTCCCTCCTGCTACCAACTGTCACTGCAGAGGCCACCAGTGAGGGAGGAAGCAGCAGCCAGGCACCTCTCCACCGTGCCTGGGTCCAGCTCCAGCTGAGAGCCCCCTCCCTCCTGCTACCAACTGTCACTGCAGAGGCCACCAGTGAGGGAGGAAGCAGCAGCCAGGCACCTCTCCACCATGCCTGGGTCCAGCTCCAGCTGAGAGCCCCCTCCCTCCTGCTACCAACTGTCACTGCAGAGGCCACCAGTGAGGGAGGAAGCAGCAGCCAGGCACCTCTCCACCGTGCCTGGGTCCAGCTCCAGCTGAAAGCCCCCTCCCTCCTGCTACCAACTGTCACTGCAGAGGCCACCAGTGAGGGAGGAAGCAGCAGCCAGGCACCTCTCCACCGTGCCTGGGTCCAGCTCCAGCTGAGAGCCCCCTCCCTCCTGCTACCAACTGTCTCTGCAAAGGCCACCAGTGAGGGAGGAAGCAGCAGCCAGGCACCTCTCCACCATGCCTGGGTCCAGCTCCAGCTGAGAGCCCCCACCCTCCTGCTACCAACTGTCTCTGCAGAGGCCACCAGTGAGGGAGGAAGCAGCAGCCAGGCACCTCTCCACCGTGCCTGGGTCCAGCTCCAACTGAGAGCCCCCTCCCTCCTGCTACCAACTGTCTCTGGAGAGGCCACCAGTGAAGGAGGAAGCAGCAGCCAGGCACCTCTCCACCGTGCCTGGGTCCAGCTCCAGCTGAGAGCCCCCTCCCTCCTGCTACCAACTGTCACTGCAGAAGGCCACCAGTGAGGGAGGAAGCAGCAGCCAGGCACCTCTCCACCGTGCCTGGGTCCAGCTCCAGCTGAGAGCCCCCTCCCTCCTGCTACCAACTGTCACTGCAGAGGCCACCAGTGAGGGAGGAAGCAGCAGCCAGGCACCTCTTCACCGTGCCTGGGTCCAGCTCCAGCTGAGAGCCCCCTCCCTCCTGCTACCAACTGTCACTGCAGAGGCCACCAGTGAGGGAGGAAGCAGCAGCCAGGCACCTCTCCACCGTGCCTGGGTCCAGCTCCAGCTGAGAGCCCCCTCCCTCCTGCTACCAACTGTCACTGCAGAGGCCACCAGTGAGGGAGGAAGCAGCAGCCAGGCACCTCTCCACCGTGCCTGGGTCCAGCTCCAGCTGAGAGCCCCCTCCCTCCTGCTACCAACTGTGTCTGGAGAGGCCACCAGTGAGGGAGGAAGCAGCAGCCAGGCACCTCTCCACCGTGCCTGGGTCCAGCTCCAGCTGAGAGCCCCCTCCCTCCTGCTACCAACTGTCACTGCAGAGGCCACCAGTGAGGTTGGAAGCAGCAGCCAGGCACCTCTCCACCGTGCCTGGGTCCAGCTCCAGCTGAGAGCCCCCTCCCTCCTGCTACCAACTGTCTCTGGAGAGGCCACCAGTGAGGGAGGAAGCAGCAGCCAGGCACCTCTCCACCATGCCTGGGTCCAGCTCCAGCTGAGAGCCCCCTCCCTCCTGCTACCAACTGTCACTGCAGAGGCCACCAGTGAGGGAGGAAGCAGCAGCCAGGCACCTCTCCACCGTGCCTGGGTCCAGCTCCAGCTGAGAGCCCCCTCCCTCCTGCTACCAACTGTCTCTGGAGAGGCCACCAGTGAAGGAGGAAGCAGCAGCCAGGCACCTCTCCACCGTGCCTGGGTCCAGCTCCAGCTGAGAGCCCCCTCCCTCCTGCTACCAACTGTCTCTGGAGAGGCCACCAGTGAAGGAGGAAGCAGCAGCCAGGCACCTCTCCACCGTGCCTGGGTCCAGCTCCAGCTGAGAGCCCCCTCCCTCCTGCTACCAACTGTCTCTGGACAGGCCACCAGTGAGGGAGGAAGCAGCAGCCAGGCACCTCTCCACCGTGCCTGGGTCCAGCTCCAGCTGAGAGCCCCCTCCTTCCTGCTACCAACTGTCTCTGGAGAGGCCACCAGTGAAGGAGGAAGCAGCAGCCAGGCACCTCTCCACCGTGCCTGGGTCAAGCTCCAGCTGAGAGCCCCCTCCCTCCTGCTACCAACTGTCTCTGCAGAGGCCACCAGTGAGGGAGGAAGCAGCAGCCAGGCACCTCTCCACCATGCCTGGGTCCAGCTCCAGCTGAGAGCCCCCTCCCTCCTGCTACCAACTGTCTCTGCAGAGGCCACCAGTGAGGGAGGAAGCAGCAGCCAGGCACCTCTCCACCGTGCCTGGGTCCAGCTCCAGCTGAGAGCCCCCTCCCTCCTGCTACCAACTGTCTCTGGAGAGGCCACCAGTGAAGGAGGAAGCAGCAGCCAGGCACCTCTCCACCGTGCCTGGGTCCAGCTCCAGCTGAGAGCCCCCTCCCTCCTGCTACCAACTGTCACTGCAGAGGCCACCAGTGAGGGAGGAAGCAGCAGCCAGGCACCTCTCCACCGTGCCTGGGTCCAGCTCCAGCTGAGAGCCCCCTCCCTCCTGCTACCAACTGTCACTGCAGAGGCCACCAGTGAGGGAGGAAGCAGCAGCCAGGCACCTCTCCACCGTGCCTGGGTCCAGCTCCAGCTGAGAGCCCCCTTCCTCCTGCTACCAACTGTCACTGCAGAGGCCACCAGTGAGGGAGGAAGCAGCAGCCAGGCACCTCTCCACCGTGCCTGGGTCCAGCTCCAGCTGAGAGCCCCCTCCCTCCTGCTACCAACTGTCACTGCAGAGGCCACCAGTGAGGGAGGAAGCAGCAGCCAGGCACCTCTCCACCGTGCCTGGGTCCAGCTCCAGCTGAGAGCCCCCTCCCTCCTGCTGCCAACTGTCACTGCAGAGGCCACCAGTGAGGGAGGAAGCAGCAGCCAGGCACCTCTCCACCGTGCCTGGGTCCAGCTCCAGCTGAGAGCCCCCTCCCTCCTGCTACCAACTGTCACTGCAGAGGCCACCAGTGAGGGAGGAAGCAGCAGCCAGGCACCTCTCCACCGTGCCTGGGTCCAGCTCCAGCTGAGAGCCCCCTCCCTCCTGCTACCAACTGTCTCTGGAGAGGCCACCAGTGAGGGAGGAAGCAGCAGCCAGGCACCTCTCCACCGTGCTTGGGTCCAGCTCCAGCTGAGAGCCCCCTCCCTCCTGCTACCAACTGTCTCTGGAGAGGCCACCAGTGAGTGAGGAAGCAGCAGCCAGGCACCTCTCCACCGTGCCTGGGTCCAGCTCCAGCTGAGAGCCCCCTCCCTCCTGCTACCAACTGTCACTGCAGAGGCCACCAGTGAGGGAGGAAGCAGCAGCCAGGCACCTCTCCACCGTGCCTGGGTCCAGCTCCAGCTGAGAGCCCCCTCCCTCCTGCTACCAACTGTCACTGCAGAGGCCACCAGTGAAGGAGGAAGCAGCAGCCAGGCACCTCTCCACCGTGCCTGGGTCCAGCTCCAGCTGAGAGCCCCCTCCCTCCTGCTACCAACTGTCTCTGGAGAGGCCACCAGTGAGGGAGGAAGCAGCAGCCAGGCACCTCTCCACCGTGCCTGGGTCCAGCTCCAGCTGAGAGTCCCCTCCCTCCTGCTGTCACCTGTAACTGCTGAACTTTCCAACTAAGATTGTAGTGCCTGAATTTGCTTTCCTTTCCCCCCTCCTCCTCCTCCCTCCCAATCCCCTTTCTTTTTTTTTGTCATGTCTTTTAGATTGTAAGCCTGTGGGCAGGGACTGTCAAGAAATACTTTTGTAAGCCGCCGTGAGAGCCTTTTTTGGCTGAATGGCGGCATAAAAACCCTTAAATAAATAAATAAATAAATAATGGCATGCCCGATTGGTTTAATTGTGCAATACGTTGTGCAGCCAGTTGCCCACCCCCCCTAGAGCTCTGAGTGTAACAACCTCAAATTCTGCTTCTTGTTTTGGAAGCTTTAGGCACAAGCCTAGGCCAGATCGACACCAAGCAGGACATAACACTTTGAAAATGGTTTGAAAACTGTATATGGCATGTGTCCTGGGCCCCAACAGTTGTCAATACTGTTATAAACCATTTTAAAGTGGTAGATCCTGCCCCATGCATGTGTAGACAGAAAAATGTCCTTCAACTCTGAATAATGTCAGTTGTGGGTTCTTATCTTTCCCCTTTAATCAGAGATTTGGAGGCTGCCGTTAAATATGTGCCTTGCAATTGCCTTATGATGGGCATTGTGGATAGCCCTACCTCCTTCGCTGTCTGGCCTCTCTCTTTGAGTGCTTCCATCTCACCATTGCCCTGCCTTATTGCCAGGATTTTACAGCCCCAACGAAATCACAGCTAGCATCTCCAGGTTTTGGAGGGCCCCCAGACAACCCTCCCCCCAGCAGGGTTGTTCCCTGTAATTCAAACTATGCCTTCTGCTGACCTGCATAGTCTGGAGCTCAATAATAACAAGCTAACCTTGAGATCATAGAATCATAGAACAGTAGAGTTGGAAGGAGCCTATAAGGCCATCGAGTCCAACCCCCTGCTCAATGCATGGACCATGTAGATCAGCATAAGGTATAGTTTGGCTGACAACAACCCCACTGGGGGGAGGGAGTGCCGTCCAATTATTATTATTATTATTTATTTATATAGCACCATCAATGTACATGGTGCTGTACAGAGTAAAACAATAAATAGCAAGACCCTGCCGCATAGGCTTACATTCTAATAAAATCATAATAAAACAATAAGGAAGGGAAGAGAATGCACCAAACAGGCAGTATAAAAATCAGAGCAAAATCAAGTTTTAAAAGCTTTAGGAAAAAGAAAAGTTTTTAGCTGAGCTTTAAAAGCTGCGATTGAACTTGTAGTTCTCAAATGTTCTGGAAGAGCGTTCCAGGAGTAAAGGGCAGCCGAAGAAAATGGACGAAGCCGAGCAAGGGAAGTAGAGACCCTTGGGCAGGTGAGAAACATGGCATCAGAGGAGCGAAGAGCACGAGCGGGGGAATAGTGTGAGATGAGAGAGGAAAGATAGGAAGGAGCTAGACAGTGAAAAGCTTTGAAGGTCAACAGGAGAAGTTTATATTGGATTCTGAAGTGAATTGGAAGCCAATGAAGAGATTTCAGAAGTGGAGTAACATGGTCAGAGTGGCGAGCCAAGAAGATGATCTTAGCAGCAGAGTGTTGAACAGAAACCAATGGACTGATGTGAGAAGAAGGAAGGCCAGTGAGAAGAAGGTTGCAGTAGTCCAACCGAGAAATAACCAATGCATGAACAAGAGTCTTGGCAGAAGAGACAGACAAAAATGATCGAATCCTGGCAATATTACATAGGAAAAAACGACAGGATTTAGCTACTGCCTCAATATGAGGAATAAAGGAGAGCGAGGAATCAAATATAAAGCCAAGACTACGAGCTTCCTTGACTGGAGTAAGTGTAACATCATTGACAGTAAGAGAGAATGAGAGATGAGGAGAAGGTTTAGGAGGAAAAACAAGCAATTCAGTCTTTGCCATATTAAGTTTCAAACGACGATGAAGCAACCAAGCTGAGATATCTGAAAGACATGCCGAGATACGATCGTGAACATCAGGAGAAAGATCCGGAGATGAAAGATATAATTGTGTATCATCGGCATACAGATGATATTGGAGGCCATGAGATTGAATAAGATTACCCAAGGGCAACATGTATAAAGAAAACAACAACGGGCCAAGCACCGAGCCTTGCGGAACCCCTACTGAAAGGGGAAAAGAAGAAGACGAGCTGCCATTAGCCAACATGCTGAAAGAGCGACCCGCTAGATAGGAGGCAAACCAGTTATAGACAGAGCCACAAAATCCGAGGTCATGAAGGGAATCCAAAAGAAGATCGTGATCAACCGTGTTAAAGGCTGCAGTTAGATCAAGGAGAATAAGAACGGAATAAAGGCCTTTAGACTTGGCAATAAGAAGATCATTGGTAATCTTAGTAAGGGCTGTTTCAGTGGAATGCAAAGGACGGAATCCAGATTGAAAAGGATCCAGAGCAGAGTTACTAGAAAGAAAATCAAGACAACGAGAGTAGACCACATGCTCCAGGACCTTTGAAACAAAAGGCAACAAAGAGACAGGTCGGTAGTTAGACAGAGATAGCATATCAAGAGTGGGTTTCTTGAGAATAGGAGAGACTGTAGCATGTTTAAAAGCAGAAGGAAATGAACCAGAGGACAAAGAAAAGTTAATAATATGAAGCAAGGAAGGGAGGATAGCAGGGATAAGATTAATAAAGACGCGAGAAGGAATCGGATCACGAGAACAAGTGGAAGGCTTTGAAGAGCGCAGTATTGTAGACAGTTCATCAGCTGAGACTGAAGGAAATGCAGAGAAGTTTGCAGGAGGAACTGACAGATGAGGAACAGGAACTGGAAGAGGAGCAGAGCTGGCCAGATCAGAGCGAATAGTTTGGATTTTAGCATTGAAAAAAGAGGCAAAGTTATTAGCAGACAGAAAGGCGGGGAGAGATGGTGGATTAGGCTTCAGAAGAGAAGGACGCAAAGAGCCGCAGAGGATGCATAGCATTTGATGGGATCAACATTGAGTAATACTGCTGTTGGGCCAATGAAATAGCAGAAGAGAAGGAGGAGAGAACAAATTTGTAATGGTCAAAGTCCGCCCAGTCCCTGGTCCTACGCCAAAGGCGTTCAGCAGCCCGGGAACAAGAGCGAAGGTAGTGGATGAAAGAGGTGAGCCACGGTTGGGGTTCAGAAGGGCGAACTATCCGAGTTGTAGATGGAGCAAGATTATCAAGAGTTGAAGATAAGGAGGAATTAAAGAAGGAGACAGCTGAGTCCAAGGAGACAGCCGAAAAGACAGAAGGAAGAGAGGAGGCTAGAGACTGAGAAAAAGCCTCATAATTGATAGATTGCAAGTCACGACAAGAGCGAGAAACAGGATGTGAAGGAGGAGGATTATGAGTAATCGTGAAAGAAAGTAGATGATGATCTGACAAAGGAAAGTCAGCAGTAGAAAAGTCCAAAACAGAGCAATTCCGAGTGAGAACAAGATCCAAACAGTGTCCAAAGGAATGTGTGGGAGCATCAGACTAAAGCTTAAGATCATAAGAGGAAGATAATGAGTGAAATCGTAGAGCTGCAGCGTCTTGAGGGTCATCCACATGAATATTGAAATCACCCAAGATAAGAGTAGGACAGTTATCAGAGAGGAAAAAGGACAGCCACGAATCAAAATCAGAGATAAATTTTGAGGACGAGCCTGGGGGGCGGTAAAGAACTGCAATCCGTAGTCGCAATTAGGCATGTACTCTGCTCCGATTAGAAGAGCAGAAGCAGGAGTGAATTGGCCTGCTCCGCCTTGCCCAGAGGCGGAGTAGAAGTGGACCGCGGACCCCTAGAAGCAAGGCGAAGAGAAGCACCCATTTTTGGAGTGCTCCGGTTTCCGCGGTCCGATCCGATCGCCATCTTGAAACATTTCGCCCATAGGATTGCATTGCGGAAAAGAAAGGGGGATAACTGTGTTGTTTTTGAAGCTATCTTTCTGAAAATTCTTGTGCTTGGAGAGTCGTGGATGGGGGTCATTTTGAGACTATTCTCAGCTCTCTGCGTGCTGCGGTTCGTGTGCTAGAATTTTTTAAAAAACTGGCGGGAAAATACCTTTTCTGAAGGGCTGAGGGGCAGAGTCAACTCCCGGTCATGATCACATGGAGGAGGGGATAGGCAAAACATGTAACTTGGGATTCTGGGAACTTCTCTTTCTTAGTCTGAACGGACTTTTCCCAGTGTTTTTTAAAACAGTAGCCCCACCAAATGCACAAACACAACCTGAAATCATATACTAAGCCAATAATAAGAGATAGAAACACAGCACTGCTACCCACCCTAACTTTGGGGAACAATTGAAAAGATGTGGTTCAAGGGGATGAGCTCCCCTAGGGCGTCCCATGTGGATGTGCCCCCACTCTCTCCTGTACTTGGAGGGCAATCAGAGCCCTCCAAAGAGAGTAACCCGGTGGAGCAATGCCTATCATGAGTTGAAGTGACAGTTCTACACCTCAGCTCTCGTGGTGAAGCAATGGCTTTCATGAGTTGAACTGGCAGCTGCTTCCCCCTCCCCTGGGCACGTCCCCCTATTGCTGGTAAAAGACAGATATAGCCTTTTAAAAAAAGTTCTTCTTGTTGTTTATTCAGCAACACTGCTGCTTTTAATTCCACCCCTCCTTTGTTTATTTATTTATTTATTCCATTTTATATGCATTACTGGCTTATCCTTGGCTCACTTCCTTATGCCCCCAGAAATGTCTGCTGCCTGCCTGCCTTCCCTCTCTCCTCCCCTGCCTGCCTTGCAGGGATGTTGTGTGTGTCTGGCTTTGACTCAGGGGAGCAGTCCTTCCTGCGCTCACTTGGAGTTTTGGAAGTTCCAAATCCATTTAACATTATTATTTTGTTGTTTAATAATGGCTGTGATCACAGTGCAGTCAATCAACTCTGAAGCAAGGATCACAAAGCTTTACTCTTATCCTCCTAGCGTCCTAGTTATGGGATGCAAAAGAAAAGGCATCTCTCTGTGCTGCTCCCACCTCACAGGGATGGTTTGCATTACTGGCTTTGAAACTATCCTTGGCTCACTTCCTTATGCCCCCAGAAATGTCTGCTGCCTGCCTGCCTTCCCTCCCTCCTCCCCTGCCCACCTCGCAGGGATGGTTTGTGTGTGTCTTGCTTTGACTCAGGGAATAAGTCTTTCCTGCGTTCACTTAGATTTTTGGAAGTTCCAAATCAATTTTTCAAGTGTGGAAGAAGATTCATATAGGTTTATCTCTACTCCCCAATTCATGGCATGTTGGGATTTCCTTTGAAATGGCCCCATTGAGCTGTCTGCAGGTTTAAGCCCCGCCAAAAAACAGGGGATGATGGGACTGCCTTGAGTCTGGGCGTGCATGTGTATCCCTGGATAAGCTATCATGGTGGTGAGTTTGAGGTTTTTAATGTGCAAATTGACGGAGTTATCGAAAGGGGTGTGAATGGGGTGCCCGATTTTCATAAACTCCCCAAAAATCAGAGGATGATGGGACTGCCTTGAGTCTGGGCGTGCGTGTGTGTCCCTGGATAAGCTATTATGGTGGCGAGTTTGAGGTTTTTAACATGCAAATTGACAGAGCTATCGAAAGGGGTGTGAATGGGGTGTTGGATTTTCATAAATTCCCCCTAAAATCAGGGGATGATGGGACTGCCTTGAGTCTGGTCGTGCATGTGTGTCCCTGGATAAGCTATCATGGTGGCGAGTTTGAGGTTTCTAACGTGCACATTGACGGAGCTATCGAAAGGGGTGTGAATGGGGTGTTGGATTTTCATAAATTCCCCAAAATTCAGGGTATGATGGGATTGCCTTGAGCCTTGGCGTGTGTGTGTATACCTCCATGAGGTGTCATGGTGCCAAACATGAGGTTTCTAACTTTCACAGAAAAAAAGTTGTATACTTTTTAAGCTTAATGCAAGCCTATGGGGTGGGGAAAAATGGAGCTCCGATCCGGATCCGGAGCTCCGCAGCCTCCGGAGCGGGGGCGGAGCGAAGCGGCCCGATCCACAAATCGCGGATCTGGAAGTGAAGCGGAGCGGGGGGTCCGTGCACACCCCTAGTCGCAATGGAGCGAAAACCTGGAGCTGCCACCCTAAAGAAAGAAAAAGAAAGAGAAAAGAAAACAATTCCAGACAAACAAATAAGCAGACTTATGATCACAAACAAGGCAGTCACATTGGTAAAGATTTAGATTATTTTAACTGGCCCAGTCAATTCCAAATGCATCTCAGTGAGAACAATCAAGCATAGAATCAAAGCAGGAAATATTGAATATGCTAGAATTCTGACCCACTCCCTCCCAAATAACTTCAGGTTATTTTATGAAGAATCTATAAAGTCTTCTAAGTGCAGATCTGTCACAGAACAAATGCTAAGGATATAAATCAATAGTGGAGAGATTATTTCTATCTGGAGTGGAGGTTACCCCTCACCTTGAATTCTGTACAAAGTGTTGACGTTCTGTTGCCTAACAAAGCATACAATTGACTTCGAGACTACAGCATACACCAGAAAGAATGGATATCAGCCTTCAGGAATCTATGGTCAATAAGAAAGAAATGGTAAATAGAATTTATGCACACTGAATAGAAGAAACACTGAGAAGGCTTTGCCACAGCATGAAAGCAATGCCATTTCCCCTGACAAATAGAACATCTTTGCACATGAAACAGACCCATTAATTGTTTCATGTAGATTTTCTAGAATTAGGGAGTACCTTTTGCAGTGAGGACATAAAAGGAGCTTTTCTATGAAGAAGGAAATGGGATTCACGAAACTGTAGAGAAGAAATGGCAGCAGGAAACCGCAATTCATATCAAATCAGGTGACCTGTTGCCTCCAGTGGAAGTTTCAGTGAAGGGGTTGGGGGACACACCACAATTTCCATTGGGACCATGGTGTGGAGGGAAAGGATTATCCTGTTTCTTCTTGAGTACAATGGTCCCAATTCTGCTCAGGCCTCCTGCAGCTTGTATTTTGTTAATAGTAAAAACAATTAAAAACACAACCAGACAAGTTAATTGTGTCCATTCATTTATTGTCACATTTGTTTGGTTCTGAGAATCTCTATGTAAAACCAAAAATAAATTATTATACTTTGGTGGAAACTATAGAAGAATGTAATTTTAGGACATTGGCTCTACAACTATCTATCCAGTGTGGTGTAGTGGCTAAGGTTTTGGACTGGGTCAGAAGATCCAGGTTCTAGTCCCCACTCAGCCACGGAAACCCACTGGGTGACTTTGGGCCAGTCACAGACTCTCAGCCCAACCTACCTCACAGGGTTGTTGTTGTGAGGATAACATGGAGAGGAGGAGGATTATGTACACTGCCTTGGGTTCCTTGGAAGAAAAAAAGGAGGGATATAAATGTTATAAATAAATAAATAAATAAATATCTTGCTGTTCTTTGTTGTTTTCATTTTACTTAGTTGTTATTGATTCTTTGTTACCTGTGTGTGTGTATAATGAATAATCTAGAAAAGCTTAAGGGTGAAACTGGGCATTAAATTAAATATAGTACCTTGGCTCTCCCGTTTTGTCAAACCAAGGAAGAATCTCAGTCAGGTCTCAGGCTCTGTGCTTCCAGTTTCTATGCACACTGCCTTCCTCAGTCTGCTGCAATGAAATGATGTCACCCGTGTAATGATGTCACAATACACTGTTTCCCTATCCTCCATTGTCCACCTGTGGCAACCAATGACAGAACAAGAGTGAGGAGACACTGGACATTGTGACAAAGCAATATGGGTACCTTCTAATAGGAGCTACAGGGAGGGAGATTTAAATGTCCAGGAATGATACATTTAAGGAAATGTCAAGTTTAGTCCTAATTTAAAATTAATGAAATCCATGAGCCCATCTGAGGCAAACATGATATCAGAAGCCCTATGTGACGTTGTTGGACTCAACACTTCAGACTACCTGTGAGAGAATGAATGTTTGATAGTTGCTTCATCTAAAAATAGGCTTGCATGTTCAAAAAATGCATGTCAGGCAAAGGGTTTTTTGAAATTCTGTTATGCAGGGCATTCCTGGATTGCAGCCAACAGATGAATGAATTTGTCAGTTATTCTTTCTTCCACGTTTGATTTTTTTTTTTTAAAAAAAAAAACAAGTTCTTTCCATACTGTGTATTGGGGTGGACAACTCCAGATGTTTTTGCCTACAATTCCCATCAGTCCTGACCAGCACAGTCAATTGTGAGGGCTGATGGGGGCCACAAGTTGCCCACCCCTGCCATATTTGAAGAAATGTATGAATTTTGGTAACTTCTTATCAAAAATGAACCAAAATGAGCTTTTTACCCATCTACACTGGACAAATTCAGTAAGTACAGCTGTTCCCAGTGTGGAGGAGACCATGAGGTACCTGCCTGCCATATTTCTGTTAAAGATGACAAGCATCAGAAAAAATGGAACCAGTTACCTAGGGAGGTTGTGGGGTCTCCCACACTAGAGGCATTCAAGAGGCAGCTGGACAACCACCAGTCAGGTATGCTTTAGGGTGGATTCCTGCATTGAGCAGGGGGTTGGACTCGATGGCCTTGTAGACCCCTTCCAACTCAATGATTGTACGATTCTAACATTCCATGGATCTGGTGTAGTGGGGTATAGTCCACAAAAGCTTATGCTGGAATAAATTTCTTCATCTATGAGGTGCCAAATGCTCTGCTGTACAAGACCCAAAGACATCAACAAAACTTAAGAATGATATTCTCTCTATTTCTCTCTCTGGATTGGGCTCCTTGTCTTGAAAATAAAGTTTATGAGCACCATTTTATTTCCACTTGTGTCTTCATTTCAATGAAGACGCAAGCCATGTGGCCGTTTTCACAGCACCTGCCACTTTGCTGGGTATTATTATAGTGACTGCAACTGAACTGGTTTGTTACTTTGGAACAGCTGTTCTTGCCACAAGGACGTACATATGCACAGTCCTCCCCCACTTTTTCTCTGGAGTGAATTTTCCAAAAGGTGCCCCTCAGAACAGAACAGAGAGCCACCCCACACACCCACACCCACACCCACACAGAAATAAATAATAGTTAACTGTTCTCTATCAGAAGACAAGCAGTAAGGCAAACATGCAGCCTAGGTGAAGAGACCACGTACACAGTTGAGGTCAAGAGGTAAGTGCGTTATCTGGAAAGACCCGGCTTGCTCAGCCAACTGATACTACACAATGGGCCTCTGCTAAGGGCGTAGCTGCAATGTTAGTCCATAGCAACTGTGGAAATTTACTAGCACCTGCACACTGTGCCTATATGATGTAACTTGTTTGCCACACAGTATAAAAGTCCTGGACGAGAAGCATTCAGGGCTGCTGCTCCTGGATTTGAGGCAGGCAGTCTTTTCACTGTGGAAATAAAGCCAAGGCTTTGATCTTAACCCGTGTCTATTTGTTATTTGGTTCCGGCGGCTAGACACGTTCTGAGAGAGAGAGCCCACTTTGGGGGCTCTTACCACAACACACACACACACACACACTCACACAGAGATGGCTGCATGAAACTGCACCTTACGTTTAGAGCAGCAGGTTGTACGTGTGATTTGGGCCTTATGGTAACAATATTGTAGAAGGTCCAGTCTGTCTCTGCCACAACTCCACTGAGGCAGACGTAACATAGTGAGTAAATCGGCTAACGTGGTTATAACAAATGGACCCGTTAATGAGCATTTACAATTGCCACTAGCTTGCTACTAGACAATTTGCAAGGATTAATTGGAGCCATACGGAAGTATTCCAAAGAGACAGCACATGAGCACCTTGCTTAATTGTCCTAATTCTTTATGAAGCCTGATATTTGTGTAGTGGAGAGCAAATGCATATTCTTAGATGCTAATGAAAACCTTTCAACAAAAATGTTAGAATGAGCTTTGAGTTGCTAACTGGCCCCATAGAAGTGTGGTAAAGGATATTTTCAGGCATCTGTTTGCTCAGAATTGGTAGAAACTCTTCTTTTTTTTTAGCAAATGTATTAACCAAGTTAATACTTTTGGCTACCGGAAAGGTTTGAAGTCTAACCTATTTATGCATAAGGGAAGTTTAAGTGCAAGAGCTGGCAGGATCAGGGCTACCATAGAGTGGAAAACAGGGGTAAAGATCCAAAGGAGGGGCAGAGTCTTAGCTGAGGCTGTCCAAATGAAGGTGGAGGTGCAGAGATCTTTTGGACACCTGTCCAAAGAAAGGTGATTTGCAGAGGAAGGGCAGGCAAGGAGATGGCAAAGCTGGCAGTGTGCTAGACAGGGCCAGACCTGCCATTAGCTAGAGTGGAAGGGCTGCCGCAGGGGGCAGATGCTGATGGGCAGACAACGCGGCCTGCCTTGGGCCCCCTAAGCTAGCTTGCTGCCCTTAGGTGCAGTGGAGGATGCTGTCTCATTGCTATTGTTGAAGTAAAACTGAGCTGCCAGTCCGGCCAGTTTTTGTACATGGAAGATGGAAAGGCACCATCTTGTCTTTCACCCCAGGCAGCAAAATGTCTTGGTGCTAGAAGAGCAAGCAGGAGAATAAGAAGAGGAAATGGCATGGAGGAATCCAGAGTGATGTGGCACAAGGCACTGAAACAAGTGATTTCCACTTCATTTCTGAGATTTAAGAAATACTAGTTGGCTTACTTCTTCCCGGATTGTTTGATTTACACTTATGAAACTTGTTTCACTGAGAAGACCCAGGAATATGACTGGTAATTGAGGGTGTGTGTGTGTGTGTGTTTAAAAAATTGGGCTGTGAACTGGAAAGGACATTGTACATTAGTTGAACAATCTAACAAATTACGTTCTTTAGTTCTACTTAGGAATCTGCCTTCTCCATTAACTGGAAAAATTAGCTTGACATTTAAAGTTTAAATAATACACAGAGTATTTCCAAGACACTGTTCTCCAATGTAAATTAAAATGTTAACATTGTTCTAAACTGTCTAATGTTAAAAGGAATGGTCCTTGGGGACTTTTTTTTAAATGCAGCTCATGCACAAATAAAGAAACTCAATAATAAAAAGAATCCAGATTCATAATTAACAGACTCATTTCTGTTGCAGTTGACCTTCCGTATCACAAAACAGCCATGCAGCTTTTATATCAACAAATGCCCTAATTTTGCTGAATATTTTTTATGTTATTATTGCATTTATATCCTGCCTTTTTTCCTCCAAGGAACCCAAGGCGGCATACATAATCCTCCTCCTCCTCTCCATTTTATCCTCACAACAACAACCCTGTGTGGTGGGTTGGACTGAGAGTCTGTGACTGGCCCAAAGTCACCCAGTGGGTTTCCGTGGCCAAGTGGGGACTAGAACCCAGATCTCCCGACTCCCAGTCTAACACCTTAGCCACTACACCACACTGAGTCTTATAATTTGCTTGACAAAATATAGGACTTTGATCATGTAGGACTT
Source organism: Elgaria multicarinata webbii (assembly GCF_023053635.1). Lineage (NCBI taxonomy): Eukaryota > Metazoa > Chordata > Lepidosauria > Squamata > Anguidae > Elgaria > Elgaria multicarinata. The sequence continues at coordinate 83,655,484 of NC_086180.1, read as the reverse complement.
CAATAATACCTATTCAATAATAGGTAGCAGCTAATTTGGATTGAAATTTGGGGTTTGCAAAATCAGAAAAAGAATTTAAAATAAAATCAATATTACTTTGTTAGATCTACTGCACTCTAAACAAATACAGTAAAAATTGTAACCTCACATATTTTTATCCTTGCATAATTTTAGACCTTTAGCACCAGACCATTCCCTGTACTCCTACAGTTATAATCTATAGTTTGAGTTAACTGATATGTGCAGTAGTTAATAAGTGCCTATGCAGCCTTGAGATGATAAACCTGTGCTGTAGTGTGGCTATGCACCAAATATGCATGTGCAAGCGTAAGACCCTGTATATGAAGCGTACAATAGAAAATATCAAATGCATATGTATAGAAAGTGAAAAGCCAGGAGGGTAATCCGTTTTCCTGAGCCATACCCAAGAATCATGTGTATCATTATATCTTTTGTAGATATAAGACCGCTCCAGAGAATAATCCCCCCCCCAATTTCAACAAATATAAGCACACACACACATGAATATCTCGTCCAACTACTCTCATGACAAATCTGTAAATTAACAGCTAGCTAGGCCCTATTCAAATACTTAGCAACAATAGATAGTTGCCCCCTATCCTGATCTACATGTAGTTGACAATACACACATATACCCAAACAATGTGGGATCTTTAACTAAAAGTCAGTCACGGAGGGACATGGCAAAGAATTAACCAATCCCGGTGGAGGAAGGAATAAAACAGGACTGGTGAATCTTTTTCACCCCAGGGGCATTCTGTTGCAGGTGACCTTCTGAGGCCTACTTGGCTGTGGTAGGTGGGGCCACATAGTACACAACCCATTCAGAGACATCTATTCACACTCCCCCATCCATACAGCAATACACTCCCATTCATCACCACCATCTCATACTCATTCTCTCCCTCACCCCTTTCTCACATACATCCTCTTGCAGCCACAAATCACCATCCATCCATCTCTTTTTCTTAAGGATCTCCCTAAAAATAATTTTCCTTAGCCTGATCCAAAACCCATAGAGACTGGGCTTTAGATTTCTTGAAGGGGTGTGATAAACCCATTAAAAGCTGAACACATTGGTATAATTGGATTGGGTTGCAGAGTTGGCAGTAGAACATAGCTTCTCCTGAGAAATAAATGCCCGTTACATACTGGCAGTTTTAATTTGGACATGCTATCCATAAATTCACTCTCCTGCCTTATAAAAATTAAACAAGATGGTCCAGGAGGTGGTGCTGTACTATCAGGAGAGCAGATTTGCAAATACAAGCCCTCAAGCACTTACTCTAGAGTAGTTCCCTGAAAGCTCTCTATAAATCACAAGCTTTTACAGACAAATAACCCTTGATTCTTTTGATGACGGGTCATTCTGCTGAATCTCTGTAGTGGGAGTAACTGAATAATTCAATCATGCCTGATGCACCAGCATTACTAGTGACTGGAAAACTCTGTTCCCCAATCAAAATTGAATTGGGGGAAAATGAGCTATTTATTTGCTAAAGAAAGAAAATAGCCCAATTCCAAAATTCAATTCAGATCCCACATCCTTCTCCTCTTGCCCTGTGAGTCTCCAAAGTCAGGCCTGTGAACTCCTAAACTCCCTTATCTGGCTATTGCAGAGGCAGGAAGTAAGTCGGTAGGGAAAATGGGGAGGAGGATAGGGGCGTTCTTGTCTGGCTCAGTTTGTAGTCCAGTCCAGAGAACTAACAGAGGTGGAAGGATGGCTTGGAATGCTGCTACATTTAACTATCATGGCAAAACAGGACCTTATGAAGTTTGGCGGCACCACTAACAATTACTTTGCCCTGATTGGGAAAGCCAGAGCACTGAGACCCAAGGGTGAGGCAGTCTTCTTTGCAGCTGGGAATTTTGGGTCTCCAGGCTAACATTATCCGATTAACCAAACCTATTCACAGATTAAAGTTTTGTGGCTCAGTTAAAACTCAGTCCAGATTAATCAGGCACTTACCCAAATCCAACTTTTTGCAAGCTAGGGGTTGTTGTTTTCTTTTAAGCCAAGTCAAGGACTTGGCTCCACAGGAGTTCTTTGCCTTGGACAGATTTACCTTGGGCTCTCCCACACTAGAGGCCTTCAGGAGGCAGCTGGACAACATCTGTCAGGGATGCTTTACGGTGGATTCCTGCATTGAGCAGGGGGTTGGACTCGATGGCCTTGTAGACCCCTTCCAACTCTGCTATTCTATGAGTCTATGATTCTATGATCCCCACTCCACGCCCAGCACCAGGAAATGAGAGGCCATGAGAGCATCTGAAACAATTGCCTATTTCCTGACTGCATGAGTATGAGTCATAGGAAAACAAGACTGTGCTGCTCCCTCACAGTTTATCTGCAAATCCATTCACTTCCTCCAAGTAGGGTGGACACTTATGCATTGCCCAAAACGAGGAAATGCATCACCAAAAAAAGAAGGCAGAAGATGACACCAATTTGCATATGCAAATATATATGTATAGGTACAAAAACTAAGAAATAATAATTAGAATTTAAATTAAAATATAATATACAAATCATCTCGGCATAGCAGGGAAGACTGACCTGTGTGCCGCTCTGTCTGCCGGGCAGATGCTCACTGTTGAGAAGCAACTTTGCGGCCCATCCTCTCTCTCCTTATGGTCCATTGACTTTAAATATTAGGGATGTGCTCCGCTCCGATTAGAAGCGGAGAATCAGAAGCGAATTGGCCTGCTCCGCCTTGCCCAGAGGCGGAGTAGAAGCGGACCGGGGACCCGTAGAAGCACGGTGAAGAGAAGCAGCCATACGCGGAGCGCTTCTCTTTTCGCGGCCCGATCCAATCACCATTTTGAAAAAATTTGCCCATAGGATTGCATTGCGGAAAAGAATAGGGGATAACTGTGTTGTTTTTTAAGCTATCTTTCTGAAACTTCTTGTGCTTAGAGAGTCGTGGCTGGGGGTCATTTTGAGCCTACTCTCAGCTCTCTGCGTGCTGCGGTTCGCTTGCTAGAATTTTGGGAAAAATTGGGTAAAACAGCGGGGAAATACCTTTTTCGAAGGGCTGGGGGCAGAGTCAACTCCCGGTCATGATCACATGATCCCAAAGTTGGAGGAGGGGATAGGCAAAATGGGTAACTTGGGATTCTGAGAACTTCTCTTTCTTAGTCTGAACGGACTTTTCCCAGTGTTTTTTAAAACAGTAGCCCCACCAAATGCACAAACACAACCTGAAATCATATACTAAGCCAATAATAAGAGATAGAAAAAGCACAGCACTGCTACCCACCCGAACTTTGGGGAACAACTGAATAGATGTGCCCAGTGCACTCTCCTGTCCTTGGAGGGCCATCAGAGCCCTCCAAAGGTAAATCACTGGAGTGAATGCCTATCATGAGTTGAAGTGATGGTTTGCTTCTTAAAGACTGGTACCTAGACAGGACCAGTCAAATTGGCAGATGATTCCCCCTCCTCTTGGGCACGTCCACTCCCCTCTTACTGGTAAAAGTAAATATACCCTTTTTTAAAAAAAATCTTCTTCTTGTTTATTCAGCAACACTGCAGCTTTTAATTCCACCCCTCCTTTGTTTATTTATTTATTTATTTATTCCATTTTATATGCATTACTGGCTTTGAAACTATCCTTGGCTCACTTCCTTGTGCCCCCAGAAATGTCTGCTGCCTGCCTTCCCTCCCTCCTCCCATGCCCACCTCGCAGGGATGGTTTGGTTTTTGTGTGTCTTGCTTTGACTCAGGGGAGAAGTCCTTCCTGTGTTCAAGTTCCAAATCAATTTTTCAAGTGTGGAAGAAAATTCATATTTAAGTTTATCTCTACTCCCCAATTCATGGCATGTTGGGATTTCCTTTGAAATAGGCCCATTGAGCTGTCTGCAGATACTGGGGTGTCCGACTTTCATAAATTCCCCCAAAATCAGGGGATGATGGGATTGGCTTGAAACTTGGCGTCCATATGGACACATGGATTAGCTGTCATGGGACTGAAGGTGAGGTTTCTGATGTGCAAATTGACATAGTTGTAAAATGGGACTTGATTTGGGGTGAGTTAAAAGGTTTAAGCCCCGCCAAAAATCAGGGGATGATGGGATTGCCTTGAGTCTTGGCATGCATGTGTATCCCTGGATAGGCTATCATGGTGCCAAGTTTGAGGTTTCTAACGTGCAAATTGACGGAGCTATCGAAAAGGGTGTGAATGGGGTGCCCGATTTTCAAAAAATTCCCCAAAAATCAGGGGATGATGGGATTGGCTTGAAACTTGGCGTGCGTGTGTATACGTCCATGAGGTGTCATGGTGCCAAACTTGAGGTTTCTAACTTTAACAGAAAAAAAGTTGTATACTTTTTTAGCTTTCAATGCAAGCCTATGGGGAAAAAAATGGAGCTCCGATACGGAGCTCCGCAGCGGAGCGGAGCGTACATAGGCGGAGCGGGGGCGGAGCGGAGCGGCCCAATCTGCAAATCGTGGATCTGGAAGAGAAGCGGAGAGGGGGGTCCGTGCACACCCCTATTAAATATATGTAGAGCGATAAATAGAGGACACCTTTAAATAGAGGGCTGTCATTTGCTAGCTCTCTAAAATAGAGGATGGTTCTCTCTAAGGTAGGCCACCTGGCCACCCTACCTACAAGTGTACCCAGATGCTACATGACTATGCAGAAAGACAAGACTAGCTGTGGAAAATGAGGGGCAAACTTCACACATTCCTAGTGCCAAATTCTGCAACAATCTTTATACCAGGTTAATAATATATTTTTTCAACATACGGTTCTTTTCCATTTTTTTTTAACCTCCCAAAATCTGAGCACAAGTATTGCTCAGATAATAAGAAAAAGTGATACGGCAACTATTTCCTACCTAATGGTTCAACACGGTAGGAGTCTATCAGTGTTGCTTCAGACCATACGTTTGAACTCACAAAAGAAAATTTTCTACAGAACCACAAGCACTTGAACGTGCCCCTGTGAAGAACTTTATTGTTCTGTCATCAGACGTTCACGTTGCCCTCGAAGTCAACCAAGCTCCTTTAGCACATTTCCCCCATTTGTTTCCTCATGGTAAACGCCAAACCTGCCCTTCTAGTGCTCTGAACACCTGTTCTCCCACACCTGTTTCAATTTATAAACCATATGTCGGAGTCACAGACTAGAACCACCACAGACAGGATGTGCTTTCACATAAATATTTCATAAGCTTGCGGCTGCACTTCAGAAATTGTCAGAAGTCATTGATTTGGAGGAGAATCTAAGAGGGAATGGGAGATTCACTTGGTATTGCAATTTGCTCCTTTTGGCAGAGGGAGCCCGAAATGTGCTGAGTCATAACATTAGCCTTATATAGCACAACAACGCTCTCCAGATAATAACGAGACAATTTCAAAATTACTTGCTGTGCATGGAGAGAATATATATATATATATTAATCCATTCCACTGTGATATTAAATGCATAAGGGGAGAAAAAAAACCCAACACTTTCAAGCAGCAATCCAATGCCTGGAGAAGGAGTCTGGGGTGGGGGTGGGGACATCAACTGGAAAGGACTGGAAAGGCCACTTTGCCAGACATCCCCAGGCCTACCCAGCCTTTCTGCTCCATAGAGCCCAGCTAGCTGGGCAACAGAAATCTGTCTAGCCAAAATGCAGAGTAGGAGGAGGACGGAAGCAAAGTTCACTTCTGCCACTCCTCACATTGGATGGCCATAAGCCTCTGAGATCAGAAGTTGTCGGACGTCCCAATAGGATTGCTCCATTGGGGTAATCATTGTCTATAAGGTACAGAGCTTTTGTCCAAGCACCCACAAGAGAATTCTGGGGCAGTCCAGGGTTGAGGCCCTAGAATGGTAGAACTTCAGGCCTGGGGTCCCAATCTGACACTCCAATATTCCCCAAATGGCCCCATCCCTTTCTCCTGGGCACCAATCACATCCCGGTTTTTGTGCAATTCCCCTCCCTCTCGGCTTAGGCCTTAGCTAGACAAGGGGTTATCCCGGGCTGATACCCGGGATCGCCCCTGTGCATCCAGATGATGCACAGGGGATCCCAGGCTCAGACAGGGATCAACCTTCCCTTGCCCCAGGATAATGGGCAGCACTTTTGGCCCAATTTTTCTCAAGGTCTCAGGCTGAGCCCAAGACCATGAGTGTGTAGTTCGTTCCACTGCTTTCCCCAGCTACGCGCGATTAGAAGTCACGCTGCGCCCATGGGGGGCAAGGTGGGAGGGGAGCAGGGGCAAGGTGGGGGAAGCGGGGAGAACTTTTTTTTTAAAAAAAAAAATACTTACACGAGCGCTCGTGCGCATCCGGTCCCTTCAATTTTTTTAAAAAAATGGCGGACGCGACAGTTTCCTTTAGCCCATCATGCCTCGCATGTAGATGAGGGCAAGATCCCACGATAGTTGCATTGCGGGCTCTCCCCTCCTCCATCACACATTTACTGGTAGGTCTAGCAAAGGCCTTAATTACTGTCAGGAAGAGTGTTAAACTAGCACAGGTATTTTTGGCTCCATCCATTTAGGTTTTGGCCCCACCTACCCCTGAGAGCTTGGCATTTGGCCCTGGGGCTAAAAGAGGTCCAACACTCCTGCCTTAGTAATAGGATGCAGGGGGAGCCCCAAACCAGCCAGCGGTTTGCTGAGGAAACACTGGTGATGTCTGGGCTAGAGAGAAAGGGAAGGCTGTTGTTGAACCTGGGAACTGGTTTCTGATAAGGAAGGCCTATCATTCAGTAAATGATGAGCACATATCTTCAGGCTGGGTTCATAAATACATTTCTTCTAACTCCCTGCCCACTGCTGCCACCTCTGGCAAGCTCATCTTCTCTTGTATGGGTGATCTGTGTGAGTGTTTTGCCCATTGGAAGAGTTTGGCGGTGAATGCCCTCACTTTGGAAAAAAAGAGGAAGAGGGCATAACCCAGCAAAAGTCAGCTGTGGCTAAGAGCTGGTCCGTACCAGCAGGAGGCCCAGGTGATTGTCCCAATAAATGTGCAGAGCTACTGTATCAGCAGCCAGAAGCCTTATTCTGGAGCCACAAGAAGGTGCCTAACTTCTTGAGCAGAATTCCTGATGCAGTGCACAATGATGCCTGGGTGAAATTTGGGCAAAAGGACCCACTGAATTCAAAGGTACAGCATGGATCTCTGGGTTACGACCCACCTGGAAACCCTACTTTGAATGGATTGCCAATCTTTTTTAAACTGGTTCAACACTCAGAGAAGAAAAAGAAAAGCAAAGAAAAACTAAGAATGCTTTTCTCATCCTTTTATGTCCAAGCCAGGGGGAAAACACACATTGGCTACATATTTTCAGCACATCAGGCTGCTGTTAAAGGCATGGGGGCGAAGCAGGAGCAAGCTGGCTGCACTAGTTGTGAGACTTCCAGCATGCAGTTCATTTCTCTCCCGTTTCTCCTGTCTCCCCCATGTTAAGCAGATCCTTTGTCATACCTCTGGGATTTGTTGAGCCTCCTCTGTATGGCTGAATTCTATGCACCAGAAAAGGCCTGGACTAAAAGAAATAGCTTACACAGTTAATTGTCCCTGCTGCTGGCTGCTTCACTTTTGCCCTTTGCAATGCATGTTGAATCTGAATTTATTATCCTGTACAGAGGTAGTGAATCACCATGGGTGACTTTGTTAATGCGAAACTGAATGTTTGTTAATTAATGGTTGGGATAAACCAGAGCTCTATCACACTCTTTGCCTATTATTGTGTAAAGAGCAGCAGCTGCCAACATTTTAAAAAAGCCAATTATATTCATAATAGCTTGTGCTGGTGCAAAATTTATGGGCTGGTAGAAGGGGAGATCATCTTTCCCCTTCATTTTACTTCTCTAGTCTCTGCAGTAGGTTGTCAGGTGCACTCAGTTTCAAGAGGTACTGTTCAGTTTAACCAATTGGTCTCCGTGATCAATGTTTGGCTGCCAAAACCAAGAGGGGAAAATGTTTATGAGCCTGAAGTGGGCTTGATGTCTTCACAGAAACTACAACCAGGATGATATTTGGCTTGATATTGCCTTGACCTGGTGATTAGGTACAAGGATCTTCAAAATGTGATCATCAGAAACATAGGTCTCCTCTACACCAAGCAGGATATTGAATTATGACAGCGGTATGAAAGTGGTATATAAAAGGCAGGAGCCACACAACTGCTTTATAGCGGTATTGAAGTGCGCTGACAACTGTTGGGGCCCATTGACACAGACCATAGACCGCTGTCATAATTCAATATCCTGCTTGGTGTAGATGTGTCAACGGGACCCAACAGTTAGTGCACTTCAATGCCACTATAAAGCAGTAGTGTGGCTCCTGCCTTTTATATACCGCTTTCATAGTGGAATACCCTGCTTGCTGTGGATGAGCCCATAGTTCCTAGAATGAGTTTTTCTGTAGAATCAGTCTTTTTTAAAACTAGTTGACCATTGAAGGGTTAATCCAAAACTCTGAACTACAGACGTCATTCCAGAAATAAATGCAAGCCAATTTTCTACTGCATTCTGTTAATTTACTGCAGCGCTTTTCTTCGCCTATCTCACATGTTTAGGTTCTCTACCTACTTACCTAGGTATAAGCACCATTGAACTGTATAACACTTAATTCTGAGTAGGCAGGTGTAGGGTTGTGCTGTTAGCCAATCAGCATCCTCAGAGGTAGGCCAGGCAGAGGGATGGTGACATAGCGAAGGCTGCCCCGTGACAGGTTGCTGCCTTGCAAAAGAGGGAGTGTGCATTTATTAAATTAAAATAAATATTCATGTCTGTTTAGTAGCTCAATGGTGGCAAAATATGATGCAGCTGCAATATTAACACTTAGGCTGAACTGTCAACCTTTTATCCCCCCTTCCAAAACAAGGGGACTTGTGCCTCTGATATATCAGTTTAATTATTGGTAACAATGTTCACTTAGGATGGAGTCACATGTGCTAAGATAACCAGTTGCAACCTGGTTCCTTCCAGACATTTTATATTTCTGTTCCCATCAGTCCAAGCCAGTGTGGCCAATGGTCAGGAATGCTGGGAGGTGTATTCCAAAACATCTGGGGGGGGGGGGGAACAGAGTGAGGAAGGCTAGTCTAAGAGAATCTGCTGAAAATGGTTTTCCATGGGGATTACTTCTTCTCCACTTCCATTACACTTAGGCCTTAGCTGGACCTAAGGTTTATTCCGGGATCGTTGTCCTGCTCCCGGGATCCCCTGTGTGTCATTTACATGAACAGGGATGACCCCAGGATGATCCCAGGATAAACCTTAGGTCTAGCTAAGGCCATAGTAGTACTCCATGTCAGGGTTAGCCAAAGTGGTGCTCTCCAAATAGTTTGGACTACATCTCTCGTTACCACCAGCATGGCCATCTTTGGCCATGCTGGTAGGGATTTATCTTTAAAATATCTGGATAGCACCATGTTACCTAAGGCTGCTCTATGTCAGGGTGTCATGATGTGCATTTCCTGGTCCCATCAGTGAGTAATGTAAAGTGCCTTTATGGAAATGGAGAACTTGACACAGAAATGCTAATTATTTAGGCACGTTGTAGCTCTATGACTCCTGTAATAGGGATGTGCTCTGCTTCTAATCGGACCGGCGAATTAGAAGCAGAGCAGGGTGCTTCGCCTCCCCTTAAGGCGGAGGCAAAGAGGATTGGGGGGCTGGCGGAGCGTGGCGAAGAGGATCGAGGTGAAGGCGGATCCTTCGCCTCGATCCGGAGCTCCGCCAGAAAGGTAAGTGGGGTTTACCGGGCCCTGCCGCTGTCGCTGTCGCCCATGCGGCGACAGCGGCAGGGCCTGGTAACCCCCCCTCCTCTCCCTTACCTGCCTCCATCCACGGTCCCTCAGTTCCTTCAATTGAGCCCGCGGTTCAACCAGGAAGTCTAGGCCGCACTTGCTGTACACTACCCTTGGTGTACAGAATCAGTGAGTTGGCCAACAAGATCAGTGCTCCTGAAGAGTGTTAATATGTGGCCTCAAAGATGAAGAGGAGGAAGAGTTAAATACCCCTTGCTTTTCGTCTTAATTTTCAGTGGTCTGGTCAAATACAACCCAGAACCAGAGACAGGCTTCCCATGCGGGGACTTTTTATTCTTCTTCTGCCTGGATTTCTATCATATCCCTAAACAACTGACATTTGATTATACCTGGCTTTATATACCACAGTGCTTTTGAAAATAATCCAAGAGCCCACAAATCAATATTTAATATTGGAGCCTGAAACAATTACGTTTCACTTCTTTATGCCAGTGGGATGGATTGGTGATGCCCGAAAGTGGCTTTTAATGTTGGTGGCTATTTTGTGCTACAAGCAAGATGCAACTGTGTTTTATTACCCTGCAAAGTCTTTGAAGGATAGGCAAGTGATATATGATACTGAGTTTTATAATACCGTACTCACTATTTGGATATGCTGTTCATTCAAGTATCCCATCACCAGACTTTCAGCACCATTTGTTGGTACGGAATAAATAAGAATGAACAACAATAAAAAGGTAGGAAGTGCAGTCGAGCAAAATAACTGATTAACTATTTTACAGTTTATAATTAAGCAATTGATGCTGACATTGTAGCATACTTGGGAAAGATTTTTTTTTTTTTTTGGAAGAGAGAGAAAAACGCAGTAGTTCTCTTTCGTAAAGCTAGCCAAATGAATACAGAAATATGCTGAGCCTTAAATCCTAAACCCATTCTTGTGATAATTTCCAAGTTGTAATCTTACATTCATCCGCCAATACTATACCTGGGTGCTTAGTAATTCCCTTAAATTCTGTAAGGCATATCTCAGCTACATGGTTTAGGCTGGATTCAGCAGTACTGATATTGCTTTGGATTAAACAGCAAATCCTCAGCTCCACTAATGGACAGAATGTTCAGCCCACAGTAGTCAGGAGACAGCAGATAAAGATTAGGAATTTGCTGTGCCACCATTACATTCTACCAGCCTCGGCTGACAGCTATGCTGGTGAAAATAGGGCCAGATCAGTGAAAATATGGAATGTTCTGGAAGGTTGCTAGTCTTGTCGTGGTGGCTGTTTTTCTGTCCCAGCTTGTGAAATGAAGTAAAGTTTCTTTTTTCTAGCATGGAGATAAAATGGAAACAGTCATCTGTGAAATCTTTGCACGTCAGGCTGCTGTTAAAGGCATAGGAGTAGGGGCAATTTTAAAAGCTGACAACTCCAATCTTGGTTCCAGAATGTTCCAGAGAATTGCTAAAGATCCCAACGCTACAGGTTCTTACATTATTGAGAGACAGATCTGGACAGTTAAAATGAAGAAATTCAGTAAAGGATGTCTCCATTTTGACATCCAACGTAGCCGGCACTAAAAACACATCAGTCTACTTTTCTTCCAAATACAATCGTTAAATTTTTAGTGGGGTCTGCTGTTTCTTGAACGCAATTGATTAAGCAATAAATAACTTAAAATAATCTCTCAATTGTTACCAGCCACAAATAAATCAGGAAGCAAATGGAACATAATGCAGAGTGTATTAGAAAAATCACAGTATATAGAGCCCTTTATAGATTCAGCATACTGTATAAAAAAGAACAAATCAATTTAAGATTTGTTTCCTAATACAGGTCGACTAGAGGAAGGCAATGTATGCTGCCAAAATCTTTTAATGATTTTTTTCAAAGCAGCAGCACTGAAGACAAATATTGTCTTGCTGTTGGAGGAGCTATTGTGTTTATGATTTTTTCAGGGAAGAGCGAGATGAACTATTACTATTGTCATCACCACACTTTTGGATTGTGCAACTCGAATAGATGACCATCACCCTGGGCTTTTGGATAGCCTGCTAAATGGCCCTTGGCCATTTGGTATTCTGAGTACCTGGCTTGCAGGTCACACTCTTCTGCTGTGTGTGCATGCATAAAAACCAGTGCGGCAAGGAGAGTGTAAGAGAACCATTTTAGCGGTTTTGAATCTAGCCAGAGAAAGGAAAACTCAGTCTGGAGCAGGTGGACAAGAAGCCGTTACTGTAGGAAACTGATCTTGAGTTAAGCTGTGCTTTGCTTGCCTGCCTGTTCCCCCACAAAACTCTGTTGTTATAACATGACACTACTTCATATGATAGACGGTACAAAACATTCCAGATCTCTGGTACTCTCTGCCCACAAATCAACTTGATCCTGCGATCTGTCGCTGGAACTGCCAGTACTACTCAAGGAAGACTGGAGTATAGAGTGACCATATGAAAAGGAGGACAGGGCTCCTATATCTTTAACAGTAGTATTGAAAAGGGAATTTCAGCAGCTGTCATTTGTATATATGGAGAACCTGGTGGAATTCCCTCTTCATCACAACAGTTAAAGCTGCAGGTGCCCTGCCCTCTTTTAAATCTGGTCACTCTAGTACAGCTCCTACACTTTAACTGTTGTGATGAAGAGGGAATTTCACCAGGTTCTCCATATATACAAATGACACCTGCTGAAATTCCCTTTTCTATGCAACTGTTAAAGATACAGGAGCCCTGTCCTCCTTTTCATATGGTCACCCTACTGGAGTACAAACAAGTTATAAAATACAAATAAGATGAAATACATCATAATGCTGTGTATGACCCATTCAACAAATGTTATGTGGTCTTAATCTTAAACAAAATGGGTCAAGGGCGGGTGAGAGCACCCTTGATACAATTTTACTTACAGCCACAGTAACATTCATTGTGGATCACAAAGTTGTCATATTTCGATAAGTAGCATTACCTATTCCCATGACTTCTGCACTTAGATGATATTCTGGGTATTTCCAGACTGAGGGTTCCTAGCCTTACCAATCTGCAAGTCCGTCTTTTCTCCTTAACAGTTGTTTTTTTGGGGGAAAGATGGAAGAGATGATGGGAAGATTGCAAGTGGAAGAGGATTTGGTACACTACAAATCCCATGTTCCACTGTGATTCTGAAATATGCATATGTCACACTGATCCAGTGCATTGGATCCAGTGCGTTGGATCCAGTGCGTTGGGCATATGTAACTGGGCCAGTGGAAACAGATGTCTCCACCCCCTCTTCTCCAGAGTAACCTCTCCATCTCCCTGAAAATGCTACACAGAGATTTGGGAGCCCCTGATGAATGGGTTAGGTTCTGGTGCAGGGCAGAGGGAGATCCCCAAAGGTTGGGCAGAGGCACTTTCTGAGAGTGGAGCTCCAGTCCCAGAAAGTGCCTCTGCCTGATTTTGCAGGATCACCCTCAGTCACCTAGGAAAGGAAAGGAAAGGAAAGGAAAGGAACCTCTCATGCAAGCACTGAGTCATTACTGACTCTTGGAGGGATGCCAGCTTTCGCTGAAGTTTTCTTGGCTGGCCTTATAGCGGGGTGGTTTGCCGTTGCCTTCCCCGGCCGTTATTACCTTTCCCCCAGCTAACTGGGTGCTCATTTTACTGACCTTGGGAGGATGGAAGGCTGAGTCGACCCGAGCCGGCAGCCTGAAACCAGCTTCCACTGGGATCGAACTGAGGCCATGTGGAGAGTTTCAGCTGCAGAAACTGCTAAGTCGTATCTAAATTCCTCGATGCAGCATTCCATGATAATAATATGCATGTGCAACTTTTCACATCCTGACAACAACCTGAAAATTCAGGAGAAAACCCACCAAATCATTCTGCATCAGTGGATCCTGACCTAGAGTTGCCCAAGGGAATTTGAAGTAGCACCTGTATGTAGGGTGACCATATGAAAAGAAGGACAGGGCTCCTGTATCTTTAATAGTTGCATAGAAAAGGGAATTTCAGCAGGTGTCCTTCATATATATGGAGAACCTGGTGAAATTCCCTCTTCATCACAGCAGTTAAAGCTGCAGGAGCTATACTAGAGTGACTAGATTTAAAAGAGGGCAGGGCACCTGCAGCTTTAACTGTTGTGATGAAGAGGGAATTTCACCAGGTTCTCCATATATACAAATGACACCTGTTGAAATTCCCTTTTCAATACAACTGTTAAAGCTACAGGAGCCCTGTCCTCCTTTTCATATGGTCACCCCACCTGCATGGAGACATATGAGGTGATTTAAAACTGTACTCAGTTTCAGCTTTTCTTTTCTTTTCTCTTTTTAGCTTATACCTCATTTATACTAGTTGAAACATTTGTTGTGGTTTTAATCTTAGAAAACAAGATGAAATGAATAAATGTTAACTTTGAGATCTACCTTTGTGCCAGCTAATGTTTTAATCATTAGTTGCTAAAGCATTTTCTCTTTTGTTTGATATCACACTCCTTAACATGTTTCTCCTTTCAGAATGAAAGCTAATCCTTTGTGTAAAACAACAAAAGCAGCTTAAAATACAGGTGATAATTATTATTACTATTTTAATTCACTTGTTCAGGGAGAGTAAAAAATCGGTAGACATACAAGAGATTTCAACACAATTTTGGAAGTGCTGCACAACTTGTGAATTAAATTCATCTCATAACAGAGACTACAATCTCATGGACACTTATTTGGAAGTAAGTCCCAACTACAATGTGTGGGCCATGGAAAATAGCTCCCATTGCAGATCACATACGGAGAGGACACACATCCTTTCTTGGTGCAAGGATTCAAGACTGGCTGAGAGTCATTCAGGAAAAAGGAGGGACAGGCAATAAGAGAAGCTACAGCCAACCACTGGCAGCAGCAACCTCCATTAGCTCGCTGCATAGGACTGAGAAACCAGAGATGTGAGTTCAAATCCGGTCATGGGGAAATGTGAAATGTGGCTCTCCCTCTCTTTTTCAAGTCTGTCCATAAGCAATCATGTGAATTCATTGGTTCAAGGTATAACATACTGTTCCATGCTGCTCTAAGGGTGGCCAGGTGTCCTATTTTGCTGAGCTGGCAGAGGGCAGTCCTCTACGTTATCTCAGTGTAGATCACAGTAGATGGATTTGGGAGATAGCAAAGCAAGAGAGTTTTATATAGATATGCTTTCCATTTTTTTTTACTTTTGTTAACAAAAAAGTAAGTTACTTCAGGGATCAACTCTGAAACAGTCACCCGTAAAATCTTTGCATGTCAGGCTGCTGTGAAAGGCATAGGAGTAGGGGCAATTTAAAAAGCTGGCAACTCCAATCATGGTTCCAGAATGTTCCAGAGAATTGCTAAAGACCCCAATACTACCATTTCTTACATTACTGAGAGACAGATCTGTCAAAGATGGTGATACTTGGCTCAGCAATACTGCAAACGAGAAGGATCTTGGAATTGTTGTAGATCGCAAGCTGAATATGAGCTAACAGTGCGATATGGCTGCAAGAAAGGCAAATGCTATTTTGGGCTGCGTTAATAGAAGTATAGCTTCCAGATCATGTGAGGTACTGGTTCCTCTCTATTCGGCCCTGGTTAGGCCTCCTCTAGAGTATTGCGTCCAGTTCTGGGCTCCACAATTCAAGAAGGACGCAGACAAGCTGGAGCGTGTTCAGAGGAGGGCAACCAGGATGATCAGGGGTCTGGAAACAAAGCTCTATGAAGAGAGACTGAAAGAACTGGGCATGTTTAGCCTGGAGAAGAGAAGTTTGAGGGGAGACATGATAGCACTCTTTAAATACTTAAAAGGTTGTCACACAGAGGAGGGCCAGGATCTCTTCTCGATCCTCCCAGAGTGCAGGACACAGAATAACGGGCTCAAGTTCAAGGAAGCCAGATTCCAGCTGGACATCAGGAAAAACTTTCTGACTGTTAGAGCAGTATGACAATGGAATCAGTTACCTAGGGAGGTTGTGGGCTCTCCTACACTAGAGTCATTCAAGAGGCAGCTGGACAAACATCTGTCAAGGATGCTTTAGGGTGGATTCCTGCATTGAGCAGGGTGTTGGACTCGATGGCCTTGTAGGCCCCTTCCAACTCTGCTGTTCTATGATTCTATGATTCTATGAAAGGACCATATGGAGGGGGAGCAGGGAAGGAGTCTTGAATTTGCCCATCAAGCGGAAGCATCTGGACAGTACATGTGACAGGAACACGTCTTCTCCACCGTTGTGTATTTAGCATTCAATATTAAAAAAAGAAATATTGTATTTCTATTATTTCTAGATGTGCAATATATTTTCATATGCTGATGGTATGCAAATTGGTGTCATTTTGGGTCCTCTTGTTTTGGTGATGCATGTCCTGATTTTTGGTGATGTGTCAGTGGCCGCCCTACAGCTGATACTAACTGCACTGGTTTCATTAAAAATCTAAAAAGGAGGAGAGAAAGAAAGAGAGCGAGAAAGAGAGAGAGAGAGAGCACAAGCTCAAGGGAATTATAGATTGGTACTTCATTATCACTATTTCTCTCGGACTGACAAGGGAAAATAATTAGAAGAATTTTAACCATTCTCTATCAAACAGGCTCTTAGTGAAAGTGAAATGTGAAGATTAGCATGGTAGATAACTCTTAATTTTTTGGAGGACCCTAGCTTGGTTGTTGCTATACACAGTGAGGCCATGCATAGCAAACAACTGCCCCCCAATTACTTGGCAAACACTGCACATGGTGGATTAAAACTCTGTTTCTTCAGCTCTGAACACAGGCTTCTAACACTTGACCTAAAATAGAAATCCATTATCCAGCACTTAATGTTCACAGGAGTTGTTGGAACAGAAGTGGAGTGAAGCACATAAGTCCTTCAAGCCTGGGACCCTTGAGATATGCATAGCTTTCATCCAAATAAATGTGTTTTACAATGAATGCCTGCCTTGTGTTTTGTATAATGCTTCTCTCCATTGTGTGTTATAATTCATACATGAAAATGGGAGCTTTTTGTTTATGCTAAGAATGTTTTCTTTTGAGCCAAAGTCCATAATTAATTATCACATCTGTGTTTTAATTTCTATTCTTTAAAAAAAAAAAAAAATTGGGGTGGGTGGGGGGAGATAATAATTAGCTAATTATGAAAACTGGGAGCAAATTAAATCGATGCAGTCATTGTGAAATGAACACAAACACACCACCAACTGATTATGTTGTCTGTAGGTGGAAAATAAATCAAAAAGGTAAGTATATATTATTTGAACTTCTATAAAATGAAATTCAATGAAACTGTAAGCACTTTTCACACATTATACATTCAGTGTGTATTGTGTTAGTTTTTAATTTATTTATTATTGCATTTATATCCCACCTTTTTTCCTCTAAGAAACCCAAGGTGGCTTACATAATCCTCATCCTCCTCTCCATGTTATCCTCACAACAACAACCCTGTGAGGTAGGTTGGGCTGAGAGTCTGTCACTGGCCCAAAGTCACCCAGTGGGTTTCCATGGCAGAGTGGGACTAGAACCTGGATCTCCCAACTCCCAGTCCAACACTTTAGCCACTACGCCACACTATATTGCCAATCTCCGTAGGTTCAGCTTAATGTACCATGAATTCTACATGTTTACAATGGTATACAGGATGTTGGATTCTTTCCTCAAACCCTGCTTTTCCAGTCTTCGTAACTGTACAGAAAGAGACATACATGGGTACAGTTGTACGTGCTCTGTACTGCCTCCCTTTCAGTACAATGTGTGAAAAATGCTAAAGTTAATTAGCATGGGCCAAAGGTTCTGAAACAGATTTAAAGATAACACAATCTGTGTTATTGCACAGATCTATTTTACTAGAAGCAGTGTATGAACAAGGAGAGATGCTAGCAAGCTCTGGAATAACATAGTTTTAAAAAGTCAGAATGAAGAACCCTGCTCCTTCTTCCAGTTCATTTGGAATGGACAGAGATTTTGGGTGATCTGGAGTCCAGTCCAAAATGAATCTATTAGGCTGGGCAGCAAAGTTCTCAAATCCAACAGAAATTTGAGTTAATCTGAATCAAGACTTGCTGATCTTTAGGCTTTTGGGCAAGGAAAGGGAAGACATAATCTTGCTGCACACTAGGCATGCAGGTCTCTGACCCTAGCATAATTCCAGAGCTGAGCCCTTGTTGGTCCCAAACATATGGGGAACTCAGTGTACTTTATATGTGAAGGCACACACAAAAATAATCTTGTGTCACCTCGATGTCTAACAGCAACAGAACAGAACAGAACAGAATTTTTGTGTCAGTCACAAGCCATTGCAACATCATACATAAAACCTAATAGAATGCATAAAATGGTCAAACTAAAAATATATATAAAAAATTAGAGCAGCCGAAAAAAAAGGATAAGTTATAAAACACTAATGAGCAAATAGAATTGACAGATTAAAGTCAAAAGGGAAAAAATAGATTCCCCCCCCCACCAATAATAATAATAAAAACTTTTTTGAACTCAGGATACCACAGTAGACCTTCTTTTAATGGCAACTGCCAGACATTTTGCAGACTTCACTGTCATCCATTTATTTTGGTCTGCAAGGATGGAGGCTGCATACATACCAGATAAGTGCCCAGGGAGAAATAATGATGATGGGTTAATTAACAGTTTCTTCAGCTTTCTATAGAAGAAGCAAAACAACATGAGTGAATGTTTCAGTGCCATCTCCAAATGGACATGCATGAGTTCCCAATGGAATTCAGTTAAAATGACTCTCAGGTAACATTGAGGGCAATGCATTCAACCGAACACTTGAGAAAGCACAGGCTTTCCTGGAATGTAGCCCAATTCATCCGTCACCATGGAAAGCACCAGATTAAGTCATAGGGAATCCATCTTGCAATTGATGAAATGGGCTGAAGTCTTCAATTTGTATACTACAATAAATCTGTTAAATTCCCACCAGGCTTTTTTTTTTAAAAAAATTGAAATAAATTAACAGAGCGACCACTGTATAATTTGATGGGAAAGAAGGCATATGCTGGCACAGACACACAACCCTCCACCCCAATATCTTCAGCCTTTTTGTTGGTTGGTTGATTGATTGATTTCCTGTAATAGACATGTATCAGTGCCCCTCACACACAAACACAAGTTCAATCAGTCAATATTACCAGATATATTTATATAAAATCCAGATCAGCAGTATATTCCAATAAGGATGTAATCCTGTGCATATTTAGATGGGGAAAAGTCCTACATAGCTGGCTGGGGAATGCTGGGAGTTGTAGGCCTATTTTCTTTCTAAATGTCTATAGGATTGTGCCCTAAGAAAGACACATTTGAAGTCCTGTCAGTTCATGACCATCCCACCTTGAAGTCTGAAGGGGCTTATACTCGAGTTTGTTTGAATGTGAGTAGGAGATCCCACAAGATCGGCGAGTACATATAAATTGACAAATCCCCAAGCAGTTTTGCTTTCCTCCTGCGTTTCAATTTTTCCAGCGTCAATTTTTTTCCATTCCACATATGAAGAAATTTATGGATTTTGGTAGATTCTTATCAAAAATGAACCAAAGTGAAATTCTCATCCATCTGAACTGGCCGTGTTCAATACAGCTATTCCCAGCATGAAGAAGACTATGTTGCATCTGCCTGCAATTTAGCTGTTAAGGATGAGGACACTGCCAGTAAAAGAGGTGGCAACCCTAATTCAACAACACAAACATGGTTGAATACACAAGAATTCAAACCCAGACTTTTAAATGCAAAGCAATTAAAGCCCTGTGCTTGGACGTTCAAATCTGTAAGTTTCAGTTCTTCCCATATTATAATTTTTTGGGGGAGATATATTTTTGTAATTATTTTTCCATTAAACATATAAACAAAATTTTCAACAACAATTTAGAGAAGCTTATTGTGCTGTATCAACATCCAGATTCAGTTTTGTGGTGCCAAGGTTACACAAGATATATAGGTATATGTACACATCTTAAGACATGGCAGCCAGATTGGTCACTGGTACATCTAGGGGTGATCACATTACACCAGTCTTAAAATCTCTTCACTGGCTGCCAATTAGTTTCCGGGTGAAGTATAAAGTGTTGGTTATTACCTTTAAAGCCCTACATGGTTTGGGTCCAGGCTATCTGCGGGATCACCTTCTCCTGTACATTCCGCCCCGCACACTCAGTCCTCTGGGAAGAATCTACTTCACTCAGCAAAGACTAGGCTGACAAACATTACCCAGAGGACCTTCTCTTCTGCTGCTCCCAGACTGTGGAATAGAGACTCATCAGCTTGACACTCTTTTAGCATTCAAGAAAGCTATCAAGACTGATCAAGGCTGGCCTATCCAGTAGAATTTTAGGATACTTTTAGGATGTTTTTAACAGTGTATACTATGTTTTTAATCAGTATTTTAAATTAGAGAGGCGGGTAAGAAATAAAATTATTATTATTATTATTATTATTATTATTATTATTATTATTATTATTATTGTTACATTACATCTCTCCAAAATGATCTCTGAAGTAACTTATTTTTTTGTTAACAAAAACATATCTATATAAAACTCTCTTGCTTTGTTATCTCCCAAATCCATGTTCTGTGATGTGTGAACATGTTAGCTAGTGCCACTTGTAAAAAGGTCCTATCAAAAAAACAAAATTGAACAACATTCTCAGCAAGCACACTCAGTCTTCATAGAACTGTTCTGAGGGATTTTCCCATCATCACCTTCAGTGGTTTTTTTTAGATTTGTTGTACTTCCGCAAACCTCACGGTTCCCACCTCTTGTGCATGGATGGTGCAGTTTTGGCTATATCAGCAATGGCACGCACAGCCTGAACTTCGGAAATAAAGGGCATGATGTACTGTTTCTCTCCTGTAAAGGCTGTGTGGCCAGTTCTTTGGGAAGCATCCCCACCACCGCCATAATAAATCCACACGGGAATGCTAACATTAATGAAAGCAAGGCACAATGCCTTTGACCTATCTCAATCTCATCAATGGCCTCTTTGGTAATAATCCAGGCAGATGCCTTTGATGAATTCTCTGCTGTCTGAGAGAGACAGAAAGTCAATCCAATGTTCTGCCTCCCAATTTTACAAGATAACAATTAGTGCTAATGATTTGTCAACAGTTTCCTGGTACAGGGCTTTGCATTGTTCACCAGATGGATCCTAGTGGAGACATCTAACTGAAAAGAAGCCAGATAAGGACCTCATCAATACTATGGGTCAAATGTATCACATTTCTGTAGAGAAGATGGAGAGTAAAGATTGAGTTTGCCTTTCTTAGAGATCTAGATGTGATCAGGATTGTAAAGTAAGGTCATTCTAAAGGTCCTGTGAATTAGAAACCTTCGGAAGAACCTGAAATCTTGCACTAGCTTCACTGTAACCGATTTGAGCCAGCAGGTTTTGAACAACATCCATTCATTCCTTTTAAGAACTCCATGGGGTTGTTCCTTGGCCATAATTTATGGCAGCCTGCCTCAACCTGGTGCCCTTGAGACATTTTGGACTACAACTCCTAACAATCCTGACCATTTGGCCATGTTGGGTGGGGCTGATGGAAATAGGAGGTCAAAACATTTGGAAGTCAAAAGATTGGAAAAATCTGTCTTAGGACATAGGATTCCACCCCAAGCGAAATTTGTTACAAATAATTAAACAATGTCACAAATAATTGTTCTAGGTGGGGCTGATGGTTGTTGGCAATCATAGATCATATCACATTTCCCTCCACAAAAGCAATCTCCCATAATCCTAGTGCCACCAACTTTTTAAACTCAGAGAAGCTTCAAAGGTATTTTGCAAGGAGGTCTGGAACGTATTTATTGATTAATTTATCAATACTCTGTTAGTAAGGAAGGATGAAAGCCCAATTGGGCATGAACCATCTGGTGCAAGTTGCACAGCTCTTCACGCTACCAGCAGTTGAAATGGACTGTGGAAGTTTTATAATTGGGTATCAACGATATAGCTTTGTGGACCAAATTAGGGACCACTTTTCCCCTTATGAGACTTTTTGTCCGTTTCAGTTGAGGTCTGGGTAAACTGGCATCAGCAGGGCTGCAGAGCAAGACTTTTTAGAATGGCTCCGTGGAACATCCGTCCTATTTCCCATTGCTCATCTTAGACTGCATTTCAAAGATAAGCTGATAGCATAATTCTCTAACCATGCTTTTAAATATGATCTGGTCTTGATTGGTAAATTCCAGCTTTCTTATATTTATGGGATATCTTTATGTAGTATTAATTGAGGTCTTTTTTTTGGCTCATTGTTTTTAAAGTTGTTATAGTGGTTTTAAATGTATGTGTATTTGGCTTGTTTTTGTGGTTTTTAATCTTTGTATATTGTTTTTAAGTGTTTTTATCTTATGTGAACCACCCAGAGAGCTTCGGCTATGGGACAGTATACAAATGCAATAAATAATAATAATAATAATAATAATAATAATAATAATAATAATAATAATTTAAATAAAGAAATGTTACAAAAGCAAATAAACAGTGAAAACAGTGTTCCGTAACAGTGTTCACACCTTTCTAAATGTAGGGACAACATGGCTGTCTATATATTATGTTTCAGTAAGAAAATGTTTTGTTCCAAATAAGCCCTACCTTGTTGAATACCCAAGCTTATCAACTGAGGCCTTTCTTCAGGTATATAGCCTAGTGAGGCTTAAAAGAGGGTTAAAAATATGGGCCATTTTAGTTGCCCTCATTGCGGAACTGCCCACTCAAAGACCTACCACGCAATCTGCTTAGTTCTCTTATACTGATAAATAGGGGTGTGCACGGACCCCCCGATCCGCTTCTCTTCCAGATCCACAATTTGCAGATTGGGCCGCTTTGCTCCGCCCCGCTCCGCCTATAGTCCGCTGCGGAGGTCCGGATCCGGATCGGAGCTCCGCTTTTCCCACCCATAGGCTTGCATTGAAATCCAAAAAAGTATACAACTTTTTTTCTGTTAAAGTTAGAAACCTCAAGTTTGGCACCATGACACCTCATGGAGGTATACACACGCATGCCAAGACTCAAGCCAATCCAAGCCTCCCCTGATTTTTTGGGAATTTATGAAAATCGAACACCCCATTTTCAGACATGGACTGTTCTCCAACAATTTGACAGATAAAAAAATTGGAAGTGGGCACCCTCACAGATGCCATCTAGATCCACATTCATGCCAAGTTTCATGCAAATCCCATCATCTCCTGATTTTTGGCGGGGCTTAAACCTCTAACGCACCACCCATAACCCCAATTCACACCCCTTTCGATATCTCCGTCGATTTTCACATTAGAAACCTCAAACCTGGCACCATGATAGATTATCCATGGATACACATGCGTTCTAAGCCTCAAGCAAATCCCATCATCCCCTGATTTTTGGTGGGGCTTTAACCTTTTAACTCACCCCAAATCAAGTCCCATGCAAGAACTACATCAATTTTCATGTTAGAAACCTCAAGTTCAGCACCATGACACCTCATGGACATATACACACGCATGCCAAGACTCAAGCCAATCCAAGCCTCCCCTGATTTTTGCGGAATTTTTGAAAATCGGACACCCCAGTATCTCAGGGATTTAAAGCTGCAGACAACTCAATGGGGCCATTTCAAAGGAAATCCCAACATGCCATGAATTGGGGAGTAGAGATAAACCTATATGAATCTTCTTCCACACTTGAAAAATGGATTTGGAACTTCCAAAAGTCTAAGTGAGCGCAGGAAGGACTTCTCCCCTGAGTCAAAGCAAGACACACACAAACCATCCCTGCGAGGTGGGCAGGGGAGGAGGGAGGGAAGGCAGGCAGGCAGCAGACATTTCTGGGGGCACAAGGAAGTGAGGCAAGGATAGTTTCAAAGCCAGTAATGCAAACCATCCCTGTGAGGTGGGAGCAGCACAGAGAGATGCCTTTTCTTTTGCATCCCATAACTAGGACGCTAGGAGAATAAGAGTAAAGCTTTGTGATCCTTGCTTCAGAGTTGATTGACTGCACTGTGATCACAGCCATTACTAAACAACAAAATAATAATGTTAATAGCAGTACTAATTAATATTAATAGCAACAACAACAACAACAACAACAACAAGAAGGAGTTGAACCACAATGAAAGCCTGCCTGACTTCACTGAAGAGGAAAAGCCAGGAGAGCTTGGGCTATAAAATGGAATAAATAAATAAATAAATAAATAAATAAAGGAGGGTTAGCAGTGTTGCTGAATAAACAACAGGAACTCATGATAGGCATTAGCTTGCTTCTCCACTGGTTTACCTTTGGAGGGCTCTGATGATCCTCCAGGGCAGGACACAGCGTCTGTGCACTGGGCATGTCCACATGCCCTAGGGGACCTCATCCCCTTGCACCACATCTATTCAGTTGTTCACCAAGGTTAGGGTGGGTAGCAGTGCTGTGTTTCCTATCTGTTATTTATTTGCTTAGTATATGATTTCAGGTTGTGTTTGTGCATTTGGTGGGGCTACTGTTTTAAAAAAACACTGGGAAAAGTCCATTCAGACTAAGAAAGAGAAGTTTCCTAGTATCCCAAGTTACCCGTTTTGCCTATCCCCTCCTGACTCTGACTCTCAGCACTTCAGAAAAAGGTACCTCTCCCGCTTTTTTTACCCGATTTTTCCAAAAATTATAGCAAGCGAACCGCACCACGCAGAGAGCTGAGAGTAGGCTCAAAATACCCCCAGCCACGACTCTCTAAGCACAAGAAGTTTCAGAAAGATATCTTAAAAAACAACACAGTTATCCCCTATTCTTTTCCGCAATGCAATCCTATGGGCGAAATTTTCCAAAATGGCGATTGGATCGCGCCGCGAAAAGAGAATCGGTCCACCTATGGGCGCTTCTCTTCACCGTGCTTCTAAGTAGGGGTGTGCATGGACCCCCCAATCTGCCCCACGGGCCGATCCAAAAATTTCAGATTGGCCCGCTCCACGCCACTCCGCCCATAGTCCGTTCCTCTTCGCTGCAGAGCTCTGGCTC
This sequence comes from Elgaria multicarinata webbii, assembly GCF_023053635.1. Classification (NCBI taxonomy): domain Eukaryota; kingdom Metazoa; phylum Chordata; class Lepidosauria; order Squamata; family Anguidae; genus Elgaria; species Elgaria multicarinata. The sequence goes on along the minus strand of NC_086180.1, from coordinate 83,630,796 downwards.
TGAATTGTAGTTCCGCAGTGGAGGGGAGTGGTGCCAGGTAAGCCCCCTCCCTCCTCTCCCTTACCTGCAGAGACCAAGGGGGGGCCTTACTTGCATCCGTCCGCGGTCCCTCAGCTTCTTCAATTGAGCCCGTGGCCAATTCACTTCTGATTCTCCGATTCTAATCGGAGCGGAGCACATGCCTACTGATTAAAACACATTTCAGCAGATGTCTGAGTGTCCTAGCCCAGTCCTGTTTTAATCGCATGGTGATCTTTTCATATGTCCATTGGATTGGATTTGATTTGATTTATTTAGGGTGACCATATGAAAAGGAGGACAGGGCTCCTGTATCTTTAACAGTTGTATTGAAAAGGAAATTTCCTCTTCATCACAACACTTAAAGCTGCAGGTGCCCTGCCCTCTTTTAAATCTGGTCACTCTAGTATAGCTCCTGCAGCTTTAACTGTTGCGATGAAGAGAGAATTTCATCAGGTTCTCCATATATACAAATGACACCTGCCGAAATTCCCTTTTCTATGCAACTGTTAAAGATACAGGAGCCCTGTCCTCCTTTTCATATGGTCACCGTAATTTATTTCATTTCATTTCTAAAATACAGCATAACATTTAAATATACAAAATTTAAAAACAATTTCAGAGAGCAATCTTGTGGCCCCTAGACAGCATTGGGGGGGGGGGGGTGTTTGCTAGGATTTTTCAGGTTCTTGGATCTGAGGCAAGAGAAGTGCTCTGACCTTGGACCCAGGAGTCTGAGTTCTCCTCACCCCACTTTGCAGCCAGTGCAAGGAGGCATGCCAGTGGTGGGGCAGGGAGGGGACAGCTTACACCATATCCTTAGCCCTCTCCAGCCTCCTTCCATCCCCGTTGTGAAGGAAGGCTGGAAGGAAGGCTGGGGTCCACCCAGCACCTCCGCAGGCTAGGCACCTGGACCAAATGTCTAGGTTCCCAGGCAGCCCCCTCCCTAGCCTGGTCCGTAACCAGGAAGAGCCAAACCTTTGAGAAATAATGCCCCCCCCCACACTTTAAGGACAAAAGCAGGTTTATTTACACAAACTAAAATCTAACTCATAATGCTCTGGTCGGGCAGTAAAAGCTGAGGGGAAGGGAGAGAGGGGGAAGGGGGAAAAGGGGGGGGAATGAGGTAAAATACAAAGGGAAGGTTAGCAGCAAGCAAGCACACCATAAACCCATAAACCCTGTTCTAACACCCGCCGCAGCCGCGGCCGGTCTCCCCTAAAGTATCCAGACATTCAAAACATAAAAAAACTAACTAAACACTGAGCAGCATCTCCCAGCTTGGAATAGATCTGCCACCTAATACACATAGAAAAGCAGAGTTGGAAGGGGCCTACAAGGCCATCAGGAGCCTACAGGAAGATGAAGCGCCCTGGCTACTTGCTTCTTTATCCCCTTGCCCGTCTCCACCAACCGATGCCCTTCCCGGGCCCCTGGCGCCCCCTCCCTCAGAACGTCCTTTCCCACAGCTGGGACAGATCAACACCCCAATTAACTTTGATAACTTCCCAGGTGCTGTGGTGGGAGTCTGGAATGCAATGCTGGGTGCAACCAATTACCCAGCCATGAGATTGACCTTGAGAAGCACTCTCCAACTCACTCCCTCTGGCTCAGAGGCCTGGGCCAAGTTCAACAGTTTAGAGACAATTATTTGGACAAGACTTAGCTGAACAGAACAAGACCGCAGCCATTTTGGACTGTTCTTCACCCCCCCCCCCGATGTGTCGGTGAGATAGGCATCTAGTTAAACTGCAGAGTGGGAGACGTAGTGCACCTCCTGCTCTGCTTAGGATACTTGTAAGCCTCTGAGTTCGAAGTATTGCACCTTAAATAGCTAAAAACAATTTCAATAAAATACTTAGACCTGTTCAAACAGCTGGTATAAATCTCCCATCATAGTCCATGACATGCCTTGGAGTAGAGGACAGTCTTAACCTCTTACCCCCACAAAAATGGCAGTGTTGGCACCAGGTGGGCCTCTGTAGGGAGATCATCCCATAATCGGGGGGCCACCACTGAAAAGGCCCTCTTCCTTGTTGCCACCTTTTGAGCCTTTTATCTTGATAGTATTATTGTTGACAATTTTCAGAGGGTAGCTACATTAATCTTAAGCAGCAAAAACAGTGAAGGGACTAGTGGCACCTTACAGACTAGCCAGTAAGAATAAACAGTGAAAACTAGTAAACCAGCAAATTAACAAAACAAAACAAACAAAAGCCACCTAAAAATAATGCATGCAGAAAAGGAATATTATGTAAATTTCCTCAATTTGCATAATTTCTATAGAATCTAGGTTTCCTTTATATAATTTCTTTTCTGGGCACAGAGGTCACATGGCCCCAGGTATAAAATATATTTTTCAAAGTTAAACTTACAATTTGTTGGTCCAGTGAAAACAACACATAAGACAGGACATAACAATGTAGACAAGATTTCTTTGTACCCAGCAATTAGTAAAAAGAAAAATAGATGTTAAGGTTGGAGCACTATTAATATTCCTGCAGCATTTAATCAGGATCAGGGTATAATTGTTCCCAGCAGTGTACAAGATGCAAAGAACATTTCTTTGCCCTAGTGATCATAGCCCTAAAACTGGGGTCAAGTTACAATGTGGGAACAGGAAAGGCAACAGGTAGACATGACAGTAACAGGAGAACAGGATTTTGAATACACGCTGGTAGTTATTTCCATTGTGGGTGTTCCATTGGGCTCTTTATTGCACAGATGAATGGTCAAGAGACAGTAATTAATCACATAGAAGTTCTGCGATGTTAATTAATCACTGGCAGGCCACCTGCCTCATCAAATTAAATGTGAATTACAATCCTCAGCTATGTGGAAAGCAGAGTTTGTTTGCAGCCACTAAGAAATAAAGACCACTTTGTAAAGAACAGAGAAACAAGAGGGTGGGATTTTAAATAAGGGTATGCAATGAGATGTTGCACACCCTTATTTGTGCAGAATCCAACTCAGGTCATGCTGATATATTAAAAAACAGGGGTGGGGAAAGCACACCTGTGCTATCCTGCTTTAACTTCAGCTGCCTCGGTGCCCCTGGGTGGGTGGGGGTCTCAGGCCACAGCTGATGAAAAAGCAACTAGGGTGAAGTGGTTTAAGTGAAGACCGGAGGGTCCAGCTCTCTCTCCTGCGTACCCATGCTAAACTTTAAATCCCCCCATCCTCTGAGTTATATTAAATTGATGCTGGCATGGTTACTAGGCATAGAAGGGTGTGTCTTGGGTTCTCACTATTTCACATTTTTCCCAACTAGAGGCTCAGTTTGTCACATAAAACTTCACACTAATTTTTGTGCCTATTTCTTCTATGCATTGTTGTACATAATTTTGACTAATATACACAATTTCTGCAAGCCGTTTCCCTAATATAATGCATTTTAATGTAAGTTCCATTAATACATGCATTTTAACGTGCCTGTTTCCCAATGCAGACATTTCTGTGGGGATCCCATCATCTGATCCTAGCCGGAGAAATGCGAGGATCAGTGCTGCTGTGCAGGAAAAGCTGCCACCTGCTTAAAAAAGTATTTTTATGAGAAACAATTGTCCTGACTGAGGTAAGGCATAGGATCGAAGAGCACTCCTCCACCCCATGCTTAGTCAGGGAGGCTTTGCCTGCCTGCGCCTTCTCCCTTTGGGAAGGACAAAGCACTTAGCACCTGGGAGAGCAAGCGGCATGCAGGGGGATCCCTGCTGTTATCTCTGACCACTGATAGGAGATAACAGTGGGAATTCCTTTCCCCATTAGCCACCGAGTGCCAGAGGCTTTAGAGGCCTGCAGCCCAGGCCAGCCCAGCCCACTCATCCCTGACATATATGCCTCAGTCCTCAGATGCTCATTAAATTGTAATGCAACCCCTCCAAATAAGCAGCTTGAAAACTGCAATGTTAGGAACTTTTCGATAGCAGCTGCTCTACCCCATCAGGATGAGTCTAAATCAATATTATTGCCTCTCACTTGTAGTCAAGGCTTTGTGCGCTTGATCCTTTAATGAACCAGAAGAAAATGATCTGAACGTACATTCCCTTTGATGATTATTCTGTTGCACACACTTTTAAGCAGGGAAATTAAAAAAGAACACAATGCAGGTTTTAATGCTGCTTCTTCATTGTTAAGTCACTGGAATGCACAGATTGAATCATGCGAGTGGTATATTCTTTCTATAAGATTAACCTCCCCCATTCCTTTGGTACAATTCATTTGGCTAGAGCAAAATGATGATGTAAATCAAGAGAGTCTTGCATGTGTGAAACATTGGAAGAATTCCCAGGAAGGTGGTTAGACGCTGAAATTTCTGTATGTGCATGTGTGTGGTTTCTACCGAATCCTACCCTGGACTCACATAAAACCTGAATGCTAGCTGTTAGTCATGTTCATACTGTTAGTTTTACTCTACCCTGTGCCTGTTTGGTGCATTCCCTTCCCCTTCTTATTGTTTTATTATGATGCTATTAGAATGTAAGCCTATGCGGCAGGGTTTTGCTATTTTATTGTTTTACTCTGTACAGCACCATGTACACTGATGGTGCTATATAAATAAATAAATAATAGGTGTCGCCTGCATTCTCTAACACTGAGTGGCCAGTTTGGAGTCTAGCAGTGGTGACCCAACTGCACACAACGAACGAAATGTACCCCTGAACGAAATGTCAAAGGGGAATTTAAAGTTTCCTGTTGGGAAGACTCATCAGAGAAATTACAAGGAAAACAACACGCGTTTAGATGACCTGAAATTTTTTTTCATCACAAGTGTCACTCATAACCCCTTGCACATATTTTTTTCTGTGTTCTTTCAACACTATTTTCCATGCTGTTGTTGTTAATCTGAGATGGTTCATGTTGTTGTCGCTATTGTTGTTGTTAATCTGGGGTTTTAATTAAAAGGGCATTGGTGCCATTAGCTACAATTAAATGGAATGGGAAAAGGTAAAATGCCATGCATCCAACCTTTGGGGTTTTATTAAATGGTAACCCCCCTCACATTTAATACCATAGTTGCTACAGTGGCTGATCTATTTATTTACTGAAGCACTTAGTAAATACTACACAAAGAAGAGAAGAGATAGCTCTCTGCCATATGCCTTGCAGTTCAATAGACTTGGCACAAAAGGAAGAAGAATGGGGAAGGAAAGGGGAAACGTTGATGCAAGAGTTAAAATAATAGTAATAATAATCCTGTAGGATATCTTATGTGTTTGATGTGTTTCACATGCCTTATCCCAGACAACTGTTACGCAGGTATTGTTCTCTCCTTACTCTGTGTGTGTGTCATGGCAGGGCTGAATAGAAAGTCAGTGTCACCAACAGCCACTTAATGGGTTTATTGTTGAGCTGAAAGGGAATTCTGATTCATACTCTTGGCTACAATACATCACGACTGAAATGAGGGGATATCGGGGTTTAATTTTATTCACACCTTGTCGGATCCAGCTCCAGAATAAATTGGTGTGGGTGTGGGTGGTGAAGCAAGGTTAAAACAGCCAGGAGGTACAAAACGCAACAGGAGACTTACAGCCACCTGGAAGTGGCCCTTGAATTGTTCAGCCATGGCAATAAGCAAGTCCATGTCTGAAGTCTTTAGAGGGGCCAGAGGGGCTTCCTATAAAAAATAAAGCGCAACTCCTGCTGCCTCCATCAGCCCACTGCTGAGCAGTGCTGGACTAGGAAGCTGCACATACCGCCATTTTTATTTCCCCAGAATGCCTCTAGACCCTGCCATAATGTTGGGGTGTTGTAGATAGTAGCAGCAGCCCCCACCTGGCCTTGTACTTCTCTTTTGGGGTTCTGGACCAGAAATAAATAACAAGAGATTTGTTGGCACTGAAAACAGAGTTCTGGATTCATCCCTGGTGAGTCCTAGCAGAAATTGAGCAGTTTTTTCTGGTCTCATTCTGTTGTTGTTTTGTATACAAGGAATTTGTGTAACGATGGGGGGCCCTGCTTCCCAAGAAGCACAAGCTAGCTTGAAGGAAAGAAGGACACAGGCCAGACTTTTTCATCCTTAGCTTCCATGAAGATCTTCCTGAGGTTCAGCAAAGTTCGGAAAGAACCACATTTATGAAAATTCTTGATTTTCCAATTTGTCCATTGATCATGAATTATATTCCATGTCACAGTATAATTATTTGTTAGTACTTGTTTGATATTTTAGTTGGCAATTGAATTACTTATTACTTTTTACTTGGTTTTTTACTTTGTTGTTGACAGGGAGACATGTTAAATAAAAGAGTTGAAAACTGCTGTCATGGGCAGTAAGTTGATGCCCTGTGAAAAAGTGGATTTTAAGGAAAGTTGGGAGGCTGTGTATTAGGAAACTCAAGATGACCAGAAGCCTGGAGAGGTTGAATTTTACTAATTATTGGAGCCTATTAGCCATGACTTTGGTTGGCAGGACGCTAGTGTGAAATGTGATGTGTCACAGTTAATAGTTAGGTTTGTATCAGCAGTACGACAATAGAACCAGTTACCTAGAGAGGTTGTAGGCTTTCCCACACTAGGCATTCAAGAGGCAGCTGGACAACCATCTGCCAGGGATGCTTTAAGGTAGATTCCTGCATTGAGTGGGGGTGGGGGGTTTGGACTTGATGGCCTTGTAGTCCCCTTCCAACTCTACTATTCTATGATTCTATGACTAAGAACAGGTGAACTATAAAAAGAAATACAATTCTGGTGACAAATATGCCATTGTGTTCATTTTGCTCCCAAACTTTTTAAAAGACCTAAGCCCAATATTATTTGCTTTACTTCAAATTGCATCAGTTATGAGTTCCATCCTTGGTTCTGTTTGAGGATCAATAGACAATTTGGAAAGTGCCTGTAATTTATTCATCAGGCATTTCACGCATACTGAAGGCATATTACACTTAGGAACAAAAAGCCTGTATAAGTATTGATCCATATTTTGTAATGATATCCAGCCTATTAAGAAATGAGCCAACACTGACTTTTTGAAAGCAAACTCATCACAGAAACCGTGGGACAAAAGTGGAAGCCTAATGAAGGCAATCTGAATAGCTTTGGTTGAAAACACTTGCAGTGATTGAAGTTTTTGGTTTTTAAAAATGTGTTCTTTGGATTATAATATGTTATCAAATCGTTCTGATTATCAAGGGTGTTTCTTGGCAATGTCCCTTCTCCCCAATTTCTGCGTGTTCAAAGTTCCTTTGAGTTCAAAGCTGCAGTCACGGGACTGCAAAGCTTGGCTGGTCTCAATAGTCAGCTAAAAGTGTGTGGTTGCCAGGTCCCTGCCCATTCCCAAAATAGTGGGGGAATCTTGGCTCTGATGTTACACTACACCTTCGAAGCACAGTGCATGGCCAGGGGAAATACTCTACTCCCTTCCTCAGCTCCAAACTTAGAATGGGGTGATTGATTATTCCTGCAATCATGCTGCACTTCCAAGGCACTCCAACTGACTCATGCCTTAGCTAGACCTACTTGTTATTGCGCGACGGAGGGGTGAAGATCTCACGATGTTTTTATCTTGAGATCCCCCTCTGTTCACACACGGTGCACAACAACCTCAGAGGGAGAGGCGTCATGCCCACTTTTAAAAAATTCTTAAAGAGGCGGAAGCACATGAGCGCTTGTGCGCAAAAGGTAGGTGATTTTTTTTTTTAAAAAAAATTATTTTCCATGCTCCCCCACCCCACCCCTGATCGGCACAGTACTCCTGAGGAGCTCTTTGCCCCATGCATGGGTTCTGGCTCCTCACAAGGAACCAGGACAAACCGCAGCGCCCAGCCCGAGACTGTGGAAAAACCGGGCCTAAAGTGTAGGGCAAGATCCCGGGGCATGGGAGGAATCATGCTTCCCTGATCCAGGGAGCCCCTGTTCATTATGTGGACACACTGGGATGATCCCGGGTATCGCCCCGGGATTTTGCCCTGTCTAGCTATGGCCTTAGAAGTAGGGCTGTGCTTTGCTTCTCTTCAGTTTGGAGAAGCAGGAGCGAGGTGGCCTGATTCGCCTCCAGAAAAGATGGAGGCAAAGAGAGTCGGGGTGGGGCTGCAGATTGAGGCAAAGAGGATTGCCTCAATCCAGAGCTCCGCACACAGGTAAGTGGGGGGGGGGGAGGGGGACTCATCTGGCACCACTGCTGCACTCCCTGCGGTGACAGCGATGGAGCCAGGTAAGGGGGCAGGGAGGAGGGAGGCTTACCTGCATCTGTCGCAGGCTTCAGTTGAGGCCCCAGTTGAAGCTGGAAGTGAAGGCTGAGGCCTCTTCTGGCTTCAAGCCAGGGCTTCAATTGAAGCCCACAACGGACGCAGGTAAGGGGACGGTGGGGTTGGCCTACCTGGTGCTGCCGGTGCTGCCATCTATGCAGCGATGGCGGCGGAGCCAGGTAAGGGGGCAGGGAAGAGGGAGGCTTACCTGCATCTGTTGCGGGCTTCAATTGAGGCCCCAGTTGAAGCCAGAAGTGAAGGCTGAGGCCTCTTCTGGCTTCAAGCCGGGGCTTCAATTGAAGCCCACGACGAACGCAGGTAAGGGGACGGCGGGGTTGGCCTACCTGGTGCTGTCGGTGCCGCCATCTATGCAGCGATGGTGGCGGAGCCAGGTAAGGGGGCAGGGAGGAGGGAGGCTTACCTGCATCTGTTACGGGCTTCAATTGAGGCCCCAGTTGAAGCTGGAAGTGAAGGCTAAGGCCTCTTCCGGCTTCAAGCTGGGCCTCAATTGAAGCCCTCGATGATGGACACAGCTAAGGGGATGGGGGTGGTGGCTTACCTGGCACCGCCGTCCATGTGGTGACGGCGGCGAAGCTGGATCTCGCTCCGCAAAGTGGAGCAGGGGACTGGCAGAGCACTGCGAAGAGGATCGGGCCAAATCCAGATTTTCTGGATTGGGCCACAAAGTGGATTAGAGGGGTCCGTGCACAGCCCTACTTAGAAGCATTTTGAAAAAGATAGGAAGTGTGTGTAGAGTGAGTGGGGGGAGCCCCAGATTTCCCTTCCAGGTTGGAGCTAGAGAGGGAGCTGAGGATCATCTTGTCTTCTGCACTTGTCTTCCAATTTTCTTTCAGTCTAAACAGAACTTTTCAATTCTCCAGACTTTCAATCTAAACAGAAACAACCTTCCCCCCCATGTCCTGCTTGCATGACTGTGGGGAGGATGTTGTGGGCAGGGGCTGAGGAGAAACGTGCCTGCACACCATTGGTGGTGTTTGGTGGCACCACTAGCCTGGGGCGGGGTGGCGTAGCCTATATTAGGCGGCTGTGCCCAGTTCTGGGCCTCTTTGCATTTTGCAGCTCCCTCTGTCCCTCCCTCCCTATATGCAGTGAGGGCTTTGCTGGTCATCCTTTTGGGGGCCAAGTAGGAATTTTTGCTCACAGTCTGATTGGTCTGGGCTATGAGTCTTTTCGCCTACTTCACACTGTAAGTAGGGAGAGAGTGTCTTAGGAATTTATATTCTGATTCTGGTTAATTTGGTCGCATTTGGCTCAGGATGGTAGGATGAGCATACTTAGAGGAAAGGGATAGTGATCATTCTGTGGCACTGTTGTTTGGTGACAGGTGATACCTGAGGCCTTCCGCTGAGGGTCGTGTGGCCCCAGTGGGGGGGATAAGGCCACCTGTTAGGCCAATTCTTGTCATTCCATCCTGTGGCCTGGGTGTGTGTGTGTGAGTGGTCTGGGTTGGTCTACCCTCCCAAAAGGAGTATGGCCTGGGTGTGGTGATCATCTGATGCCACTCTCAGGACATAGAATGTTTTCCCCATAATAACACCTAGCTAGTTGCTGGCGTAGCTTAGGGCCTGCCCAGTCACTTTGCAGATCATTAATAAAATGTGCCCCGAATTTGATACCATCTTCTCTTGTCTTGTCTTTTTATTTCTCGCCCCTCTCACCGCAATAACTTCTTATTGTACTATCCACATTTGCAAGGTGATGGGGCCTGGATGAGTATCACCATGGAGATCCGCATTAAGTGTGCATGTGGAAAGCCTGCTTCTGTGAATGGATCTGCCTGCTGAATGTGCATTAACTAGAGCGGCAAGGTTTAATTTGTTCAACGAGTAGTTTAATCAACTAAGGCTTTGGTGGATTAACTGGTGGGAGAAGTTTTTAATTGAAGAAGACATATTTTAATCAGTAGGCATAAAGTTGAATTTAACATGTTTGCTTTTTGAAGTGAATGTGTTACCAGAATAGGAGGGAAAGAAGAAGAAGAAAGTATTAAAGATGGCCCGGTTCTTAATCATCAGTGATGCTTTTGGAATTTTCCTCTTCCAAACTTCTCACTGGATTTTGGCTTTTTAAATTATGTGTGGTCTTGTTTCGGAAGTGAAACCAACATATTAGGAACTCTGCATCGATCTGAACTTTGTACATGTGTGGATGTGCAGTTTGCAACAGCTTGCTGTTCTTCCAATTCACTTGTGCTTTTTTTCCTGTCTGTGCATTGCAATGATTTTCAGTCAAGACAGCTCCTTTGGAGAATATCATGAGCACAATTCAAGGCTATTCATTAGCACTGCAGTGTACGGTAGACGGTAGATCCATTTCTTTAAATTCCTTGCAATATCATTTAAGTAATGGGATTTTAGCAATCATTAGGCCCCAATGACCATAAATGGACATTCTATACAATCACCTTATTCTCACCATATGTACTTTTCCATCATCACCTGACTTTCCCCTATGCCACTCCACTGATCCACCAATTGCAGATCTCTCCTCCTCCTCCTCCTCCTCCTCCTCCTCCTCCTCCTCCTCCTCCTCCTCCTCCTCCTCTCTCTCTCTGACTTGTATTATTGGATAACTGTTGTTTAAAGCTTTGCCTTCAATGGATTATAGTCACCCACCTAACCACATTAGCTTTACTACAAATATCCTTGGTTAGGTAACAAAATGGATGAAACATCAGCTTTGCTTATGAGTTCTGAGCATATTTTCTCTAAGTGTGATCTCCCCCCCCCACCTAGAGATCACTATATGCAAAGGATGATGATGATGATATTTATTTGTATCCCACGTTTTGCCCAATGCTGGGCCTCAAGGCAGCCTTACAAAGTTTAAAACATACATTGGGGAGGGGGAACCATAAAGGTTTAAAATACACAACAAAATTATTAGACATTAACATAGATGGAGGGCCAGATTATTCTCCAAAGGCCTGCTGGAACAATTTTTTTTAACCTGCTTCCGAAAGCCCATCAAGGAGGAAGCCAGTCTAGCTTCTCTGGGAAGAGAGTTCCAGAGCACCGGAGCAGCCACCGAGAAGGCCCTCTTCCATGTTCCTACCAAGTGCGCCTGTGAAGATGGTGGGACTGAAAGAAGGGCTTCTCCAGAAGATCTCAAAGCACGGAAAATACGTTCTTTCAAATAACCTGGACCCGAGCCGTATAGGGCTTTATAGGTCATAACCAGCACTTTGAATTGAGCCCGGAAACAGACTGGAAGCCAGTGGAGCTGTTTTAACAGGGGAGTTGTATGCTCCCTGTAACCAGCCCCGGTCAACAATCTGGCTGCAGCTCTTTGAACCAGCTGGAGTTTCCGAACACTCTTCAAAGGCAGCCCCACGTAGAGCGCGTTACAGTAATCCAATCAGGATGTAACTAAGGCATGTGTCACCATGGCCAGGTCCGACATCTCTAGGAACTGGCACAGCTAGCACACTAGCTTTAACTGTGCAAATGCACTCCTGGCCACTGCTGAAACCTGGGCATCCAGGCTTAGGGCTGAATCCAGAAGTACACCCAAGCTGCGGACCTGTGTCTTCAGGGGGAGTGTAACCCCATCCAACACAAGCTGAATCCCTATTCCCTGATCTGCCTTTCGACTGACCAGGAGCACCTCTGTCTTATCTGGATTAAGCTTCAATTTGTTCACCCTCATCCAATCCATTACTGCCAACAAACACCGGTTTAGCACAGAAACCGCTTCCTTGGAATTGGGTGGAAAGGAGTAGTAGAGTTGGGTGTCATCAGCGTACTGGTGGAACCACACCCCACAACTCCGATAACCTCTCCCAACGGTTTCATGTATATGTTAAATAGCATGGGGGACAAAACAGAGCCCTGAGGGACTCCACAGGCCAATGGCCAAGGAGTCGAACAGGAGTCCCCCAGTACCACCTTCTGGGTCCGTCCATCCAGGAAGGAATGGAGCCACTGTAAAACAGTGCCTCCAAGTCCCCTCCCAGCAAGGCGGCCCAGAAGGATCCCATGGTCGATGGTATCGAACGCCGCTGAGAGGTCCAGCAGAACCAGCAGGGACACACTCCCCCTGTACAGTTTCCGGCGAATAGCTTGTCTATAACACCTGAATTTGTAGCAGTGTTCACAGTAAAAGGAAGCAGTATGCTGAAATATCTGTGATTTTCTACTTTCAGTACTAAAACCACACATTTGCTGTTGCAGATCAGTGTCCTGAACAAGCTGCAAATTTGAGAATAATATAATTGCAAGGGTGCTGGGCTCTGCAATTAAGCATGTAGTGCACAACGATTCAGATCTGCAATACATTACTCAGAGAACCATGATTTATTTTGAAGTGGGGAAATGATACAAACCTAAGCCAGTTATGGATAATACTATGTATGTGAAATACAACAGTGATCTGGTGAAAGGTGGATATCAGCTTTTGTGGATAACTATCCCAAACATACAAACTATGGGCTCATCTACACTAAGCAAGATATTCCACTATGAATGTGGCATGAAAGCAGTATATAAAAGGAAGGAGCCACACTACTGCTTTATAGTGGTATTGAAGTGCACTGACAACTGTTGGGGCCCATGACACAAACCATATACCGCTTTCATAGTGTTATATCCTGCTCGGTGTAGATGTGTCATGGGCCGCAACAGTTGTCAGTGCACTTCAATACCACTATGAAGCAGTAGTGTGGCTCCCGCCTTTTATATACCACTTTCATACTGCTTTCATCATGGAATATCCTGCATGGTGTAGATGAGCCCTATGACAATGCGTGGCAAGGTTTCCACACATATTCCATTGACCACTTTTTGCAGCACATACGAAGCACCGAAAGTGTGTATTCAGAACTACTGGAACTTGCATTCTTCACATCACTGCAAATTAATACAAAAAGACATGTTAGTGTGCTAGAATGCAGTATTTAAGAGGCACATCTATAAACAAAATCATTTGTGTGGCCTCAAAAGTGTAGACCTTTCATGTCAATGCCGTAATTCAAAGACCAATTTATGACTCTCCCTTCCTCCACCTTGTGATCCATTGTTGTTCCAGTTCTCTGATGAGAAGATAGATTGTGAAGTCACTCCAGTGCCCACAATCAATGAAAATCTTGGATTTGAGTGGCAGGAGGAATTATATACTTCCCTGCTCTAAAAAACAGTGGAAAGTATACGGTACCCTTCGAAGGGCCCAAAGGAGCAAGCGTTTTCTCCCTCCCCGTCTTCCATTAACATTGATGATGGCCGTTTTGAGTGGTTTCTTTAAATGACTTGAGAACTTCTAGTCAATTAGATAGACGGCACTCTTTTACCGGGGTTTTACGTTTTATCAGGAGTTAATGGCTATTGTTTGCAATTGACACAGGTTGCACTTTTGGTATTCCACCTGAAACTCACATTTGGCCACTACACTCTGTGGATGCACATAGTGTTTCATTGCTACTAGTCACGATGGCTACATACTGCCTCTAGCCCTTGGACTGATTCACCATGGCTCTTCTTATCTTCACTTATCTCTGGCATCTCAATGAAGAACATTCGAAACATGCCTTGCATTGCTAATTAGAGTGATAAAACAGTTAAATTGAATTGGAAGTGCCAATAACACACTAAATACACCCTTAGAGTATTGAGAGCAGAAACATAGGGACCCAGGAGCAAAGCACATCTCTCCACAGCTCAAGCGAAAAGAAACTTAGAGGGCCTGTAGGCAGTGTAGTGAATCAGCAGTGGGAGAAGGGAAAAGGCTGTTAGGTGGGAAATGTTATAGGGCTGGTTCACTGGCTTTTAGGGTATAAGAGTGGAACAAAGGGTATGAGAGAAAAACAGCAACCAGGTACTCATTTTGGAAAATTGGAAAGGGATGAGGGTTACCCAAAAATGCTGAGAGAAAAATAGCTTCGCATATTGGAACAAACTTGTTCATAATCATAATTGTTTCAACTTGTTCATAAGTGACCTGGAATCAGGAGTGAGCAGTGAAGTGGCCAAGTTGGCCGATGATACCAAATTATTTAGGGTGGTTACAACAAAAAGGGATTGCAAGGACTTCCAAAGGGATCTCTTCAATCTGAGAATGGGCATCCAAATGGTAGATGTGGTTCAATATAAGCAAGTGTAAAGTGATGTACGTCGGGGCAGAAAATCCCAACTCGACATATAACCCAATGGGATCTGAGCTAGCAGTGACCAAACAAGAAAGAGATCTTGGGGTTGTGTTAGAGAGCTCAGTGTAAATGGCAACTCAGTGTGTGGCTGCTGGTGGGAGATTTAGGACAGATAAAAGGAAGGACTTCTTCACACAGCACATAGTTAAACTATGGAATTTGCTGCCACAGGATGTAGTGATGGCCACCAATTTGGAAGTTGGATAAATTCCTGGAGGATAAGGCTATCAATGGCTTCTGGTCCTGATGGCTATGTACTACCTACAGTATCAGAGGCAGCAAGCTTGTAAATACCAGTTGCTGGGGAACATGGGTGGGTGGGTGGGGCTGTTGCACTCGTCCTGCTTTTTCTCCTTGGTTGACAGCTGGTTGGCCACTGTGAACAGAGTGCTGGACTAGATAGACCCTTGGTCTGATCCAGCAGGGCTCTTCTTATGTTCTTATAAGAAAATAATCATTAACATTTAAATCCGGGGGTGGGGGAATATGCTGCCCTTGCCATCCCCTAGTGTGGCCCCTGCTACCCTTGTGTTGCTGAAATTTTTGGCCGTGCAAAAACATCTCTGGTTTGCTGTCAATTTCAGTGGCAAACCACTAAAGAAGCCTAACGTGACAGAGTCTCGCTTGAAAAGAAGCATAATTTGGCCATTTTAGGCTTCCTTATTGGTTTGCCACTGAAAATCAGAGTCAATCTGGTTTTCTTCCCTCTCAGTGACCTGTAGAGTGCAAGGCACCCAGCACAGTGCAGCCCATGGGGGAAGGTTGTGGAGGGAAGAAAAAGCCCCCTGAAATTCCCCACACTTGATTTAAATAGACGTATGAAGCTGTTAAAAACACACACAAGTACTTGAATAAATAAATAAATAAATCTGATGACAATCATGAACACAATCAAAACATTCTGCCCTGTCAGCTTCATTTGACAGCTCCCCTTCCAATTTGACACTCAAAGCAGGCAGCAAGTTGATAGAGTGACAACTGAATTTGCCATTTGTAAAAGTTTTTGAGTCCTCAGTTGTGACTATATATGTATGGCCTGTTCAACTTGTGATTTGCCCGACCAAAGGACCCACATTTATGGTGAGCAGTGACTGAGTCCTTTGGCAAACCACAGTGACTATTGGGCTGCATTTGGCCTGGCAAATCACACATGTTTTGGACCTGCTTTTCAAGAATGTAGAATGTATGTTGGCAACTGAGCATGACTTGATGTCAGCTCTCTTTGAGTCCCATTAGGGGTCACCTTTGCCTCTTCTCCATGGATGGGGCAAATATGGGCTGATGGCAGGATCCAGTAGCCACATCAGAAGAATTTGGCAAAAGCTGTGTGTCCACTCACTTCCCTGGGAAAGTGGCATAAGCATGAGGCAGGGACAGAGCTGGCTCCGAACTCATGGGGCTGTAAACTCCAACCATGCTCATGACAGGGCTGGAGAAAGATAGTCAGGGAATCATAGAATCATAGAATAGAAGAGTTGGAAGGGGTCTACAAGGCCATTGAGTCCAATCCCCTGCTCAATGCAGGAATCCACCCTAAAGCATCCCTGACAGATGGTTGTCCAGCTGCCTCTTGAATGCCTCTAGTGTGGGAGAGCCCACAACCTCCCTAGGTAACTGATTCCATTGTCATACTGCTCTAACAGTCAGGAAGTTTTTCCTGATGTCCAGCCAGAATATGAGTGAGGGGGAGAAAAGAAGAAAGGACAGCTAGAAAGGAGAGACTGGGAGGGGGAAGAAGAGGTCAGGCTGGGTCCTGGAGTGGGTGTGAAGGGTAACTTTGGAGGAGATGCTAGGGAGGCCCTAAAGCTGGGAATGGTGATCTGAAGGAGGGGGAAGAGAAGAGCCCTAGAAGGTACTAGAAAGAGAAGGCAGGAGAACAGAGGAGAGAGGGCTGTTTGCAACTCGCCCACCCTTGCTGCCTCCCAACCTTCAACTCCAACAATCCTGGGAGCTTTTGACCATTAACTCTACATGGCCTTTGTCCAGATGCCTAATATAACCGAAAGGGAGATGGTGCTTACTTCGCTACTTCCCCTGCATCAGAAAAAAGTGGCTCATAGTTCCCTTTTACCAGCACCCTAACTTCATCCTATTCTGAGTGCTCTCTTTGGAGGCCACTGAGTGCCTCATCTCACAACCCCCTTCCTATAGGCACAAGCCTATAGCTAGAGGGTGTTTAATTTACTTTTCCCTTTGGGAGATCAGTGAAAGGACAACTGCAGTGAATTTAACTACTAACCAATAAACATTGAGTTAAAGTCAAAACCCTGTGCAAAATATAAATGTTGAGGTGCCCCTTCCAATAAATGCAACTACACTTGGATTGATCAGGGATCTGGGGAAAAAGCCCTATGAAGAGAGACTGAAACAACTGGGCATGTTTAGCCTGGAGAAGAGAAGATTGAGGGGAGACATGATAGCACTCTTCAAATACTTGAAAGATTGTCACACAGAGGAGGGCCAGGATCTCTTCTCGATCATCCCAGAGTGCAGGACATGGAATAATGGGCTCAAGTTACAGGAAGCCAGATTCCAGCTGGACATCAGGAAAAACTTCCTGACTGTTAGAGCAGTATGACAATGGAATCAGTTACCTAGGGAGGTTGTGGGCTCTCCCACACTAGAGGCCTTCAAAAGGCAGCTGGACAACCATCTGTCAAGGATGCTTTATGGTGGATTCCTGCATTGAGCAGGGTGTTGGACTCGATGGCCTTTTAGGCCCCTTCCAACTCTACTATTCTATGATTCTATGCATCCGATTAAATCCCCTTAGGTGGCTGAAGATGCCAGTCCCAGATGGTCAGAAATACCTGGGCAGGCTAGCATACCTTATATATAAGTTGAAAGACAGCCTACCTTTCTCTATTTTCCCCTTTTGATTGGCCAGCTTTTGACTTTTCCTCCATTATAGACATTTGCTGAAATGTTAGAAAAAGGATGGTCAGCAAATAAACAAGAGAACCAATTACAGCTCTTTCAGCTGTGAAATGCAGAGGGCCCGAGAGACAAATCAGGGCTCAGCCTGGCTCCCATTGGAGCCATAAAACCTGCCTGCCGTTTTAGATTTGTCTCCTCTGGGAACAAATCCCAGCAGCTGCTTTTAAAATGCGGAGGATAAAAAGCTTCCCTTTCCCTGATTGAGAGGAATGCACATTTGAGGAGATGCAAGGCTCAAATATGCACTTTAAAGCTAAAATAAGGCATTTGCAAACATTTGGAATCCCTCGTGGATCTTTCCTTTCTAAGGTGGAGCAATTGTAATGGTACTGCCTAAGTAATGCAATTTCAGGTAGGGATGTGCAAAAACCTGCCCTTTTATTTTTCATGGCGCTTTCTGCTCTCTCTCTCTTTTTGCATACTGTCAGTTGGTATCTGAGGAGCCACACTGAAATTTCTCACAATACATTTCTTTTTAGGATTTCAGAGATTTTTCTTTTTCTCACTCCACAAGAAAATGGCCACATTCCAGAAGGTTCTTCGGATATTTTCCAATGTTTTGGGGGGCAGGGGGTAGCTTCTTGCATTCTCATCCCTACAGAAGGCCTTAGGCCAATGCTAGGTTAAGGGCATTGTGGTGATACAAAATGGTGGCCAGGCCACCAGCACAGATGCTGCTGTGGCCACTTACAGCAGCAAAAAAGCATATCACCTTTGGCCATTGCTACTGCTAGTGGTTGAACCTGTAGGAACTTTTGGAGAATTGGTCGTTGCCCTGGGAAAAAAATAGTGAAATGGTCTCTGTCCACAGATAATGTGAACTTCTAAAGGCCATAAACTTGCATGGCCTATGATGCTCCATTTCAAAATAAATCAGGTGCTGTCTTTGTGGAGAAAGTGGTCAAAGAGGGCACAGGGTCATTGAAAGGGTGATCTTTCCTCTGATATGGGGAGTGAAAAGAAACTTTCTTTCTCTGAGTACCTTCTTTACCTCAGGGTATAGTGAGGAGAAGTGTTTTCTCCACATCAAGGCATTTCCTAATTGCAGCCCCCCCCCCTCCCCAGACCTTAGGACAAAACTGGTCAAATTAGTATAGAGTATCTGGTTACACTAGAATAGCTAGAGCAACCAGATACAAAAGAGGGCAGGGCTCCTGCAGTTTTAACTGTTGTGATTAAGTCCTTAGCTAGACCAGGCTATATCCCAGGGCAAACCCCGGGATCATCTCTGTGCATCCAGGGGATCCCGGGATCAGGGAGGGATTGTTGCCCTGGGATATAGCCCTCCCCTTTGGCCCTACTTTTTCCATGGTCTCGGGCTAAGCCTGAGACTGCAGGATGTCTGGCCCGTTTCCACGGTTTGACCCCACTCTGCTTGATTACTCCCGCAATGCTAGGAGCCGCACACAGGGCGCAGCGCTGCACCCATCGGGGTTAGGGTAGGGGGAGTGGGGAAACCAAATTAAATTAAAAAAACTTACCTTCAGCGCACAAATGTTTGTGCACTATGTCCTCTTTAAAAAAATTTTTTAAAATGGCGGGCGCAACACCTCACTTCCTGAGATCATCACGCCTTACATGTAAACGGGGCAAAGATCTCATGTTAATCCCAATGCGAGATCTCCCCTCCTCTGCCCTGGAACAAAAGGTAGGTCTAACTAAGGCCAATGAGAGAGTTTCACCAGGTGGTTCCATAGGGTCACCCTAGCACACGTTTTCCTGCCTGCAGCAAGTTTTAAGCACTTATTCACCAGGAGTGGATGCATTAGTTTTGCCTTGGGAACAGGTACCCTGTTCTTCACAGCAACTCTGTTTTTAAAGTGATGCTGTTCTACACAAATATATGGCCGATATTGGACAATGTTTAGCCATTAACATTTGCTTTTAAATTATCCACAGCCCTGAAACACGCCAATTCTTTCTGCTTTAGTATCAGACAATGGCCAGCCAATTTTCATGGTAATTTAACAGTGAACTATTGGCAGGTATAATGCGGTCTTAATTGGATACTGGCTTAGAGTATCTCAGTGGTACTTTGTCCTGACTCATATTGATGTAGAGTGTGGAATTTAGCAGCATTTGGAATACTTTGAGAAGCCAATATACTCCCTCTTGTCCATGACCATACTGGCAAAACCAGCTTGTTCATCAGCTCCTGTCCTGATTTCAAGCAATGCAAAGACAGAGCCCCTAGGAATTAGAAAGGGTCAGGATCAGTAGCATGGTCTGAAGCAAGGCCCAATACAGGGGTGTCCAGCAAAGAGCTAAGTCTGTCAGGAGACACACAGGATTTGAGTCTCAGTGCTCATGCACAGGTATTGTTCCAGCACTCTCTGCTTAGAACTAAAGATCTTTACGCCCAAGCCTTCAGAGTCCCACCCAGAGCGCAGGCCATTAATGTCATGTGAGGAATGGTCTACTCATGAGTAGAATCTTGCTCATGAGTAATCATGAGAAGGCCTTCTCCCTCAGATGGGAGCTTCTTTGTCTGGTGGCTGACTGAGCCTGCACTTTTAGGTGCCTGCCCTTCCTAGGACTAGGTGGCTCTTTGGTGTCTGCTTCTGTCATAGAGGGGGCTATCTGCATCTTGAGGGGAAAGTTCAAGTTGCCTTGACAAAGGCTGCTTCTCTGTCATGGTGACCAGGGAGCTCCAAGTTATCCTCCAAAGAAGATTCTCTAGACAGGGCATAACAACTTCTTTCAGATTATTGTAACCAGGTAGTATGTATATTTTTAGCTTACTGTTACCTGCTGGGATTGGGCTTGAAGGTTGGTGGGTGGATGTAAATTATTCAATCAATAAGTCAACTCACAAAACAATCAACATTCTAATTATTCTTCTTTTCCCATTATTTAAATTTCTAGGCCTCTTTCCAATCCACTTCAGCTATCTAGTGGTTCATAATAATCAATGGTCCTTGTGTTTCTCTGCAATATCCAAAGGGAAACCCATGAAGAGGTATATGGTATGTGTCAATGGGCCCCAACAGTTGTCAGTGCACTTCAATACCGCTATAAAGCAGGAGTGTGGCTCCTGCCTTTTATATACCGCTTTCATAGTGGAATATCCTGCTTGGTGTAGATGAGCCCTGAGTAACAAATATAGAGTAGTATCCAACTACTAGTACTAAAGGCAATGCACATTATCCCATGGGATGGCTCCCAAACTCTTGCAGCAGTACATGTATTAGCATTAAAAGGTTCTGTTACACTCAAATGCAAGCGTATCCACCTCTGAGAAGCCATGCAATAACCGAATGCCACCATTTAATCACCCATTCACTGTAGTAAAATGGATTTCCATAAGGGCTGAGTCAGCCATTCTATACCCCACAGGTGTTATCGGTTTAGTAAAATAAAAATTTAAAACCTGCTGTTTATCCACATTTTCATAATTAAAAATGAAATGGGGCTGTGAATCATTTGGTCCTCTCCAGTAATCTATTGTCTTTTGTTGGTTGGAACAGATTTTGATAATATATCATTTTAGCTTACCTAGCTTACCCCTGTCAGTAACAGATGGATAATTATTCAGTTCAATAAAAAAGAAACCCTTTTATGCTTAGCTGCATTAGATCTCTCTCTCTCTCTCTCCCTGATGCCATGGCTTTTCTGATCCACTGCTATCAACGCTTATAAGTGCTTCTAATTAGTCCAAAAAAGCCTTTAATTTAATAGAAGTCTTTTTTGGCCATCATTGTATAAAAATGATGAAGAGTCAAGATTGATCAATATATTTTAAAAAAAAAACATTTAAGGTCGGGCCATTTCACCTTTTTCTGAGGACAACCACATGCACTTTAATACTTATCCCTTTTTCTGCAATGTGCTCTTTACCAAGCAAAAAAAAAAAAAAACACCCCATGATTGCAAAGTGGTTGAAATGGCAACTGGGTGGTTCATTAGGTGAAGAGGCAGAGACAGGCAGTGTACAAGCTGCTTGAGTAACAGACTGGTCAGGAATAGCGGCTTTATAGAGAATGGGAGGACCCTATTAGCTCCTGGGCTTGTAACTGCAGTAACACTTTTTGCCTATCTGCAGGGATGCTATTGCCGGCATTTCCTTCCTCCTACAAGCTGCCACAGGCAGTATGGCACCTGCTCTAATTTCCAGCTAGAGAGCTCAATCTGAGGTTTCTGGCATTTGGTTAGAAAGCTTTGGATACCAAGTTAGCAAAATCAGAGCCCATCCAAGACATTTTACTGCCTAAGGCAGAGCAACAAGTAGTGCTCAACTCATATAAGTCAAGTTGCATAGTGCCCAGAACCAGGCAAGTTATTTTGGTACATGAGGCAGAAAATCCACCGAGCACCTCTCCCCATTTCTGGCTGAAAAAAATACAATATTAACCAAGTCATTAATTCACAATGCCCTTCTATGGTGCCCAAAATCTGCTACCCGAGCCTGGTGTTTCACTCTACCTAATGGTAGACCTGGCCCTGAGTATACAGTCTTAGCACATTCAACCACTTAATTAGGGTGATCATATGAAAAGAAGGTCAGGGCTCCTGTATCTTTAACAGTTGCATAGAAAAGGGAATTTCAGCTGTATATATGGAGAACCTGGTGAAATTCCCTCTTCATCACAACTGTTAAAGGTGAAGGAGTCATACTAGAGTGAACAGATTTAAAAGAGGGCAGGGCACCTGCAGCTTTAACTGTTGTGATGAAGAGGA